>NC_044334.1:10000000-10625000 GCF_007399415.2 Gopherus evgoodei | reverse complement strand
CAGGACGACGACTTCTAGGCTCAGAGTAGAAGCCCACTATTAGTTATACAGAAGATGAGGGAGCCATATTAACCAAGTTTGCCACATGGGAACCCCATACACCCATGTCACCAGATTCAGGACATCATCCTCTGATTGCATTGTGGGCCTCAGTTTTCCAAACTGCTTATGCAAAACTGCATGTTATTTGCACGAGCAATCACTACAATTCCACGTGTGAACTGTGTAGAACTCCAGATGTAAATAGCTAACAGTGCATCTAACTGGCCATGTTTGCATGCAGATATCCTATAACTAAATTCCACATATACATATCTAAATGTCACAGTAATCGCTTATGCAAAAATAGGTTGACAACTGCATGAGGATCCTTCTAAAATATACAAAACCAAATGGGGTCTAAGTCAATATGTGCAGAAAGAACCAAATATTGTTTCTGGAATCATGATGGAAAGATATACTGACCCATTTCAGACAGAGTCAATAAAGACCTAACAGAGACACTCACTTCTGGCCACAAATATATGTCTGCTACATCATTCCTACCAAGATCAGTGACATCTTTGCAATCAATCTTCATCATAACCTGACAGTGGAGCAGACTCTCACAGTTGGCCCTTTCGGCATCTTGTTAATCTTTTCTTCCTTCTGGGCATGCAGGGAAATTTGGTTTTAGCTTTGGAAAATTAACCATTTTCTGACATGCATAAGTACACAGAAACCACAGTCAATCAGACTGCTCTGTGGAGAGAACGGCAGAAATACAGGCCCAAAGAAGAAACTGAGCTAAAAACCTATAAGGCTTAGTATTTACATAGCAACTTTCATCCAAAAACCTCCAAGCGCTTTTATGAACATTCATTAATTAAACCTCAAAACGTTCCTGAGATTTAGGCAAAGGCTGTAATACTATATTAGGGGAAATTTGTACTCATCACTGAAGTTAGGCAGCTGTGTAAGACTATCTAGCAATAATGCAAGAGAATCCCACATACAATTGAAACTGCAGAAGGGAATTAAAGACAGAATAATGACCCGAGTTGGAGTTTATCTAGGACAACTCTGGTGATAACACACCGTATCTCGTATGAGAAGTGTCACAGTAGAATGACCACAGCTGCTCAGAACCTTGATTGTATGTCTCACCTGAAAAACAGCATCCATCAAACACCGAAACAGGGAATTTTTTTGGTGTTGACTCAGAGGAAGAGCCACTTATTGTGTTACCAACAACAAATCCTGTATCATCTATTGCACACTCCTGCCCAGCTACCTACTCAGTCCAACTCTACTTGACTATGAGTGTCACAAAGTGATTTGGTTTCGGTGACCACCTGGAGACTGTAACATAGTTATCTGTGGTCCTCCCATTAATAATCTTCGATTAAACTTTCCCCACTCATCTTTTAGGTCAAGGCACATCTGCTGCTTCTACAGTAGATCACAGAGAATCCTAGGATCTGTAGGGAATTTTTAAAATGATTGCTACTGCAATAAAATAAGTACTTAAATATTGCATTATCGCACTTTGATATAAACCAGAATAGTTTCCTAGGACTATGAAATACCATGATTGCAATCCAGCAGACACAGTAATTTGTTAATTTGCTTCAAAGCTTCCAACAGGATATTCATACTTACTTGCCTTTTGTATTCTGTGTATTGATGGTTTCTGGCTAAATCTCATTTTTATTCTTTGTTTTCCACGTCACTTACAAGCAAAGCAAGAATCTGTGCACACGAGTTGTCATGCAAGATTTTTCCAATCTGCCTCTGTCAAATTCAAGGGTCAAACCCTGAAGTTTTTATTCAGTTTTCACAAAATACATCATGGATGACCAAGTTAAAACTAATTAAGGATTCAGGAATTCGCCCAGCATTCTTAGTGACAATCAGCAAAGTTGTAGAATCCTTCAGAAATGCAATATTGTCATATTCCTAATGATAATACCCAGTGAGGATAGGATTCTTATTTAGATTACAGGTTTATATTGGCTTCTATTATAACAAGCTGGCTGATTGTTACGAGCTGAACGATGGTGAAATTCAGCTCACTTTCTTCCCCTGCCCTCTAATTATGAGAGCTGGAGTAAACTTGCAGGTCTGTTGGCACAATTACCTTCTTCTCTGTGAATTTCTGTTCATCGGTATTCACTGACTTTTGGAACACAGTTTCAGAGCATTTTTCTGACATGAAGGAAAACGAGACCTTTTCCAACAACTTCTGGGTGACGGGAATATTAGGCCTTGCCACAATAAAACACCAGCTGTTTAAGGCAAGGTGCAAATTGTACTTGCTCACTCACCGGAGGGAAAGCCACTTCTTGTGATGGGTGAGTAAAAGACAGTTATTTTTCCCCTTATCATCATCAAAGTAAAGATGGGCAAGTAGGTTTCATTTCTGAGCTGGTAAGAGGGATTTGGCAACAATTTCTTAGTTATTTAGTGAAAGGGCAAGATTTTGAGCAGTGATTTGGGGTGTCCGAGTCGAGGCTGGTTTTCAGACGGTAGGTGCTCAGCGCTTCTTGAAAATCAGGCCCTTTTAAAATCAGGTGTTTTCTATTGGGCACTAATAAATAAATAAATAAATAATGCAGGCACCATAATCCCTAGTCAGTTTGGGCCACTTTTTGAAAGATATGTAGGCACCGAAAGATGCAGCACGGAGCCTACTGCATCTAACTTGCACTCATTTCAAAACCTGGCCCAAACAGATCAGATACTGTTTGGAACCGACACTTAGGTTTTACAAGCAAAAGGCTTTCCTCAGCTTCCCATGAGCAGAACTCTTTTCACAATGTAAATGCAAATTCAGTAAAGACAGGTTATGGCGAGGAGGAGCTTAGAAGGGGGAGGGCACTTTAAACAAACAAACATTCTCCCTGCAGTGCGGGAGAGGAGTCAAGCTCGCAACCAGCAGAGTGGCACTGACCAGCCTGGTTTCACTGTGTGAGCTGAGTCAGAGGATGGGTATGTCTATACTATGGGATTATTCCGATTTTACAGAAACCGGGTTTTTAAAACAGATTATATAAAGTCGAATGCACGCGGCCACACTAAGCACATTAATTCGGCGGTGTGCATCCATGTACCGAGGCTAGCGTAGATTTCCGGAGGGTTGCATTGTGGGTAGCTATCCCATAGTTCCCGCAGTCTCCTCTGCCCATTGGAATTCTGGGTTGAGATCCCAATGCACGATGGGGCAAAAACAGTATCGCGGGTGATTCTGGGTAAATGTCGTCACTCAATCCTTCCTCCGTGAAAGCAACGGCAGACAATCATTTTGTGCCCTTTTCCCCTGGATTGCCCTGGCAGACGCCATAGCATGGCAATCATGGAGCCCGTTTAACCTTTTGTCACCGTCATTGTATGTGTACTGGATGCTGCTGACAAGGTAGCAGAGACGGTTACCAGCCCTATATCACCATCTGCAATTGGAAATTGGCGTTGACGGTTATCAATCCTTTTGTACCGTCTGCTGCTGTCATGGGTGCTCCTGGCTGGCCTCACTGAGATCGGCCGGGGGCGCATGGACAAAACTGAGAATGACTCCCCAGGTCATTCCCTTCTTTATGTTTCATCTAAAAATAGAGTCAGTCCTGCCAAGAATATGGGGCAAGTCTACTAGACAACCAGAGAGCACAGCCACTCTGGGTCAGAACCCCAGATATCCCGCAGAAATGATGAGCTGCATGCCATTCTAGGTGATGCCCCTGCAACAACCCCACCCGGTGCTTCCCTCCTCCCACATCCCTCTTGGGCTACCGTGGCAGTTATCCCCCCATTTGTGTGATGAAGTAATAAAGAATGCAGGAATAAGAAACACTGACTTTTTAGTGAGATAAAATGGGGGGGAGGCAGCCTCCCGCTGCTATGATAGTCCAGGCAGTACAGAATCTTCATTAGATATGAAGGGGGGAGGGGGGAGGCGCTCAGCCTCCAGTTGCTACGATCAGGACAGTTTTCAATCTTTCTGTACTGTCTGCCGGGAATAACAGGGAGTCATTCCCATTTTTGCCCAGGCGCCTTGGCCGACCTCACCGAGGCCAGCCAGGAGCACTCACGGGATGATGAGGATGGATTCCAAGCCTTTAGTACTGTCTGCCATCAGGAAAGGAAAGGGAGGGGATGCTGCTGTTCAGCCTCGCAGCATCACGTCTACCAGCAGCATGCAGTAGATATACGGTGACATTGAAAAAAAGGCGAGAAACGATTTTCCCCCTTTTCTTTCACGAGGAGGGGGCATAAATTGACGAGATATACCCTGAACCACCCAGGACAATGTTTTTGACCCTTCAGGCATTGGGAGCTCAGCCAAGAATGCAAATGCTTTTCGGAGACTGTGGGGACTGTGGGATAGCTGGAGTCCTCAGTACCCCCTCTCTCCCTCCCTCCATGATCGCCCATTTGATTCTTTGGCTTTCCATTACGCTTGTCACGCAGCACTGTGCTGAGTCCCTGCCGTGGACTCTCTATCATAGCCTGGAGATTTTTTCAAATGCTTTGGCATTTCGTCTTCTGTAACAGAGCTCTGATAGAACAGATTTGTCTCCCCCATACAGCGATCAGATCCAGTATCTCCAGTATGGTCCATGCTGGAGCTCTTTTTGGATTTGGGACTGCGTCGCCACCCATCAGAGCTCCATGCTAGGCAAACAGGAAATGAAATTCAAAAGTTCATGGGGCTTTTCCTGTCTACCTGGCCAGTGCATACGAGTTCAGATGGCTTTCCAGAGCGGTCACAATGGTGCACTGTGGGATACCGCCCGGAGGCCAATACCATCGAATTGGGGCCACACTAACCCTAATCCGACATGGCAATATCGATTTCAGCGCTACTCCCCTCGTCGGGGAGAAGTACTGAAATCGGTTTTAAGAGCTCTTTATATCGATATAAAGGGCTTCATTGCGTGGACGGGTGCAGGGTTAATTCGGTTTAACGCTGCTAAATTCGGTTTAAATGCGTAGTGTAGACCAGGCCGATGAGAGCAAGCCAAGAGCATAACCGAGGAGAGGTACAATTCAAATTTCAAACCCCTTTAAACATGAAAGTCTGCCTGGACTCTGCAATATGAAGGGACATGAAGGAGATCAGCCCTGACTTCACCGAAGCCATCTACTTGTGGAGTCGGCAAAGTGCCTCCAAACACCCACTGCCGGGTTGGGTGGTGGGGATGCTGCTCTGTATGTCACAGCACATTAAACACTGGCCTGTTTTCTAGCAGAAATCAATGCATCCTTTAACTCTCCTTTGCAGCTTCTTACCCAACAGCGAGCAGCACAGAGAGTGGCCACAGGAGATCTAGCCACCAGTGGCAGAGTTCCTTAGCTAATGTTCTACGCTTAACCGCACAGGGTGCTATTCTCCCTGTCATGTAGTCTATCAGCAGGAAGAGAGTGTTGTCTCTTTTTCTGTTCACCTGATGCCTTGGTGATCTGGACTAGGGACAAGTGCTTCATAACCCAACAAAGCTCTTTTCCAGTGCTCAGCAGCCATTGGTCCAGTCAAATATAGAATTTCCTATGATCGTCTTTCCTTTTCTCTCCAGTCCTGTTCTTGGAAAGGGTTGACAGAGCTGACAACCATCAGTTTCCCCCCTGCGTTTCTGCAGGACCCCTTTCTGCGGTGTGCATGCATAGGGGTGCATACACCCCTGTGGGAGAAGCAGGAAGTGGCATGTATCATTATATCAAGTGACTAGTGTGGGAAGACATGATTATTTGCCTTTTGTTATTATGGAAAGCCTTTGAATGGAGGGTTTGTGCGTGAGAAGCCTATTAAAAATGCCAATAAAAATACATTTAAAAAAGCAGGTCATGTTTACTCATTATGCAAAGAGCAAAAAGCTTATATTTATATCACGTCGATTAAACTGATATGATGATGGCAAATCATTTTGTTTCACCTGGAGCTGTAATTAAGTGACATCGCTTAATGAGAAGGAGCCAGCACTGATTGAACATACTTGTGTCGAAAAGTTCCTCTGACAGTGAAGGATGCTTCTGTTTACATCTCTCTCCACATTTCACGTTCCCTGATGCCTCTGACTTTTCAATGAAGTACAAAAAAACCCCACCCCATGGCTTTTTTATAAACAATTACAAAAATACCTTTGCAATCCTAGCCAGCTACTCTGGAGTTTGAAGAAACCACTAAATGGTTTAAAACGTGTGTTACTTCTACAACCTGAGTTTCTAAAAAAAGGAAGAGAGAATAATGAAGTCAAAGCAACTGAATGGAGAAATTTTCAAAACATTTGAAATTCACAATAATATTCATTTTACTTGGCTATATTGGGCCAGAGATTTCAATGGAGTTACTCCACATTTACACCAGAGTAAAGGAGAAAGTAATCCGGCCCACGGGCTTCCACAGAATTAGGCATAATGTGAAGATCACAATCATATTAGATGTTCAGATACTATGGTGATGAACAGTTGAGTAAGGAGACAGGGATAGTTACTAACAAGGCTCACCTTCAATAAGACATTCTACTTGGATCCTGCTGCACTCTTTCACCTGAATGCTGAGCACATACTAAGCTTACTTTAAGGTACAATAAAAAGCTTCTGCTGACATCTCCTGCCACTATCTGGAAGTGTGATGGATGGCAGGAGGTAGACTGATAAACGAGGCTTTGCAGGATTTCGTCAGCAACAGCCTTACCAACCATATGTCCCTAATTTGCAGCCCAGACTTGGCAAGAACTCTTTTATTATGGTTCATTTTGTAGTCTTTGAAGACCTCATAAATATTTTCCTACATGGAGAAGTCTTACCCACATGAACATTAATGGGATCATTTCACAAGGCAAATGGGAGCATTGCCAAGATCTAATAATTTGATCTTGAGGTTTAATCCAAAATACTCAAATCCAAGATTTACTTTGGATGGTTAACAAGCCTTTCACTTAGCCCATCAGCTCTAGATCAGAAACTACACTGTGTGTGTGTGTGTGTGTGTGCGTGCGCACATGCTCATATTTATAAGAGAAAATAGTGCTCATGAAACCAAAGGATAAACAGAAACACGTAGAGCCAGGCATGCTATAGGCAAGATCTATGCAAACTTCTTCACAGCTGCTACACCCACTTGTACAACACACTAACTATTCTTGTCCCAAGTCATTCTGAAAGAGACTCTCAGTCAGGTTTGCATTGTGATGCACTCAAAAGACCAGGATTACAGTCCATCAAGGCATATTTTTACCTATGACTTGAACCTGAATTTTCGAAAAAGTCAGAAGCTAGACTGTAAGCCCTGCTGGAAAGGGACGGTCTCTTATCTATGTTTGCCCAACTGCAAAGCCCACTGGAGTCTCAGTGCCAATTTCGGCCTTTTGTCACTACTACGTTCTAAATATTTACTACTAATTACACTAATAGCAATCACTTGCACCACCTGGCTCCTTAATTTCACTTTGTTGGCATGTGGATTGCATTTTCTGAATCCTTCTATTAACTGCCAGGGGGAAAAGTACCAATGCCAGTCAAAATGCCAATGCCTATGGAAAACAGATTAGCCAATACTGTAGTAGAGTATGTACGTGGTCTACAATTAGAAGAAATAAGCCCTCGCCTCCAAAGAACCTCCAGATATGAGCCCAACTGAAAAAGTTTTAATTCCAAGACAAATCCCAAATCAGAAAGGAATCTTCTGGGGCTCCTAGGCTCTATAATATAAATAATAAATAATTATACTTTTCTGAATGCAACCCAAGATAGCAACCCTCTAGTGAAAAGAAGCTGCTGCCCAGAGGTTTCCATCTTTCAGGTGATGAAAGTCTCTCACGTTCAGTCAATCTCATTAAATTTCTGCCATTTGGGGGTACTGAACCCATAAGGTTTTAGGACCATTGAAGCTAAACACTAGCCATGGTTTGGGTTCCATCTAATACTCCAAACATGTGAAGGTTGCCACCTTAGCCCACCCCTGGAATCTCTGAGCTGCAGCCTAAAGTCATCTGAGAAATAACTTTCCAGCTGGGAAAGATATCCAGAAAAGGACTTGTCTTGGTAGGAGTTATACATTGTATGTGGGCTCTCAGTCTCTTCATGGAGTCCCCTCAAACATCTGATGCCTTTGTTGAAAACATATGGACACCTCCCAGATAAACAAACAAAAAAAAGGTGCCCCAAATTCCACAGAGCAACACTCAGATGCACACCTGGGTTAGTCTGATTAGGAATCATTTAATATCGACTCCTTCTTTGCGTTTCATCAAATATGTTTGACACAGCAAGGCATCATCAGTGGACAAAAGAAGTAGATGCAGTTGCTTTACTAGGAAAAAGTAAGTAACAAACGTCCCCCCCCCCCCCCCGAAAGAATGGCAGATGTCTGGAGATGTATCACTGGTACCACATATGAACAAATGTTTGCAAACATCCATCCTCATGGATATATTTGTCTACTGTCTGTAAGTTAGTAAAGGAACTGGCAAATTGCCGAAGCTTTTTTCCCTTTCTCTGTCTTGGCAGCCTGATAGAAAACATGAAACCAAAACAACCTTGGCAATTCTCCCTTAACTACAACCTGAAAAGATACCATTTGTTGCTATTGCCTCTCATTCCAGCCCTTTACATATTGTTACCAATATGTACCGTACATTTAAAGACAAAAGGGGAGGCAAATACATTGATATATTCGTGCTGCTCTGATCACCCAGCAGGAGTTAGTATCGTTCAATTGAACGCTCATCCTGATCCCCAGGTGAGGAGTAATGCTCTGCAGCCACATTCAACCCAAGGACCAAGAGATGGAGGGGAAAGCTATGGACTTCAGCACAGGTTTACATGAAGGGCCAGATCTTACTCCCACGAAGACAACAGGAAAACCCTCTTTTTTCCAGCAAAGTCAGGGTAAGAAGCATCTGCCTCGTTCTCTGGACGTTCACAGGTGTATATTTTAGGTGATTTACTCTCTTAGGTCCTTCTATGACCCCCGTTACTAGCACCTCACCAATCTTAAATGTATTTATTATTGTAACGCCCCATGAGGTAGGGCAGTGCTGTTATCCCCATTTTACAGATGAGGAACTGAGGCTGAGAGAGACCAACTGACTTGCCTAGGTCTGTGGTGGAGCAGAGGATTGAACCAGGTTTCCTGTGCAATAGGTTAGTGCCCTAAACACTGGACCATCCTCCCTTTTATTATAAGACTTTGAGAGAATCATCTCCGATGCGTTGTGCACTTTATAACATCCGTGACCAATGTTCCACATTCACTTGACATGCTGACATCGTCTGAAAGAGCAAACGACTCATTAGACTGAACCAAGTTAAGAGGGGAAAGAACAGCTGGCCAGTCTTCAGCCATGCTTTCATTAAGACTAGTTCTGTAGCCCTGACACAGGTAAAGCTCCCACTGACGTCAAAGGGAGGTTTGCCTGTGAGAGGAAAGGCCTGCATCTGTCTTTTTTTTTTTTTTTTTTAAACTTTAAATGATTAAATATACGAATTGGACTCAAAAGGGGGGGGGTACTCAGCACCCATGAAAATGAGGTCACTTGTTTAGAGCCTGAGGTCAGGGCTAAAGCTAGGAGGAGCCTTGTGTACCTAGAGACCCAGATTGCCATAAACCAGCCCTGTCCTCAATCTCAACTTGACTGCTCGGCCATTTGGCAGTATGCATGGAGGGAGGCTGCACTTTTCACGGAGCGGATTGATTAACATCAGTACTCCCAGAACATTCCTGGCAATTGTCAACCAGTTCTAATAATGACTTTCGGGAATTACCATCCTCTGATGGATTCAAAACTTGCAACCTGCTGTGGAAAGGCTAACTGAGCAATGCAGACCTTTGCACTTTTATCCCAACCAGTAAAGAAAGTTATTTCTTTTAATTACCATTTCCTCTTTTTACTTTCTGCAAGAGTATAATCAAAATCTCTCTTTTAAAAAAAAATCACATTTTCAATTTAAAATGAAGCCAACTGAAGAGAAGAAAAAATGACTATTAAAGGCGGAAGTTAAAAATCTTAGGGCTGAAACTACTGAAGACCATATTTTATATTTATCTATATGGCTTTCTATAAACTTTTGCAACTGTTTCAAGTTTAGCTTAAGTTCCCCTTTGCCGAAACTGTGGCATCTACATTTGCTGATCTCCATGGGAAACATTATAAAGAATCAAAAGCAAACATTTTTTTCAAAAAACGTGACCCATATATTTTAGACACATTTCCCTCTGAAACCTCTTTGCAGGCGCCCTACATAATTTTTTCTTTTTAAGAGCAAACATTTTGTTGTCATAGCAATAGTTTCCCACATCTCTACCATGCTGACCCCCTTGGTGTCGGTAGGTAGCAATCAAAAGCCATCTCTCTGCTCCTACCCCCCCCAAATCTCCAGGCACCCACAGTGTTCCTCCCAATCTCTATTTGTTTCTACCTAAGCTTTAGCTGTTTTGCTTCCATCTTTAAAACTTCAGTCACACTTAATGACACTTTTCCTAAAATAGATGGAAACAAGATTCACTGCTGAATTATCTAGGACACCTGGCACTTTCATGTTCCCTTTCCTTGCACTGATGCATTCACTCTATTATCCCCAAACCCAGTTTGCAGAGCAGGGGGGGATTAGCTGAAGCCACCCTCCTTCAGTCAGTGCAAGGATTTTAAAACATCTGAAAGGAATCTTGAAATCAGTTGAGCTTATTAAAAATCTGGGGTTATTAAAGACATTCTCATTACTTCTCGTCCCTACCAGGTGGGTAAGAGACCATGTAACAGGACCTCTGGATCTAAAAGCAGGAGCCTCTACTGCATGAGCTAAAACAGTGGTTTTCAACCGGGAGTCTGTAGACTATGTTTAAGGGGTCTGAGAAAGGTTGACATTACCACTGAACAGTGGTTTGCAACCTGTGATCCATGGAGCCTCGGGGTGCACAGATTAGGTGTAAGATTTCCAAAGGGGTCCACACCTGAAAAAAGGTTGAAAGCCACTGAGCTAAAAGACCCAGCCTATTCACTTGTGCGCAGTAGTGAACTCACACCCCTTTATGCAACTCAGTCATTAGAGGGAGACAAAGTCTGATTTGATCACAGTGCTAGAACTCTTGATGACCGGTTAGGCCATGTATGTTCTGGGATAATGTATTTACTGGCAGTTTTGCTATTGTTTTAAATTGGCAGGATCAGACTTCAGATTAATTCACATCTGTAGCAGCTTTTGCAACCTTAACATTGAGTAGCACTTACTTGCATGAATAGTCATGTAGAAGCCAACGATACTCTCCTACTTGCCCCTCTGAATCCTACTCAAGGTGAGAACAGATCACAGAATCAGGTCCCCTGAGTTGGAACACGATTCTGCTTTCACTGAAGTCAATAGCAAAATACCATTGAGTTCAACAGGAGTAAGATAGAGGCCTTTTGGAATGTGCTTTTACAGAGCACCAAGGTGATTATGTTTAATGAAAAGCCTTTTTTCCCCCCTATAGCTTTAACATTTTATCTGGTTGGAGAGAGCTAAGCTGGGCTGGAAAAGCCCACATCTGGGAATCTCAGGGCTTCTCAAGTGAACGTGCCACGTGAAAATCATTCCTGTATGAAAATGTTTGTATTCTAACAGGCATTTCAATACACCTCTGATGATAAATTTATTGTCCAATGAGGAAAAATACCATTGGTCTTGCACAAATGCATTGAGCTGTGTAGTTGTGCATCGGCATCATTGCTATTTAATAGAAATATTGTAATAGTGCCCAGAGGTCCCCCGTCAGGATCAAGCCCCCACTATGGCAGGTACTGTACAAGCATGCTGCCCCCAAGGAGCTTATGATCTAAGAACCTGTGTATGGATGGAAAAAGACTCTGCTTAGTCTGCTTTGCAGGATGAAACAGAGAGCTCCCAGGAGATCTTTCCTTTGAGTAGAAAATATGAGCAAGCTTAAGTAAAATCAGTTGCATGTGTCATCAAAAAGCCAAGCACATTCCATTTACCATTCCAGAGGCAGGAGAAAGATACCTTCCCTTACTGCTACTCTTATCTCTTTCCCACAACGTTCCCCCATATCCACCCCCACCCACACACCCCTGAGGCCAGATCATACTCGCCCTTGAACGTAAAGGAAGGCTCAAGGAGAGTCTCCCCACATGCACCATTTCCTCAAAGGCCAATGACACAGTAGCAAGCCCTACAACTGGGGACCCAAAAGAGAGATCGGGCAGCAGCAGCATAGCCCTGCTTCCACTCTGTGAAGCAGGACCAGAGACACCAGCAAATCCTAGTGCAGAATGGATAGTGCAGAACTCACCTGCACACCTGTGTGCGCTGGGCAGCCCCAGGACCAATTCTGTCTCATGAGACCGTATCTCCCCATGCTCGCTGCAAGATAGTGCAGCTCTGCAGCACCCCTTAGAGGACTTGGTGCAAACTGCATAATATAGCCCTGCAGAAGCCAAGAATGCTTGGGGCTCCCTCATGGTTCAGCATATTCTGCCCAGGACCAGCTCCAGGCACCAGCAAAGGAAACAGGTGCCTGGGGCGGCCAATAGAAAGGGGTGGCAGTGCGTCTGTTGCTGGGGTGGCACACCCAGGTTGGCGGCGGCGGCACTTCGGTGGCAGCTCAATCGGCCCGCTTGACTGTTCGGCAGCAATTTAGTGGCGGGTCCTTCACTCCCTGGCTTCCTCTTTGGTAGCGGCTCAGTCGGGTTTTTCTTTTCTTTCCCCTTTTTTTTCCCCCCACCCCTTGGGGGAGCAAAAAAGCTGGTGCTGGCCCTGATCCTGCCTCCTCCCACACTTGAGAGAATACAAGAGGGATTCTTATTTCAGCTCAATGCACAGTTTAAGCCTGCCATACTGCCCGATTTGTGGCTACAAAAAAAAACCCAGTAAAAGTTTTGCTGTCATGTACTGACTTCCTTAGCCATAGTAAACTGTGGTGAAATAAGGAAAAAAACCAAACCAAAACAAAAAACAAAAAAAATCCCTGCTCTATGTGTCTGTTCAATGGGGTTTTTGCTGACTGAGTTCAGAGTGACAAATGAAAGACTTTGGATCCATTTTTTTGTTTTCAATAAAAATCTTGTTGAACAGTGTCATGAATATTCACGGCTTTGGCCCACCTCCAGATTAAACAAGGAGAACCAACCCAAACAAGACAACAGCAGTCCCCTCGGCTCTGCAGAGGGCTCTGCCTTGTGTTTGTAAGCTAAGGTATGCACTTAAAAGAACCCCAAGTCATAAACAAACATTGCTGTGTTCACCACTGGACTATGATCAAAGGGAACCAGATTCCTCCCTCCGCCAAAGGAAACTTCGTCCTATTTTAAAATAAGGCTTTACAGCACTTCGCGCCTGACCCAAGCCCTGCTGAAGTCAGTAGGGATCTGTGCTGTGATGTCAGTGGGATTTGGTCCAGGCACTTACATCCCAGGAGTGCAGAGGCTGCTGCACCTGTGGCTTTCAGCTGCTGCCCATGTTTCTGAGACACACCAGAGCAGTAGCATCGGGAGGCCTTGTGTCTGAAACAGGTGCAGTGCCTCTGGTCGTGCTTTGCAAAAGGTGCTGAGCACACACGCCCTGCACAGGACAGCTCTGCTCCCTGGTGCAGAAGGAGGGCTAGAAACAGGCCTTTTCGGAGGCTCGAACAGCTGTCCGTGCTAGCCTCAAGCAGTCCTTGTGCTTAGGTAGGTCAAGGACTCAGCTTATAACTAACTCCTGGTGCAAGAATGGAAGAAAAGGGGATGATTCTTGCATCTTCTTCCCCCCTCCCTGAGTACACCTGTGCAGGTTAGTCACAATCTCCCTTCAAGTCTCACTACGCCTGTGGAAAGTTGGTTCAGTATTATTCCGATTTTACACATGGGTCCACCATGGCACAGAAAGGCAAAGCAAGTTGTCAGAGGTTGCAGACTGAGATCAGTGGCAGTCTTGGATTCCCCTGGATCTGCCCCCAAGTCCCAGTCACTCTGCTCTAACCACTACCCAACACTCCCTGCACACAGGACACACAGTTCTATTTATTTGCCTGTAGGAACCAGATGCATTTTAATAAAGCTACATAGTCACATTAACCATCCCAAAGAGCTGCAGAAAGAATGGCTCTGTGCTGAAGGGCACTGGACTTGGATTGGTTCCGCCACAGACACGCACTGCGCCTTTACCTCTCTGGGCCTCATTCCGCGTAGGTAAAATGAGGATGACAATTCTTGACCAGCTGGTGCTGTGAGGCTTGGTACCAGGGCCGGTGCAACCATTTAGGCGAACTAGGCGGTCGTCTAGGGCACTGGGATTTGGGGGGCGCCATTTTCTTCGGCAGCAACCGCAGCGGATGGATCTTCAGCTGCCCCTGTCGCCGCCAGCATTTGGGCAGAGGGAACTGGGGCAGGGGAGCATGGGGAGTGCCGCCTGCAGCAAGTAAGGGGGGGAGGCAGCACCAGGGGAACTCCCTGCCTCAACTCACTCCTACCCTGCCTCCTCCCCAGCACACCGGGGCTGCTTCACTTCTCCCGCCTCCCAGACTTGCATCGCCTCAGCTGATTGGCGCCACAAGCCTGGGAGGCGGGAGAAATGAAGCAGCGAGGGCGTGCTCGGGGTGCTTGTGCACAGAGCAGGGGTGAGCTGGGGCGGGGTGGGTGCCTCAGGGCGGAGGGTGGGGAGCTGCCGCGGGGGAGGGAGCGCCTCAGGGCGGATAGGAGGAGCTTCTGCGGGGGGCGGGGTGTGCCTTAGGCCGGGGACGCAAGGTGGAAGTTTCGCCTAGGGCGCGAAACATCCTTGCACCAGCCCTGCTTGGTACTAGATGGTAACTCGCCTGATACTTCCTTTTTCTTGTCTATTTATTAGTAGTAGTGTGGTAGCACCTGGCAGGGCTGAGCCCTGGACCAGGACCCCACTGTGCTAGTAACTGAACAAAGAAGCAAAAGACGGTGCCCTGCCCCAAAGAGCTTACATTCAAGCTCCTCAGACCAGGAACAGTCTCCACATTTGTACAGCGCCTAACACAAACACAAGGAGGCCCCGACCTTGGTTGGGACCTCGAGGTGCTATCAGACTACAAATTATTAATTACCGTATATACTCATTCATTAACCCGTTTGTTTATAAGCCGACCCCCCCGAAAGATGGTTAGATAAAAACAGCAAAAATTGTATGACTCTTTCATAAATTGACCCTATATTTCAGGGGTTGGAAAACTTACCGTTATGGTAAGCCGCTAGTGGGCCTGGACGTTTTGTTTACCTGGAGCAGTCACAGGCATGGAGCTGCGGGAAGTGGCCCACCACTTTCTGGAGCTCCCATTTGCTGGGAACGGCAAATTGTGGACTCTGGGAGCTGAGGGGCTCCGTGCCTGTGAACGTTCCAGGTAAACAAAAACGACCATGTATTAGATACTCAATTTAATGATTCCATAGAGTTTAAAATCATCAAATTTTGGTGTAGACCCGTTTATAAGCCAACCCCCGCTGTTTGTTGTGTCTTGTTTTTACCAAAAATATTTGGCTTATGAACGAGTATATACGGTAATTAATTATGATGGAAGAGAAGGAATATAAATAGTAAACTGAAATCTCTCGGGGACATTGTTTCAAATAGTGGTTATTTCAGAGTAACTGGCCCTCCAGGAGTATTTCCAGGTTGTGTGACATTCTGGCAGTCTTTTTTGATTCAGCAAGGTGATTGAGTATGTCCCTAACTTTCAACCCATGCGTAATCCCATTGAGATTGAAGTTGAGCATGTGTTTAAGCATCTTGCTGAATGGAGCCTTTAGCAGCTAACTGTAATTTGACTCTCATGCAAATGCGTGCATAGTGTGTGAGAGAGACAGAGTCAAACGACAGTGTTTTCTACACAGCCAGAAAGGCCCATGTCCTTAAGGCTATGATTTTGGAAAAGCAAGGGTCATTTCCAGCATTATTACTGTGAAGGCCAACCATTCAAACTTTAATATACAAGCGGTGAAGCTCTGTCAAGATTCCATCAGCCCCCATCTCACACCGGGAGGATATTATTACTCCTGTATATCAGAGTCCTGACAGTATCAGATCAAAGGCAAGTTTCTTATTGTGCGTAATCCCACAAACATAAGCACAGCCACAACCCCATCATATCCCCTTCACCCACCCACTAGGGTGACCAGATGTCCTGATTTTATAGGGACAGTCCCGATTTTGGGGTCTTTTTCTTATGTAGGCTCCTATTACCCCCCACCCCATCTCAATTTTTCACATTTGCTGTCTGGTCACCCTACCACCCACACACTTGACCCGGAGGCAGAAGGGAAAATGGCTGCATAGGTTGCTCAGAAAAAGCTCTGGCCCAGCAGGCTGGTAGGAAGCGAGTACGCTGAGGCCCCCCGAACTTGCTCACTCTTTGCACTTGCCTTGATTTAGTCATGAATAAAACAATGCAAGTGCAGAAGTAACAGCAAGATCTGAGTCCAACTGAATGGCTCCTCTCAAGATCCACAGAAGAACCACAGAGTAGGTTAAACCACAAAGATTGTTTGGCAGCAGCCCAAATCTGAAAGCATCACTACGTCCCAACACTATGGAGTTTTCCTGCAAGGCCTTACACACACCATGGTTTGTGTTCACAGTTCTGTGGATACCCCAGTGGAAGGGTCACATGTGTGTTACGGTGTCATACTTGTGCCTGCAAAAAAAAGGAGGAACTATTCCCTCCTAAAACAGATCTCTCAGTGTATGGAGAGTTCAATCACAATCCCAGCAAACATCATTCAGAGAGCTGTGGTAACTGTCTTTAATAAGCCTTCTTTTTTTAATCATTTGCCTCTAAAAATATTTCTGCCAATGGCCATGGTACTCTGAATTCCTTCCTGTCCTGATGAGGCATGCTCATGCAAGCCCTTTGGATTGCTTGTGTGAGTAAACCAGAAAATAGCCCCATAAACTCCATTGGGTCTACCATGTGTATGCAATGCTTGTGTGAATAACAGGATTAAGCCTGCCTCCCCTTCCAAAAAATTACCCAGTTCTAAGAATGAGTGAAAAGTTGAGAGGCGCCCCAACGTTTAGATACTCAGAGTTAGCTACTCCTCTGGCATCTTCAAAATTTGGCTAGGAATCTCATGAGAACAGTTTTTCTCAGGATATTTCACAGAAAGGACTAAGACATAGGTAAAGGTGGGCTCACAGACTGGATTTAGATTTTTGCACAACTTCCTCTATCAGGTTGAGGTTTTGCAAAACCAAAACCAAGGGCAGTTTGGGATCCAGGTTCTAATACAGCCAAATTATCCAGGAGGTTCAGATAAAGGGCTCCTATTTTCTATCCAAGCATCGAAGTAGGCTCCAAAAGTGGGAGGGGGAGATTGGGAGGTAGAAGTTTTTACCAAACTTTTTCAAACCTCAGTTTGGATCTGACTCTAGTTTTGTTCCAAATTTTTCTTCTTTGGTTTCTCTTTTTTGGGAAAAAAAACAAGCAAGATTCCTTCAAAAAACAAGAAAAATCTATCAGGCAGACATTTAACTCTGTATATTTTAAAGCGGTAGCTGTGATTCTGAATGTGACAGATTCATTTTCTTGTATTCATAATGACTCAATTACTGCAATCCTCTTATGGTTTTTTTGGCCTCTTCTTTCATGTTTCTGACTCTGTGAATTGATTGAGTGTTTGATGACAAGGCAAATCACGGAGCCAATGTAACTCACCCAGGGGGCCCCTTAAGCACCATTTAAACAATTATCAAAGCAACATTCCTTATCCATTGAGACGTTTTTAGCAGAGAAGGATGCAGGGATGTTAGCTCATTCTCACCACTAATTTGCAAACCTCAGCCATTTGAGTAGATATTTAAAATTAAAAGACACAAAAAATGAACAGCAATATGAATATGCTGAAGCAAATATAATTAACCAATACAGGGCAAACATTGCTTTTCTGAGCAATCAGACTAGAACTAGTAGGTCTCAACCTTTTGCGGTACCAGAACCCCCTTGCTCCTGGTCCCTCCCCCTCATATTCAGCTGAGACGTAGCCAGGACTCACTCTCATTTTGTATAATGGGACAGACAGGAGGAAGTGTGACCTAATGGATACAGCACTGGACTGAGATTCAGAAGATACAAGTCATATTCTTGGCTCTGCCACCTTAGACTTCCCTTGCTGTGCCTCAGTTTACCCATTTCCAGATCAAATAGGAACAATGACTGACCTCCTTGATAAATCACTGACATCTACTGATGAAAAATATTATACAAGAGCTAAATGGTATTATGTCTATATATAGGGTTAGATTTTTTACTCTACAGCAGGGTTATAATTATTAAATTATACAGGATGATTAAAAAGAAACCGTTATAGATAGATTATTTTCTGTTAAATTTGATATATTCCTATTTCCAGGGTTAGTGTAAGAGCCAGGCTCAATAGCAGGGTCCGTCCACTCGAGGCAATGCAAGTCAACGTCTATTGTGATTCTGTGTGTTGAGTAGCACCCGGAGGACCCCATTGCGAAGACACGGCAAGAGGGGATTCCTGCCCTGAGGCGCTTACATGCTAAACAGACAAGCATGAGCAGGGTAAGAGAGGTGATACAGCTGATGTAAAGTTACACAGCAGTTGACTGGCAGAGTCAGAAATAGAACCCTGGTGGCCTGGCTCCTCGTCCAAGGCCTTAGCCATCTGATCTCAGCGTCAGTGTCACATCCGTACAGCACGCAACACAAAAGGCCCCCAAATCCTGACTGAGGCTGCCGAGCACCATGGTAACATATTTGATGATGGCTAATACATTTCAGTGGTTTTTACGCCAACGTTTACTTTGGCACTGAGAAGTCAAAAACGGTCGTTACCACAGCAATGGACACCGACCGCACTTGGTACCTGAGATGCTCCGGAAATTAAAGCTCACAAACTACTAGGTGCCTGAACATTTGTAGTTTGGCAAGAGGAAGCGAGGAGGCATTTCCATTCTTTTCTGAATAACTCCTTGGCGTTTATTTCTCCATAGAGTTAATTTCAGCAATGTTATTTTCAGGCAGAAAACAAAAGGCGAGTTGTTTAAACAATACCATGAGCTCCTGGAAATCGGAGATTAGCGCATCTACCCTCCCGTCAAGTGCTGGATTGTTCCTTACAATACACTTTGTTGGGCTTCGTGCAGTTTGGTGTAAGGCACTGATCTCACATGACTGAATGCAATGGGAGATTTGCCACTGGCTTCAATGGGACCTGGATCAGGCACTAAATGACCTAAGCAGCAGGATTCCTGGCACTTCCTCTTGAGGCTTAGTTCCGAAGTTGAGATCATTAGGTCACGGAATACCACACACATGCAGGAGCAGTGTAGCGTCCCCTTCCAGCAGTCAGAGTCCAGTGTCACAGACCCAGGCCGCCTGCGTCAGTGCTTCTGTGATGCTACCCAGGAGGATCCGTGACCCCCTGACATCAAATCTTCTTTGTATAACATGGCTATTGATTTCTGTCCTTGATGCCTGTTGTGTGCTCCTCTGCTCAGCCCACCCCAATCCTTTTCACTGTGTGCTAAACTGTCAGAGAAAGCAGGACTGGCATGTTGCCCTTTTACTGATGGGACCCATACAGAGTCTCAGAAAGCAGTGTGACGGATCACACACACCACACTTTTGCAATAGATACAGGCAGCACGTACTCCAGGTTTCATACAAAGTAAAAGGCCCAATCAGCCCATCCTATTGGAACCTGGAACTACACTGCTAGGGCCTTCATTGCCCTGGGCACCTCTGAATCCTTGAGAGTTTCTTGGGGGCTGACCTGGAATCACAGCTCATTCTGCAAAAGAGGGCAAATTCCACATTGTTGTGTGATCTGGGGGAACTTCCATGAGGACATGCCCAGGTTACTTTTCTCTTCTTAATCCTCTAGGCCTGACTTTTAAGCATGTGAGTAGCCCCACTGACTTCAGAGGGATTACTCACAGGTTTAAATTTAGGTACCTGCTTAAGTGCTGGGGTCCTACCAGAGGCTGGGAGTGGAGGACTTATTTTCCCTACAGTCTAGGGCTTTTTCGACATCAGATTCCACTGTTATAATCAGGGAAAGATTCCTGGTGGCAGTTTTTTGCTCAAGGACTGCAGAGTCATCTCTTTGTTATTAAGGGCCCTACAGCTTAAACCAGTGCTAACATCTTAGCACCATAACTGGAGGGAAAGGGAAAAAAACTGGTTTGAAGAGTCTGAAACTGATTGCTCAGAGAGTCAAGGCTGAAGGTGCATTCGCCCCCCCCCCAAAGATATGCATTATTCCCCAAGTCTCCTGTCCTCTAGCCTTGCTGATCTATGCAGCAATTTGAAAACCTAAAAAAGGCTCCATTGGAGATGATTGGACTTCTATTGCATATTAACCCCCCATCGACTTAGCTAATGGAGGCATTTTGCAACATAGGGCGAGCCTGACAACAAACAGACAGATTCTTTAACCCCATCCGATATAAAGATGAACCAGGGATAATATATCTCATAAGCGTAACCATTTTCCCCACTGTTGTCAAGCCCGTTTCAACAGTTCTAATGGTATCATGGAAAGGTGTAACCAGGAATTTCTACACAAGCAGTGGTCCTCTACACCTCTTCCCACTATCCACAGTATATTCATGATCTGCCAAGACAGACGTGATAGTACATCCAACAGAAGCATAACTTGCACAGTGGAGAGAGCAGTCTGTCTCCTGATTAAAATACCCCCAAGCCAGTGCTGCTATAAGAAATATTGCCTCCAGGTGGCACACCTGGCACACATTTGCTTACACTGATGACAACGTAGATCATACATTGAGGGGGAAGAGAGTAGCTGAAACAGGAGTCCACAGCTCTCAGAACTATTCAGAACCTGCTTTCATGGATCTCACTAGTGCCAGACCATGCCCCTGGGGAGAAGGGTAGGGAGTGGGTCCTTGTTTTTTCACAGAGCAATTGCATGCCCATGCATGCTGCTAATAAAATGGTCTCATAAGGAAGAATTCTCTGGGATAGGATGACCAGAAATAGCCTTCTGCTTCCAACTGTTCACAGCGGAGCACACCAATGAGCATACATACGTGCCAGGGGAGAAAACAAAAATAAATCACCAGGAAGCCAAGTTTAAAATCCCAACCAGCCTAGAGTCTCTGAGTTCTTAACGCAAAACACTATGTCTGTGTCAAAACAGCTGGCAAGGATGTTCTCTTAATACGGTTTTTGGCTCGCTCTGTATCACCAGGTCTTTTCTGAAACTGTTTACAGTAATTCCCATTGATTACAGTGCTTAACTAACTGCCCCCCTGCTGCTGAGTTCAGGCGGCACACACTTCTCCCTTGATTTTTCCCTTCTTGTTCGTGTTTGCTTGTAAAGCACTGTGAAACGAGAGGATTTTTTTTTTGCCTTCTTACTTGCATCAGAGCAAATTATAGTATTAAACATTATATAGTTTCACAGACTATGTGTAGATGATCTAATGGTCCTTTTTAATCTGACTCCTCGTGCAATAAGTCATAGAATTTCACCCAGTTACTTCTGTATTGAGCCCAGTAACTTGTATGTCACTCCACTAGATATAGATATAGATCCTGATATATAACTATATCTGACTATAGATACGGAAAAAGGCACAACACAACCCTGAAGACCCAAGGTTATGACAAAATGGGCTGCAGAAAACACTGTCACAAAATATCACTGAGGCCAAAAGTTTAGCAGATTCAGAAAAAGGACTGGACACTTTCAGGGATAATGAGAATATCCAGAATCAGAATAGTAAATACTAAAACAGGAAACAGGGTTTTGGAAGGGATTTAAACCCTCTTGCCTTTGATCAAACCAACTGCTGGATGGAATGAAACATTCCTTGGAGGGCAGTTATTCCACTATTGCCCACTACAAGGTTTCACACACCTTCTTCTGAAGCTCCAGGCACTGACCACATTCAGCTGACCGCACTCTGGACTAGATGGACTAAACTAGTCTGGCAATTCCTGTGCTGCTCTACAAGCCCCAGTAAAGACTGCCACATGAAAGAGTCACACCACCAGATGTTAGAGCTCCATCACACTCGATTTCAGCTCTTGGAGCTCTGAAAGAATTGGGGGTTGTTACTTGCCAATGACCCTGCTGTCATTAGCCACTTGGTAGCTATCCCAGGGTTGTGCATCTTTCACAGATAAGCTGGAATTTAAAGCCTTTTGACACCAGTTTTTCTCAGGATACTAATTTCCATTCAAACCTACAGACTTGAACACCCGCCTGCTTACAGTAGTCCTGGAACCCAACAGCTTGTCAGATTATCACACTGAAGACTCCCATGGGGTTCTTTAATGCATCAGAGCACAAGTTTTTTAGACAGCCAGCAAGCTTCATCTTTGTTAAACTAAAATCTACTCCCAGTGGTATGAGGTTTCCCTCTCCACTGTTGGGGGATAAAGGGTTATAATGAATGGACCCTTAACCATCCGCAATTGTGTCTAATTAGGCAAGTAATCTCGAGTTCAATTAATGGTTGTAACTCAAGTTGTACAGGCAACTAAAAGTCTAAACAGACAATAAGTTCAAGTGCCTTATCTCATCTTTAAGCAGCCTTGCATCTACGCTGGCTTTTGGAAAGGTCATGCAGAGCAGTAATTGGCAGGAGGCACACTGTACCTCAGAGCCATGGCTCTAAACAGAGTGGAAAAAGCCACGGGCACCACTGTACATTTAACATGTGCAGCAACATCTTTGGAAAAGAAGCAAAAAACAAAAAACAAAAAACCCACAGACTTCAGCATTCACTGAAATTAGAGGGGGAAAATGCTACTTAAGGAGGTGGTTCTAGGATGACGCCACACAAACACAGCATTCCTGAAACTCTGCTATCCACCCAGAAATGCCAAATATTAAACCAAATTTCAGATCCCAGCAAATTATCCATCTGTGATAAGCAGTTTTCTGGCTTAGCTCAAGAGAATTAAACTGTCACAGCAAAACTACTATTTTTATTCCCTCCACTTTTCCCATTAGTAGATGGTGGGGGAGACTTTTCACGAAAGCCCCAAACTAAACGCATAAGCCACTAGTCAAAACTCCTTTATATTGTACTGCGGGCTTGTTTATACTCCATTGATGCAGGGATTTAAGCTTGATCAGAAACCCATTTAGTTAAACTGGAGAATGAATTAGGGTATCAACTTTTCTTTATAGTGTACAGAACTTTATAACTGACTGGCTAGGCCTCACATTGCTCCTGTGTAGCAGGTATTGTTATCCCCATTGTACGGGTGAACTAACTGAGGCACAGAGTGGTTAAGGGCAACATTTTCAATGTGAGAGGAGTCTAATTTTGGATTCTCAGCTCTGGGCACCAGGGCCTATTTTCCAAGGTGCTCAGCACTCACAGCACCACCTGACTCCAGAGGTAGCTACAGGTGCTCAGCATCTCTGAAAATCAGACCCCAGATGTGCTAGATTGAGGTCACTGGTCATAAAGTTGTGCTTCAGCAATTGGCCACGTTCATGCAGCAAGTTGGTGCTAGAGGTGGGACTAGAATCCAGGACTCCCAGCCTTGCATTCTAACAACAAGACTGTGCTTCGTTCTTAGTATTAACAGATTAGCTTGTAAACGGGGCTGGGAAGGATGAAAATAGCACTGATCAGAGTGCATCTTAGCCAGCCTGCTTTTTAAAGATTCATGGAGAAGGGAACAGAGCAGTGGGAGAGACCCCTCGTGTTTTGCTTTTCTAGAGGCCCTAATTTTTTAAATAGCAATGTCACCTTTTGCTTATCATAGACTGCAGTAATAGGACAGGACCACTTTAAACTCGAGCTCATCTCCTCTGTTCTTGCTCTGATGTTATAATCCTTCTTGTCAGTCTAGTCCATCTCCTCTTTTGCTCTGTCTAAAGATATAATACACTGTTAAGGCTGTGCGAAGCATTTGCTAATGGCTAATGAAATTAAACTAATTGGAGTGTGATATTGTTCCTTTCAACGTGACATTAACATGCTCTCTTCTTTGAGAACACTTTTTTGATGTTACAAATGCTTGGTTAAAAAAAGATGAGATACTTATTACATTGGGACTAAATGGATTTTTCTTTAATGTCCTTTAGCAAATGTTATAATTGGCTAGAATTTCAATAGCTTCTATTCCTATTGTTTCCCAAACCAGCATATGAATGCACCTGGCTGCTATTAATTTTTAGCTACACAATCATCTTGGGGAAATCTTCCCGTTTATGACAAACAAACCATTCGCAAGGTGGCTAATACAGCATTTAGTTTGCAAGTAGCAATCTCAAACCTTTAACAATGCTTGTGTGTTTGTTATTATATTATGGTAGTGCATAGAAACGCAAGCCAAGACCCAGGCCTCGCTGGACTGGGGGCTATATGCAGGGTGAGAGACACTCCCTGTCGCAATAGACAAGGCAAACAAACACAAGGGGACGTGAAACACAGACACAGAGAGGTGAAGTGACTTGCTTAAGACCACACAGCAGGACAGCTGCTGAGCTGGGAATAGGACCCAGGATTCTTGACTCCAGTCCCATTATTCAGTACCCAGCGAACCACTCTCCCAGTCTTCCCTTAATCTACTCTGCAAATCATTTCCCATGATCTTTACACATCTGAATTATCATCTGTTTGTACTGCAGGGACAGACAAATCCCCCAATCATTGATCAGGGCCCCATTGTAGTGGACTCTGAACAATGAAATATACACATCCTTCTACATGACCCCGGGAGCAATAAATCATAGACCTGGCCAGGTTTTGCAAGGGACACAGGGAAAACTGACCTAACCCACTGACTCTGACACAGTGCATACTTTACGGGCCTGGTCCAATGCCCCCTGAAGTCAATAGAAAGACTCTCTTGGACTTCACTTGGGATCAGCTGAGAGCCCACTTAGCTCCTAAGAGACTTTGATCACAGGCTCACACATGAGATCCTCTCAGGGGGACCATCTTGAACACTGACCGAACTATTATAATCTTCCAGCTTTGCTTAATAACTTTATTGTTTAAAGTTCTTCCAATATCTTCTCTTTGTATGCATAACCTCGCTTTGAGTGGCTTAGGTAACTCCTGTTGAAAGTGCTACATTGCTTCATGGTATCTGTTTACAATGGAAGTTTGAATGGAGAGAGGATGTCCCCAAAATTGGAACAAATGGCAGCTCACACGATACCTTTTCATTGCTCAGGGTGTATGTGATAGAGGGCCCCTCTCTGAACACAACACAATATTTCTTACACAGTAAGGCCATGTCTACACTACCACTTACTTTGGTGTAACTCACATCGCTCCGAGTGATGAAAGTTACACCGAGCTAAGCACCAGTGTGGTACATCGCTGGGAGAGTTTATCCTGCCAACATAGCTACGGCCTCTCGTGGAGGTGGATTTATTATGCCGATAGAACAGTGGTGGGCAAACGTTTTGGCTTGAGGGCCGCACTGGGTTTCTGAAATTGTATGGAGGGCTGGTTAGGGGAGGCTGTGCCTCCCCAAACAGCCAGGCATGGCTCAGTCCCCACTCCCTATTCACCACCACCCCTGCTTCTCGCCTCCTGATGGCCCCCCTGGACTCCTGCCCCATCCAACTGCCCCATTCCCTAGGGACCCCTGCCCCTCCACACACACCTCACTCTGTCCCGTCTCCGGACCCCCTCGCCCCAATCAAGGCACCCTCTCCTTCCCATCCACCCCTTCTCCCTGACTGCCCCCAGACCTCTGCCCCTAACTGCCCCTCGCCACCCATCCAACGCCCCTCTCCTTCCTGACTACGGGACCCCTGCCCCATCCAACCCCCTTTCTCCCTGACCACCCCCAGATACGCCACCCCTGACTGCCTCCTACCGCCCCATCCAACCCCTCCTCTCCTTCCTGACCACCTCCCTGAGACACCGGTCCCATTCAACCATGTTCCCCACCCTCTGACCACCCTGACCCCATCCACGCCCCCAGCCCCTGACCACCCCCCGAACTCCCCAGCCTTGATCTAACCCCCCTTGCTCCCTGCCCCCTTACTGTGCTGCCTGGAACACCGGTGGCTGGCGGCGTGGCTGCACCAGGACAGGTAGCCACAGAGCACCGGGTCAGGCCCTGGCTCTGAAGCTGCGCTGCCCCAGGAGCTCACAGCCCCGCCACTCAGAGCATTGCGTCAGCAGTGAAGCGTGCAAGCTCAGGCTGCGGGAGGAGGGGGAACAGCAGCGGAAGGGCTGGGGGCAAGCCTCCCAGGCCAGGAGCTCAGGGGCCGGACAGGATGGACCCGCGGGCCAGATGTGGCCCACATGCTGCAGTTTGCCCACCAGACATGCTACAACTGTAGTGCTTCTAGCATAGACTATCCCTAAGAGTTAGCCAGGCACCAGCGAAAGACGTCTCTTTGTTCCTCGGAACACAGAATGCAAAGCTAAAGAGAAGGTCTAATTCCAGAGCAAAAGGAAACTTCATTTTCAGAGGTCATGTCAGTTTTCTTTTCACTTTTGCATAATAGCTAAAGCTGTGGGTCTGGAATAGAGAAGTCAAGACCACCTTTACAATTGAAAATGGAACGTGAAATAATAAAGGACTTGCTTCCATCATCTAAGGCTTCAAGCTCTTTTCTCTCCATATGTGGACTGAATTGTATTTATGCTTAGATGTTTCCTAACAATAGTGAAATCACTTTAAAATATTTAAGTACCGTAGAGCTGCATGTGAACAGGAAAATGTTTTGATGTGATTCACATCTGAAAACACACATGGGCACACAAAAGAAAACTCTTCTCCCCCCACCCTCCCATCCCTCTCTGTGCCATGTTGTATTTCAAATTAAGAGAGATTAAAGTGTATGGGGGAAGCAGGAACCTTTGTTTTTAGATTCTAAAAAGATTCCACTTCAGGAAACCAATTTTTGTTTAGTGAGTTTGGATAATTCACCCCAGAATTTCAAGTTACTTCAAAATATATAACAAATTCAACTCATGCGGAGTTTCTGATTACAGCCACACTTCAGTGCTAGTGCGTCTGTAGGTTTTTAGCTATTAATAACTCCAGCAGCGTTCTCGATCCTGTCTGATACAGCAGGGCTGTCAATACTCATTAGGAACCGACATACAAAGCTGCCTCAGCTGATCTGTTTAATAGCTTTCCTCACTGCATTTATCCTTTATCCCTCTTCCAATCTGTAGATTTATTATCACTGCTAATTATCCATTGTCCTGTGTTGACTTGTTTGCTGGAAATAGGTAATTCAATAACACTGCAACCCTTCAGTGCAATTTTCTTTCCATCTGAAAGACCCATAATTAACCATCTTGAGTGGGAAAGCCAGTCAAATTTTTGTAATCAGGGCAGATAACTTCATCTCCTTTCCATATACTTATCCTGCTCAGGGCCTTCCGTAAAGCGGGTTAGCTGGTCGTTCAGCACCTTCGACAGCAAATTAGAGATTAGCTGCTGCCTAGCAAGGTAGCTCAAAACACTAATGTTCCTAGCTTTAATGCTTTGGCCTGCTGCTGTTTAGCCTCTGCCAGATCAAATGTGGCACCGCACATGATGAAAAACAGATGGAAGGACCCTTTAATAGTGCAGTCATTGGAAGAGTATTTAGAGCTATAGAACAAAAAAACAGCACCATACACAGGCCAAGATTTTCAAAGTAACCTAACATATTCGGCTGCCCCAAGTCCCAACACCACAGATAAAAACAGAGCATCCAAATTCCCTAGCTGACGCACACACAAACACTTGTGCATTTTTACAGTTAATCTCCTTAGAATAGCCTTCTTTTTGCTGTTGTGATTCTTTTCTGATTGCAGAGTGCTGTAAATTTACAAGCACATAAGCTCCAACCTCTAAGGACTTCACAATCTACTCCACGTATACAGTCAGGGCCAGGTCCAGGTTTTTTCCACCCCAAGCAAAGAAAAAAAAAAGGCGGAGGGAGAAACAGAGTGCCGTCCCTTGAAAAGTGCTGCCCGCAAAGCACCGGAATGCCACCCCTTGAAAAGGCTGCCTCACGCACATGCTTGGAATGCTGGTGCCTAGAGACGGCCCTGTATGCAATACACCCAGCAATAGCTCACACAAAGGCCTGCATACAGAAAGATCAACACAAACTCTCCACCAGTGTCAGTCGGAATAGCTGTGTGGGAGTCAACCCTGCCATGTCGATTTACACCAGCCCCAGAAATCAAGTGGAAGAGCAGTGAGATGCAGATGAATGTTACACTCTGGCCTTTCTGAGGATAGCTTATGCTGTTACAGGTGGACTACTTATGTAAAGAGATAAAACAGCTACTCTCTTATCTCCCATGCCCACAATGTTATCTCAACAGCTAGAGGAACCAAGAATTTTCCTTACTAACAGTCAGCTTTAGGTGTGATTCCTCTTTTTGTGGCTCTGTCTCTCTTCCCTATGCAGGAGTGCATGGACTGACAGGTAAGTCTATCTTTCATTTAATTATTTCTTCTTCTCCTCTCACCAAGCCTTGCCTAGTGGTATTATTACTGCAAATACTTTGATGGAAAGTTGTTCCAAGAATGCAAAGGAGCTCAAAGTGTTTTGGGAATATGAATGAACTAAGCCTCACAACTGCCTGAAAGGTAAGGAAGCAATACAACCTCATTTTATAGACTGGGATATCAAGGCATGGAGCTACTAAGTGACTTGCCCAAGGTCATCTGACCGGCCAGTGGCAGAGCTGTGAATTGCACCTTGATCCGCTGTCTGTCGGTGATGCTCTTTAACGACTTAACAATGGGCTTGGTAAGTACAAAAAGGAGCTTGTGTGGGAAGCTCTCTGTATAGTTGAGCAGCATTCCGATCACGTTAATGTATTACCATCCATAATATACTTCACTCCATGCTGCATTAGTCATTTTCTTTGATTGTATTGCCATTCTTGGGTTGATAAATTTACAAATACAGTAACAGGATTCTGAATTAAGATACAATTTAAGAACGTAGTTTCATTTCCAGTGATTTGTGGCGATGAGGTCATTTAGATCAATTTACTTTACTTTTGCTAGAGAGGATTTGTGGCTATTCCCCGCCCCTCTCCATTCAGCAATGATTACACACGGTTTTCCTCGGTGCTGGGTGTTTGAAAAACTCAGCGAATAACATACCAAAAAAAAAAGCAGGAAATAAACAAATTCACCATGCCCAGGGACAACCTGCAGCTTGTGTTCCTTTAGGATAATTGAATGTGAATGCATGTCATAGGATGTAGGGTTTGCTTTGGCAGGAACCCATGTACAGCCATCTACGTCACCAGGCAAGTGGCCACAGAGAAGGTTAAAGCAGCCTGTAGGCAGCCTTAACATACGCAGTGGCCATTTTCCATGTTTCTTTTTTTAAAAGACACAGGCAGCCCATAGAGGCATGGACCAAACTCTCCTCTGATACATCCACGTACCACTACTGAAGTCAGTGGATTTACACCCGCGTAACAGAGTCGAACTGCCATTCAGTAAACATAAGAGAGAAATCTTAGCAGCTGACAGATTGGGCCACATAGTTTATGCCTCAGGAGATAGGTGATATTCACTGGTGGAAAATAATGTGGCACTATCACTTCATATTCTGGTGTTCTATGAGGGGTTAAGACAAGGCCCTGCACTCTTCCATAGGGCTACTCTCCTGAAGCTACCCCATGCTTCCACCTGACACCTGAACAAAAATTACTGTGTGGAGCAATTCCTTCAGCCCCATCTGCCTCCAATCTCCACTGAGTAGAAGAATGGCTTGGACGGCTGTTTCTCCCCCCACCTGGATTGGGCATCCTGCAGGCTGGAGAAAGAACACAGGGTAGCATCGCTCCCCACCTCCCAAGGTGCCACCCCTTGCGGATATCGGTCTGCCTCAACTCCCTCCACTTCACCAAGTCTGGGCCCAAGCCAGACAGGAGGTCTAACCAAGAGCTCTCTGGGCTGCCCTTCCCTTCCAGAGCAACTTAATTCTGCATTCCACAGGATGCTGCAGGACCTGAAACAGCACAAGGATTTACCCTCGTCCACTGGCTCATCCTTTGAGCAGTCCAGCTCTAATGGCTCAGGCCACCCTGCCTCTGCCTTGTGGCACAGAGCCAGTGGGCTCACCTGCATCCCTCAGTTCCATTCATGGAGCCACTTCCTAAGGATACTGCTCACATGCCAGAACTCACAGCAAGGCCAGCTTTAGGCCGATACCCAGAATTGGGCTCCGCGCCTAAGAGGACCCCACGCCTTAGGCGCCTTTTTAATGTATTATTTTTTTACTCACCCAGCGGCAGTCCACTCTGGGGGTCTTCGGCGGCATTTCGGCAGCGGGGAGGGTCCTTCAGTGCCACAGAAGACCCAGAGCAGACCCCCCTGCCGCCGAAGTGCCACCGAAGCCCCGGACCACCACCTCGTATTCGAATTGGGCCCTGCAGTTCAGAAAGCCGGCCCTGCCTCATAGGCACCCAGGCCAAGCAAATATGCAGGTTATAAATTCTGATGGTGGGCGTGATGCTGGAAGACCAGGGGCCAGTTCTTGCCAAGGCTTTGAGCCTCAGCTGAGCACTGACAAATTCACTTCTGGGAACCAATCCAGCTCACCTGTGTGTTAGTACGGTTAAGATGGATATTGGACATATATGATTATTAAAAAAAACACAGTATAACCAGAGCTGTGCAAATCACTGAGTTTTCAGTTCAGTGGCCAAAGATTTTTTTTTTGAAATCCTCATCACCACCACCACTCAAAATAATTTGGCGAACTAGACCCAAATTTGCCAAATGTTTCGGTCAACCTGCATCCGCATTCTTCTGTGGAGGAAAAAGATTTATCCAAAAAAAAAAAACCCCGCCAGCTTTAAGCACAACCTGTTCTGAAAATCATTATCATCAACCAGTTTTGTCCATTACAGCGGGTAGAACAGGCAATGTCTGATGTCTGCTCTTTCCATTTCTGGCCATTACACATATAAAGAGCATCCACGCCCAGACAATCTGAATCCTTTCCGAGCTAAGAAATATATCATCAGATTTCAATGAGGGTGTCTATCTCTAATTCACTTTTCAGGGAGATAAAAGGCAGTGATACACATGTTTCAAAGGGATATCCCTGCCCATGCAAAAATAACACACCAGATTTGTCTCCTTTGGATTTTGTCTTTCATCACAGCTATGCTTGTTATAAGGAACACATCTTGTCTTCACTGTTTGTGAATAATGATTTTAAATAAAAAAGCAGCAGAGACAGAAAAAGCTTCTTCTAACTCAGAGGTTCCACTGTAAACAGGTAGCCTTCGGACTATCGCACCAACTAAACGAAAGCTGCAAATATCAGAACACTTCTGGGATTCCTAAAATTCCCCTGTTTTAATAAGAGCCTTTTATCTTCCAACTGACACTTCCTTCCCTACAGGCTATTCTTGTCAGCAGTTGTCAACTACGTATTCATCTAATTCATATGAGCCTTAGACATAAACACTTTCATGTGCAGAATTCTAAAGGAAACGCTGGCTGCTTGAAGCTTTAAAAGAACAATTGTTGCTTATCACTATTGAAATTTCTCTTAAAATGTAAAGCCTAGAAACGGGAAAGGGGATCCATCAGATATTTTGGTGATTAGTTAGTTTGTCGGTCTTTTTCACCCTCAAAAGATTGTCATCTGGTTGGTAAGAAAATTGCTAACATATCAAATAGGAAGGAAACACATTGACTTTTGTTCTGATCCACTATGGCAATGCTTATGTTCCTATGTACTGCCTTTGCCGTTCCTTTCCCAAATAATGAACTTAACGTCTTTTAAAATCAATAGCAATATCGAACTTATTAAATTAAGACCAAACAGGGAAGCGTGCAGCCCAAAAAACTGCTGCTTAAATAAGCAGAAGATGGAGCCATTCCCTTGACATTCTCATGACAAAACCATTGTGTAGGAAGGCAGAGCTGTGTCATGTTATTTGCATCAAAGGCAAGTAAATAAAGTTTGTCATGCCAGGTGTTCTGCTACATTTAAATGTTGTGCCTGAGGGGACGGGGGAAGGGGCAGGAGGGAAAGAAAGGGGACGTGGGGGGGTGAAGAAGACTGATTCTAAGGACTTGCCTAAAGGCAATTTTGTGAGTGGCAAGACATCAATCTAATGTGCTGTAAAGTTACACTCTATGCCCCAATTGGCCATGTGGACCCTGCTACTATGCATTAAAAAGTTCAGGAGTATATTTTGACATGATGCTTGTATCAGCTACTGTGATGCATGACTGTCCATTTCACAGCAATGGCCACACTAAGCAGCATCCCTATTGTGAACTGGGCACTCATTCTCGAGCCTTGTTGTGTTTTAGGGGTGTAGAATCCTAGTGAGGATTTCTTGAATGTCCTCTGTCTATGGGGCTGGAGGGTGAAGAGATGAGAAGCGGGTTGCAGTTAGGGGGCAGTTGTAAACATGAGTCCACCCCACAAACTAGCATAGGCTACTCCTCCTTTACATCAATGTTTGCTATGGATGGAGAAACAGAGGCAAAACCAACCTACCGTACCTCAGTATGAACTGTTCCACAGTGGAATTGTTAGCGAGAGTCACAAAGACATTCACAACTTCTCCTTGCTTGACCGGCTTCGATGGCAGCCAGATGACAACATTACTGTCCAGCCTCAGCTCTGTCAGCTGAGAACTCTCTGGGGTTCGATAGAGGCTCACAGAGCCAATCCTCTGCAAGTGGGACATGGTCTCATCCGTACCATCCTTCCCTGGCCGGATGGCATTCCCTTTCCTCACATCCTCAGTGGTGCACTCCCCGGTCTCGTCCCCCGGCTGGATGGTGTAGTAAAGTTCCACAGGGCTCCCTTCAGATTGATCCGTCGCTTTCTTGCGGCCGGACACCACCGTGGGGGGGTTAAACCAGCTTGGCAGGAGTTCCAATTCGGCCACACACAATCCCAGATCCCCTTTCAGCCTGCAACTGCCTCGGACTTCCCTCGTCTCACGGAAGGCAAAAACCCGCAGGCAAGGCAGCCTCTCCGTGGTACTGTAGTCATCCCAGTCCCTGCCCACAATGTAGAACAGGATCTGGACTTTGGGCTTGCTCAGGTAAATTTTGTCACGCATGATATAGGCTTTAAGTCTCCAGTTAAAAGTAAACTTGCTGGTGGATCCAAAAAAGTTTGAGGTTAGCAGTAGGTCATGGGGCACTGCTTGTTCAACAGAAAAAGGTCCATAGCTGGCATTTAATACAGGTGGTCTCTTGGCTTTATATGGAAAAAAGGACTCCACCCGGGACTGCAAACTGGAGTTTCTCATGAAATCCTGACTGGCTTCTTTAAGAAAAAAGGAAGTCTCAGCACTGAAGATCCGATAGCTCACAGGCAGATATGTTGGTAATGAAGAAAATCTTTGTATATTGTCCAAGACCCCTCGACAATCTGTCACTATTAATAATAATAATAAAAAAAGTTAGTAACCTGGAGCTTCATGGATTAGGCCAAAAGCAATTTATTGGTTCAAAATAAAAGGTTTCTCTTGACTCTAATGGAGCCACCTGCCACATTATTGTTCAATTAGTTATGATGGAAAAATTATTACAGTTAAACGCTGGATTCTTCAGCTCGTCACATGCATGGCAGAAAATATAGGCATTAATCTTGCCCTGTATTTATACATTATTTCATTATATAATATATAATATATACACACACAGAGGGGTCTTCAGCATGATAAATTTGTCTAGATTTAATTTAATTTAATGCTGTACATCAGGGGTGGCCAACCTGAGCCTGAGAAGAAGCCAGAATTTACCAATTACATTGCCAAAGAGCCACAATAATATATCAGCAGCCCCTCCACCCCATCCATCAGTTCCCAGTGCCTCTTGCCCACCGGCAGCCCCGCCAATCAGCACCTCCTCCTCCATCCCCAAACCTCCCAATCAGCTGTTTCATGGCGTGCAGGAGGCTCTGGTGGGGAGGGGGAGGAGTGAGGGCACAGCAGGCTCAGGGGAGGGGGAGGGAAGGGGTGGAGTGGGGGCAGGGCCTGTGGCAGAGCCAGGGGTTGAGCAGTGAGCACCCCTCGACACACTGGAAAGTTGGTGCCTGTAGCTCCAGCCCCAGAGTTGGTGCCTATACAAGGAGCCGCATATTAACTTCTGAAGAGCCGCATGTGGCCACCTCTGCTGTACATTCACTAATTAATCCTCTTAACACTCATCATTACCTCCAATTTACAGATGGGGAAATGGAAGCAGAGCAGTTCAGTGACTTTTGCCCAGGGCCACCAACGAAATCTGTGTTAGAGCCAGGATTTAAAAAACAAAACAAAATAAAACAAAAAACACAAGTTCCTGAACTACACTGCTTCCCAGACTGATTGCAATGTTTATTACCAACGTGCCTTGTAAGGTGGCCATCCATCCTGTTTTTTGGGACAACCCCAGTTTCCTTAAGGTGATCTCATATCCCAGACACTCCTTCTTCCCAACCATTTTCAGGGTTCACCAAATGGCAGCACAGCACTACAAAAGTGCTTTTGACACAATGCGATGAAGATACATCAAAATATCATCGAGTTAAAATATGATACACTGACATCACAGGAGAAGAGTTTGCTTCACTGGAGAAACACACACTGAAAACTCTACCCTGGCCTAGATAGGAAAAGGGTAACTAATTCTCCATGGCTGTTTAATCCCTGACGTCTGATGAGTCTCCAAACAAGGATGCAAACTCCAGTGCAGAAATACATCTACTAGAAATCAGCCTGAAACCACCATTTCTTAAGAAAATCTTCCAAAAAGTAATCAATGAGCTTCTGGTCATTATCTGCCCGGTATCCGATTGGAACCAGTAGCTGAGACATGAACAGCATTGCATTCCATTAGTAAGCCACTATAGCCAAATCTCTGACATTCCTCATTCACATGTCACAGACCTTGGAACTGCTGCTGTTACTGTATTTCTCAAGTATCTCCATTGCTGGTAGGTTTTTGGTCACTGTAGCAAGGATCACAGTTGGCAGCCAATAGTGACCAAAGGGCCTTCTAAAAACAAAGATATCTCACACCCATGAAATTCCTCCAGTAAGTAAAACATTCTTTCACTACCTGAGCCACTTGGCACTGAAGTCATCTCCTGCAGCAGACTTCTGAGGGATGTCAGGACGTATTAGCACTACAGGTTAGTATTTGCTGGACATACCTGTCACACTCCCCAGGCAAAGGGTTAGACCGGTCTAGTTAACTCACTTTGTGAAACATCAGTAAAACTACTACATCTTTGCACAAGCCTTGAAGGTGACAACACAAAAAGTTCATTCAAAAATTGGTAGAGAGTCCTTTTCTTTCCCATCTACTCTGCCTTCTTATAAAAACTTTCTTTCTGCCTTTTTAGTCTCTGTTTAATCACAGCATGCACAAGGCATTCAGTACATTGGTAAGTTCCACTCACCCATAGCTCTTGAAATCCTGCGAATCACTTTCACTGTAGGAACACTGGCTAGCAGATCAAAGTTAGTTTTTCTGCTCTATAGCCAAAGAGAGACTGCTCTGCAAATTGCTTTTCAACAGATGTGGCAAACATTTCTCCTGCCTCCCATCAGCCATCCAGAAACCTTGTTTCTGGGTCACTAATTCTAGCAGCATGGTTTGCACCTCTATCATTTAAGGTTGTGCTGGTATCTCCTATTTTCAGGGTTATAGAGGCATCATACTAAATATATCCCTATGTGTAATATATGTAATATCTATAAAATCTCAAATCTGTAATGTATATGACACCCCTGTGTGTGCTCGATCTCACACACAGGAGTGTCATATCAATAAAATCAGTAGTAAAAATGGATGCCAAGGTTTTGGCAGGCAGGGCCTCAGCTGAGCAGATTCTTTCTTTTAATCAAAAATTGATTTGCTGTTTTAATAATTGTCAATTAGATGTCTGTTGAGGGAAACAGATAGGTGATATTTTTCTCACCAACAACCCTGCGTACTCACACTACTAAGACTGACCAAAACTGCAAAAGGAATAGGACAGCTGATAGAAAGATGCACATATTTGATAATTTAAAGATGTTTCCCTCAGAGGTGCATTGGGAGAGGCAATGTGATTCAGTGGGGTGGGCACTGAGCTGGAAGTCCAGAGACCAGAGTTCTAATCCCAGATGAGTCAGTGACCTACTGTGTGAGTTTGGGCAATGCACTTCCTCTCCACCTCGATCTACGTTAGCTGCTTAGACAGTAAGCTCTTCGGGGCAAGGAGTGTCTTTCACTATGTGTTTGTACAGTGCCTAGTACAATAGCGAATCAAAGCTGGTTGAGGTACCGTTGCAATACAAATAATAAACTGGTGCCAAAATGAGTGGGTGCAGTTCTCAGACTTGACTGCTGAGCTCATAATGCCCAATAGCTGGACACTCCGCTGTGATCAGCCCTTTGGTTTAAAAGAGATGGGGGGCTGCTGACAGCTTGTTTTCTAAGAGGGCCTCTTGCCTTTGGAATTCACGCCCTTGCTCCAAACTACCCCAAATTTATTCAGCCTTCAAGACATGCTGCAAAGCCTTGGACTTTGCGACATACAGGAGTGGGAGAGGGGCTGATGTCCCTGGGGAAGGTGCAATATTCATAACTCGAGTCTACATTATTGTTGCTGTGGGGATTGGGAGGTGTTGCCGCACTTATTTCTTATTGAACTAATTTTTAGGAACTGCCCACACTGCCTGCTATCAAATCAAAGTTAGGTGTTTACACTATAGCCACAGAGGGCCAAATCCTCAGCTGGTGTGAATAGAATCTCAGGACGGAATGGCGCTCGAGAGACCATCTAGACCAGTCCCTTGCACTCATGGCAGAATTCTACTATCAAGATCATCCCTGACAGGGGTTTGTCTAACCTGCTCTTAAAAATCCTCAATGATGCAGACTCCACAACCTCCCTAGGCAATTTGTTCTAGTCCTTAACTACCTTTAGAGTTAGGAATTTTTCCTAAGGTCCAACCAAAACTGCTGCAATTTAAGCCCAATTGCTTCTTGTCCTATTCTCAGAGGTTAATGAAAACAATTTTTCCTCCTTCTTCCTTGTAACAACCTTTTATGTACTCGAAAAGGTATGTCCCCTCTGAGTCTTCTCTTCTCCAGATTAAACAAACCCATTTTTCCCCCAATCTTCCCTAATAGTTCATGTTTTCTAGACCTTGAATAATTTTTCTGGCTCTTCTCTGGACTTTCTCCAATTTATACACATCTTTTCTGAAATGTGGTGCCTAGAACTGGGCACAATACTCCAGCTGAGGCCTAATCAGCGCAGAGTAGAGCAGAAGAATTACTTCTTGTGTCTTGCTTACAATACTCCTGCTAATACATCCCAGAATGATGTTTGCTTTTTTTTTGCAGCACTGTTGCACCGTCGATTCATATTTATGACCCCCATATCCCTTTCCGCAGTACTCCTTCCTATGAGGTCATTTCCCATTTTGTGTATGTGCAACTGATTACTCTTTCCTAAGTGGAGTACTTTGCATTTGTCCTTATTGAATTTTATCCTATTTACTTCAGGCCATTTCTCCAGTTTGTCCTGATCACTTTTAATTTTAATCCTACCCTCCAAAGCACTTGCAACCCTGCTCAACTTGGTATCATCTGCAAACTTTATAAGTGTACACTCTCTGCCCTTATCTAAATCACTGGTGAAGATATTGAACAAAACTAGACCCAGAACCGATCCCCACAGAACCCCCTCAATATGCCCTTCCAGCTTGACCGACAACTACTCACTGTGAACGGTTTTCTAACCGGTTATTCACCCACCTTATAGCTCCTTCTCGGTTGCAATTCCCAGTTTGCATATGAGAAGGTCATGCAAGCAAGACAGTATCAAAAGCCTTACTACAGTCAAGACAGACCATATCTACCGCTTCCCCCCTATTCACAAGGCTTGTTACCCTATCAAAGAAAGCTATCAGGTTGGTTTGACATGATTTGTTCTTGGCAAATCCATGCTCTTCTTATGACCTTATTATCTTCTCGGTGTTTGTAGAGCTGCATCAGCTTCCAGGGCATTATAGCACTATACCAGTTTACATCAGTTGAGGATCGGGCCCTAAAATCTTTACACTAGAGGCTCTGAATGGCGAACAGTCACTCCCAGGGACTTTGATATTTGCTCAAGGTTCTCAGAGGTTCTTTGATATAAGCCCTGATTCTGTTAAGAGATCATTCCTTGTAGATTCTTACTCCCTTCTGGAGTTCCATCAAAGTCAAGGCATAAGAGAATCAGAGACATAATCAGGACACCAGATATGGCCTGGAGTCGGCTGATGCGCAGAACATCCCCCTTTCCCCATCAAATACTTACGGAAGTTCCAACTAGGAAGTGAAACCTGTAACCAAGGTCCACATCTGGAGGATTTTTCCAAGCAGTAGGCTCACTGCCCTTTTAGCATGCCCGGTTGCTAGTATTTTAAAGTATCTAATAAAACCTAATTAAAGATTTTCAAGTAATACATAATCAATATCAGTCATTGCCGCAAATGACTCCTGCTGACAAGTAGACAACTTCATTACACTTCTTCTGAGTGAGCATAATGTAAGCACATTGGCACCAGCAACCCCTGCAGGAGTGAATAACTTTGGAGAATAAGATGGAATCTCGAGTCGCCTGGGACTTATGGGGGGGAGGGATGTATGGGAGGGAACACTGCACAGACAGATGAGGTGGTGAGGTAATATCTTTTATTGGATCAACTTCAGCTAGTGAGAAAGACAAGCTTTCAAGCTACACAGAGCTCTTCTTCTCTGTATTGGGGGTAGCCGTGTTCGCTGTGTAGGTCATAAACTTGTCTCTTTCACCAGCAGAAATTGGTTCAATAAAAGATATTACCTCACGCCACCTTGTCTCTCTAATATCCTACGACCAATACAGCTAAATCAGACAAAAGACAAGGACCATAACTTTGAAACGATCATTTAAGGTGATGTCCATTCATATTTAATTCATACACTGGAATAAATGGTGGAATTAGTTTTCTTGCAATTAAGCAAATTGCCATTAACAGTCAGAAAACACTAAAACTAGGAGTGGGAGGAGGAGTTAAACAGCCTGAGGCCTGCCAATGGAAACCCTAGTGAGGTGTTAATTACCAATGCAAGACCCTCTCTGTCAGCTGGAGTCACCTTTAAAATAGGTCAGTTTAACATACTGTCGCAATGTTGCAAGACTTAAATCCCTGGTGTGCATTGTAATTCTGCAGGAAAAGAATGCTACAGATGCCACTTGCTGCACAGATTTCCCCTTAGTTGCACCAAAATATTTGTCTATTAGGGTTAGAACATGGAGTTACCAAGAGCCCTGGAAAAGCGAGCACCATGTAGAAGATGACCTGCTGCAGCAGCAGAGCTGGGACTAAGTGGTGCCCGCTTCCCCTCTGTGCTGTCTCAGCTGCATTGTGGGAGTGGAACCACAGTACTGCATGCTCCCCACACACACACTTGTGCAGAGTAAACATGTATTTACAGGGACCATTACAACAGCTCTTGTGAAATGGCACTGGTTTGCTGCACAGCACGTGTGTTAAGTTGCAGATCTATCCTTTTAGCAAGAACGTTACAGGACACCTAATGAAGATGTCATATCTAAGAGCAGGAGCTTGTAAACATTATCTACCATAGACCCCGATTCAGGAAAGCAATTACACACATCCTTAAGTGTAAGAGTTGAGTGGCTTCAATGGGACTTGAGCACATACTTAGCACTTTCCTGATTAGGGAAAGTTTCCTGAAGTGGGACTACAGTACCTACTATGAGGGGCGTCCCACTGACTTCAGCAGGACTACACAGGGTAGAAAGCCCCAACAGCCTGACCCAAAGTCCAGTGAAGTCAGTGAGAGTCTACCCGTCAACGTCAATGTACTTTGGATCAAGCCTTATGTTTGGAACTTGCTTAATAACTGCTCTTTGGTCATGCTGAGGATTTTTTTTTTCTCTCTAGCTATTCAGCACAGGCGAGGCCACATCTGGAGTATTTCGTCCAGATTTTGGCCCCCCACTATAGAAAGGATGTGGAAAAATTGGAGAGAGTCCAGCGGAGAGCAATGAAAATGATTAGGGGGCTGGGACACAAGACTTACGAGGAGAGGCTGAGGGAACTGGGCTTATTTAGCCTGCAGAAGAGAAGAGTGAGGGGGGGATTTGATAGCAGCCTTCAGCTACCTGAAGGGGGGTTCTAAAGAGGATGGAGCTCGGCTGTTCTCAGTAGTGGCAGATGACTGAACAAGGAGTAATGGTCTCAAGCTGCAGTGGGGGAGGTCTAAGTTGGCTATTAGGAAACACCATTTCACTAGGAGGGTGGTGAAGCACTGGAATGGGTTGCCCAGGGAGGTGGTGGAATCTCCTTCCTTAAGGCCCGGCTTGACAAAGCCCTGGCTGGGATGATTTAGTTGGGGTTGGTCCTGCTTTGAGCAGGGGATTGGACTAGATATCTCCTGAGGTTCCTTCCAACCCTAATATTCTATGAGTCTATGCTCAGCCACATAATCCAGGGGCACAAAATGGGCTGAATCTCTATGGCCTTGCTCACACTCCCTTCACTCCAAATCAATCACATGATGAAGGTGAGCAGGGTTTAGCCTAGTATCTAGTAACATGACCACTGCAGCTCCCCACTTAAGAATCTCAGTCCCCAACAGCATAAAAGAAATTGTCAGAGTAAACAGCAAAGCTATCTGAACAGACTGGCGCACAGAAAAAGAAGAAAAAAATGCTTTGCTTTTATATTGTAATCTAATGGGTCCCACCTTCTGTTCTGCCATACGTAATGGAGTACTATAATTTTGTGCTGATAGCTTGACTGCCTTTTTATTTTAATACCAATTTCAAGCCTATAACTGATAAAAAGTGGTTAGACATCTTCTCTTCACTTTGAATCCTAATCATGAGAAGTTGCAGGTATAGACCATTATTTCAGAGATTTTTTTGTACTCTTCCATCTCTCCCCAGTAACTTTCATGCCCTCTAACTCCCCTCTAGTATAACTAATTATCAATAGACTACATGTACTTTTTAGTGTTTCTGCTGATCAGCCTCACAGTCTCCTTTTACTAAACGGATCAGAGAACCCATTCAACATACTGGGGAGTTTTTCTGAATTTTATATTCTAATGCATGATTTAAATGAAGCATCCATTAAGTTCATGCTTTATTCTGTTTGAAAGAGTGACCACGTTTTCATTTATTTGTTAGAAGGAGATTAGCATGAATACCCTAATAGGAAAATTACCTTTTAGAGAATAATTAGGAATCAAGCTCATAATGACGGTTGGATGTGGTGGTCAGATGTCAGGGATGAATTTCTCAATATTAAACCTACTCATGCTCAAACCATTAAGAGGAAAAAAAAAAGAGTTCTCACAAAGAGCTAGGGAATAGAGGTCTGTTTTGAGAATTCAATAAGGCCTAGATACACAGTTTTCTGTACCCATATGCTATGTTGGTGGGGGTGGGGGAGGTGATTGACAGCCCCTAATGTGGACACAGTTACATCAGTATAAAGGTGCTCTATATCTATATGGAAATAAACTATACTGATATAAGCATATTAAACCTGTATAAATGCATCCATATTAGGGAAGTTGCACTACTTCCCCAAATATAAGTAAAGCAGTACACCTTTTGTGCATACAAGGTCTAAATTCTGGATATCCCATCTGAGAAACTCTTTGAGAAAGGCTAAACCACCAAGGTAGATTGCTAGGTTATTCTCTCTCGGATACCAAGATGAGAACTGGGCCCCAGGCACTCAATTCAATGGAGCTGTCATAAAACCCTGATATTTTAAAGCCATCCTGAGCTAAGGTAATTTTGAAATAACTTTCCTTTGATCCCAAAGTTACGGATTTGGAAGCTGGGTGTGAGGGGATTGGCCAACCGCCAAGCGCACTTGCTGACTGATGTTTAAAGAGCCACTGAGCCTTCAAGGAAATCATGTGCCTCTTCCCTCGGCCAGAGGGCCTGGGCAGGAGGCGGCCAAATGAGAAGCAGAAGGAATCCACCCTTGCAAAGGACTTCTCCTGAACCCTGTATGGCCCGTGCAACAGCAGATTTCACAATAATCCTCCCAGGGAGCAAATTACCTGGAATGAGGAGGAAAGGGGAAGAAATGGCCATCCTCTCTCTGCTTCCACACCAATCCGCAAGCTGGGCTGGGACCCTATGCCTCCCGCACAGATGGTGCAGAGCACATCGCTCTGTATTGGCCAAGCCAACCCACGAGTGGCTGAGTCTTGTGTCCCTGACTCTTCCTACTGCCCCTGCACTATCCCTCTGGTGCCCCACACTGCCTCTACCTCCCAGCATGGCCCTCCCAAAGAACAGTCCACCCTTGGCATTCTGTATTGTCCATGCCTGCGCGCGCGCACACACACACACACACACACACAGAGCCCTCTCCCCAGTGCTCTGCACTGTCGTCATCCTCCCATGGTATCCCATACCGCCCAGTGCCCTGCCTCCCACCCCCAGCCCTCCGCCCCACTCCCTGCATGGCAATCACACAGTCTAGACTGGAAAGGCACATTAAGTAAAAGAGTTAAAAAAAAAAAAAAAGCTGAGATTTTTTTAAAGCAAAGCTGTTCTCTTCCCCTCTAAAAGTCAATGGCTGCATTTCCCTGTTCCTTTCCCACTATTCTGCTACAGAAGGCAGCATATTTAATGGCTGTAGAAGGTACGGAATTCTCAATCTTCCTTTTACAACTAGAACTCAGCAAATACTGCAAAAAGTGCCTGTAAATATTCACACAGATTTCATAATGACCTTAATTGTTCTCCTATCCCTTTTGTGTTCACTGTCTTGAAACGTTAGGCAGGAGGTCAGCCGAGGTCATCTAAAGGCCTCTCTGGCTGTTAAAAAAAAAAAAAAAAAATCTACGAAAACTCAAGGTAAGGGAACTGGAAAAGTTGCATAACTGGCCATTTGTACAGGCCAGATTTTCAGTTCACATATTTATATGCACCAGAAGTGCTTTCACATCCAGCCAAGGAACAGAAACCTCAACCAACCTGACTTATTTGACCAGTCACATGCTTGTGGCAAAACGTTTGCCACTAGTTCATATAGTTAAAAAGAAATGTGAAAACAAATCTGTCAGATAATTCATATATTGAATACATTTGGGGAAAACTGCATTCTGTTCACATACTGTGTAGGCAGAAAAAGAGGACCATTTTGTCACATAAATGACAGATCGCAAATTGTTTGCTCAGCTTTATTAAGAATCCTGATTTCAGGAAACTGGGAACCAAAGTCCTGTGATGAGGATTAGTAGTATTTCCCTATCTGGTATCAAAATCCCACACACATTCATGCATGAGACTGCAGATACCCTTGGCAACTAATAGGACCTTTTATTTTAAAGCGGAGATGTAGTTTGAACCTTACTTAATCCTGTTTGCCTGGAGTCACTGATCCCACATCAAACAAGGGATGGCAGGAGACAGCACATGTAGGTATTTTCAACACATTTCATATTTTATTAAAATAGTCTGGAAATTAATTAACTTTCTTTGTTCAATATGTAGCATTTCACCTGCTTTGAAATGAAAATTGCAAGAACATTGAGGAATGGGTTGTGTAATTTCACCAGACTTGCCTCCAAAATCCCTGCATCCTTTGGGGAAATTATCTTCTGTAACTTATTAAAGCCAAACTCCACATTGAACATCAGCAGATATCCAGGGGCCTCTCCTGAACAATTGTACAAAGAGGAATGACTTTGTCTTCTCTTCTCTTCCAGCAGACAAAGAACAGAGCAGTCACAGAATGGTGAACAGATGTGTCTAGGGACCTGAAATAAGGTAGATCAGAAGTTTCTGGTCTCCCTATCTCTTAACACAAGAACAAGGACTTTTGGTGAAATTAAAAAGGTGGGAAATTCAAAACTGATAAAGGGAAATACTTATTTCACACAATGTGTAGTTAAACCGTGTCACTCATTGCCACTGGAAGTCATTGAGGCCACAAATTTAAAAAGATTTTTAAAAGGGGACTGGATATTTATGTTGATACCAAGAATGTCCAGAGTAGTTGTAAATAAAGACAATAATATTTTTCGGAAGGGATATTTAAATCTCATTTTGAGGGTTAAGCCAAGCTCTAGCTATGGGAGATCAGGATGAGACCTAACGTAGGGGGACAGATTATCCCATATCTGCTCTTGTGGAGTTCATACATCCTCCTTCGAAGCATCTGATACGAATCGTTGTCAGAGGATAATGAACTAAATGAACCTTCGGTCTGATACAGGAGGACTATTCCAGAGGCTAGTAGTACCGATTCCTGTGCGCTAAATCAGGACCACTGGTATATATATATAGTCATTAGATTAAAGTTTTTCCCTAGTGCAAAGGAGGGTCTTTAGTACCTAATCCAGAAACAAAGTTGAATACTATAGAAATAGAAAAGTGAACACCATAAATTGTTTTTATGTTATTTCATGACAGACCACACACTTCAGTTTACGTTTGGTTATATGGTTATATCTGCCTGTCCTTTTGACTATGGAAACTAGCAGTGCCCTTTCATTTGCAAACCTGCCTTCTCCTGCTCATTCTTGCAACTGATGCATATGTCAACCAAAGACTGCATCTGACATTCAGGAGTGAAATCTATAAACCGTTTCTCAGATTGGTTGATGACCTTAAAAGTGTATGCAAAATCATGTATGTGCAAAGGTCAATGGAAGATACAAAAAATTGCTCCCACTCTCAGTGCTGACATTATGGCATGTCTGTTTTGGTAAGGCCATCAGACATACATCGCCTAGTTCATTGTTTAAAGTCACAGATTGTACCTGATATTGGAATTTCAGTTAACAAAGGGCTTTGTATCTGGATGAGCACTGGAAAAAGCTAAGTTCTATGTCAGGCATGGTTCACACAACTTACTTCCTCCTGCCAGTAGATGTAAAATGTTTTAAGAGCGATTTACAATAGGTAAATGTCATATGAAATCATTTGGTTCCAGCTGGGTCTGCCTTGTTGTGGTATACTTCATTGCTCCTGCGGAAACCCAAAGCAATAACATGTAAATTGATTTGGTCTGATGCTTACCATAAGGGAGAGGGAGCTGGCACACTTCAGTTCTATTCTTTATTCTGACAATGACTCATTGTGACCACATGCAACTTCTATGCAACTCAGTTTACCTGCCTAGAAAATAAGAATAGAAGCAGCTAGTCAATGAAGCCTCACTGGTAACGTTTGTAAATAACTTTGAGCCCTATATTTAAAGAGGCAGATGAGCACTCAGGGGGATTTTCAGAACCAGATAGGAATTTAACTCCCATTGAAACTAACAGGTGTTAGGTGTCTATCTTCATCTTCATGCACCTAAATACCTTTAAAAATCTGCCCCTTTGAGATCATCAGCTGAAAATTTTCATATCAAAAGGTAAAGCACTGTTAGTTTTAAAAGCCTGCAAAAATGGCCCAGTGTGGGTCAGAAACTGAGAAGAAAGAAGTATCTGGGATCAAGATTTCATAAAGTAATTAGTGATATGGGATACCTCAAGCCCAGGTTGTCCCATTTGAGACATCCTGAAGGGGTCTGACTTTCAAAGGATTCCAGTTAGCCCTGTCTGAAAATCAGGTCAATCCAAAGTGAAGACACTTAAAATCACTAGTCACATTTTAAAACCTTGGCCAAGATGTCATGCTTTGATCTAATATACAAAAAGCTCACGGTTTGAATACATATTATGGTTATTAAGGTATTGTAAATGGGAACATACACGTTACAGTCATGGAAACAAACAACTCTGCCCTGGACAATATTCCAATTTTTCTAGCCACATCCTTCTCTCTACCTCTCTCTGTAAATAGCACTGCCCTTTCTTCAGCTGCTCTAGTCACTCCTCTGTCCAGATACTGAATTGTTTTATACATAGTCCACGTTTAACATGAGATTGGAGCCTAGATCCTGAAGGGTGTAACTTTGCTGAGCACCATCCACTGCCAGACTTCAATGGGAGTTGAGGGTACTAAGAACAGGGCAGGAGGCACTCAGAATCTCACGGGATTGAGCCTAGAAGATCAGCTACCTAGGTGTAGGAAGACAAGAAACTATATCCAATGAATGAAATGCAATGTTTTTCCCTACTGCTCCCTATTCACACACACATTTTTTTCAAAAAACTACTTTTTCCAAAGCTAATTCATAATAATCTCTCCAGAATCTTCTACAAGAAGACCACAGATCCCAGCAATCCTGAGCTAAGAAGAGCAGTAGTAGCAGATCATTAGTACAGTAGTTTCAGGATCTTAGTGTGTACAGACTGATGAGCTACGTTTAGGTCCTTAACATTCCAGTATTGCTACACTGATGCTATGGATTTTTGTTTACCCACTTGGGCGTTTTTTCATGTTCTAATTGACTAGATGTCAGCCCACCTTAAGTGCAAGAAGCAGAGCAAACCCCTTTCCAGGGTAACAGCTCCATTTCCTTGTCAGCACTTTCCCCAGGACCATCATCAGAATGAAAAGTTTACAGAGATACCACATATCAGTTCTGTTGGTTATGTGGTTTGGATTAGTGGCACTTTTAAACAACCACATTCAATAATCCTTTTGGTTTCCCATTGTTTTGTCTATGGTCTCATAGGAGACATTCAAAATATCCGATCAAAAATAATCTGAGCAGCAAAAAAGCAACTCTGCCACCCCTCCCAATATCTGTCATAGCATCACACATTTAACTATACCTTAATTTAGACCCAGACTCTGTAAACATCACACCTGGTAGTAAATGCTGCCAGGATTAGACCCTAAGGGTGTGTCTGCACTGGAATAAATAAAAACCTACGGCACCAAGACTCAGAGCCTGGGTCAACTGACTCAAGCTCGCGGGGCTAAAAATTGCAGAGTAGACATTTGGGCTCTGGGATCCTGGTGGGCCCAGACTCTACACTGCAATTTTTAGCCCCAGCCCCGCAAGCCTGAGTTAGCTGACCCAAACCAGCCACAGCCATGCCATGGGTCTTTTACTGCCACGCAGAAGTACCCTTAGACTGTAAATGCTTAGGAGCAGGAACCAAAGACTTGTTTCTCTGTTGCCCTACTTATGCATCATTTACACCCATGCAATGCGAAGCTGGTGTAAATCACGCCATTCAGATTTGGTAGAATCTATCACTCACTCTGATTGAGCTCAACGGCTTCTCAGTGCAACAGAGAATCAGGTTCTATTTCTTTTACTTCTCTATGGCCTCGTCCAGACTAGGGGAGGAAAATCGATCTTAGATACGCAACTTCAGCTACGTGAATAACGTAGCTGAAGTCGAATATCTAAGATCGAATTACTCACCCATCCAGACGGCGCGGGATCGATGTCCGCGGCTCTCCGTGTCGATTCCGGAACTCCGTTCGGGTTGATGGAGTTCCGGAATCGATGTAAGCGCGCTCAGGGATCGATATATCGCGTCTAGTCTAGACGCGATATATCGATCCCCAAGCAATCGATTTTAACCTGCCGATACGGCGGGGTAGTCTGGACGTGGGCTATGAAGCACTGAGGGCCAAATCCTTTGCAGGCATCAATGAGCACAACTCCATAGATTTCAATGGTGTTCCATTCATTTGCACTAGGAGGAAACCTGAGCCAACATCTATTTATAGTGTAGTATTTCATAGAATATCAGGGTTGGAAGGAACCTCAGGAGGTCATCTAGTTCAATCCCCTACTCAAAGCAGGAGCAACTCCCAGACAGATTTTTACCCCAGTTCCCTAAATGGCCCCTACAAGGATTGAACTCACAACATTAGGTTTAGCAGGCCAATGCTCAAACCACTGAGCTATTATAAGAATCTATATTTCTGAGATCTGATTTCAAATTCAAAGCTGCAATTCCACCATCTCATGATAGTAATAGATTACTGGAAATGCAATATTAACCAGTTCAAAACATGAACTCTTGAATAGATAGAAATAATAAGGGAATAAAAATACCATCATACATACAAGTGTTTTTTTCCCCAGGATGGATTGCAAACTGCTTTGTAAAATGAAATACAAACTATCTCCAGGGTCCACTTCACCCACCACTGAAAAGCAGCCACTTAAGGTGGCTTGTGGCAAATATTTAACAACCTACCACAATACACAGCAGTTCAGGACAAGAGTGAAAGAATATTTTATTCAGTACAGCAGGGGAGAGCTTTTTGGGCTACAAACAGAAATTTGGCCAGACCACTAGGGACCTGGACCCCTACTCATGCAAATATACGACAGGATTTTTTGAAGACCACAAGTGCTCAGTATCTTAATTTTACATCTCCAGAAAGATGGCAGCTGCACCAGCACAATGCCCCCTAGTACTATACTGGAGCACCGGTTCAGAAATGCCTTTGATGGGAGAGTGCCACCTACTGTATCACAACACGACTTGCTGCAGCACACTGATACACTTTGGAGGCCTTCCCTTCAATATGGTCTGAGCCCGCTTGGCTTGTAAGGGCTGACAGGATAGCAGAACAAGTAGGTATGGCTGTTGGCCAAATACAGAGTACAGTGAGGAAGTCTGAAATAACTCTGACAAGCATTGAGGCCATTCAGAGTTAACAATGGAGGCAGAAGAACTTTAGATCAGGGTGCTAGGTGACCTTATTCCTCCCTGGAATCACATCACTCCATGAATACACACACACACACACACACACACACACACACACACACACACACTTTTGGGTCTGAGCCAGCAGGTTCATAAGTTGTTGGCAGTGTTGTTGTAGCCGTGTTAGTCCCAAGATATTAGAGAGACATGATGGGTGAGGTAATATCTTTTATTAGACCAATTTCTGAGCATGGCAGATACAAGCTTTTGAACTTACATAGAGGCCCAGACCTGAAAAAGAGTTCTGTGTAAACTTGATAGCTGGTCTCTTTGACCAAGAGAGGCTGGTCCAGTAAAATATATTACCTCATCCACTTTGTGTCTCTAGCTTCTAAGGGTATGGCTACATTTGGAATTTCAAAGCGCTGCCCCGGCAGCGCTGCGGGAGCGCTGCCGCGGCAGCGCTTTGAAGTGTGAGTGTAGTCAGAGCAGCAGCGCTGGGAGAGAGCTCTCCCAGCGCTGCATGTAAACCACATCCCTTACAGGTGTAGCGTGCAGCGCTGGGAGCCGCGCTCCCAGCGCTGCTGCCCTGATTACACTGACGCTTTACAGCGCTGTATCTTGCAGAGCTCAGGGGTGTGTTTTTTCACACCCCAGTTGCAGCGCTGTAAAGTGTGAGTGTAGCCAAGGCAATAAGTGTCTGTTTGGGTTTCCTTACCACACAGCAGTGGGGAGGGGGGCAAGGGGTAAAGGAGAGGATTCACTCAGTGAGATTTAGAGGCTGATGCTCAGCTGTTAACTTCAATGAACTCATATTGATTTATAAAAGGAGCAATGCTGATCTCCACCAGCTGAGGACCAGATATTCACATGGAAATTTAATTGGACAGTAAAGAGAGACAAACTGTTCTCCTTCTCCCGCATCCTCCTCAGAGTTCTCTGGAGCCTGAGGTGCCAAACACAAAGCATTTTAGTATCTACACATAAACTAGGCCTCTTAAATCCAAATTCCATGGATAGGTCCCCGTTTCTCACCTCAAACCCAAGACAATGGGGTTTAGGAGGAGGTCAAGTAAGACACGAAGCTGGGAATGGCCTTGCCTGGAGGGGAAATGGCCTCAGCAACACAGGTAACCCCCAAAATAACTTTATCATTGGGCAAGAGGTGGGATTTCCACACCAAGTTGGCGGCAGGAGAATCTCATAAACAGACATCTGGAAATCAGTGTGGAAAAGCACCTTCTTTCTCAGGGTTAATTAACAGCGAAGGTTAAAGCACTCAGGCTGGTCCACCACAGCCCAACTGAGAGCTGCCTCCAAATGGTGACCTCGCTGACGTAACCGCCCTTAGAACCACTTTGCCCGCAGCTGGTAAACAATCATCTTTTTTCAATTGAAAAGGCCTCATCAGTGGGTGAATCACTGTTGAAATCTGTCCTGGTGCCAGGGAGAGACCAGTGTAAGGATTAGAAATGAGCACTGCCTGGGCTGCAAAACTACTCAGCGGGAATCCCTAAAACACTCATCTCAGCAGCAGAGACCAGTACCTCAGGCATCTGAGCCAGCAACATTCAGAGATCTCACTGTATGAGGGGCTACTGCTAGTCACGGGATTTCCAGGAACAGCCCATCTCCACTGCGGAAACATTGCCCAGAATTGATACTCCTGAGCGTGTCATCAGACCTGGCACTGTACTGCCAAATCTGTGACTGCACCATAGACCGGCAGGTGCCCACCATACTCCGACATCTAACATGGAATGTTGTTGTTGGCAGAACACCGGGGACTGGGAGGACAGGAAAGATGCAGAGCTGCCCTGCATGCCTCCAAAGAGCCTGAAGCCACTGACTCTCTTGGGCGGGCGTAAAGCAGAAGCTCATACTTTATATTGGGGGGTTTCTCAGCCTTTTCCTTGTAGAAATAGCTTTGGAAATGTCAGACCGATTGCTAGTGCTGAAAGGAATAAGCTACTGGACTCCATTTCTGCAGCAGAAGCCTTGAGTATGTGTGTGCGTTGGAGGGTGGGGTGGGGAACAAGACCTAAAAGTGCATGTGCATGCACATACTTTTGATGTAAAAAGAATCTGATGTGTGAGCTGCATCCCCAAGAATCATCTCTTGCTCCTCTAGCACTCTTAAGCCCCCTACCCCCGACGAAGGGGTGTGACAGTGATGGACAGGAGTCTGTTATGCTGTGTGTTGGGGGTGACAACATTGGGCTGCTCAAAAAATGCTAGTGCCAACTCTGAAAGAGATCAAGTGCCCCAAACCTTCACAATACTGAAGAGAGAGAGAGATAAAGAGAGAAACCCACCAGCAGGCCCCTATGCAAAGCAGTGAAATTTAGCACCGCTATAAATTAATCAAGTGTTATACTGAGAAAGGACAAAAAAATAACTTCCCAACCTCCTCCCCTTTATGTCCCAGCGACAGGTCCTCTCCCGAACTCAGCCAGCTGTGGACACGGGAGCTTAGCCGCCTGTGATGCAGATATGTTTTTCCAACAGGTGCAGCCCTTAAAGGTAGAATTAATTTTTTCCTTTTCTGGTGAGTGTTTCCGAACCCTCAGGGAAATTAATGAGCACACCAAATACGTTTACATAATATCACCCCAGGATTTATCCTATTTAAAGTCAGAAGTGCTTTTAATCTTTCCTCTGAGGGCCATGGAAACATGAGGGTTTGTGAAGGGAAGGGCATGTCAACACAACCTGCTCTCCATACCGGCAGCATGAGGGTCACCACTATATTGATGGCTTTAAAGCACCGGGTGAGTCTACTAGCTCAGGTGACAAAGGAAGCCGAAAAAGAGGAAGGGGTTATGGATGAGTAAGACCCATTGATCTGATTGGAAGTGTGGAAGGGTTCCATTGCCAGTGGAATTCCTGCAAGTACAAGGCATGCTAAGAGTCCTTGGGGCCCTAAAACTCCAGCTCTGAACTCCACATTCCTCTCGCACAGCTAGCCCCTATGCCTGTGTGGATGGTCAGCCCCACGGTTCTTCATATGGCTTGTCTATGCATCGGCGGTCGATTTAGCGGGTCTAGTGAAGACCCACTAAAATCGACTGCAGATCACTCTCCCATCGACTCCTGTATTCTACCTGACTGAGAAGCACAAGCCTAGTGTAATGTGGACCCCGCTGTAAGTAGATCTAAGTACGTTGACTTCAGCTACGTTATTTACGTAGCTGAAGCTGCATAAGTTAGATTGATCTCCTCCTCCCATAGTGTAGACAAGTGAACTACAGTGCTAGTGAAATGGAAAAGGGGCTTGTTATAGTTCCATGGTTACACACAAAACACACTGTTGCATGCATTTAAGATTCCATATAGGATTTCTCATGTCACCTTTTGAGGTCTCCCATATGTGGGACAATTTGCAGCTAAGCACCCCTAAAACCTCATTCCCAGGTATCTTCCTCATATTGCTATCTGTCATAGGATTTTTCTATAGCACTAATCACCGTAGGACTAAGCTGTTCCTAGGTCAATTAAACCTCCAAGGTGAAGTCCCCAGTGGACTTCAGATCCATACTCTGGTCTCTGCTCTCAGTTTCTTCTCTGCCCTAGGATCCCCTGAAGACTCAGGTTTGGCGAACACTGTTTTGTGAGCTCTAATTCACTTATAACTTCAGTGTGCAAAACTAAGTGAAACATACTTGCTTGCATACTCTCTCTATATGGAGTGTATTTTCATTGCAGAGCCAAGCCCTGACCTAATTCCCAGCACTTTGGCTGCTCATCCTGTCTGAGTGAATAATGGGTCAAATACCTCCTCTGTGGTGTAACCCCAGAGGTCGCTGAAGTTACACCAGGCAGGAATTTGGTCCCAAGTGACTGTCCCTGGCAGTTGGGATCAAGACAATACCATGTCAGCTGCGATTAAGGATGCCAGTTGCTTCTGGGGAAAGGCAGAAACAATGAAAGCCCTTGTGCTGGAAGAGGGTTAAGATAACATTCACCGATGCCTCCATTTCTGCAGCTTTATCTCCTTCATTCGGTTAACAAAACAATTAGGTCAAATTATTAATAAAAGCAAATCTCTATTTATAGTTATGCTGGGCATAATTCAAACATTGCTCAGCGTACAATGCTTATCTTGCATCTCCCAGTCACAGCTTCCCTCTGTTAGGCTGGCCAATTAAAGTAGAAGGGTGCAAGTCTCATTAAACGGGTCACGCACGTTCAAAATCCAGAAAACTTTTATGGGAATCGTTTTTCCTTCCAGTACGTGCACTTATAAAACCAACACTGCCCTAATGGCCCAGTGTCCTGGAGCACACTCCTGTAAACTAGTTTTGGTTTGCAGTCGCTTTTGAACTGCAGTAGTCTCTATTTTTCTCCTGTTAGGAGGCTATTTAAACCTGACTGAGCTTCAAATCAGGTACAGACACAGCCACCTAGGAGCTCCATTCATGGCCGGCTGCAAGAAACGTGACATGCTGTAACTTGAGCAGGTCATTTTGATAGCGGCTGGAGACACTCATTCAAAATAGAGGAGAGAGAGGACCTGAGTACATTTAGAGATACTATAAATACCAGGCGGCTCCTAGGAAACACCAAGAACTGGCATATGTGCCCTACAGCCAGAGACGGCATAAGGGTCTGTCTGCATTACACTGAGTCCCCTAAGCGAATCCTGTATTTGTGCTGTTTTGCGTTCGATGCAGTAGCGTGGAATCACCCTGCCAATGGTGGATATGGCCCTTAAGAGAATGGATAATGTACAACTTCTGCCTGGGGGTTGTATCGGATGAGTAGTTACAGAAAGGAAGGTCATTACATGCTAGTCTTAAAGGGAAGATCTGCGATATGGGGCAATCCTCAAAGGCCAGCCAGGTTTCCAGTCCGATAGCTGTGCCAAGTATTCCTTTAATCCTGCATTTACCCATAAATCTGCCACTCTGTTCGGCAGGCTTTTACTGGTATTGGGTTTCAGCTTTCGGGTTTCAGCTTTAAGCATACAGCATGTAGCCCTAATGAGAAACTCAATCTGTTAATGGGCAGACCTTCTCCACAGGACCGAGCCTTGGCAACAGGAGTCAGTCCCTGAACTTTCACCTCCCACTTGGCAGCATACCAGACTAACTCAACATCTCTGGGCTGGTTTACATTATCAGCTCATTATTAACATACAACATAGCCAGGTCTCTTTTATATGCACCCAGCAAACAGGAAACTACACCAAGGGAGGGCTCCTCATTTTTGTCTGACTCTGGAGCTCATAAAAATGGACTAATTAGAACCAGCGACAGTGCGGTGGGGCATTGTGCAGATTTCCCTGCATGTTCTCTGCCTAGTCCAGAGATGGGCAAACTACGGCCCGTGGGCCACAGCCGACCTGCGCGACCGTCCTGCCTGTCCCCTGAGCTTCTGGCCAGGCAGCTAGCACTCAGCCCCTCCCCTGCTATTCCCCCCTCCCTCGCAGCTATGCCACCGTGTGGCAGTGCTCTGGGTGGCAGGGCTGCATGCTCAGGCCGGGCAGTGCCGTAGTGTGTATGGCTCCAGCCGGGAGGCGCAGCTCTAGACATGCTGCTCTGAGTGGCATCATAAGGGGGCTGAGGCCAGGGGGTTGGATAGGCAGCAGGGGATCCTGGGGGGCAGTTAGGGGACAGGGAGCAGGGGGCGGTTGGATGAGGCAGAGGTTTGGGGGGATAGGGGGATGGGGAATAGGGGAGATTGGGGGGGTGGGGTCCTGGAGGACGGTTAGGGTCAGAGGACCCGGGAGGGAGCAGTCAGGGGACAAGGAGCAGGTGGGGGGTTCGGATGGGTGGGAAATTCTGAGGGGGGCAGTCAGGGGGCAGAAAGTGGGAGGGATAAGACGGGGGCGAGGGCCAGGCTGTTTGGGGAGGCACAGCTTTCCCTACCCAATGCTCCATACAGTTTCACACCCTGATGTGGCCCTCGGGCCAAAAAGTTTGCCCACCCCGGTCTAGTCACCTTAGTCCTGACTTGGAAAAACACGAGGGATTGTCAGCAGTATTGTACCAAGTGCTGTGGTGGTTCTGTGGCTGTCTATGGTACTTAAATACAGTCATGGGGCAGCATTAGAGCCTCACTATTTTTAACACGTTAATCTTCACCACACCTCTATGACCATTCTTCCCCCCTCCCAATGTGGATTCCTCTCAAGGGAAGTAGAGCTGTGGGAACGCTTACCAATTGGTATCAAAATGGATTGATGAATATTTTAGGTCAACCTCTTTGCGTGAAAATCCCCTTTTCTCCCTGCAACGCTGTAAGGTAAGTTCAGGTTTGATGGGGCTGTCCATGCTCACAAGAGTTTAGTGAGCTCAGTGGCCATATTGAACAAAATCCATGTGACTTATCCTAAAAAGGAGGGTTCAAGATTGGAAGAAACCGAGGAACAGCAGCCACAAGTAACTTTCATATGTTCAAACAAAGTTCGTAGCCAGCTTTGATGGAAATGTTGCCTCCATGAACAGCATTCATGTGAATCAGATGTGGTCAGCAAATGCATGTCAAACAAACACTAATGAAGCCGGATTTGGAGGCATTTGAGGTTGAGCAAAAAGCATATCACACCTCTAGTAAGGTAAGACTAGGACATATTTTCACTCTTAACGTAAGGCAGGACTTGCATACAAGTTTCAAGAGCTAAGGAGTTTTTGCAGGAATCTACGAACACCACCAGAGTTCTTTGGAAGTTATCTGGATTACATAACTTTGATTCTGTTTTCATCCATGTAATTAGAAGGTTTGTTTGTGAATTACCTTTGCATGGACACTACAGATGGTTTTATAAAATAGCAATTCTTGCATGTATACAAGTGCATCAGATATATATTCCTTTTAAAATAATGAATGAATTTTCTCATGACCACTAAGTACAGCTTCAGACAACTCAAGTTAATTGACCCAATCTCCAGAAAGGAGTACAAGGTGCAAGAAATCAAGGTAGGTTGTTTATGTGATAATCCCTAACCATGTGATTGAATGATGCAGTACCATTTGGTCCACTAAAAGCAGTTTTCACTGAATTGTAAAATGGCATGTTTAAGATCTAACACTCAGTAGTTTAAAGTAAAGATGGTAGCACTTGTTATGGTATAAGATCAAAGCCTGGTAGATGTTTCCCCTTTGTGGGCAAACCGGCTCTGCAGACTATTAGTTTGTAAACCATTTACAAAGATTTGGACCAGATCTTCAGCTATACCCAAAGCAGCAATAATGCAGGATTAACCAGCCATTGCAGGAGTCTCCCAACATGGATGAGGTATTCTCCATCATTCATAACTCCCAGTATGTCCAGCAGGGAGGGAGTATTGGTGGAGCATTTCTATTCCCCAACAACCCTTGGAAACTGGAACTTTTTGTTCTATATATGAGGACACTCTTGAAGAATGCGAGTTACTCATAACGATATGGCAACATTTGTCAAGAATACTCCGATTTTGTTTTCACAGTTTACATTTCCAGTTTATACACACAGTTTCCCTCATTGCCAGTCCTCTCAATTTCTCAGGAGGTTGGCAATGGAAAAAAGAACATCTTGCTTCCAGATCGCTGGTTCAAAACCAACCCTGCCAGGCAGCGGTTGAAAGATATTTCTACCTGATGGTTATTTTGCAGTTTATGTTACATACATTTTTTCCCTCAATCTAGACCTCAGTGAAGAGGTTTTTCACATCAAACAGTCAGCAAGCACCGCTGTAAGTCTCAGAGGGAAAGGACTGAATGAGCACGGAGGCTGTACTGAAGTGTCTATAGAATGGGGGGGAGGCATATTGGTTGGGTAAAATGGGTAAACTTGCACTGTCACAATCTGAAATGTACCTGTAATCTTCCTGGATTAGGAGAGATTTCAGTTTTCAAGGCTGTCAAACTGGCCTCTGTCACAATTATTAGATTTCCACACACACAAAAAACAATACACAAACACTTAATGCAAAGAACACACCTGCTTTGAAGCAACCTTCTACCCTTAGGAAAATTAGCCAGAAAGCTGCATAAGATTAAATATGCTAAAAACAGAGATCTTTATAATGTGAGAGCCCCACATTTGTTTGACAGCTTAGGAGGTATTCTTGTATTTTTTAAAAAATGGTTGTGCTTGGTATTATTTTTCAGAAGGTGATCTCATTTAATAACTTGGCTATTCAGACTGAATTTATGCACAGATGCTCAGAGCCAAAAATCTGTTCCTATTTAATCGCAGCAGAGCAGGTAAAAGTAAATATATTCAACATGAGCTCTGTTCTTGCTGTTTCAACCTCCTGTGACATAGCAGTAGGCACCAGGAACACAGTATCTGCCAAATAACCTGCTGTTCCAAGAGGTTTCCATCAGCTTCAGTCCTTAAAAAAAAAAAAAAATTCCTGCTGGTAACTATAGAAAAAAATTTACAGAACAGTCTTCTAGGCGACGCTCTTCTAAATGCAAGACGGCTGAGATTTGATTTTAAATATTTAAAATAAACCATATCAAACCTATTACATAGAAATCCACACTGAGCACAAACAATGAGTATAAACAATACCAAAAGAAACAATGATATTGACAAGTCAAGAATGCCTTGGGTCTGCTAGTCAGAAATGTGTAACACGACTCTCCATTGTAACTACATTAACAGAAAAACTCCAGGAACTCAGATAATTGGACAAGTATTTACAGGTTAAGATCTGAAGGAAATCTCAAGGAAGAGATGCTTGAGAATCAAAGCTCCTCGGTTGTATTCTCAGTTCTGTCAGTTTCTAGGTTAGGACGTCATTTACAGGTGGGCAAATAGAGGCACAGATATACTAGGTACCTACCATACAGGTGTGGCTTGGGACTTAAATGTTTTCAAAATTCTTTGGGAACCTGGAATGAAAGGCGCTGGACAAACACAGTGTGTTGTTATTAGCATTAGTAAAGTACAGTAACCTTTATGTTATTAAGCTCCCTCACACAATGTCATCAGAGCTAAAATATTAATAATCAGATCAAATTTACATTTACTTAAAAAAAAAACAAACATTATCCACTCATGATGATCCCATAAGAGACGTGCCAACATAGTAAGAGAGGAGGGAAGGAAAGACACTGCAAAGTTCAATACCTACCAATCCCAATAAACTGTGAGCAATTTCACCCCAAAAGGACAGATTTTACACTATGTGAAGAGAATCTGAAGAGGTTAGAACTCAACATAAATAAGGGCTCAATCTAAAACCCAATTAAGTCAGTGGAAAAGCTCCCCTTTTCATCAATGGGGCTATGGATCAGGCTCTAAAAGTCTATAATACACATAAAAGTTGCCCTTTATTTGTATAAAATGACAGAAGGGATGATTTCAGCAGTATTACTACACAGTACAGTGCCCCCAAATCCTACACTGTGAAATTCACTCATAGTAGACATCCACCCCTGTGAAATGGGGCCAACATTTTCAGACTTGGAAACCTAAATTCACGCACCTAAGTCTATGATCTATTTTCAGAGGCATACGGCACCCACAAATCCTAATGAAGTCATCCATTCTGAGAATCAGATCACACACTCAGGTGTCTAAAAAAAAAAAAAAGTGTCCATTTCACTACAGCAAAGGCTGGACAAGACTGCTCCTTTAAACAATTTGCACACAATCTGCAGAGTAAACTTTACTTGAATTTTCAATAGATACAAAATGTAGACTGTTCAACATCCAACAATCCAAAACCAAACATTAGCTTACATTCAAGCACTTTGGGGGCACTGAGTGTACTTTTCATTAGCAAATAAGGTGATTTCAGTTTAAAGCTGCAAATACTGCTTTCTGCTAGGTAAGCTATTGAATAGCATTAAGAAAGTCTTTCTGCCTGGGTTCCAAAGCCAAATATGGCATAAGAGGTGCTGACTCACTATTTTATTGTTATTGTTATCTCCTCTTACTGTTAAATCCTCCCACTGCACATTTAATTTTGACACTTTGGATTGGCAAATAGGCAGATGCTTTTGCAGCCAAGATGCATTTCACTTTGGCTATCAGCCAGCAGAGGGAGCTCTCTGAGTAACTTAGTCAGTGACTTCCCTGCGAGTCAGTGTTGCCTCTCTAGCAGTCTACACAGTATAACATTTACGCCTGCTTTCAGACCTATATATCTGACATGTCAGGTTCTTAATAAATTACTTGTGGAACAAAGACTGGCAAAAAAATGTGACCCTTCCTCTCACTCACTCACACCCACCCACCCCACCACCACCTAGGAGTTGAACATTTCTGCACCACTAGAAAAATGCTAAAATAATGCTGACTGTGGCATAATTGCTGGTCATCACATCTTACAGACACAAGCAGCCATATCATCACCTTGCAGAGATGATGTGCTGGGGAAATAGGGCAACATCTGTTTCATACCTGAACACTTCCAACCAATCAATCATCTTCCAGGAGTAGGCCCAAAGTCATGGGCAGAGCTGCTCACCCTTTCTCCTAGCCAGAAGATGAGCACCAAGTCTGACTGTGTCCAGAAGGAACAGCACCTGGCAGATCCAGGTGGGAGTACTGTACCCCAGAACACTAATTGAATCTATTTCCCCATGTTAAGTATCCTCACACCTTCTATGGGTCATCTTGATTAACCACTTCAAAAGTTTTTTTTCCTCCTGCTGATGATAGCTCATCTCAATTGATTGGCCTCTTACAGTTGGTATGGCTACTTCCACCTTTTCATGTTCTCTGTATGTATAAATATCTTCTTGCTGTATGTTCCACTCTACGCATCCGATGAAGTGGGCTGTAGCCTATGAAAGCTTATGCTCAAATAGATTTGTTAGTCTCTAAGGTGGCACAAGTACTCCTGTTCTTTTTGCGGATACAGACAAACACAGCTGCCACTCTGAAACCTGTCAAAACAAAAGTGTGAGAGGTCACCAAATACTGATTGACTGCTTCTTCAGGAGGAATCCAGTTAATTGTCCCTTAACTATTTATCATAAAAGAAAGAAAAAAGGACAACTGACATATCCCCTATGTAGTGTTCTAGCTTAATTACTATTGGTTACAAATTGCAAATTGCTTTAAACAGCTATTTTGGTTAAGGCTTTGCTGTAGTGAAATGGACAATTACTGAAGGCGAATGCCATTATTGGAGCTTCCTGAGAACTACAAATAACTGAAGGCAAAATTGGATATGTCCTCTTATTCTAAGGCCCTCTGTGAGCCTAATCCATATCCAGCACAGCCAACTCTTGTCTTCAGACTCTCTTCACCCATTCCATGTGTTTGTAAGTGCAAAAAGAAGCTACTGCCGAGACTGCATCCTCACACGGCAAACGTGGTTGGCATGACAGGACTATACCTATTCAATATTCTCTGGCAGACATCTCCACTTCATAGCTGCAATTACTAGACTATCTCAATAGCTGCCATGTAAACTGGCGTTTGACTATACTGTGGATTTAGAGAAGCATTTCCTAAATTCAGAAAGTTTTAGTTTCCTCTGCTGTATGCATGCAAGTAGAAAGAAAGAAACAAACTCAAAAGAAAGAACGAACGAAAGAAAGAAACTTGATTGTCTTTCAGTGATACATTTGGCTTAGTATCCATCCATAGGCAGCCATGCATTGCTCATCTAGCTGTAAGAGACCATTATTCAGAAGTGTCAGTGGAGGCCTGGATTTAAATGCACAGTTTGTCAATAGTGCTTTTCAGAGTTACCAGTACAACAGCACAAATAAGCCCCCATAATTCCTTCTTTGATGGAATATTAGCAATATTTGTTGGCAGGAATCCATGTCATTATGCACATAATCAGGTTGTCACAGTTCAGGGCAACTGCACCTCTACGTTCCCTCAGCTGCTGCCTTTCTTGGGGGAGAGGTGCAGGTCTCCACCCTTCTGACCAGGGTATATCTAGACTGCATAGTTCCCAGCATTCATGGTGTTATTCCCATCAGAGACAGGCTGCCTGTTTGCTTTCTCTTCAGAGATGGTTAATACATTAATTGCTACAGATACGAGTTACCGCACAGTTCTCCTATGGAAGTCTAGTTTAGTCTTAGGGTAAAAAGCACTACAGAGAAAACATTAACAATAAAAAAGCCTATTAGCATGTATGTAGGTTCAACAGAGACCACCCCAACTCTAACGTGGATTCCAGTAGGCCCTTTGCAGACCTGGATCAGGAAGAAGGCCACAAGCCAGTTTAAAACCAGGCTATTTATCCAAAAACCCTTTCTTTGCCCATTGGTCCCTAGCTGGGGAAGAGAGTCTGAAGTAGTATATGCACACTTTTCCAGGGGACTGGCTCCAAAGGGTTGATAACCAAGGAAGTACATCATCATCCTACCTATTAGGAAAGGTACACACACAGTGCCCCAATACTACACACACAGTTGCATTTTTAATACTATTTACCCCAAAGGTATTAACTCTCATTCAATAAGGTTTTAACTTAATGCCATACAGTTTGTCAAAGATATAACAGGATACTGTCACTCAACTAACTTCTTAAGCATATTCAATTTCTACCACTGGCAAATGACAGCACAAACAACTTTGTCCTCTTCAGTCTCCTTCTGTTTCCATTTTCCGTTCATTTCCTCCCAAACTCTACTCTGAAACTTTATTGTGGACTTCATGAGCTTCTCTGCTGAACCCAAGCAAACCTCACCATCAAAACTCCATGAACGAAAAAGTTGCTGAATGCCCTTTGTGGGCTGCTTACTTCTGAAACTTGCATCAGATCTATCTATCTATCTATCTATGTAAACACAAAGATGGGTAGGCTAATGGTTAGAGCAATGAACGGAAAGTCAGGACATCTGATTTTATGCCTAACTTCCACTGTTCATTAATGTAACAAATCTGGATAACCTTTCATTCACATGGGAGTAGCTTTCTCCGCAAGTACCTCCACTGATTCAATAGAACTAGTTGCACTATCCTGAATCTATTCATCATGAGAAAAAGTATCTTAATCTTGCCTTATCTGAGCTTATGCAAGCCCCAAGGGTTCTCTGCCTCAGTTTACCATGCTGTTAAATAGGGTACCTACTCTATTCGAGTGTTAATTGATTTTTAAACGCATGTTCAGACACCTGGCTGAAAGATACTATAGAAATACAAAGCACTATTATTACTACTACTTCTTTTGTTTTTAAATGAGCCAGGATATGTAATGTTATGCAGTTGTCAAGACAACCTACCTCTCCTTTCCAAATAAGCACACACTTTCAGCAGGAAATCCTCAGATCTGTACATTTCACCCAATTATTCTCTCTTTCTAACCCTGTTCCTATCCCATCTTTTACATAAACTTTCTTATTTCCATCTCAGCCGTCTCTGGCTTCTACCGTGCGAGCATCTTGAAGCACTTTGCAAAATCAGTTAATCAAAACCAAGTTTAAACCAACATGTTTTCTGATTGGGTTTAGAAGTATGTGAGACTAACTATAAACATGAGAGAATACTGGGTATGTCAAACATCGCTCTCTGTAGCAATCAGGAGCAATGAAATAAAGCTCAAGGAGTAGAAAGATCAAATCAAAGTCCTTTAGTTACACAGGGAAAAAATGAGAACCAGCCTCATATGGAATGAGAATTATCTTATAACGTAACTGCTTTTTCAGTGAAAGCTTGTGAAGTTAGGATACAGAAGTGGCTTATAAAGGATGGCACTTCTGCATTTCAGTTAAGAAACGTTTGCCAAAAGTGTTTTCTTGCTTTAATTTCATTCTGAACACTTAACGCATCTGAAATGCAAATGAAATTAGGATCTGACCCTGATATCCTAAGAAATGAGTGACATTTTAGCTGCTTGACTCCCACACAGCTCTCTGAAACAGTAAATAATGAACATCTTTTTCTGTGTTCAAATCCAGACTAAAAGGTCTTAGCTTGATCATTCAGAGAGTTATTTGTGAGCACCCTTACACCTGTAGGATATTCTGACATCAGTGGGGACATGAAAAGGAATGCTTGCAGATTACTTTGCAGGATAGGGGCCTCACTCAATAATTAGGAATATCCAGATCCATCCTAGAACAATTGAGAACCTGAGGACATGCTCCTTTGGTGGATTTTTCTGTATTCACAAAATTTCGTCCATGAATTCCATCTCCAGCCCGTCTACATACAGGCTTTCACAGTGTAAATGGAGAGGTCTTGGGGTATGTCTATTAAAAACCCACAGCTGGTCGGGCTAGGGGCTGTTTAACTGTGGTGTAGAAGTTCCAGCTCGGGTTGGAGCCCAGGTTGTAGGACCTTGCAAAGTGGGAGGGTCCTAGAGCCTGAGCATCTACATTGCAATTAAACAGCCCCTGAGCCAGCTGGCACAGGCGAGCCTGGGGTTATCAACTGCAGCATAGACAAACCCCTAGTGTGTCTGCATCCTCACAGAGTGAAAGACCGGTGAGATAAACTGCCTCCGTTGATCTCAATGGGCTGTTAAGGCTGATGATTTGATTTCAGTTACTTAAAAGCTTCACTAATAAGTGACATACCAGCTATATTCAAGGAGGATACATGCTTGTCCAACCAGGGTTACCTGATGATAATACCAAGCTCTTATATACAAATTGTTATCAGCAGACATGAAAGCACTTTACAATGGAGATAAGTATCACCATCTCCATTTTGCAGATGGGGAAAACAGACACAGAGCAGTTAAGTGACTTGCCCAAAGCCATCTAGCAGACTGGTGGCAGAACGGGGATCAGAACACAGGTCTCTTGAGTCATGGTCCAATGTCTATCCACCAGGCCATATTATGGTGCTCCAATTTGAATGGATGTTCTAGAGGAACTTGGAGCTAGTATATGTGCATGTTGCAACAGTCAGGAGACAATTAAAGAGCTGAGACAAATCATATCATTTGGACAACTACATACACGGGGTAGAGCCTTGGATTTGATGTCTTAAATCCATGTCCTCATAATTAAAACACTAATATACAAAGAGACCACACCTGCCCCACCCACATACAAACGGCACAGGGAACAAAACTCACATCCTTCAGCTCCATAAACATCAAAGGCCACTAGACAGTTGAGCTGAAGGGTGATCTCGACTACATGGAAGTGGAAATGGTAAGAGTAGTGATAGCTGCAGTCTCTCTCCAGATCAACCACTATTGGGCAAGAAAATCAGCAAACTGTAAGTGACTAAGGTACTGTGTGTCCTGCAAAGGATAGTTGCATTTGTGTATCTATATGGCAGAAGCAGCAGCTCAGTCTACTAACCATGGATCAGAAACCCCAGATCCAAATAGCCCCAAGCTTCAGGGAAGTTCAGATTCAGACTTTGTGGCAAAATCCCATTCCAGCTACTTACAGATTTCCCCCTTTTGTGCCTCCCCAAGACATATGGGGACTGCTCCTGTCCTCAGTTCTTTTCTCCTCCAGAAACTTTGCTAGAGAGTCATCCCCTGGATAGGCAATGATTGAGCCTTAATGTGTCAGCGAAACAGAAGGTTGTTCTGGTGTTAAATTGCCTAGTTACTCAGCTAACTGCTTTCTCAGTTCCTTCGCGAGTTGCTAGGAATCTGAAAGTTCACTGGTAATTGCAGTGGTTAAGATTTCAATGTTATTGGAAATGAACCAAAGTCTCTGAAGCAAAGTAGGAGGTGCAGTCCATCCTAGGGTATTCAGTGCCTGTGCTGATGGCTCCCACCCATCATTAATCATGATTTTATGGAAAAGTATTTGCCTTGACATCTTTATTTCAATGACCCCAAGAAACACCGATGCCTCAACAAGACATGTTCAGATGATATCGAGAATGAAAATATCTTGGGGTTAGAAAGAGTCATCTTTAAACTCAAGGAGTTAGTATGAGGAGAAAAAGAGCATATTGTATCATTAATTTGATTCACCTCTTCCTGGTCTATTGAATTACATTACATTCGGATAAGCAAAAATGTTCTCCTCCAAGCTTTCTAACAGAAAGCTGAACAGGCAAACAATGCACTTATCTCCAGGGGAGTTTGCTTTACAGTTTTCTTGATTATTCTTAATGTTTTGACACAGATTTTCTCCAGAAGACAAAAAAGCAAAGATTACATCCCATTAAGGGCAGAATAAGAGCTGAATAAATATAACAAAATGCCTCCTGCTATTGCTATTACCTGCACACAACGAAGAAATAAACAATTCTCATTTATCACTGTAGAAGTATTACAAAATGCAGTGTTGCTAATATATAGTCAATATTACAAATCAAAACAATGTTAAAAAGGATGCTAAGGTTGCAAAGTCAAGCACTCAAATGTTAAGAAATATCAGAATTAAGGTTGGTTGTGCAAACCTAATACACAGTCTTTGTGCATATCAGGGCCACAACATTTTGGCACCGGAGGCAGGGAGCTGCCATTTGGGCCAGAACTTTGAAAGGTCTCAATTTTCCCTTCTTCCTCTTCTACTCCTCTCATGGTGTTGCTCTGCTAGCTACCCCAATAAAGGAGAACAACTTAAAATGCCTTGTTCAAAAATTTTAAGTAACACTTAACTTTCAAACACCTGAACAGCAAATGTAACTTTTCTTGTCTGTATAGTAAACACTGGCATTTTTATCTGTTTGAATGATCAAAGTGGTGCTTTCTGTGCCTTCTTGGTTGCAAAGATTTGAACTGTTTCCTGAAGGTCCACAGTCTGGGCCAGCCTCTCCTGTGTCACTGTGGCGCGTAGATGTGTTTTTATTAACTTCAGCTTGGAGAAGCTGCGTTCTCCACTGATAACTGTTACAGAAAGTGTTAGAAGTATGCACAGAGCAACAAAAACATTTGGAAAGAAAGAGGGTGGCCATCTTATTTGTGCACATATATTCCAGAACAGCCTTTGGAGTTGATCCTGCTGAAATGCATCTTAAAAGGGCTTTCAGTTAATCACCTAATCACTCGCATCAATATTGTGCATGTCATCATGTGTCACTGTCTCTAGTGCCCTGCATTGCTGGTGTAGGTCTTCTTCAGGTATAGTGAGGAGTTATGGAATATCATACAAGGTCCCAAATATAGTGCTGTGTTTCTTGAGCTTCATGAAACACTCAACTGACTGTACTGCACAATCTAGCACCTGGTTAAAGAATTCAACTTCTGTGCACTCTTCAGAACGTTTTCAAATCCCTCATCTGAGTGGTAAGATTGTAGGTATCTCTTTGCTTTGTCCAGTTGTTCCATTGCTCCAGATAAATCAAGGTTATCACCTTGGGGTCTCTTGCTTACAACATTTATTTCAAAACAGTATGTCATGCCACAACACAAAGCCACACAGAAATTTGAAGTTATGTATGTTTCTGGTGAGTCCATTTTCCTCTGCCACGGTTCTCCCACAAACAGTTTCTGTCATAGCATTATCCTCCATAACAGCAACTATGGCATCATCTATCTTCCTAATTTGGTGTTTGAGAGGCTTTATTGCCTCCACTTGACTTTCCCATCACGTGGCACTCAGTGGTTTCAGCGTAAGAGAGGATGTTTGCAGATGTTGCTTCAAAATTTGCCATCTGATGCAGTCTTCTCTTGATGCTGACCATCTATGGCAACCTTTAACCTCAGTCTCATCTCGAGCTCGTTCCACCTGTGGAACGCTCTCTGGTTATCTACTACTGCCTTCTCATGGCATGCCAGATTTCTAGCCAGATTTTTCCAGTCCTTTGTTCCTGTAGAACTCAATGTGGGTAGAGCATTAGATTGAAAGAGTTTGCAACAAAAACAGTATGAAGCAGTCTGGATTTTTGAGTACATAAGCCATGGCCTCTCCACTTTGTCACTATTGGGAATTTCATCAGTCTTGGATGGAAACTTCTATTTTCATTGTCTTTCGGGAACATGAAGTTTTTCACTTGCTGTGGCCCATGCAGTACAAGGAAGTCCCTCAGGCTACTGCTCAAGTGGGTCCACAGTCCTGGATCATCTAGACTTAAGGAACTAAACTCAGCAGCAACTGTTTCTTGTGCCTCCCCCACACTTTTCTTCAGGAATGTGCATGGTAACATCCATTTGAGATGGAGATATGGATACTGCAGTAGCTGCCAAATCACCTGCACTCTGACTAACTGGAAGATCCAGCATCTCCTCACCACTCACATCCTCACTGGGGCCAGACGGCTCACCATGAACATTTGTGTCTATGTATCTTAGGAAAGCTCCTTCCTGCTTAGATAGAAAAGCTTCTTTTTCTGAATGCTGCCCCAGAGGGGCATTTTCTTCTTTCACTCATGGCTGCTGTTCTGCGCCAGCTATAGTGGCTCTCAGCACTCAGTTGAAGAGGACAAATAAGCAGGCTGGTAGCAGGGCCTGAGTGAGGGAAGATATCCGCATCTTAAGGGCCTAACTAGCTCCTACAACTTCAGTTGACTGCCTGTTCTCCTCAAGTGGGTTCAGGGAAGCAGCAGGAAACAGGTAGTTGCCTGAGAAGCTGCTGTTAATCAGTGCAGGATCCTGAGGGTGCTAGACAAGAACACAAGAGGCTCCTCCTCCTCTCTCCCCCTGCAGCCCCTGATGCTTTCTGTTATTCCCTCTCACCTTTTTTCCTGCCTGCAATGTCTCTTGTGCCCTCCTTCCTCCAGCACAGCACTCCACCATCTCTGTGCATCTAGAGCAGAGAGAATACGTATGCATCAGCAGCAGACACAGTTTTCCATACTCTGGGTCCTAGTGGCACCCCCCCCCCGAAAGTCTGGCACCTAAGGCAGCCACCTCAGTTTGCCTCATGGTAAGACCAGGCCTGGTGCATATGCATTATGACCAGAGCTGGTTGGAAATTTTCCAGCAAAAGATGATGTTTACATCTACACTGAAACATTCTGGAAAAATGTGTTGTTTTCACCAAATGTTTCCACAAAATTGTTTTTCCATTTAGAAGTGTTTTGGAAAAATTTTAGAATTTTGTTTCAAATGTCCAAGTTTTGGTTTGGAATTTTATTTTCATTTATGGGGTTATTTATTTTTATTATTTTTACATTACTCCTTGATGTTCATAGTACTGACGTGTCATAATGACAGTATAATGGAAAATTACTGCTATTTTTTAATTTTTAAAATCATTAAGGGCAGCTCCTACTTAGAATTGATTGAAACATCTTATTTTCTGTTCTAGACCCCAGGGTCTCGTTTATTTTGATATGAAACAATTTGACACAAATTCATAACAAATTTAAGTATTTCACCTTTGTGTGTGTGTGTGGTGAACTACTTACAAATTGGATTGCAAAAGCCTAACATTTACTTGTTATTAGAAACTATTTATGAATTTCTGTGGTGAATAATTCTTGGTCTACAAACACCACATAAATTGTGAGTATTTGCAGTTCTTCATAGCTTTGACATTCATAAGTCACATGGTATTGCTTCTGTTCCCTGATTGGATGATTCATATACCTAATAATATGAACTGCTAATATTACAGTTGAATATACCATTTGTACTTTGCACTATGTTGGTTAGTGAAGTCATCCAATCAGGAATCAGAAAAAACAAAAAAGAATCACATCTTTATGTAGTTAATCAACACAGCTGTGAACCCTAGACCTCATGTCTATTATATACAGATGTTGTACTGTTGTGATGTCACCTGTTTGCAAAGAAAGGTCATAACTTTCATGTTGATGCTGCTAGAGTGAAGGAGGAAAATGAAACTGCTGCACCTGTACATGTGTGTTTAAACGGCTATTCCTGGGTTCCCTCCCGCACCCACTCACTTTTAAGAGTATTCCCACTAGCAAAGCTTGATGATTTAAACATGAAAATTCAGGAACACTTGGATCCAGGGTTCCATTTTTAAACAGAACACAGAGGGAACATTACCACCTCACAAATGTGTGGAATACGTTGTAGAGCAAGTTCTGTCCTCAGTTATTACAACTAACATGGCTCCCATTGGGCAGAACAGAATTTGGCCCATATATACAAACACGCATATACAAAAGTGACCATAGATGGGATAAAATGGAGACATCTTCAATAGTTTAAGATCTCTGCAATTTTTCACCATTTGGATGCTAAACTGCAAGCAAGGACTCTGGCTATTTAACTTTTATGCCTCCTTTGGCAGGAAGCAGCCTAAGTGGATGCTGGGAACTGAAGTCTCTCTCTGTTGGAGTGCTACTTTCAGATATCGTCCACCCCTGGCAATGTCTCTACATTCAAAAGTTAGTGGGTCACTTGACTTCTTCCCATGAGAGCCTTGAGCTCCCAATATCGCTCAAGCCTTTGTACTCCTTACTACCAAAAGGGGCAGCAATAAATTACACAATATCTGGCCAGACACACAGTCAGCTGAATTAATTACTTCTCTTTGCAGTCCTTGACCATCAAAACATGTGGAAGAGTTACAAAGGGCAAGTGGGGAGGTTATATGAAAGAAACAAGATCCTGACTGTCTGGAAGCAGATTTAGTACCTTGGATCAGTTACTGCACAGATGGAAATGACTGTGGAGCAAATAATTTTTTTCACTTAGATTTTTTTTTTTGGTGTGATAATTCTCCACCCTCCACCATAACACCCAGTAACTATTCATAATATTTTATTCTATTATAGTCAAGTCAGATAATTGGACAGTGCATTGTATACAAGTAAAAAAAATATTGGGTACGTAAAGAGAGAAGTTTGCATATTTTTTTCCATATTGCTCTTTAAACCTCCCCCCCCCACACACACACACCCCTTTTATTTTCTGCTGAAGTTGATTTTTCTTCTCATTGTTCTGAAATAGATTCAGTAACATAAATAGCTTACATCCCCAGATATAATTTATACCATGCATGCTATGCACTTGTTTCTAGGGAAGATACAAGGATGGATATAGCTGCCCTATAAATCTCTCACAGGACATCTCTTCTGCCTCCTCCTTACCCATTTCTCATCCAGCAAAAGCTGGTAAATCCTGAATAGATAGTCGGACTGGCCCCAAACCAAAATGAATTCAACCAAGACATGATGATCCTCTTTCCCAATCTATTTGTAGGACAGTTCTAAAAGCCTCTGGCCACCATGCAACAGTGCCCTTGATATTAGATTAAAATGCTGCTTAAACCCATTACTATGGCAACTCTTTCCCTGTAAAGATTTTTATTAAACCTAATAGCACCAATTCATTCTTGGATGTGGTTATCTTTGAAACTGCCTTCTACTGTAGAAAATTATGAGCGGCATTTTAATGTGTTTGTTCTATTAAATGCAACCTCATCCCTGGGGTAATTAGGTGTAGATGAAGAGTTTTTGCATTTTATAAGCTATGTCCCTGGTGGCAGGGACTAAAAATGAGGATAACATCACATGTCAAGTAAGATTTTTTCAACCACTCAGTACCTATAAGTGGGGCTAGATTTTCAATGAGCGGCACTCTGAAAATCTGGCCAGTTGTTTACATGCCTAAAATGGGAACTGAGCTTTTTTAAAAATTTGGCCTCTGGCGTTTATGCAAAATTCTCTCTGTGGATTCCATATTCTGCCCTCCCGTTGCAGGTGGAAGTCCAACTCAGTTAATGAGTTTTCTGCATGCTGAAAAAGCAACTGATATGCAACAAGGGTGATCAATATGAATAAGAGATTGAAGGCACTGATAGGAAATTATAAAATATAATTTATATATAATTAAGTTATATCGGGATGGACAAACTGTACTCCAAAAAGTTTGAAATCCTTTCCTAATAATAACAATAATAATAATAATAATAATAATAATAATAATAATAATAAATCAAACCTGAACTAAGCCTTTTTCTCTGAGGTTTTAAATGATTTGGTTTCTTGATGTTTTGGAAAAAAAGAATGTATTTCTTGCTTCTGAGCTGGATCAGAAGCATAAAACCACCCAGAGGAAAAAAAGTTCTTTTTGCAATATTTGTGTACATCCTATTTCCAATTGGGCAGCAAACTGTTTCATCAAAGCCTCTTCTTGTAAAATCTCCTGACCAGTTGTGCAAACTCCAGAGACTCTGGATAATCCAAACATTTGAGGCTCGTTCCTTAATGCTAGTGGGTATAACACAAAATGAACTGATTGGAGAAGAGCTACCCACAAGACTTTCTGTACCACTGAGATGTTCAGGATTCCATCAGGTGTGGGGGTTTTAGAGAAATTAAGAAAACTAATTATAGCTCTCATTGATTTGGGGCAAGTGAATTCATTTTAACCAGTGCAGCTTTGTTGAAAAGTTGCTATACAGCATCAAGGCTCTTGGTGACTGAACATATCTACTCCACTTGAAGAGTAGGCACATTTTTCTAAAGGTCTAGATGTGATTAAGAAGTCCCTTGACCCATTTCAGCTTGCACACATGAAGTGCAGGGAAATAATCCCAATTTTTCCCAGGTTTTTGCACTTCATCCCGTAGAACCACTTTCTTTTTAATAATGTTTTGTCATCAATGCCTTGTCCTATGAACATTTTTCATTGTGACAGTAGAAAAACAAAAGTTTACTTCTCACATAGGCCAGATCCTCAGCTTGGAGTAAATCAGTCTAGCTCTGTTGCAGCCAATGGAGTCATGGGAATTTTACTAGCTGGAGATCTGGCCCCACATCTTTGGTATGTTCCAGATTGCAGCCAATCAGAGAGAACAGCACTTCTGCCTGAACACTGTATTAGCACAGGTAACATCTACTGCATATCATCCACTCGAGCTTTTACATACCTACCCGCAGATAAAGGTACACAGCCATGTTCATTCACCTACTATCAGTTTTGCCTTTAAGAATCTTTCCGGAAGCCTGAAAAGAAATAAAGGAAGCCACTGAATTCATCCTTAGGATTTTAGCTCCCCGCCTCTGCATAGTGTCTTTTTATTACTTGATTAGTATCTAAATTCTCACAGATTAAAGGCAGTTGTCTTTGTTTTCACTACATTGTACATGCAGAGGAGAAATGTGAATCAAAGGGCAGGAGCTTCAGCTGGTGTCAGTCAGCTCAGCTTCACTGGCTTCCAGGGAGCCAGGGCACTTTACATCAGCTAAGCATCTGGCTCAAACTATTTTTCAAGCTGCTATAGAAAAGTTTTAAAGTATACTATAAAGAGTGATCTGTGATTCTGGAAAATGAACAACATAATAAATAGCATCTTTTAAAGAGGTAACTATGCTTTCATCAGGTGAGGTTCTAGAATGAACTCTGCTGGATGTTTAGAATCCATTCCCTGGAGATCATTGACTATAAATTGAAAGAAGAGAAATGGTTTGCTCAATACATGAAGTAGCACTGAGCACAGGAAAATAATTAGAGAAAGCTACTGTTGTAGTTCTCTGGTTTATTTCTGTCTAAAAGTCCTTGAATAATGATCCCAAACACTCCGCTAGTGATTACTGTTTCCCGATGATTAATCAGCTGCAAAGTCGTCTTTTTTCTTCTTCTTGATCATTTCCCGGAGAACAGAGAAAGAAGTCATGCAGTGGCTTAGTGCAACGAGGCATTCTTGGCTTCAGCTGCTCTGTGTGAGCCCCACATCTCAGCCTCCAGCCCCCACCCTAGTGGATCAAACTCCTTAATCTGTAAATTATTTCTACAAAAAACAAGTAGAAAGAATTTGTTCTTCTCTCTCGATCCCTTCAGAGGCTGCCTTTTCAAAGCTCTTCTTTTGTGAGATTTATTTGCTGCATACATTTTACAACAAAACTAAGACACACGAGGGTTTTATATATACCTAGGCTCTCCTAGACAAAATTCCAATTTCAGCTGCACAACTGCAACTGAGGTCAGAATCTAGCCCTCTGCCTCTTTTACAACCTATCGAATTCTCCGGGGTGAGGGTTGCTCTGAGCAGTTGAGTGCCCTCAACTCCCACAGTTCAGTAAGAGCTGAAGATGCTCACCACTTTGCAGGATTGATTCAATAGGGCCAGATTCTCCTTTCACTTACAGCAGGGATATCAGGAGCAATTTCACTGAAGACAACATACTCACACCAGCGTAAAACCAGTGTTAGCAAGGTCAGAAACAGACCCACTGTTCCTCCTACTCTGATTCCTCTCTCTACAAATGTAGTTTTATTACATATTTTAACTCTGTAACAATAGACCAGGGAGATATATCTGAAGATCTGGCCCTGGATTTTTAAATACTATATTCGTCAAGTTTGATTCTCAATCTCAGTTCTGATAAAAGTGAGTTAAGAGAAAATTTTCCCTGGGTGCACGATGGTGGTGGGTGCTTTTCCAATTTGTAGGAAATGGTTCCCCCTCCCCCTTCAGCAAAAACATTCCCCAGAATTTCTGAAGCTTTATAGAGGAAATCTAAGGGCAAGTCTACACTGAAAACACTGCATTGGTGCAGCTGCACCACTATAGCACTTCAATGAAGACACCCTATGCCAGGGGTTCTCAAACTGGGGGTTGGGACCCCTCAGGGGGTCGTGAGGTCATTATATGGGGGGTTGTGAGCTTTCAACCTCCACCCCAAACCCCGCTTGCCTCCAGCATTTATAATGGTGTTAAATATATTAAACAGTGTGTTTAATTTATTAGAGGATTGCACTCAGAGGCTTGCAATCTGAAAGGGTAAAAAAGTTTGAGACCCACTTCCCTATGCCAACGGGAGAGAGTTTTCCCATCAGTGATCAATCCACCTCTCCAAGAGGCCATAGCTATGTCAACGGGAGAAGCTTTCCCGCCAACATAACCCTACCTACACAGGGGTTAGGTTGATCTAACTATTTTGCTCTGGGGTGTGGATTTTTCACAACCCCAAGTGATATATTTATATCAATATAGGTCTAGTGTGTAGACCAGACCTTAGTGAAATGGATGAAAAATTGCCTACTATAAGCCAAACTAGTCTGTGTTGTCATTCTCCCAGATGACTAAAACACAAACATGAATTCACAGTGAAGAGTACTGTCCCTTTAACCTTGCAAAGCATTTAAGGATCTAGTTTGTGCAAGAAATGCTATGCATAGTAAGGGCCCAATCTTGCAATCACTGACTACCAAGCCTGAGCCCCAAGTCAAGAGCATTCCTGGGTAGGAATGCTTTCTAAAGCACGTGGTTAAATACTTTCTTTAATCAAGTTCTTATTAGCGTGAGAATTCCCACTGAGCATAACAGGGCTTTTTCCAGCAGTGAGCACTACTCTCAGTACAGTAATGCCTCACTTAACATTGTAGTTATGTTCTGGAAAAATGCAACTTTAAGTGAAACGTTGTTAAATAAATCCAATTTTCCCATAAGATTTAATGTAAATGTGGGGGGTTAGATTCCAAGGAAATTTTTGGGGAGCAGACAAAAGGCATTATGCTGTACTGTGGTTTGGAAGTGTCCCTGGCTTACCACACGCAGGCACAGCCCGCTGCAGGCAAGGACGCTAGGAAGCACCTTCGCAGCAGCAGCTTCCACGGAGAAGAACAGGCACCAACTTTGCTGGAGGATGCTCCAGGCCCGCCTCTTCCTGTCCCTGCTGCACTCCAGGCCCACCTCTTCCTATCCCTGCTGCACTCCAGGCCCACCTCTTCCCACCCCAACTCCACCTCCTCTCTGGAGCAGCCATATCCCCGTTCCTTCCCTCCCCCGCAAAAAAAAGTCCTAAGCGCCACCAAAAAGCTGTTTGGCAGCGCTTAGGACTTTCTGGGAGGGAGGGGGAGGAGTGGAGACGCAGCACTTTCCTGCTCCCTCCCAGAAAGTCCTAAGCAACGGGAAGTGCTGGGAGGGAGCAGGGGGAGCCAGAGAAGAGGAACTTGTGCAATGCTCCCTTGTAAAGTCGCTGCTCTTCCACAGAATCTTACAAGCAGTGGACAGAGCAGGCAGCCAAAGGACGTTATAAAGGAGCATTGCACAACTTTAAACAAGCATGTTCCCTAACTGAGCAGGGACATAACTTTGAAACAACATTAAGTGGGAGGACGATAAGTGAGGAGTTACTGTAGTCTGCAGGACCGAGCCCTAACACTGTATTTGTGCTACAGTTTTTCGGATGTGCTCAACTGTTTTTCAGTACCAGAGAGACCAGCAGAGCATGGAAATCATGCAGGTTGCAGAAGCACTAAGTGTGATAAAAAAAGCATGCCTCTGATGAAGAGAGTCTTCAAAAAGCATCGGTACTTAGTTATCCGTGCCAGTATCTTCCCAGATGCTTAGAATCCTGGCAAGCAAACACTGGAATGCAAAAAAATCCCAAATTGAACCGTAAGGGGACAAATACAGTGCATGAACTCAAGGAACATGGAATATAAGAGAACCCTGAAAAACACTGCTTGCTTTTCAATAGAATTTCACCTACTGTTTGCTGTTCTTAACTGTAATGGCCAAAGTAACTGCACTCCAATCTGGGAATTAGTAGTAGCATAATGTACAGAAACCCAGCCATCAATGCCCCGATGAGACAGAGCACAGATTTTTTGCACATTTGCAAACCAGCTTTACTGGTTAGATTGTTAGCTGCTGTAATCAGTCTATCTTTCTGATTCATTCCCAGCTAGGGTGAGTGCTGTATGAACACAGGATTACTGCTACCCATGAGATGGGGAAAGATAAAAATAATAATAATAATAATAAATGGAGGAATATTCCATAATGAAAATTAAAAGAATAAGACAGGCGAATAAGCCTTTTAAAGAGTTTATGTACCCACAAAATAATAACTGAATGTACAGTACAGCAGCTTAGCTTGGGCATTAAAATAGGTACTAATGTTTAGAGTGTATTATTTCATGGCAAAAACCACATTAAATCTGTAAGCTGTCAGGTTAAAAATAGACACACATTCCTTTTGTCTCAAACACCAAGAGGCAACAGCTGTACCAAATGAAGAGCTGGACCTTCCCTTTCAAACAAACAAAAAAAGACGTATACCCCCAAATCTGCACTGAAAATTTATGACCCTGAAGTCTTTTGTTTTGCTGTCAACAGGGTTTAGAGAGATCAGGTTTTACTTTATTTCAAAAGGTACAAAACATAAATCCTGAGGAACTTCAGAGCCCACTCCTCTTCCTAATGTAACTTGACCACAGCACTCAGTGAGGTAAAACCAACAAAGCCCATGGGTCAAGTTTGTCCATGGTCTTTTGAAGTCAGTGAAGTTACGCCACAGATGAACTTTAAATTTGGTCTGACATCATGAACAGATCAAACACAAAGATCAAATTACACTAGATACATATGCTCCATTCTTGTAATAGACGAGCCACTCATAATCTGTAATGTCATTATTCTCACAACACCCCAGAAAGGTAGGACAGTGCTGTTATCCTCATTTTAAGGGTGAGGAGCTTAAGCAATTTTCACCAGGGCACACTGACAGTCTGTGGCATAGCAGGGAATTAAACCTACATCTTCGGAGTCCAATCCAGCAGTCCAACCACTGGGCAATCCTCCCTCCCAAGGGATGGACCGGTGTTGAAGTTACATCAGCTTGTGCGATTTTCATCACATCATAAGCGCCGTTCTGAGGTAAGGCAAAATGCTCACAAATGTCATACTCATAGGGATTAGAGATGGAAAGGTCATGGAGTTTGACTTTACATCCCTTATTCATGATGGTGGGCCCTTACTCATTGGAGTAACCCTATTGCCTTCAGTAGGACTACCTGGAACTCACCAATATGAATAAGTGTTTCCAAGTTAGTCCTCAGTTTGGTCCTGATTTAGCTAAGCAGTTATGCATGAGGCTACTCATGGCTTTGAAGTTAAGTATATGGTTACAAGGCATTTATTAGGTCTTCTAACCTACCCTATATTTAGCCAAGATTGCTCCCCAAATCTGAAGCCAAAGTCTCAGAGCCTATGATCTTACCCATGCTGGGCTAAATCAGGAGTCCTACACAGTTACACTAATGCAATATAGGAATCCGATCTCAGTGTGGAACACAGTTGAAATGAAAGTTATGTGATTTCAATTCAAAGCCATACGCTCAACTCAGATTTGCTCAAACCTTAACAAGCCCAGCCTGAACTCTGAAGCGAGTGTCATGAAACCCAAAACCAAGCAAAACGTTGGTGCAATCTCAAGTTTTATTGCCAGTGCAGCTTGAGAAGTTTAGTTACAAAAAGGAATTGTGGGATATTTTTAAAGGGTAAGTAATATTTTTGGGCCCAAACTTTATCAGCATCCCTCTTTTAAGGATGGAAAGCCAGCATGAAAGATACCAGGCTGAAGATAAAACAAGAGAAGGAGTGGAGTAACCTTCAGAAAGAAAAAAAAATTGATTATATTTTAAAGAGCCAAAGCTGTGATTTTCAGTCTAGTACATAAGAGGACGGTCCCATTGACTTTCAATGGGAGTTGGGCATTTCATTCCTTAAGATCCCTTTGAAAAAATTCCACCACAACTTCTCAGCAGGCTCAGTTGCACTGGACTCCCGTACAATTACACCAGGAGAGAATTTGGCCTTGTTCATGAGGAAACATGTTTTGCTAAAAAATTAACAGATTCACTTTCCTCCTTGAACTGCCCCCCATTTTCTGCTCCACTGGAAACAAGAAAATAAAGGTTGGCTCTGTTCACCTTTTCTCCCCCTCCCTTAAAACACTACCTCAGCAACAAAGCATGCAATGTGTTCCAACTGAGTTTACAGCAGTGGGTGGCTTTCAAACTTAACATTTGATCAAAATGAAAAACTGGGCATGCCTTTCATCCCATGACAAGCAGGCTGATATAACTCACAGTAAGGGTTCTTCCACAGACAATCAACTGTAGCAGTGTCTCAAAGGTTGGCCTGAGCCATTGTAAAAGAAACTTGCAGGTTTTTAAAAGAGGCCTGGGTTGTTGTTGTTGTTGTTGTTTTTAAAACACAACCACACTAAAACTGAAACCAGGAGAAAATTTATAGCAGAGCAGTTTGTGGGGGTGAAGAAGTAGGTATTTCCTCTTGCAGGTTAGATTTTATTTTAGGCACGTAATTTCTGGTGGTTTAATGATAGTTACGAACCTATACTATTATTATGCGTATTTCAATAGTACCCATCAACCCTCATCAGGGGCGCCCCTGTGCTAAACCTACATACAGAAAGGCTAAGTTCATTCACCGGATCTACACTGTTTTTTTCCAATAAACATCAGATAACTGCTTCATTAGAACTGTTTCTGACTTAAAGTCTGTTTTGCCAAGAGGGAGAAAAAGTTGCATGCTACATACAACCTCTGGTTTTGGTTTGGTCATACATGCACTGTAGGTGAGCATTAAGTAACAGCCACTGAAATACCCTCCAGATGCCAACAATTTTAAGCCTGGACTTCAAACAATCAGCTTATCCTTCAGAGCTAAGCTGATTGACAGGTGAACTCAGGAAGAAATCCAGCCCCCTCCCTGCGACCTGATCATAGAGAATTGCACAATTGGCTAGACGCATGAAGGGGTTTCTTTTGCAGTCCTCTGAAGCGTTCCAGAAAGGCCACCTCCAGACACCAGATTAGATGGACCATTGATTGGTCTGTTCCACTATACCAGACCCTGTATAACAATAGTTATTTTTACACACATGCTGCACCACGAAGAGGTAAGAAGAACTTGCAGCCATATTAAGAACTGGCTATTATGTTATGCACCAGCCTGGCTGCCTTTAGATCTCTACACATCTGCAGGAAGCAGAGGAGATGAACTAGATTTGCAGAGAACTGCTGTGTGTTGTTGAAACAGCTGCTGGGTCCTGTCCCAGAGATGGGCTCAAGGGGTCATTTATAGCCTTTATCCCTGTGAGGTAGGTGTTAGAAGGCTTTACAAACATGAACCTTCCTGTCATAGGACACAACATGTTGTCAAAATACAAAAGCATTAACAATATGACACTCTAATGGCGATAATGAATGCAAAGTACAACGGGTGCACGTTTGGCATGGTACAGAATTCTATTGAGCAGAAGTCCTTAGTCGAAGAAATGTGCACCCGAAGTGGTACCAAAGCCACAAGACAGGGTATGTAGAAAGAGGAAAACAAACAAACAAAAAAATCTCATCATGGAGATGTACTACCGTATGGATTTCGGCAAACCCTGGGAGGGAGAGGGGTAACCAGCATGCTCAGAGGAGGTGAAACATGGGAAAGCAATAGCTCAAAATCTATCCATTGATTCGTACTGATCAATTACCCAACAGCACTCAGCAGAATGAGTCACTGATAACAAGAATCAGCTACCACATGAACTCATTAAAAAAAGAAAGAAAGAAGACAGACATACCGTATTAACATATTCAGAAAAAGGGAGCATACAGTACACAGAGAAAATAGGGAAAGAAAGGGAAGGCACAAAAGCTCCGAGCTCATACAGCTTTTAAAGGGGCTGTCCACTGAGGTGTGCCTGGAGAGGCACTCAAAGATTTTCCTTTGGGTATATATATCTTGGATCAAAAGGTCAAGAACCACTGCTATAGACACCATGGCGTAACTGTCTATCAGGCTCCCACCTGAGAAGAGAGAGTAGTGAGCTTTATATTCCACAGCATTTCAATGCAAACAACAAGAGAGACACACGGTCAACATTATTTTGAGACAGACAGAAGGACAGAAACCTGTTTTGTCGATCCCATTTACAAAAAAAAAATCTGAGTCAGAAGTTTTGCCCACTTCTGAAACAGTGCACTGGATTTGCACGTATAGACTGAGTTTGCAAACCCTTTTCCACCCGTAATGTAAACCCATGATGATATTTTTACCCCCAAATGGGGTTTCAAATAATGCAACATACTTTGCTAGCTCAGGGAAGCCTGTTCTATATTCTAGTAATACAGCTCCCTACCCTCCCACCACACCCCTATCTACCTCAAGCAGGCCCTTACACATATACATAAAAACATAACGTACTCACTTGCATTGGACCAGATCTGACTTCAGTGGAGCAAAGCCAATTTACACCATGTAAGGATCCATCTCTCTATTTTTTTCACCCATTTCTCCCCTTTACATCAAGTAATAGGTTATCTCCTGATCTCAGTGGGACTACTTGCTGAGTAAAGTGCTACTCAACATGAGTAATAGTGGCACAAGTGGGCCTCAACTTTGTTTTACATTTGTCTGCTCAGTGCTCCATTCCTCATAATTTTTCCCTGTTTTCTCTCCATTCCCTCTGCTTTTTTCACATTTTCTCCCACTAGATGTTGGCATCTAAAATAGTCAAGTTAGAGTTGATTTATTCAAAATCTACAGTATATTAGCAGGTTCAAAACTTTATGGAAAAATTAGTTTGCTCAACACTAGGAAAAGAAATAGACTTCTTCAGTAAAAAAGCCTTTCCTAGATTTCATTCATACGTTAGTATTTCTGCTTCCTACTACTATCCAAACCAAATTGACAACTCCATTGTCAATACCCCATTCACAGTCAATATGGATTTGGTCATTAGCCCTCCGTTAGTTATAACTTCTGCAAAATATTGTTATTTTTTACACTGTCACTAATCAAGTTCCTGCCATGTGCTACACTGTTAATTAAATGACGCATATAAGGAACAGGCTCACACTCTAAGAAAGTTATTCGCTATGGACCTATGCTAAATTTTGTGATCATAAGTATTTCCAAACAGAAGAAACAAATATACCACATTCCCCGGCAGCTGAAAGCTTTAAAGAAAAAGCAAAGAAGGTATCTGGCCATGTTCAGGATGAAATGTGTTTAAAAGCAACTTTTTAATTTCAATATTAACTTCAAGCCAACAGGACTGGTGTGTGCAGGCTGCTGGAAACATACGGGGCCAGATCCTCAGCCAATTTACACCAGCTGAGGAGCTGGCTTATGGATTTAAAACAACAACAACTGGTGAAGACAAAGCGCAAGTTTCACAGCATTTTTTCTTCCAGCTTTTGCCTCGTCTAAATTTATTTCTCAGTGGCATGCTTTGTTCTCCACTCATAGATCAAAATATTTAATCAATGTTTCTTGGTCGGAAAATAATCCTGCTTTAGACTAATTCAGTGGGAGACACTGTGGTAGATTCAACATAAATGAAAAGGTCAGGACATATATCCGAGGGTGCTTTAGAAAAATCAAGGCTGACATGTTTTTAATGAAAATCAATAACTGACATTAGATAATGAAAAACTTCTCAGGCAGACCTTTCAGGTAGGCAGTTTGTAAGTGTCAGTGAGGTCAACTGCTCAAAACGCATGAGCATTAACTGGTTAAAAATGGACTACTATCAAAAAATTTTTTCAAAACCTGCTTCCTGTGAACAATGGCCCAAGGGCCCACAATTTCCCCCTCCCCTCCAACTCCAAGTAAATCAGCCTTAGGAATCAGTGTCATGGTTCCTCTAACACGGTCGCTCCATTGGGAACCGCTGACCCATGGAGCCGCTGCAAATGCTTTGACAAGCTGTGGTGCAGCCTCAGCAGGAGAGAGAGATCTATTAAAAGCTGAAGTTGGGAAACTCTTTAGAAGAGCCCTGTCCCTTCTCAGAGTAATTAATTCTTTGACTGCCATGCTGAGACGCAATGAATGAAAACATACTCTCAGGAGTAACAATTATACTAATGGGGAGACGCTGTGCAGACAAAGAATACAAGTGCTCAGTTGAATTGGGTTAGATTCTCTATAGGCAAAACCAGCGGCGCTATATATTGTCTGAAAATCAACAACAAAACTGGAAGGAAACCTACCTCATAGACAAGGGCTTACAATGGGCAAAAACCTACATTCACACCACATATCCCTTATCATAGGCTTTTCTCTCACAGGATTTAAAGCTTAGTAACTGCATTCAGGCATATTGAGTGCCACTGCTCCTTGCAGAGACTCTCTGTGCCAACGTACCGTCTGCAAATCCCACAAGTGCCTCGCACAAGCAAGAGCTGAAACAGCAATGAAGATCGTGGTTTCTGGGTGGGTCAGGAACGTAGCCTCTAGAATTTCAAAACTACAGTATGTAGACCCACTAGTCAAGAGCCACATGTAGGTAACGTGTAGCCAGCCTGTCTGATACTAGTGTCCACTGAGACATTAGCAGCACCTACATTGGTGCATGGATGCTTTTCAGGTTGGGGCTGGACAGATTCCATTCAGTTGGGCTTTGTGCATGTGCATAAGTTTTTAATAAATCACCCTGGATATTGATCCTAGAACCTGGTTAATGTCTTCTTGGGCCCAACTCCAACTGGTTCCTACACAAAGAATAAACATTCTCTACACTGCTTTTGCACATTTAGAACTGCAAACATAACATATGCTTAGTGATATCAGAACCTCAAAGAAAACCCCCCACAACCTCCCTGATCCATTTAATTATTGTATAATAACGTACCGATCACTTTGATATCTAAACACGAGAGAAATAAGTGCATTTCGGGAGGTGGGGGGAATTAACAGCCAGCATATAGAAGCAAATGAAGAGAGAAAACTGGCAAAAATGAGATGATTTACTGAAAGACAAGTGGCTGTAGAATACTTTGTTCTCCCTTAAACTAGAATAAAGCCCTATCCATGTGTTAACATCACAGCCACTCATGTTTTCTTACGAAAAACAAAAGAAGCTGTAAAGCCCTTGAAAATAAAAGATTAAAACTGTGTTTTAAAATATAAATAACTGGTCTTACTACTGCAATACTCATCCTTAGAGAAGAAACAAAGGTATTCAGGATCTACACTTTCCTGGTAAGTTAGCAAATTAAGGCTAAACAAGAGCTCAGTTCTAGGACACGCTAAGTTTCACTGAAAAGCAGCTATATTTGAGGACGGGATCCTAACAAAAGCCTACCATGGAGTCAACAAGACGACTGCAAGATTCATTACAAAGTCAGACATGGTGTTTGGCTTCTAACTGGACAGAAGGCTGTAGCATTAACACATGGTTCATTACAACAGAATTAGAGCCCTGTTATTCAGTACTGCCGAAATTAGGGACGGTACACATCAAACTGATTTTCCCATGAAAATACAGGGCCTCTAGTTCAGCCTTAGGGAAAAAAAAAGATCACTAATTATGGTGCAGAACCTATTTACATGCACAGAATACAACTTCTGTTTGGCAATTCATTCTATTGTTTCTCACTGCAAAGGATTTCAAAGTGATCTCCATCCAGAAGGGGACAATCTTTTTTTTCACCCCATGTCGCAGCAGCAATTTGATCCGAGTTAAGATATAAAAAACGTCCATTACCACATGACAATGGTTTCAATATTTTCTCTTAGCATCTGTACGTATTTTGTTAGTGAGATAAAATTTCTTTTTCACCTCAAAAGTAATGACTGCTACACTGAATTACTGTTGCGATTGAGACAGCTCAGTGTGATCAAAGATTTTAGGTCGTTGCTGTTTAATGACTAATTCCTCAACCCCGCTAAAAATGTGAGCTCAGACAATTAGTCTCTTTCTAAACAAAAGCAATGAAACTGCTTCAAGATGAAGAAATATTTGGGGCAAAGCAGGGCATCCTAACAAGCTGAAGGAAAAAAAAAATGGGTACATACTTGGGATAGATGGCAACACTCTACATCAGAAGTAGGACCTTACTCACCAAGTGGGTTCATTGTGAAAAGGTACCGTTCAGCATGAAGACAGATATTTGCAGTCTGGCTTTTAATGTTTAATACTGCATTTTTTTATTTTTTTTTTGGGGGGGTGGGGGAGGGAGGGCAAGGAAATCCTGCTGAAATTGGATTCAGATGACAAGGAGCAGATTTACGGTTCTCTCCAGCTTCCAACATTATTCATTAGGGCTGATGGGAAAATTTCAAATGTAACATTTTCCAGAAAAGGAACAAAGATTTGTCCCCTACCCCTTTAAAACAAACAAACAAACAAACAAACAACACAGCTCGGATATGAATACAGTCCCTCAGCTAACGTATGTCATGGCAACTCCCCTGATATCAGCAGAGCTATTCTGATTTATACCCGCTAAGTATATAATTCACAACATATTAATTATATTTGGTTTGTGGAATATTAACTATCCACAGCACTTTACAAGAGACACAGAGTAAAACACAATCCTGTCCCAAAGTCTAAGGGCAAAGCTCCCCACTGAGTGACATGCATGCTGGAGTGGGCCGTGACTGACAACAAACAAACAAACAAACAAACAAACAAACAGGAAGATATGGATGCAAGGTATGGCAGCATGTGGAAAGACCACCAGTACAGGATGTCTGCTTGAAAAGAATGGGATTTTAAGGAAGGATTTGACTGAACAAGGAGGTGGTGGCTGGTTTACAAAAAGTGGGAGATTGCTCCTGGCACAGAAGGCTTCACTGAAGGAAGCATAAAGTCACAACTGGGAAGAGATGAATACATAAATCCAAACTCCAACAGATTCACCCAATCACAGTAATGAACTCCAGCCACAATACACATTATACAGATTTATGTGAGCCCTGGAAAAAATAAAACATGATTGAATGCGCTCCTGAGATGAAATACCCTCCACTTGTGAAAAATACATCTCTTGCTGATTGATGTTATCTGTCAATACCCGGATGGCTACTTATCTGGCTTACCTACTGACTAGTTGACCAATTCTCTCCTTAACACCTGCTAGCTGATCTGGCTGACTAAATTTATCCCCAAAAGCAGCTGGCTCATTTCTTAAATGGCTGAGTATTGTAGGGTTTCTCCCTTGTAGTCCCTGGAAAGCTGACTCAGCTGGAGTGCTGGCTGACTCTCCTGAGACAATGGCCAAATTAATAGCTTTTTAGCCCTCGCTCCTCTGGCAATCTCTGTCTGTGAGCTTAAAAGGAGTCTCTCCATTCCTTATCCTTATTGACTATATGCCAGTGCAACATTAAAACAAAAAATAACTTCCCTGACACTTTACAGCATAAAAACAGAAGTTCTGCCATAACTTATGCATGCCAAATACAATAGTCAGACAGAGGAGCTGTTCATCACTCTTATTATATTGTTATCAAAAGTACATAGAGCATTCCCAGAGGCAAGGGAGTGGGAGGAAAAGAAGAGGTCATAAGCATAATTTGAATACACACTTGCAGCATAAAAAGCAATGAAATTATCTGCTTTAGTTTTCAGTTTCCCTGATTCAGACAGCATGGGAGAGTGAAGGGTTATGCTTTTATGCAGAGGGAAAATAGGGACTCCTTTAGCAGCTTTATCCACTTTGACTCTTACTACAGTGCGATCATTTTAGTTATTAATTTTTTAGTTAGGATAAGCAGTAGTTTGATGGTATGAGTTATTTTCTTATAAAAACAAGATGAGGAGAGAAGGTGACAGAAAGGAAAGATAAGGTCTTATAACCTATACAGCCTCCATTCTGCTGTAAGTTAGAGTTTTCATACATATGGTTAGCATAAGAATTAGATCAATGAGGGATTTTTAAATCAGTTCATCCCATGTGGCTCATCTTTCCTCAAATAGCTCAACAGTAAATCCAATGAAGGCAGTGACTTTACATCATTTTACATGGCTGTCGCTGGTACTTGGTTTTGCAGTCATAGCTTGCACCCATTTTGTTTCACCAAACTGCTGTGTGAAAGTATTTCATTGCAATTTTCCACTGATATTTTCTCCCAGAGAGAGGAAAATTCTATTGCTCATATGTCTAGTGTTATATCCTCCCACTGAAAGTCATTTTAACAGTCTAGAAATTCCCTTTTTCCTGAAAGATCCATTCTGACAGAGGTTTCTAAAGAAGCAGAAAGGTAAATACACAAGAGGTCCAGAAAAGTGGCCAGTAATTGGGCCTGTCACTTCTTCCAGGACACACAATAAATGAATGCCTACAAACCCCATTCAGCCAGAACCTTTACCCTGGTCCAATGCCCACTGAAGTCAATGGAAAGACTCACACTGATATCAGAGGTCACTGGATCAGGTAGCTCTTACTCATGGATGTACCCCTTTCTCAGTGAGTGACCCTATTGAAGTCCATGGGGACTATTCACTCTGTCAGATTATTGTTTAACAAACTATTTCTTAACTGGCCTAGATGGTCACCTGAGTATTTGCCATTTAAAATACATCTCTTTACCTTATTAACTCTTTACAGGAGCCTAATTTCTCCTAGCCTCACCTGCCAGAGATAATTTTCAGGACTGGTGACATTACAGCATTAAAAACACCTACTGGACGGTGACTCACCATCTTAATGTACATTTTTCCAAACACTGTCTTACAGAGCCAAACTGAATCCAGCCTCCCGACCAGCAGCACCAGTCACATTATCAGTCTCCTTCTCCCATCTCCAGGGGGATAGCCAGCCCTCTGACGAATGCTACCTCTCACTACCAACTCAGTCTTGGTATGCTCATCATCAGCTTTCTGAGCATCACCATTTGCCAGCTCAGTGGGCTTTCTACAGCGATTTCATTAAATATTGGCAAATATTGGGGAATATGGGAGAAAGCTACAATTAAGTCCAAGTGTGATAGGGGGGTGGGAGAAGAGAGGGCGAAATCTGAGTTTCATTTTTTTTTATGAGTAATGCTTTTCAATTTCATAAAAGATCAAAAGGGGCTTTATAGGTCAATCTGAACCAGCAAGAAAGTAGAATGAAAAAGATAGTCAGATCCATAGTTACTGTGAAGGAACAGGAACATAAAGGAATTCTACACAGAACTGAAAGTCACCAGGCTCACCTTTTGTGCAGTAGCTGGCTATAAAGGCCTACAAAAAAAAAAGTGATAATTTTTTGAACTTATCAATTTGGTTTCTGGGATACCAGAGCCATCAAACCATGAATGACAACGGCCCACCTTTAAATTGCAAATTGTCAGCTGCAGTAAATCAGAGAAAATGCTGTGCCTTTCAAAGCTACTCTGAAATGTCTTCAGTTTTTCAAAAGTAGACATCCTTCTTTATCTTCAGCAATAAAACATGCTCCTTCATCTCCCATACATTAACATCATTGTTGTTGATCTACCATGCCTGGGTAAAGCTTGTAGTGAAAGAGGCTTCATTAAATCCAAGATGTTAGGTTTGTATCCTGTATTGGATATGAAGTTGCTAGATCAATTTTCCCTGCAAGTGACTTAAGGGTTCTCCTGCCCAAATATCTGTATAGTCAGTACAGATATATCATGGTATATGCCAAAACAAAAAGAGGACCCAGCTTCTTAAACCCCATTGCACAATCTATGCAAAATGAAAGCACCTCCACACATTAATTAGCATGTCTCTCTAATGAAGAAGAGCCATTGAACACAGCCTTCTTAAGGCCTTCAGTTCCCAGTAACTTCAGTGAGAGCTGGACACTCAGCACCTAACTGGACCCAACTTTAAAAACTTGAACACACACATCTGTCAGGACTGAAAGAAGCTTTAGAGATAACTAGTTCAAAGATTGCTTTGGCTAAGCCAACACAATTAGTATTGGGCATTTCATACAGCCGCCCCAGCCTTTTGAATTGTCATGTGGAACAATCAAGGAGGAAGCAAAAGCATCTGTTGACTGATCAAACAGTCTTCACTGCTGATGACCGATACCTTGTCTGGGACATATCCTTTATGCCAGCTGTATAATCCGGTCATGCTCAAGATGACTCGGTACCTTGACTAATACCTTCAAAAAGCAGAAGTTTGGGGAAAAAAAAAAACGGGATGAAGACTTTTCTTAGAACTGCATCAAAGCATCCTCCTTGATGCATAAAGTTCTGAGACAGAGGAGCTGAAGGTCAGGGGAACTACTAGAATCCACTTAGCATAGACAAAAGCCATAGCTTAGCTATGCCTGAGTGTGTGAAAAGCATTCACTAATGAAATATTTCAAGGGAACAGAGTAAGACAAGGGAGTCTACCATACTAGATATCACACTCAATAAGCCAACACTCTACACCAGGAACTGTAACAAGTAAATTCTAGACATGTATCACCTTCTCCTGGAGGTGGCAGACAGATGGGTGATTCAAAGCTGGCAAACTGCAGAGAAACCAGAGCAGCCAGGTACCAATGGTGCATCATCTCTCACTCTCTGCAATCAACCTGGCAATAATTTCTCCACCCCACATTCTATCACAAAGATGCAACTGGCAAAGCTATAGAAACCGATGACAGAAGTTCAGGCAGAGACAAGGTAGGTGAGGTAATACCTTTGACTGGACCAACTTCTGGAACAGATAAGCTTTTGAGACATTCAGGCACTCAGATACCATGGTGATGGGCCTAATAGATGAAGCACCACAGGATGTCACTCTCTTCCACACATGGGCACACACAAGTCACTATAGAGCCTCTGTAGCAACCTCTCAAAAGTATTTTAAAGATGATACAGGCCTTGATCCTGCAACTCCTTGTAAGATGTGCAAGACAATTCTGCTCCAGAGGGGACTCTGTGAGTGCAAGAAAGTTGCAAGTCCTCTACACATCCTCTCTCTTACTCTCCAAGGTGCAGAGGGATAATGGATGTGGCTGGCGAAGACAGGGGGCTAGATTCTCATTCATACTAAGATCCTTTTAGACTGCCTCAGTATTGTGAAAGCCCTTCAAATGGATGTGAAAGGGGCATTATCGAACCTGAGCATCAGGCCCATGGGCTGCAGGTCAGTCCTCATCTTGTTAATGAGTTGCATAGCTATATGCTCCTCTCTTTGGCTTCTCCAGCAGGTATTACTTGGCAGCAGAGGTGTCAGTAATGGAGGATCAGGTTCCAGCTCATCACTGCCCCCTATGTGTGATGCTGTGCAACACCCCATGTCTACGCTGTGCAGGACCAATCCAGTGGGAGATAGAAGCATTTCAGAAAAGCTCCTTGCTAACATTTAGCATCTGGCCCAGAGGAAGGGCTTTTAATTTTCATTATTTCATTTATTGTGACAGCCAACTGAACACGCATCTTGGGTTTTTTAATCTACAGTGAAAGGTTCCGGTCCCTGTACCTTACAATTCTGGTCAGAAAGCTTTGAGGAGGAGCAGGGATCCTCAACATCTCACTGTTGAGGCGGATAATGTTTTCCCTGCACTAACATACAGCACCTAGCCCAGTACCTTTCCTTGCATTTCCCCATCACTGGTGCCGTTGTGGTAGAGGAAGACTCCTCTTCCTCCTACCTGCCCTCCTCCCCACATCCCACCCCCATAGGATCACCTTTGGGATATCTGCATCCCTTATGCCTGTCAAGGGATTGTCTTCCTACTCTTCCCTCCGCCCCCTTCCTTTATGGTTCCACCGACTCTTGTTTCAGCCCCATGAGGTTCTTGCTCGCTCTTTCTATAGACTCAGACTTATAGACTCCAGGGTCAGAAGGGACCAATGTGATCATCTAGTCCGACACCCTGCACAAAGCAGGCCACACAATCTCACCCATCCACTTCTATAACAAACCCCTAACCTATGTCCGAGTTATTGAAGTCCTCAAATTGTTGTTTGAAGACTCAAGCTGCAGAGAATCCACTAGCAAGTGACCCATGCACCACGCTGCAGAGGAAGGCGAAAAACCTCCAGGGCCTCTGCCAATCTGCCCCGGAGGAAAATTCCTTCCCAACCGCAAATATGGCCATCAGCTAAACCCTGAGCATGTGGGTAAGACTCACCAGCCAGCACTCAGAAAAGAATTCTCTGCAATAACTCAGATCCCATCCCATCCAACATCCCATCACCGACCACTGGGCATACTTATCTACAGATAATCACAGATTAAATTGCCAAAATTAAGCTATTGCCAAAATTAAGCTATCCCATCATACCATCCCTTCCATAAACTTATCAAGCTTAGTCTTAAAGCCAGATATGTCTTTTGCCCCCACTACTCCTCTTGGAAGGCTGTTCCAGAACTTCACTCTAATGGTTAGAAACCTTCGTCTAATTTCAAGTCTAAACTTCCTAGTGTCCAGTTTATACCCATTTGTTCTTGTGTCTACATTGGTACTAAGCTTAAATAATTCCTTTCCCTCCCTAATATTAATCCTTCTGATATATTTATAAAGAGCAAGCATATCCCCCCTCAACCTTCTTTTGACTAGACTAAACAAGCCAAGCTTTTTGAGTCTCCTTTCATATGACAGGTTTTCCATTCCTCGGATCATCCTAGTAGCCCGTCTCTGAATCTGTTCCAGTTTGAATTCATCCTTCTTAAACATGGGAGACCAGAACTGCACACAGTATTCCAGGTGGGGTCTCACCAGTGCCTTATATAACAGTACTAACACCTCCTTATCTTTGCTGGAAATACCTGGCCTGATGCATCCTAAAACCGCATTTGCTTTTTTACAGCCATATCACATTGGCGGCTCATAGTCATCCTGTGATCAACCAATACCCCAAGGTCCTTCTCCTCCTCTGTTGCTTCCAACTGATGTGTCCCCAATGTATATCTAAAATTCTTATTATTAATCCCTAAGTGCATGACCTTGCACTTTTCACTATTAAATTTCATCCTATTACTATTACTCCAGTTTACAAGGTCATCCAGATCTTCCTGTATGATATCCCGGTCCTTCTCTGTGTTAGCAATACCCCCCAGCTTTGTGTCATCTGCAAACTTTATTAGCACATTCCTGCTTTTTGTGCCAAGGTCAATAATAAAAAGGTTAGATAAGATTGGCCCCAAAACCGATCCTTGAAGAACTCCACTAGTAACCTCCTTCCAGCCTGACAGTTTACCCTTCAGTACAACCCATTGTAGTCTCCCCTTTAACCAGTTCCTTATCCACCTTTCAATTTTCATATTGATCCCCATCGTTTCCAATTTGACTAATAATTCCACATGTGGAACCGTGTCAAATGCCTTACTGAAATCGAGGTAAATTAGGTCTACTGAATTTCCATTGTCTAAATAATCTGTCAGCTTCTCAAAGAAGGAGATCAGGTTGGTTTGGCACGATCTACTTTTAGTAAAACCATGTTGTAATTTGTCCCAATTACCATTGACCTCAATGTCCTTAACTACTTTCTCCTTCAAAATTTTTTCCAAGACCTTACATACTACAGATGTCAAACTAGCAGGCCTATAGTTACTCGGATCACTCTTTCTCCCTTTCTTAAAGATAGGAACTACGTTAGCAATTCTCTAGTCGTACGGTACAATCCTTGAGTTTACCGATTCATTACAAATTCTCACTAACGAGCTTGCAATTTCATGTGCCAGTTCCTTTAATATTCTTGGATGAAGATTGTCTGGGCCCTCCGATTTTGTTCCATTAAGCTGTTCAAGTTTGGCTTCTACCTCAGATGTGGTAATATCCACCTCCATATCCTCATTCCTGTTTGTCATCCTTCCATTATCCCAAGCTCCTCATTAGCCTTATTAAAGACTGAGTGAGAATGCCTTCTATGGCCAGCAGCCCACATTCATGACTCCAGCCTTACCCCTTGGGTACTAGGTGTGTGCGTGAGAGAATTTGATGTGGGGTCAGGTAACTTCTGCTTTGTACCTAGGGTGACCAGATGTCCCAATTTTATAGGGACATTCACAATTTTTGGGTCTTTTTCTTATATAGGCTCCTATTACCCCCCCGTCACCTGTCCCAATTTTTCATATTTGCTGCCTGGTCACCCTACTTGTACCTCCTACCCCCCCCCAGGGACACTCAGACAGGCAGCAGTGGGCAGAGACAGAGAAGAGGCAGCTGGCACATGCTAAAAGGAACAGACGCCACAAACACACACACACCTGCCCTGTGCTAAGCCAGCATCTGTAAAATGGTGCTAATACCTCTTCATTCCAAGGGAGCCTGGTGAAAATTCACTGGCTAAATAGAGAGTTTGAGAATAGAAGGTGCTAAGTGAGCCTTGCTAAATATTATTATTAGGAAGCCAGGGTAAAGCAGGTCTGGATGGGAACCTACGGCTGCCAAGCACCACCAGCTCCTTCCCTGTTCTGTCCTGCATGCTACACTGATGGGTGCAGTACAAGAATGTGGGACGGATCACCCCAGGGAGGCGTGGAGATGAACTGGCATAGAGCTGGCAGGAGAGGAAGCAGGGCTGTGAATATGAGACTCTGCTCACTCCTTCTGGCTCTCAGCAGCAGCGTTATACCAGGCACCATTCACGTTTTAGTACCTTGGTGCTGCCAATCCTCAGTCCGGGAAGCTACCAAGGTTACTCTAGGTGCATGGGACTATGAAGATCAGATTTTGATGGCACCCAGCGCAGGAGGTGGAGGAGGGGGCCAAGGGAAGAGAGATGAGGCAGAAGCAAGCAAGAGGTAAATCTGTTGTGCAGGAGCAAAAGGAGCTGGAGTATTGACGAACATGTTCACTCTCAGCCTCTTAAGAGTTAAAGCCGAGGACAGCTTTTAGTTACAGCTCCGAATTTGCCACGCTATCAGAATACTGGCACTAAATAGGAGATGATGTGGAATTCACTCATTTGGACCCACTCCTCCCCTTTCTACACATCGCCTTCCCCTCTTTCCACGTACCTGGCAAGATTCCCTAGATGCTCACCAAATGCTGGGAGGGAGAATACCAACTTTGTGTGATTTGAATGAGAGACCAGAGAGAGGGAGACAAAACACACAGAGAATCACTTTTTTATTCAAATGTGAAAATCCAAAAATGTGCAGGGGCGTAAATAAGGGCAAAATAGAGCCTTAAATATTTAAGTCTTCTCTAAGGCTGTAATGCTAATCATTTAAGCCAACCCAAGATCTTTTAAAAAAAACAAAAAAAAAAAACAACCTAAAGGATTATCCAAAGCCTTTTTGTTAAGCTAGTTCTAAGGATACAATCAGTTCCTCTCCTCTCCTGACATCATGCAAAGCGACTCAGGCAGTGGTTAATAAATCTAAGTCCCTGTGATGGATTTCATCTTCCATGGAAAAAAAGCCAGAGAGGAAACAAAAAAGAGGATCTGAGAGAAATCTATTCACTGATCAGAGGAATCAGAGGACTGAGGTCAGCTGGCAAGCCGTAGCCTGGCAAAGCATTATGGGCAGACTCCCGAAGACTGCTGCTGGTCTTAACTGCCATACATGCACAAAGCCTGCTCCTGTCTCGCAGCGATTTCAACGCAGTCTGAGTATTTGGGAGACTCTCACGCATTTCAGTCAGAGTTGCAAAATTTGGATATCAAATACCCCCGCTACATTCAGGGGCTTTTGGAGGCAAAGCTTTGGTTGGTGCCATTAGAGAGTGAAGAGTGTGCTGTGAAGTCTGGATTTGGATTCCAGCATCGCTCACCCCCAACATTTGGGGATGGATGCTGGTCTTTGATTCTGGCCTATCTGCAAAGCCAATCAAGTAGCACCCATCGACACCTGCAGAGAAGTTCGTCTTTTTTTGTTTTTGGAACATGGTAGATCTTTAAAAAAAGTTTTAAAAATTAAAAATACACATAACCCATGCACACACATAAAAAAAAGACATTCATTTTTCCAACTCTCATCTCTCCAAAATGACTCAGAGTAATCCCAGATTTAAAAACAAAAAAAGAGCTCTCTCTCTTTGGATATATTTGAATTTTCAAGCAGAATGGTGGTGCTCTGTTGAACAGGAAGGAAGGGTCAAAACTGGGCTTCTAAATGACACTAGTTGCTGCCTTAGAGTAGTGCTGGTAGGAGGGTCTGTATGAAGGGTTCACTTAAGGGGCATGGATTTGGACAGAGAAGAAACAATCAGAATACAAAGACTCCATTTGCAGAGGCAATGACAATACTGCCAACTTCAAGTATTCAACAATCATGAGACTGTCTTAAAATTGTGAGATAAAAAAAAAAAGTCAGGATTCTTTTTCTTCATCTTCGGTTTATAAACCTTTAGGTCACACTCACTTCATGTTGTAAAGCTTGTCTTGGTAACCGTGAGGGCTAGAAACTTTTTCCCCCTCTTTTTAAATCAAGGCTGAGATACTTATGAAATATCTTGACATATCTCAAGAAAAACTTCTCAATGGTAAAAACTGTAGGGCAATGAAACAGCCTAGGGAGGCTGTGGAAGCTCCTTCACTGGAAGTTTTCAAAAGGAGGCTGGAGCTATCTGTCTTGGATGGTGTAGACACACTAAATCTTGCATCTTGGCAGGTTAGACTAGATGACCCTTGTGGTTCCTTTTAACCCTATGATTCCTATGAATTTTCCTGCCATCTCAAAGCCCATGCATCACCAATCACTACATCAGGGAGCATGCCACATCACTGGATACAAGTTTAGTACCCTCTGTGGCTGCCCAAGAAGCATAAGATATTAGGATGTCTAAGTAACGCCAGGTCTACACTTCAAATTTAGGTCGACCTAGCTATGTCACTCACGGGTGCGAAAAATTCACACACACCCTGGGTGACATAGTTAAGTTGACTTGTCCCTCAGTCTAGACGCTGCTATGTCCCGGGAAGAATTCTTCTATCAACCTAGCTACTGCCTCTCAGACAGGTGGATCATTTACAGTGACCAAAAAAAAAACAAACCACAAAAACAAAAAACAAAAAACCTACCTTCCATTGCTGTAGAAAGCATCTTTACTACAGCATACAGCAGCAGCTTGAGCACCCCAGCTGTGCTCTCCTAGCACCTGTAGGATAGACCATAGCCTAAGATACACCTCTTGGGGAGGCATTCTATCCAAAACACGTTCATTTACTTAGCATCCCAGCCTGAGCCATTCAGCAAAGCTAATGTCAAAAGAGGGACAAAGCAATGCCTGTGAATCCTGACCGCAATGTCAGACGAAGAGCACAACAGAAAAAAATTAAAAACCTGATTAGCAGCAGCAGCCACTGCCACACCATGCCTCTCGGGGACTGTGCACTCCCTTCTCCAATCAAAGACCAGCTGGCAGTCAGAAATAGGGGCAGGATTTCCTGTAGGGTGACCAGACAGCAAAGGTGAAAAATCGGGATGGGGCGGGGCGGGTAATAGGAGCCTATATAAGAAAGACCCAAAAATCAGGACTGTCCCCATAAAATCGGGACATCTGGTCACCCTAATTCCCTGTGAGCTGCTCAGAGAGCAGAGAAGGCAGCTTCTCCAGTTTGCTCATTCCTCTGCCCATCATGGCTCTGTTTCACTGCACAGCTGCTGATCTGTGGAGCACAGACTCCAATCCACAAAGGTTAAACTAATTATTTATTCTTTGCATTGTGATGGTGCTTAGTTTCTCCAGTCAGGGCCCCATAGCTCTAGTCACTGCCAAGGTCCCTGCCCCAAAGACCTTACAATGTAAGCAACTTTTGAGGTTTCTGCAACAGCCTTTTTGAGACATCCAGCACTTCTCTGCCAGCGATGATGATCTGCAACCAGAGTGACACTAGGGGAGAAAAAAGATCCAATATGCCCTTAAAATCCATTTTATCTAATCTAGCACCACAACAAACACAAAAATGCCTTGCTCATATAGCTACTGCACGGTGTCCTTACAGAGCAGAGTTAAGGTTGTTTGGGTGCCCCACCTGTGCATTTTTATACCTTAACATGTTTGGATTTTTTTTTTAAGTTTCACCTTAACTCTGAATTTGAATCCTGCTTTGTAACGGGATAATTACAACTTCCTTGCAGCACTTTTATCCTAAAATCCTTGATCAATACTCTCAACTTTAACTCCATTTTAACAGTTTTTGTCTTTGAACTTATTAGCAATAGAATATAAAGAAAACCTTTTGGACTGAGAACTTATCTCTTCATCCCCAGTCAGAATAAAGCAGTTGAGTTATTATAAGGAGAGTTACTATGAGAAAAAAAATTTACTTGTTCTAAATAGTAGATAGGTGTATATTCTGGGCACCTCTATGGCACAGCATTCTTAGGGCCTGATTCTGACTCCAACTCAATGGGAAGCTTTCCACTGACTTCAGTGGGAGTTGGATCAGCCCTACAACAAGGGTCAAATATGCTCTCTGTGCTAGGTCATGCAGTGTGGGCCCCCTGCTCAAGGGCAGGGAGGATTTTGGGAGTCTGCTTACTCCTTGCGCACCCAGAATCCAGCTACAGGGAGTGCCTGCACAGTTAAGTTTGTGGGACAGGCCAGAGGTTGACTGAAAGGAAGAGCAGGACATGGATAAAGCTGATGTGCTTTATTACTGAAGTCACTGGGACATAAGCAAGTGCCTAAGTACTCTGATGAACTGTCTGGGACTTTAATTTTTTTTTTTAATATATAAAATGTTCATTATTAAAAAAATGGAATATCAGACATTTGAACACACAATAATATTCTCCAAATAGCAGCCTAGTGGGTCTTGGCTCACTGCATTTCCCCCCCACCGTTAGTAACAGCTTGGTCTTGCCTTTTAGACGGTCGCCAAGAAAAGAACCTGAGTTTGCGAGAGCTGTCAGACTTTTGAATGCATGTTAGGATCAAGGAGCAGCATCAATCAGCTCTGTGATAAGTTAAAGCATCTACTAACCCCGTAAACCAAACAGGATAAAAGGGTAGCAGGGCCCTATTCATCTGGGAAGCAAACATAGACCGTCTTTGTGTAACATTACCCAATACCAAGGGAAACAGGAAATTTAAAAAAAAAAAAGGCAAGGCCTTAAGATCTGATGTTTTCATGAATCAATAAAATGTACTCCTGCCACATGCTACCTTGTAACAGATGCTTTCTGTATTATTAAAAATGATCAGACAGCTTTGAGGTGCACTTTAGTGGATTAATCTTTAAAACTCCTGCCCGTCCCTTGACCTCCAGTTTTATTATTAGGACTAGAGTATGTTTAAAAAGAAAAAAAAAAAAAACCACCAAACACCTGACTGCTTCTGCTGATCAAAAATAACTCAAAGTTACATCGTAGCTTGGATCAGCACTGGCTCCACAGACAGTCAACAAGGAGCCATGGGGAAGCTAAGTTTGGCCTCTATGCTAAATACTAAGGATCTAATCCAAAGACCTTTGAAGTCAATACAAGTCTTTCCATTGACTTCACTCAGCTTTGGATTAGTCCTGTGTAAGGGACCCTCCTCCAAACACTTTCAACAGAATATTCTTGACTATGCCTGTCTGGACATACCACACATCAATGTAAACAAATTATAAACCACGCACTGCAGGTAAGCTCCATACCAAACCAGGATGAATATCCTGGGAGACTTCTGTTTTGCATCATATATGGACATTAAGTGTGCATTTGTTATGCAGTGATTGTCATAGTGCATGCCTAAGTTTTTGCATTTATAGATTTTGCCTCTAACTTTTTGCACGTGAAAAAAGATGCAAAGTGAAGTTAACCAATTAACACAGGAGGCAAGAGGGGAGAAAGCTTCAGCAGAGAGTTTAGTGGGTTACAGATTGTTGTAATAAGCTATAAGTATCTTTAGTGTCTAGCAAAATTAAGAAACCCAGGCTCATCTTTTGAGGATATTGTGCAGGGGTTTTTTGAGGATGAGGATGGAGAGGTCAGATATGGAGTGATTGCTTTATGCAAAGTGTTCAACCACAAGTGATATGGTGGCTTTGTCTTTTACCATTTTTCTATGAGTTCATTTGAGAGGGTAGTGATTGTCTTATTTCACCCACATAGTTGTTATTGGGGCATTTAGTGCACTGGATGAGGTACACCACATGTCATGATAAGCATGTGTAGGACCCATGGATCTTGAAAAGGTGTGCTGTGGAGGGTGTGGATCATTGCAGCAGTGGAGCTAGTGTGCAGGTTTAGTTATTTATTTGTTATCTGTTTATTAGAAAGCATGCAGATTCCAAGAGAAATTCCAGTGGAGCACTAGCAAGATACCCATCAATCACCTAAATCAAGAAGCCCTGAAAACAGGAAACAATATAAAAATCAATAAAATGAAGCCCAAAGATGAACAAAGAGGAGACAATAAGTGTTCTCACTTTCCTCTAAGCATTCAATTTGCTAACGCACATCAACTAAAATTTCTCTTAGTCATGCCTGACACAAGCTAGTCCTTTAGGCAAACATTCGCTCCACGCTATGTGCTGTGGCTCCTGGCCAATTTTCAGTTGACGTACGCAGCATTTTTCTACTTGTGTCTATGCTCAATGAGGTCTCTCCAAAACCCTAGTCACAGACAGCAGTTTTAGCCCTGTGTATGTTCCCAACTTTAGATACAAATAATGTCCAATTGGTAAAGTTCAGCCCCTATAAATCAGGTCCCCTGCAACAAATGTGACAGCCACAGATCTGGATATAATCCAACTCTTAAGCAAAAGGCAATCAGTGAGACATCAGGCTGTTCACCTTGGAATTAAGGCCTTGGTACAGATTGATGGTGAAACGAAAGTGAATTTCCTCATGACAAAGGCTATTGCACTCAGATAAAGAAAATACCAGTTTGAAAATCACCATAATCATTTCCAAACAAACAACTCAAGGGCTTTTCCAAAACAAACCACCCTCCTGGTTAGAGGCCAGCCATCAACAGTTGTGCCACTGCAGAGGTTACTCAACAGTATTTGCTAAGCTCAGAGGCATGACCCTGCATTCCTTCTCAGGCAAAACTCCTGGGAAGTTCTGCCTGAGAACAGGATGCAGGATCATGCACAGGCTGATGGGACTCTAGAGTGGGCAAAGCTGGCAAATGTGCTGGACCATTTCTGGATGAAGGTTCCTATTGTTTGGTTGCCTTCCTTTACTTGCCCATAGTCGTCGTCATTAAGGGCAGGATTGTGACCTGCCCTTGCGCTTTTGGGCTATACAGAGGAATAAAGGAGATATGGCCCCTCCACATGGGTATCTTCACTGGAGGGTCACAGCACCTTCCATGGAGCTTCTACTTCCTCCTCCCATGCAGGTGGGTGAGATTGGCCAGGCAGAGGTGGGAAATGGATGGAGCCTTAGTTCCACATTGTGGCAGCCAGTGCAGCAGGGGAAATCATCTGCTACGGGTATGGGTCGGGGCACGCCCTGCTGGAACAAGTGGAGGGAAGCAGTAGAGAAAATTCCTTGACCCTTCCCATACCATTTGCTCCTGGGTCAGGGCAGCTATGTGCTGCTCTACTCCTTACTCAGTGTAGGTCATTGAATCCGTCTACTCTAGGCCCATTCCTGAGTTTCTGATGCCCAAAACTCCCTGGGCATCAGTTTTCTCAGGCAGATCTCACTGAATACTTCTGCAACATTCCAGGAGCAGCAAGGCCTCCTTCTCTGGTGCAAGCTATGGCATTTTCAACCCCCACCCCCAGCAACACAGCAGAAAGGCTGCTACATTGGAGGAAACTGTTAATTGCTCCCAAATATGTGATTAATTTCCAAGTGATTATTTTAAGATCGTCTGTCCGTTGCCTCAGCCCTGATTACATTTCTCTTGTCAATTAATTAAAACCATGCTAAGTGAAATATTAGTTTTTATTTGAAGTTTACGGGGGAAATCATGGGATACAATTAAATGTTACCAGACGTGATCTCAGCAGGGTTTCAATCATAATAAGTCTCTAATTCAATACAAAGCTGTAATTAAGAATGTAATTAACTTGTGGAATTCTACTGATGTCATACACCACAAGAGCACATAATAAGCTACACTCTTATAATTCAGAATCCTTATTAGACTGGACTGTTTTATGAGTAACAGCATGAATTGGGTACATAAAAAATAATTTATTATGTGCACTTCACCAACAGAATAGTTACACTTTAAATCCAAGCAAAGCACTGAACAAGAGAAGCCAAATTTTGCCCGGCCAAGGGCAGCACTGACAACTTGTCAGCAGCCTAAGTCCACATCTAGTACCTAGAACATGTAGTAGACTGAACAACCCTCATCTCGAATACCGACCTCCACTGCCATTAAATATTGTTCAGCCAGGTTATTGCCTTAACTCCATGTTAAAGATGAAATAGCTACAACCTTCTCTGTTATTTAAATAGGGCATAGCTCAAATTAGCGGTAAAAAATTACCACTATCCAGGGCAGGGTAAATGGTAGATCTCAGTCTGGTTTCTTGTAGACTGGTGCCCACATCACAAAAGCATGACTGTAGTTGACAACAGTCTGCTGCCTTAGTTGCAGTCTATCCGTTCGGACTGGGCTAACTAGGGCATGTCTACACTGCAATTAGATATTTGCAGCTGAGCCGTGCCAGCTGACTCAAGCTCGCGGGGTCTGGGTTGCGAGGCTGTTTCATTGCTGGGTAGACTTACGGGCAGCTGGCCTGTAACAGCCAACTCAGGCTCATGAGGCTCGGGCTGCGGGACTGTTTCTGTTGCTGTGAAGACTTCTGGGCTCAGGCTGGAGCCCAGATTCTAGCACCTTGTGTGGTGGGAGGTTCCCAGATCTCTGGCTCCAAAGGGATGTGGTGTCGTCCGCTTCCGGGATCGGCGCAGGGCCAGGGCAGGCAGGGAGCCTGCCCTTAGCCCCGCTGCATGCCACTGCCACCCTGGAGCTACTCAAGGTAAGCAGTGGCGGCAGCGGCGCCGGGCCGGACCCCACACCCCTCCTGCACCCTGCATCCCAACCCCCTGCCCTGAGCCTCCTGCTGCACCCCCTCCTGCACTCCAACCCTGAGCCCCCAATCCCCTGCCAAGCCCCCTGCCGCATCTCAACTCCCTGCCCTGAGCCCCCTGCCCCCCACACCTGTGTTCTGCACCCCCTGCCCTGAGCCCCCTCCTGCACCCTGCACCACTCCTGAACCTCAATCCCTTGCCTTGAACCCCTTCCTGCACACTACACCCCCTACCATACCCTGCACTTCCTCCTGCACCCCAACCTCCTGCCCCAGCCCTACATTCGTGGCCCTGCATGCAATTTCCCCACCCAGATGTGGCCCTCAGCCCCAAAAGTTTGACCACACCTGACTTAGACTCATCCTATACTGGCCCATCCAAGTCAATGCTGAGACACAGTGGCATGGTATTGTGGGGAATCCTGTACTGTAGTTTCCCATGTTGTATTGCTTCTCTGGATAAAATAAGGATTTCTGTTCCCAATGGGGAAAAAAAAAATTAAAGGAAAAAAAAAAAGTCAAGGATATTTAGGCATAGACTAAAATAAATCAGCTAAGGAAACTAAAAGCGGCTCCAGAAAACAAAATTAAAGTCAAAACCACAAATGTCCAGCTAACTCAACTGTGAATCACAATAATGACCCTACAAATTGCAACAGAATGAAGCCATGATTATATTTGTGATTTTAAAATATGTATATTTTACCTGCTTTAAGTTATTTTGATTCCTTCCACCACAGTAGCTGCTATGGAGCAGGTCTCGGCGGGGGAGAGAAGCAGCCTTGTTAACCCACTCAAAACACGGTGCAGAGATAAAGCCACGCTGATAAGCGAAGGAGACGAGACTCCCATATTGCGGTTTGCTTGCAATCCATAAGAAAAGTAAACAGACGAAAACATGATTGAGCAAGACACTGAAAAGGGCTCTAAAAAGTGCTCAGGAATTCCATATTCATGGAATATGAGACCTTCAGAAAGGGCGCACTCTCACGCTCTCTCTCTAAGCACTTTGGCAAAGCAGGGTTTAGAGTAGTTAATGGAGTGTCTGATTACCCCGTTTCTGCTACTTGTTGGAAGAAATCACTACTGAATTTTTGGGGCTTTGATCATTTTCCGTGACAACCTTTCATTTTGTGGTCTGACTTTCTGGTTTCTGGAGGGGGCAGGAGACGATATTTACATCTCGAAATGAATCCCTGAGCACTTCTGCTCATCTGTTCCATAAACAACCAAAAAAGAGACCATTTTCAGAACACTAAATCCACCAAGTTCAAAATTCGTAAATAAATTCCACCCCTCTCTCTGCCACTCCCAGGTCTGTTTGCTGAAGCATCTATACAGCAGGCTTGCCAGAGCTTGGACTACTTCTTAATTGTAGGAGGCCAAAACAGAAACAGAAGTATAAATGCAGATTTTAAAATATGATCAAATTAGATGCTTACAGTAGTTCTTAGTTTACATTCTTATTGGGCTTCATCTCAGTCATACAGATCGCGAGAGAGGCACAGCGTCTGCTGCAAAGGGTGAGGGACTGTTGGCTTCAGCAGGTACTGCAGATTATCTACGTATACTTTTCGGGGCCCATGCATCATAGTATCTGAGCACCTCCCAAGTATTTATGGATTTATCTTCAAAGCATCCGAGTGAGAGAGAGGAGCATTTGTCCCATTTTAGAGAAGGGAAAGTGTTTCACTGGCTTGCTCAAGGTTACCCAGGAAACAAAGCACAGCCATGAACTGAACCCTGAGCAGTCGAGTCCCGTTCCATCACCTTAACCACAAGCCTGTCTTTCCTTCCACGGGCTCTGGCAGGGTCAGATCCTTACACTGCAGCAAGTCATCCGTGCTGACATGAGCTCTGATTCCGATGGATGCCAAGTCCTCCTCCTCAGAATCAGTCCATGTTCAACTCCTCTTGCCTTTCTTACCAGGCAGCAAAGGTGTTAATAGGCAAAGATCTCCCACAATGCGTTGGTGCAGGGATGCTATGGGTAACTCAGAGCTGCCACACCTCAGCTGAAAGCTTCTGTGGAAAAGTCCCTAAATCACACATTTTATTGAAATGGCCTGGGATGGGGAAGTACTGATCCAGAAATGCAGCCACTGCTAATCTGCCTAGTCCTTAGGGAACCGCATACACGGAGCTTTCCTCTTCTCTGCATTGCATTCAGACAATACAATACAATGGGGCTAAATGCATTCGCAGGATCTTTTTTCCCCTGTTCCTACTGAAGAGGCTAAGCAGCAATCAGCCTATAGAAATATCCACCACTCTGATGTGCTAGTGCTCCCGAGGCAGCTCTCTATCTTGCCCTACATGTGTCCACAAAGTTCTAATCCCTCCTACCCCCCCGCTGACCTCTTCCCTTTCCTTACCCACCCCCCTTCGTCCTTTGCACCAGCTGACAGGGAAGCAGAGTACACACCAGACTGACTTTCCAATACCTGGACCTTCACCACTCTCAAGTGTCATTGTAACAAAAAGAGAGTCTTGGGTTCACCTGCCCATTGATTTTTTTGTTCCATGTGCCTGTTACATGTTCAAAAAAGTCACCTGAAAAGCTCTCTAGTGAGCATGAAGAAGATTAAGTTTTCCACACAACAAGCAATACCAAACCTCTTTTCACTCTCTGGCTGCCTGACAGACACTTTCACTTGTGATTCAAAATGGAACTGAACGAATGAATGGCTCTACCCCAGTGAGTACAGCAGGTAAGTAAAGGTCCTTTGAACCTCAAGAGGCCCTCTTTCGCTGTCAGTTCCAAGCGGTATTGAAAGAGTTCAAGTTCAAATCTATCCCCAGGCTCCTGAACCTTTTCCTAGGGATTAATACTCTCTCCCCGCAGCTAAGAACTCTAGCATTCTATGACTCAATCTCAAAAGGATATTAAAACCAGCAGGCACTGTCTACAATGAGCCAGGAGATTCCTTAAAGGAAAACCAGGTTAAGTTTGACTTTTGCAAACACTCAAAATTTACGAAGTGTCAGGCATAAGGTTGACTGGGCAACTTTAACTTAGCCCCCTTGGGCCTATGCATTCAGATTCAGTCTTGAATTACATGATCATATACTATTTTTCCCCCCACAGGAACGCTCCCTCATTCAGTGCACAGCATCACAGGCGCTAACTTTCCTTGGCACTGGTGGGTGCTCATGCCCCCCCAACTCCACCCCCCTCCCTGCCCTAGCCCTGCCTCTTCCCCGAACATGCCGCGAGCCTCCTCCTCCCCCTTCCCTCACAGCACTTGCCACTTGAAAGGGGGGAGAAGCAGGTCGCAACGGCGTACTCAGGGGAAGAGGCAGAGCAGAGGCAAGCTGGGGGGCGGGGAGCTGCCGGTGGGTGCACCCATTTTCCCCCGTGGGTGCTCCAGCCCCAGAGCACCCACAGAGTAGGCACCTATGCACAGGATGACCATCACTCACTGAATGGTTAGCTACCCTATATTTCTTTTTATCCTTATCATTCAATGTGTGGCCCCAGACCTTACTTACTGCACACACTCCAAACACTGCTCTGAATACAGAATTATTTCATCCTTGGCATTTCCAGGGTGCTCACTGTGCTAGCAAGTGCTTCACAAATAACCCTGAATTTATTTTCACAACATTTGTGTGGGGTAAAATGGTGTTACTAACCCATGTTACAGATTAAGAACTAAGGCACAAAGAGACGGCACAAAAGTCTCAGAAGTGTGCACTAATTTTGGTTGCCCAATTGGAGATCCCAGCTTATATACTTCTCAGTTAAAGAATTTTCTTTTAACAATAGCAAACCAATGCATTTTCTGCTAACTTTGTTCTTGGAAATAGCTGAACTGTTTTTAACTAAAAACTTTAAAAAAAAAATTCAATCTGAGGCAGACACACAGCATGGAAAATTTTAGCTTGCACAGATAAAACTGAGAAATGTTGTAAGCAACTGAAAAAAGGATGTTACAATAGAACGTTTGGTAACTTTCACTGCACTGATATAGATATAGTGAGCGAGTGTGTGTATGGATGGATAGATGAGAAAATGATTAGTCATGAATTTTGATCTGATCACTTTAAGTGACCACTTAAAGTGGTCAGATCAAAATTCATGACTAATCATTTTCTCATCCAACTGATGCAGACCAAAATAAAGTCATCTCCAACATTGCTACACTTCCATTAACAACTTTTTGGCATATGATGGCATTAGGAAACATCACATAGGATATAAATTAGACTGAGCGTTTTTCTTATTTATCTTCTTCAGTAGCTTTGCAATATTTCTTAGCACATCCTCCATAATGAAGTCTTTTTCCTATGAAGAAATCTGTCTTCACTGGTTCTTCTTACTCCTGTTGTGCCATGTGGTCAGCATTTTCTACTGCTTTTTAAAAATTGTTTCCTTAACACAGTTTTGGTTTGGATTCTTTTTCAAGTAAGAGCAAAGTTCTTAAGTGTGCTGGGACAAATTCAGAACAGCCAAAAAAAAAAAAAAAAAAAAAAGGAAAAAGAAACCCCCACTTTTGCCTTGTTTAAGTAGAGAGAGATTTACATTTATGGCACCTTATTGAAGAATACAGATCTTACAGTAAACCCTAGGATATTTCTTCAAAGAGGATCAGAAATTAACATAGATCAGAGGCTGGCAACCCGCAGCTCTCTTTAAGAGAATGGAATGCTGATGGCAGGATTTGGATTGACAGCTTTGAAGACTGGAGTCCAGAAGAACAAATGCAGATCAGATGACAGTAAAGTGAGCTTCTCCATGTTGAATTAAGGGTTGAAGCACTTCCAGGAGTAAAAAGATAGTTCAGTCTCAATTTCCATTCTGTCCTTTGCCTCTTTGCTGAAAGGCCTAATGCAAAGTCTATTAAAATCAGCAGGAGTCTTTGCATACATCTAACCCTGCATTGTACAGGATACATATGCAGTGTGTCATTAAAAAAATAAATAATAAATAAATCTCGCAGTCATCACTGCCTCTGTGTATTTCTTTCTCCTCAATTCTATTTTCATCCTGTGTTTTTCCCCACTGGATTTCTCTTTACCCACAATCCAAAATGCATTTCCTCACAGTCTCTAAGTGGGATTCAAAGCTAACAACATTAGCATTTAAGCCAAACTTTTGAACCCTATGGTGCCTGAATGGGTTCAGTCAGAAGCAGTACAAGTTTGCTCATCTCTGCTTCTCAGTCATTCTTCATCACTGACCCTCTTTAGAGATCAGACAGTTTATAAACGGTTTCTGTCCTAAACCTATTGATCAGGGAGACAAAGCTGCCTGAAGGAAGCTTACTGGTGCTTCACTGACAGCAAAGTCACTTCTCTGAAAATATGGAGCAGATACAGCCTGATGCAGTGTGTTATTCTGCATTCATAGATTCTCACCTGCCTCACACTTCTCTTCCTGCCTCCTGTAAATCTACTAAATGGTTCAATAGATGCATATTCTTCACAGTGTCCTGTCCCAGAGGAGAGATTTTGTTGAACACACAAGAGACTAGGAATTTCAAATATGGTCAGAGACCTTCTTTTTTAAAATCATAGAAGATACATGCATAAAACCCACCCTTTTTATCTGTCTTTTACAGTGCTTTTCAAATAATGTTTAACTAGTAACAAAAAACATCGTTATAATATACTTTAGCCTGCAGCAAAACAAACACAAACAAAAAAAATCCACCACACACACAGGAAATATTCATTCTGAAGTACGACAAGTCAGAATGTCATTAAGAGAGTACAATTTTCTGAAGATATTTAGGATGATGTGAAAGAATTGAATAAATCCAAAATTCCATTGAGCACATGTGGGCAGGTAGCTAGGACTAACAGTTCAGATTTGTCATTCTCTCTTTCATTTTTGGTGCTTATACCTTTAGGGTGCCCAATGGCCTGACTTCCAAAGGTGCAGAGCACCCAACGATAGCTATATGTACTCATGACTTGGGGGGGGGGGGCGGAAATCAATCCTTAGGTGTTTACAACTGGACATTCACAATCGGAGACCAATCACAAAAATCTGACCCTTAACCTCTGTTTATTTTCCACATCTGTAAAATGGGAAAAAATTAAATTAGTCTCCCAAGAATGCTGCAAGGATTAGAAGACTCTGTGAATTACTCTCTTCTTAAGAGATTGCTGGCTTTGTCCATGATCGACGTGCTGTCAAAACTCCCACTGAGATCTCTGCATTCCTTTTTGCATCATATGAAATACACAGAGACTGCAAAACAAGGGCAAAATATATAACATGCCAGGTATGTACAACATATCTCCCTATTTCCAAAGGCAATAGGACTTAAAATACCAATTGCATTTTATATCAGTTTCCATCCCAAAAGCAATAGGAAAAACAAAATAAGTATATTTGAGCCCCTATACTTGTAATAGCCCAGCATTCTGGGTTAAAACATTTGTAAAATGATCTGAACCAATTCTGCTCTTAAAATTAACTGTGTTAAATGTCTCCCTTGGGGGAACACTGGAATAGCATTGTTCATATGTGCACAGTTAGATCACTAACAGAAAATCGCACCTACTATTGACAATTGCAGATTAGTTAGCAGACAGATGGTGAGACTTCCAAAAAACAAACAAACAAAACAAAAAAAAACACCACTTCAGCTCTGAAGAGGTCTAATGGTGCCAAAATCTGACTGGCACCATGAGAGGGGTCCCCTTCCCTTGCAAATGGGAATGTATATGATGTAAAAGCAGAATTCATATAAACCATACTCTAACTGTGAATAGCACTAAGAATGTCCTTTTTGTCCAATCTGTTCCGTCTTACAGGAAGAGAGAATTGTTTGGTGGAGGGAGAGGATTTTTACAGAAGAGCCCTGGCTTGCTGGAGGAGCAGAAGAATATATGGGGTAAAATCCTGGCCCCTCTGAAGTCAATGGCAAAACTCCCATTGATATCAATGGGGCCAGGATTTCACACACACAGCAAATCCTCTGGACATGCTTGGACAGAGGCCCCATGCAGTAGGTTCTGCCTCATTGAACAGGGATCGAAAATTGTTCCACGGCATCTATATATGCATAGGGTCATACTGCAGGTGGTCCACATGGTTTAAAACTGAAGTCCATTTTTATATTTCAAAAAGGTCCAAAGTCGCAGAACGGTGCATATAAGAACACAGGCAAAACTGACAAGCATTGATTACCCAGGGGGAGCAATCCAATCTACTCCCACTACAATGATAAAGAGAGAAGGATTGATAGCCACAAAGTTCAAACCCACATCTGAACATTCCCAAAGTTTAAGCATCTTTGAATCTGGGGTACTGGTTCAGCCTATTACAGAGAGAGAGCTGCAGAACCTGGATCAGGATCCGAAACTTCAGCGGCGTGAAGGATTGTGGTCATAGGCCTCTCTCAAGATGTTTGACACTAATGAAGTTGTTGATTTCTTTTCTTTTTCTACCCAAAGGGAACAAAAAAATCAAATTTGAGTTACTCTTCAAATAGGTTATATATGTATTATGACTCTTCCAAGAATGTTGCCGGAGGATATGATTTTTACCTCCAACCAGTTCTAGAGCATTAGATGAATGGGAAGCTTCAGATGACATTTAAACACAATCAAGTGCTGTGGTTTCGTCACTACAACTAATTTAATTTCAAATGAATTTTTCCAAACCAAGTCCGAAGTTCAATGGAAGCCTAAAGGTTTGAGGCCATGTGAAGCTTCCAGCCTGAAATATACTGACATCCAGATTTCATCCGTGAAACAACCAAGGTAATGGCATCAAGCTATGACTAAGTGTGGATAATGTAATAAAGTGAGACCCTTCAGTTAGGCCTTGTCCTATGGACATTTTCATTCCAGATCATAGCACATATCTATCAAGTCTGCTATCCTGCTTCCAGCCATGGCTTGCTCATGATGCTGAAGAAGAAAGTGAAAAATTCACCTACAATATACACTTCCCATTCTGTGATGCTGTGCATGTCTGGAAAAATTCCTTCTGGACACTTCTGGCAATTAGCTGACACTCTGAAGCATGAGATGCTATTTCCTATGTTTTAGGGCCTATTCCTATCAGTTGCTTAGCAGTTCCTGTGAGGCGCTGAGTGCCCTTCCCATAGAAAAACAGCCAGTAAATATTCTCTTAGGCAACGTTCTGCACTTCTTATTCATAACATGCTCCATAAGCAGCCCCTTGATACAGTGGAGACCACCTGAGAGGTACTATCCAAAATAAGCAAGGGTATCCAAGTTTGGCCTGAAAAGCACACTTGACCCCAAATATCACTCACCATTAATTTTTCATATAAACCAATTCTAAATAGTTAGTTCTTCTGAACTCATACTACCGCGCCCTTGCATAGAGCCTTCTATGACCCAGGGAGCTCCTCAATGCCAGCTGGCAGAGGGCACCCCATTCCATAACTCTTGTCAAGCCCAACACACTCACTGCCCCCCAACCAACTGTTGTCAATCTGTATTTAAAACTGGCTACACACTGGTTATTAATATTATGGTGGGATGTATGTATGAGCCATATATAAAGAACTGTACATGTGTGCTGGAAATAAGTTCCTAAAATATGTGTTTGTCAGTCTAAGCCCAGCCTGTCCTAGGCAAAGGAATGTTGTTCGCCAGCTTGACTATATCACCAATGTAATTTACGCTAGGGGAGACAAAAGACAATGAAAAGTACATTTACATGCAAGGTAAACTAACCCATTAGGCAAGCAAGTGGGAGAAGATGATTACTTAATCTCAACAGGAAGTGGAGGCTGCACCCCTAGGAACTCTTCCTGCCTCTAGAAACAGAGTTAATGAACTTTGGGAATATATAGGTAGAAGCAAAAAGCCATTTTGTTTTCCAGCACTGGAACACACAAGGGGCCAGACCTCTTGCAATCCAAGAAAGTTGAAGTCTCTGGGAACTGACTGAGTGTAACTTGCTGAAGTTAAGCTTTAGTCCAGTGGTGGGCAACCTGTGGCCCACCAGTTTGTTTATATTTGCATAGCCGAGGGGCAGCTCCCAGTGACTGTGGTTCCCCGTTCCCGTGAAAGCGTGTTTTGTTTTACTTGTAACTAAAACTGTGTTCTATTCTTAATCATCACTTACATACCTGTTCCTCTTTAATAAAATTATTCTTGCTTTATATAGCACTCAGATGGTTTTGTAATATTAAACTGAAGGGTGGTGTGTGTGTGTGTGTGTGTGTGCGCGCACACGCTCTTGGGAGGCAGCAAATTTGACAGTTGCTGTGAGGGTCCAGCGAGAGGGACTGGACACTGCAGAAAGACATCTCTGTGGAATTATAAATTGGAGCTCACCCATTGTTACCTGGAAGGCAAGGTTCAGACCGGCAGAGTTCTGAGGAGTTTCCTATCAAGCTGGTGTGCCAGGGAGCTGAATCAATTTAGCAGCAGCAAACCTCGTTCTTGCTGAAGCAGGCAATAGCAGCGGCTCACAGTTCTGGGTGACCTGAGCACGGCATCACAACCTTCAGTCCACTCATTCAGTCCAATGAATTCATTGTAGTTAGTGTTTTATGATTCGGTCCCAGAGAAAAACAAATGATTTACAAATAAAACTAGGAGGCATTTTATTTATTATGATTACTAATTGCCACTGGTCGGTATTTGTATTAAAGAACAAGACCTTGGATCACAGACTAATTGGCTGTACCAATGAACACTGGGAGTTGATTAGGCACTATATTCAATACCCCCTCTCAATCTCCCCCACCAGAGAGGTGTGAAGATATTGTCCTCAACACTAACAAGAAAGCATCAAATGTAACACACAGCGACACAACAGGACACAAAGAAATTTGCCTGACTATATGCAAGGTACAAGTGAGAGATTTACCATTAATAATGCAGGTTCCTAATCCCAAATTATAATACTTTGAGGGACACTTAAACTTGATAGCATCCTTTCCAAATTCCAGTAATAAAAATATAATTTTCTACTTGCACAGTAGCTCCCTCATCTTCAGCTCTCAAAACTCTTCATAAACATTGACTAATTAAGCTTTCCAATAACCCTAGGATACAGCCAGGTATTGTCATTCCCATTTTCCAGATGTGCAAACAGAGTCAAGGAGGGGTTATTCAAATGACCACATTTGCACAGGGAGTCAGTGGCATAACCAGGAAAAAAAAACAACTCGGGCATCTTAACTCTTGTTCGCTTGGTCTAATCACTAAAACACCTTTCTAGCCCCGCAATTTCACTGTGCATTAAATAAGGCAATGATGATATCAGCCCACCACATAAATGCAACCCCACAGAAACAAGTGTAAAGAGACGTTCATGAAAGGAAACCAGAGAAATAGCATTAGTATCACCACATTTTATTTGTGTTGCAGTGGAGGGGAAAAGGATAGAGTTGTCAGCCATTCTGGGGTGCGGTAAAGAGAGGACATCTCAATATAAACAGATTGAGGAGGGAAAAATAGATCCCACAGTTCTGCAACCTATATGAATAGACTTCTTTTGCAAGCTTTCCGGGGAGTTATTATGAACGGCAGCAGCATGAAGACGTTCATTTATAAATATCACCTCAACAGTGTCCTTTCATACAAAGAGATCCTCTTGGCTTAGCACAATATCTTTAAAACCCGAGACGAAACACTCACCAGTGTTCTCAACTATCAGAGCCACTTTGGTGGTTTTACCACTCACATCCGTCTTCCTCCCCCGCACTAATGATTAAGCTTTGCCAGGGAAGAAATTGCAATTCAAAGATCCATCGTGCCTTATCAGAGGCCAGCTGCAGAGAAACAGCATTCCAGATACCATTACAACAACCTGTTGGCTCTAACTAGAGGCAGAGTCTTTGGAGAATTGCTGAGCATCTGTAATTCCCTTGACTCGGGATCAGACTGTGCAAACACTTCTGTAAGGTAGAGTGTCAGGGATTCACTGAGCAATCGCTACAGGCCAAAAACGCTGCCTCCACAAGAAGTGGAGCTCTTTCTTGTCACACTACCCATAGAAACGCTCTGAGCCCCCATATGGCCGATGTCCAAATCCCAAATTACAACTGAATGCAAGGAGAACTCTCTCTTCCATCAAACAAGCATGTCACTGCGCCCCAGGAGCTGTGAAAAGGTAGCAGCAAGCACCAAACATACCTGCAAAATCAAAGTTGGGTGGATTTTAATTAGGAACATTCTAAATCAAAGAGAAATAGTTACTTAAAAAATAAGCATTTGAAAAGTGGCAGCACTAAGTTATTGAGAAGTCTGATCACATTATTACTTTGTCATCCATTTAGGAGTTCTCAAATAAATCTGTCCCCATACAGAAACCTTCCTGAGTTTACAGACTAACAGTATTCACAGCCACTCTTCCAGGATCAGTAGGGTGCAATCAGATTCGGTCTGTCTCTTCCATGGTGTTCTGATCAGTGAAAATTAACAGGTACTGACAAGTCAATACTATATTATCTTCTCCACAGTAGTTATTTATTGTATTTGCTATTCTTTATTTCATGCCAGCAGAGCGATAAATTGTTTGATTCTACAGAGTGCAAACAAAATATTCTGGCTATTTCTAAAAAGACACATGAATTTTTAAAAAAACAAACAAAACTTTCTCCCAGTTGTTGTAAAAATAAATCTGGTTTAAAGAAAGGATACTCCATAGCTACAGTCCCCAATAGCACATGAATAATTCTACTGAAGGAAGTAGTGCAGATCAGTGTGAGGAATAAACATGCTGTAGCAGCCAAGTAAGGACAGGCCGTTAACTAATTAATTCATTTTAGCTGAGCGAGTGTGTGCATATATATATATACACATACAATTATGTAATCAAAGTATGGATAATAGATTAGATTTGAGCTGCAGGTTTAAGTGGTAAAGTATAAGTAGGATTACACCACACTGGTACAGGACTAATAAGCATGTATCACTGATGAGTGTGTATTAAGGCTGTAACCCAACGACTACAGGCTTTAGGTCAATAACATATGTAGCTTGGATATGGAAGGCCTCAGGCCTGGAACAGGTTGGCATGACCAGCTGACAGAGAGATACCCCTGCACCAGTAAAGTGTAAGGTGACAGTGAAAGATGTGTGAAGTGCTATTGTTCTGGAAACTATGCAACAATAGACTGGAATGCAATGTACCAGTTAATACAGCAAGATGCGCACCCGTAACATTTCAGGGGATTCTGCAATAGCCTCAAGTTACTATGGTAACTCACTGACAGATGAAAATGAGAATAAGGGGAACTAAGGGGGTTGCCTATGAGAAATGGAGCACCCTAAAATTCATGGTGTTGGAAGTGCAAATAAGGAAAAAGGGGCTGACATTCTCATGCACATGCATGAACATAGTGGGGGTAATTGAAACTCAGGGTAAAAGGTGTTGCCTAGCCTAAGTGAATAGGGGAGCACACCAGGAAACAGCCAACAGGATGTCCACTTGATAATCACCCTACTCAATCCCAAGGATGTGAGTACGAAATCACTGATGTCGGACATCCTATGATTGGTCTCTCTCTTATTTTGACATTGTTCATTGGCTCAATGAAATTGTTAATAAAAATAGCTTGTGACCATAATACACTCACTCTTCCTCGTGTGCTCCTAGAGTCTCCAAATCCAAGGATATTTCTAATGGTGGTTCTCACCGTGCTAACCCTGATACTGTAATCGTTCAAGAGGTTGAACGTTCGGCACAGGTCACTGTGGTCTAAGATACCACTGGTCATAGACTCACAGACTTTAAGGTCAGAAGGGACCATGATGATCATCTAGTCTGACGTCCTGCACAATGCAGGCCACACAATCTCACCCATCCATTTCTATAACAAACCCCTAACCTATGTCCGAGTTATTGAAGTCCTCAAATTGTGGTTTGAAGATCTCAAGCTGCAGAGAATCCTCCAGCAAGTGACCCGTGCCCCACACTGCAGAGGAAGGTGAAAAACCTCCAGGGTCTCTGCCAATCTGCCCTGGAGGAAAATTCCTTCCTGACCCCAAATATGGCGATCAGTTAAACCCTGAGAATGTGGGCAAGACTCACCAGCCAGCACCCAGGAAAGAATTCTCTGTAGTAACTCAGATCCCATCCCATCCAACATCCCATCACAGACCACTGGACATACTTACCTGCCAATAATCAAAGATCAATTGCCAAAATTAGGCTTTCCCATCATACCATCTCCTCCGTAAACTTATCAAGTTTAGTCTTAAAGCCAAGATATGTCTTTTGCCTCCTCCACTACTCCCCTTGGAAGGCTGTTCCAGAACTTCACTCCTCTAATGGTTAGAAACCTTCGTCTAATTTCAAGTCTAAACTTCCTAGTGGCCAGTTTATACCCATTTATTCTTGTGTCCACATTGGTACTAAGCTTAAATAATTCCTCTCCCTCCCTAATATTAATCCCTCTGATATATTTATAAAGAGCAAGCACATCCCCCCTCAGCCTTCTTTTGGTTAGGCTAAACAAGCCAAGCTCTTTGAGTCTCCTTTCATAAGACAGGTTTTCCATTCCTCGGATCATCCTAGTAGCCCGTCTCTGAACCTGTTTCAGTTTGAATTCATCCTTCTTGAACATGGGAGACCAGAACTAAACATGGGAGACCAATCCATGATCCTGTGGCACAGGATGACCAAGTTTTTTGCCTACCTCTGAAATCACTTATAGGGATAGTAAAGATAAGCCAGAAAAAAAAAGGCAAAAAACAAAATGCTAGATTCTTCCCTAATATAACTCAGCTGAAGTTATGTCAGTCGTGAAGCTAGCTCAGAGTGAGAGCGGGTCTGACCCAAAGCCCAGTGAAGTCAACAGAAGGTTCTCATAGGCATTGAGCCAGGAGATCTCATCGTAAGGCCTACTCCAGCACTCACTGTAGCCAATGACAAGCTTCCCACTGACCTCAGTGGGCTTTGAATTGGGCCCGATCTCTCTCTCTAGGCTAGTTTTATCCATGGGATGTCATCCCTAATTTATAGAGGCAGAGGAAGAATCCAGTTGTCCAGGGCAGCATCCCAATGGTCTTAAATCACAACAGCCTCCTCTCTCTTCCTGCAATCAACAGCCTCCTTCACTACACAACCTTGATTCATCACAAGAACAGGGCCATCTTGTGCACTGAATGAGGCAGGTTCCTGAGGAAAAAAAAGTAGTATGTGATAATGCATTTAAAGACATACCATTATGTGCATTCATAAAGGGGGCTGAATTAAGGTCGCACAAGCAACTGTAATTCTGGCACTTCTTAGCTTTCGTGCTTGACTTTGCAACCTTAATCATGTTATTTTAATATAGCTCTTTTTGTGTGTAATTTCCTGAGAGTTTGGGATTTATTTTTTTTTAAAACAAACTAAAAATCCCAGAAATTCCATCAAGTGGCATCAAACAGACACCCAGCAGAGAAGATTTCAGCCCAAATGGTTAAAGTTTAGCAAATTATAAGCAACTGAAAACCGGGTTTTATGGGAAGTGTTGGGCAATCTTAATAATAGTCAGTGCTACCAGCCTGGATTATATGAATAATGTGCAACCTTTCCTTTATTCGTTTCCAATTTCTGAGGGGGAAAAAAAAAAAAAAGCACATTTGTCTTTGGGCATCTACAAGATACACAAAAAGTTATAAGTTATGTTTATGTCTGTGGAGAGGTAGAGGTTTTTTTAATATTATGATTCTGACTTTGTAAAAAGCAAACAATACTAAGTCAACAGGCAGATGAAAATTAGAGGCAGAAACCAAAAAGGCATGGTTCACGTAATTTCTCAGTGATTAATATCCTGCATAGAATGTTCGATGCAAACCATGCCAACCAACCATCTCATTTCTGTGGTGTCACATGAACAAATTAAAATTGTATTGCTCCAAGTACACCACTACCTCAATATAACACGAATTTGGATAGAACGCGGTAAAGCAGTGCTCCAGGGGGGCAGGGCTGCGCACTCCTGTGTAGCAAAGCAAGTTCAATATAACGCTGTTTCACCTATAATGCAGTAAGATGTTTTGGTTCTCAAGGACAGCGTTATATCAAGGCAGAGGTGTATTAGACAAGAAAGTTGATCACGAAATGGAATTTCCATTCCAAATCAGAACAAAAATCCAAAATTTACCACAGAATGAAAAAAAACATCTATTTTTTAATGTGGAACCATCAAAACATTTTGAGTTCATCATGTTGAATTGTTTTGACAACATTAAAACATTATAATTTCTAACATTAACATTTTGATATAATATAAAATCCAAATGATGTCCAAGTGAAACATTTTTACCTTACTGAAGTGAAACAATTTGACACATAAAGTGCGAAAGTCAAAACAAATTTTGCCTTCCCCCCCATTTAAACATTTCATCGAAAAAACAAAAACAAAAAATCCCCAACACATCCATGCAACACATTTGAACTTTGACAAAACTGCATTTTCTGGCAGAAAACTGGGATTGAACATTTTTGATGGCTCTTAGGTGACACAGGAACAATCCTGTACTGGCATGAGGAATCCAGCATTGACAAGGTAGATGCACTTCATGTCTAACTTCTATGATTCTATGACAGTTGTGAGAATTTAGCCCATATAATTTTGTTCTCTTTTCAGTTACACCAGACCAACACGATGGGACTGCAGCATTTCAGATTCTGTTTGTGCACAGTAAAACTGGCTTTTAGATGTGCGCAGGAGACCATAAAGATTTTGTTCTTTCCAAAAATATATTTAAAAAACCCACTACACACACAAAAAGAAGTAGTCTCTTTTCATAACTAAGAAAGCCTTTCACTCTTTTTTATTCCGCCTCCCCTCCATTCTTCTTCAAGGTTTTCATATAAATGTCAAATTCCTAAACACTGTTCTTTGGCTCACTGTTTTCTTCGTATTATGGAAAAGGCCAAATCACTCTAACAATTCTCAGCCTCCCACTGCAGCAGACTTGTGTACCCTAATCTAAAAAGAGGAACACGCAGTTCTTGTCCTTTGATGAACACAAGTAACACAGAGCACACAATTATGATGACAAGACTAGAAATGGGAATTATTGTGTTCCCCCCACATTGTTTCTTATTTTCTGAATGATAAAAAACTAAAAAAAACCGAAAAGAACAACCCTACTCCTGTAAAAATTTATTCTTCACTTACAGTTGTAGAGGAAATCTAGAAAAACAGTATTAGAAGAAAATTGCCAAACAACAGGGTAGCGGCTTGACATTAAACACAACACTTGTGACATTAACCCATTGAAAGACGTTAGAAGCAGATTAAACACTTAGTGGGATATATAATAAGTGTCTACTTAGGGAGCCTCATTTAGCTGTTTACATCTGTCAAGCCACTGAAACTGCACAGTTGCCTATAAAGGCCTTTGATAATGACAGTGGAGCTATGATTAGCATGATTCGAGCTACTCCAGACAAAGAAGTGCCAGAGAAAGGATGTCTCCAAGCACAAAGCTACTGACCCAAGAAGCCAGTGACGAGAAGAGGCATTAATGCTTTTCTTAAGTGCAGAGGCAAAGAACCACTTAGCCAAAATGTATTCACCTAAAGAAAGTTTGGCTGACTGACCAGTAGAGCAAAGATGCCTGTGATTTTAGTGATGGGGATGACACATTGTTTATAGAACTCAAACTCGACAGATTAATATTCTTTGGACTAGCAAGGAAAATAGAAGAATTGATTTACTGGGTCAATTCACTAGTTACATCTGAAAAGAAAAATGGTGACCTGAGGCAGTGTATTGACCCAAAAAATATGAACAAATAGATAGTGAGCATTTCCACTCACTAACTAAAACAGACACAGGCAGCGCTGGAGCAAAATTATTTCCCAATGCTAGATGCATCTCCAGGATTTTACCGGATACCTCTAAGTGAGGATACAGCAAAAGCGATGAACTTTCAATGCACCATTTGTCTGTTCCTGTTTCAAAAGGATCACATCTGTCACTAGAGCCTGAGCCAATCCACAGAACACAAAACAGTACAGCTGTTTGAAGAGCTGAACAGTGTGAAACTGTTTTTCCTTGGGTATTGGAGTCTGTAGGAAGGCTGAGTAAAATATAAGGGACTTAATGTCTGCTACAGCAAGCCAGGACAACTGAATTTGAAACTACATCATGACAAGTTTGGTGGCCAGGAGGTTACTGCATGTTACCATGAAGAAGAGATACAGCTAAATTAAGGAATGTTATAAAACATCTGCCAGACACAGGGTATAAGTAGTGTGACCAGATGTCCCAATTTTATAAGGACCATCCTGAAACTTGGGGCTATGTCTTATATAGGTGCCTATTATCCCCCACCCCCTGTCCTGATTTTTCACCCTTACTATCTGGTCACCCTAGGTATCAGGCAAGCCATGATGAAATGTGGTCGCTCGTAATACATGCCCCTTTCTTCCTGCTACCAGTCAAGAAACACGATACATAAACTAAAAAGGACTAAAGAATCCTGTGGCACCTTATAGACTAACAGACGTTTTGGAGCATGAGCTTTCGTGGGTAAATACCCACTTCGTCAGATGCATCAAAGGAGTGTGAACCAGTTCTCTCTCTAATGGCATGTCTACACAGGGACATCCAGAAAAGTTCATCTGAATTAACTAATGGTGTGAATTTGAAGTGGATTAGTTAAACCATATTAGAATCATACTAGATTAGGGTTGGAAGAGACCTCAGGAAGTCATCCAGACCAACCCTCTGCTCAAAGTAGGACCAACCCCATGTGAAGCTCCATGTGAACACCCTCCATTATTACAGTGGCCTTAATTTGGTTTATTTCAGTGGGCCCAGAATTTGGTTTTCCTCCCCATGGAGAAAGTTTCCACAAATCTACTACAAAAGCAATGTTCATGCTAATCTCCCATGCAAATCTTGTTGCCTCAGCAGGAGAAGACACTTGTCATTCAATTTTAAGGAAGAGATGGAAACACAACATGACCTGGCCAAGGATGGCACCTTGCTATGAAATTGGGCCTTGTAGCGAGGCAGTGTGGCTCCCCTCCCCCTCAGGGAGGGTCGAGCCCCATCAGTCATCCATGGGGGCGGGGCCGCTAAGCGGAAGTCCCGCCCCTCAGAGGGTCAGGAGGCAACCCAGAAGAATAAAAGCCGGGCCCCAGCCTTCAGTTGCAAGGCTGCCACTGGCAGGAGCACACGTGTCCGCTGACGCCCGTAACTGGGAGACTGCCCGAGCCAGAGGCCGAGACCAGGAGCCGCCAGAGCTGCCTCGTCCCTACTACGACGAGGAGCCACCAGAGCTGCCTCGCCCCTACTACGGCCCCGAGGAGCCCCCAGACCAGGCTTGGCCTGCATTCCCCGAAACCTTCCTGGACCTGCCGCCCAGCCCGGATTGGGAGGAACCGATGGTCCTGGACGTCCCCGGAACAGAGGCCCCGGACCAGGTAGGAGTAGAGGGGGAGGTAGGAAGTATCCCAGGGGAGCCTGACGCCAGTCAGGCTGTAGAGTTAACCTTGCCAATGTCAGTGTGTTTCGTAACCGGGTGGCAGATTCCCCCTCTTCCCAGCCGAAGAGGCCAGAGCTGCTTGTTACTGTGTTTGGCGCCAGCCCAAACCAAGGGCTGGGCCAGTTTTGACTTTGCCACTGCTCTGACCTGCCGAAAGGCCAGAGCGGATTGTAATTGCAGGGAAGACAGTGAGGCCGGTGTGGCTCCCCTCCTCCTCAGGGAGGGTCGAGCCCCGGCGGAACCCGTCTACAGGCCTCAATCCAATATCTCTTATGCTGATATATCTCTATTGACTCCACTGGAGTCATTCCTGATTTACCGCAGTGAGAGTGAAATCACATAGGTTCAGAATGAGAGAACCAAGATAAAGTTGAAGGTCCGTTGTGTCTGGGGTTAAGACAAAAGATAGATAATATTTCTCTTCTCTGATATGTCTGCTGAGCCAAAATGGTTTCCTAACCTAAATTTAAGGTCATCAGGCCACACGCTATTGAGTAAAACCAGGGATGAGTTTGGCCCCATATCCCTAAAAGACTTAAAACAAGAGGTGATCAAAAATCAATTTAAAGTTACTGTATCAATGGCTGATGCCTGGTCTCATTGAAATAAAACAATTTTGTCACTAATTTTAATGGAACTTGATTTTAGCCCTATGTATTTATGTAAATAGGAGATATGTCTCAATGCCAAATTTTATTTACCAAAATTACAAATAACCAGCAATACTTTCTTGGCCAAAGAACAGATCGAAAAATATAACTGTATACACATGGATCTTACACAATCATTTGAATTGCTTGAGTCAAACATTACAGGATCGCAGTATTATGGTATTGTGTAGAGGATTCAAAAAAGTCACTGTCCTATTGTGCTAGGCACTGTACAGACACAAAGTCTAAATTCTTCCTGGGAAGGATTGTCTAACTCCATAAGCAAGATGGACAAGGGACAGGAGGGGGAAGAGGCACGGTGAGGGGATGTGATTAGCCCAAATATCAGAGGGCCGGGCAGCAGAAGAGAGGAGATCTATGCTCTACTACCATGACACCCGGTCCAGAGCTTTAGTCTCTCGATCACCCTCCTATTTAGATTAGATTAGAAAGATAGATAAGGGCTTCAAAACCACACACCAAATAATTATCACTTTGAGACTGACACCTGAGCGTGTCTTATTTTCATATCTTCTCTACAACATTTATCTTGTTTCTTTAACTTATACTCAGTTTGGCTTCCCCAACCTCAAATGTACATGATTTCCGATTGCAGCCTTTGTACAATTCCCCAGGGACTTCCCAGTTCATTGTATGACTTTTCTTTGACACTTTTTAGCATAAAACATCTTCTGTCTCCCTCTAAACATCCAGCATGCATCTAGTACAGCAACGGCAAACTGCCAACGTTCTAATCAGAGCAGTGGTCCCCAATGTGGTGCCCGCAGGCACCATGGCACCCTCTGGAGCATTTATGTGTGCCTGCCTAGTGCCCTGCAGGGGAGAGAAGCTGCAGCCCTGCGCCTGCCGAGGACAGAGAACTCAGGCTGGAGTGCAGTGTTCTCTGTTCCCGGCAGTTGTGGGGCCTTCCTAGTCCCTAGGGACAGAGAGCTCCGAGGCTGCAGGCTGAGGGCGCTGGTGTTCTGGGTCCCCGGCAGGAGTGGGACCCGCCTAGTGCCCAACAGGGGAGAGAATTCGGGCCCCCGCGCCTGCTGGGGACAGAGTACTCCAGGGCTGCGGGCGCCAGTGTTCTCTGTCCTCACGGCTTCTCTCTTGATTCATATATTATGTAATATTAAATATGTTTCTTTGTATTATTTAATGTACAAATACAAAATAAGCCTTGAAAAATTGTTGGCGCCCACCATACTCTTTTGAAAACATGAATGTGCTACTGGTCACAAAAAGGTTGGGGAGCACTGAATCAGAGGGTTGGTGGTGCTGAACCACTGAGCCATGTCACTAGACTTTTCTAAGCTTTATCCGGGGCTTAAAGAAAACCAGATTGGGCTATTCTGACACTTCATTGGTGGCCTGCCTCATCAGCTTCTGAGTTTAAACTTTCATTGAAATGAATTTTAGTACAGTCGGGCAAAATTTTTCATGCAAAGCCTTTTTCTGCCAAAAAAAAAAAATAATAGAAAATGTGCATTGACCAAAAATTTGCAAATTCAGGTCAATTTTGCTTAGTTATTTAGGTTGGAAATTTTTTTTAGAAACATGGACGCTTTGTTTCAGTATTTCCAAAACAAAACATTTTGACTTTTTATTTTGAAAACACATTTTGTTTTGCAATTTCCCTCAAATTGTATTTAAATGTTTTCTTAAACCTCAATATCAAAATTTAACTTTTTGTTTTGGGTCAGCTAGAATGTTTTAGTTGACATGAAACTAAACATTTCAGCTTGCTGAAAATCTGAAAACATTTTTGCTTTCGGTAGAACTGAAACATTTCCCTCCCACACCCAGTTTTTTTTAAGTTTATCCACAAAACTGAAAAAGGAATTATTCGCACACCTTTCTTTTCTAGCTCTTGTGGTTACAAACAAAAAACACGACACACCAACCACACTTCTGAATGTGATCCAATTCTGCACACATACAGAAACAGTTTGCTCCCACTCATCTCAATGGGGTGTCAGTTCAAAAACTTAGTAGCGGCAATTTATCCCCGAACTGTTAGGTATTTCACTACTGTGCATGTTAGTAGTCTCTAACTTACCAAAGTGTGGGCTGATACTAAAGACATAACTGATGAAAAATATCCATTGGGTCATTTTGTTCACTCTAGTTTTAGACATCCCAAGCAATGAGGCTTTCAGCGCCTCCCTTAGGGAGACTGTTCCCCAAACTAACCTTTCCTGACTTTTAGAATGAATTTTCCCTTTGCTCATGCCACTGTTACTAGGTACACGCCCCAGAAGAGAATTTAATAGGTTCTGAACATCTGTATCTTCAGTTGATTTTTAAAAATGCAGACCAGGCCCTAAATCCAAATTTAAATTCCTCCCCTCTCACCTCCAGAAGCGTATTATATTTGTGAAAGTTTACGTTTACCATGGCACATAGTTCATTGCTTTAATCCATACAAAGACATATGAAGCCCCATCTTTTAATTCAAGAGCCAGCCACGTTACTCATTGTGAGAGATGTTATTGGATCCATATCTGTAATTCCTTTTTCCATTACACAACACAGCTCAACATTCACAAGCATACAAGAGCAGATACATTTACATCCTTTCACGTAGAACAGTTAATATTTTCTTACAGAAGGATGGTTAACAAAGCTTCAGATTCTGCCACAAAATATTAACACAAGACCAATATTAAAAATTGATAGGCTGCTTGGCTTGTTTTAGAAATGCGCTACATAAAATGGAATGTTAACTCCATGCTGTTATATTTTTAGCAGATTGTGAATTCCTACTGTGTCCTTACCTAGCACTGAAGTGGTGAAATTAACGAATACAAAGTTTAGGAAAACCTTTATAACCGAGCCGTCATGCTATGGAATGGAATTCCAAATGCAATGGTGTAAACCTCATTGTTTGACAAGCTTAGATCCAGAATGGATTAAGTGCTGGGAATAGTGGACCTAATTCTGCTACATGGATTTGAACGGCGTTCTTTCTGATTAACACCGGTGTAACTGAGAGGAGAATCCAACCTTCTAGAATGTACCTATCACTTTGTGAGCAATTATGTGTGGGTTTGTGTACCAAAAAAATCATTCTGATGGTGCACAAAAGCCAGATAACTACATATATAAAATCAGCATAATTTGCATGTACAGCCATTAATTGTGTATGTACATTAAGTGTGCAAATGAACTGATAAGTGTGCATCTGAGAAACTGCAGCCGTTTTTAAAGGCTTATTAATTTTTGCATTTCTAGCTTCTATGATTCTGGTTCATTCCCCCAACTAATCTTACTCTTAAGAATTATCTATAGACTACATTTACAAAAATAAGTCTGCACACGTGCCTTACACATTCAAAATACCAATGCTCTGATTCAAGAAAGCAGTTAAGCAAATGCCTAACTTTAAGCAAGTGATTAAGTCCCATTCGTTTCAATAGGATTAAAGCATGTGTTTTAGTGCTTTGCTGCACACAGAGATCATTTCCTAAAACAGGGCTGAAAGGAACACAGATGCACCAGGGATTTACTTGTGCAAATATAATTTCACACTTGACCCCCAACTGGGGCACACAAGTCTGGTGTTTTGCACATGAAACTTGTGCATATGCATCTACATGTTTGCAAGCTGATTTACAAATTTGGATCTGACTAAAGGCAAGTTTTAAATTAAATGTCAGGCTCCTCTCTTGAGAATGAATTAGCATTATTAGCCAGATCACATAACCATAGTAAAATGCCACATTGAAGCCCATAGCACCGTTTCAGGAGAAATTCTCTTGGAAATTCAGGCCTGATAGTAGATGCTAAGGAGTTCGAAGTAGGAAATATAGCTCTTTAAACACCAGATGACACCTTGTCCATAATAATAAGTTTCTCAGCACATTTAAATAGTTTGGTTTGGGGGCTAAAAAGCAACTTTCATTTAGCGGGACTTCAGCTCTCAAAAACAATCACCATCCACTGAGGCCAACAATATGAGTGAAAATACACAAGGGGAGAGCAAATAAAACAGTTGTTAAGGCCTCACAAGGAAGCCATACAAACACCTTAGTTAACAAGTTTAATTAACTGGCTCTTTTCTCCTTAATACTGTGCAGCCTAACACTGAATGGCAAATCCCTCACTGACAGACTTTGCTTTAGTTTCCTGCAGGGAACTAATTTTTTTCTTATTCTCAAAGCAGCTCAGAAGCTCCCAACAACTGCTGCTGGTAGCGCCTAGCCCTGGCACCACTGAAGACTTTTCTACCACACAACTGAGCTGACACGGACCCAGTTTCCAGCGGAGAGAAATAACTTACCAAAGCTTGGTTGTTTATAACCTCTCACTGTGGTCCTTTCCCCTGACCCCTCTGGAAGGACAATATACCTACCAGGCTCTCCGTCATACAAATCTTGTCTGATACAAGTTCCCATATATTGCCTCCCCAGTTTATTGGGGTCTAATGTGAATGTCTGTTTCAGGTTCGACTCCCAAGAACAACCTTACAGAAAGGATGCTGCACCGTCCATCTAAAACTCCAGCCCTCTTAAGAAGTTTGAGGCGCTTGCAAAATCCCCGTGTGAGCCTGAGGCTAAGACCACTCTCACCTCCAGGCTGCAGCACTCAGCGCAATCTCCTATTTTACATTAGCCCTTTTCCAGCATGTTGAGGCACTGAGATACAGTCCATTAAAATAAATGGGTACTAAGATTACTGGCATTGAGCATGCCATGCCATTTTCTGTCAAGCACTGTGCTTTCCCTACCAATTTGGGAAAAGCCCCTTTATAAATGGTCACTGATCAGTTTAATCTGCTCTTGCCCCACTCCTGAGATACTCATGTACATCACAGCAGTCTCTACATTCATAGAACTGTTCTAGGAAAAAGGTTGGCAGGACTGGACTAGACTAAACAATGAAGTGTCTTTTTATTAGTAATCCTCTTATGTCTGTCAAACCGCAAGGCTGACCAACAAGCTAAACTGCAAAATGAAGGTGTTCATAGTTTAAGAGGACAAGAGCAACAAAAATGACATGGGACTAGACACGTTTCCCTCCATAAAAGTTATGATTAATATTATGTTAGCATCCGCAACATAGAGCTGATCCCAGAAACAAGCGCTATTAGCAGGCACCTACTCTGCTCCTAATTTTCCATAAAAATCCACATAGCACATTTCACTGCACAGGATCAGCTGGAGGAAAATGTGGCTTTGACAAACCAACCCGGTTTGTGATCACAGAGATGGAAAAGAACTTTGAGATCATTCAGCCACGCTTACTGCCCAGGCAGGATTGATCCTTTCTCTGCCTTAGCTAGCGTCTGGTACAGTCCCACAGAACACTTCTAACGCTTCTCAAGGGCGATTACTTTGCAACTCTCTCCTACAGTCTAGTAGGAGGCTATTGCATGGGCTAATCACTGTCATAGAGATCGCTCACGACTTCCTCACACCACTGGACTTAGTTTCCTCTGAGTTCTGCCCCGGGATGAATGGGGGCATTTCCCCAAAGAATCAGATCTCTTTATTGCAGCTGGAGAGATAAGGAGTGGTAGCATTCTGCCAAAGCCAGCCTGGAGAGTTTAAAGAGGGAAACTTCACGTTTTCCTGCTCCGATCAAACCAGCTCCCCAGAGTTTCTCTCCAGGAAGACAACAGGACAGGTGCCGTCAAGGGAATCAGTGAAAGGGGGGAAGGGGGAGCGCAACAGGCTTGTGTAAGGAGGCGGCTAAGCCACTAAACTCGGGGATTGCGTGGACCTGGAAGTGGGAGCGGGGGGATCGCCCAGGTTCTCGGGAAGCTGGACCCGAATCAACTCCCGAACCGCACTTTCCCCCCATGCGCGGGGCACCGCGATCCAGGCTGATTCACGCGGTGAAACCCACCCCGGCCGCCGCCCGCGTTCCCCAGCCCGGGGCAGGCGCTGAGAGGGCGGCCCCGGCTCGCTTACCTTTGCACAGCAGCGCTCCCAGCAGCAGGCTGGCCGCGGAGCAGAGCCGCCAACTGCTCCTGGCCGCAACCCCCCCGGGGCCCATGGCGGTGCCGGGGAGCGGTGTCCCGGGCGCTGCTCCGAGAGGCGGCTCCCCCCGTTACCGCTCCCTTCCCGCGGCCCCCTCCGGGCGAGCCATCCGCAAGCCCCCCGCAGCGGCTCCTTCGCGCCCCCGGGCGGGCGCCTCTCCACGCCGGGCTCAGCCCCACGCGCGCCCCATGCTGCCGGGCTCCGCACCCGCCGGGAGCTTCCCCCGGGGCAGCGGGCTGGAGCGCGCCGCCCGCGGGACCCAACTTCCCAGCCCGGCGGTGGGGGACGCGCCGGAGAGCTGCGGCCGCGAGCACCCAGGGCAACCCCCGGAGCACTGAGCCGCCTCGCTCCCCAGCCGGCTCTGCCCCTGCCTCTATCCCGCCGCCAGCGCGCACAGCCCGACTTTCCTCCGAGCCGGGAGACTGAAACCCCCTCGCCCGGCGGAGGCGGTAACCTGGGGGCTGAGCGAGCCCGGGCTCCAATCAGCGCCCTCCCTCCTCCCCCGCTGCCCGCCCTGGGAGCCTCCCAAGCCCGGGCCTCGCCGGGGCAGAACAGCCGCAGCCAGCGCTCTGGGGGGATCAGCCGCCGGCTTGTGAGCCCAGGCGGTGGGGTGGGGAGACAGCTGGCTGGGGAGGGAAAGGAGACCCCTGTCCAGAAAGTCAGGGGAGATAGAGGAGAGAAGCCCTTCCCCAGGCCTTAGGGGAACGGGGACTCCAAGGCAGGGGAGTGGGGAAAGAGAGCAGCCCCAAGCAGGGGGCCTATGGAAGGCATCACCCACCAAGAGCACATAAGCACTGGGCAGGGAGTGGGGCGAGGGCAGATGAAGCCCTGCGGGGACTGGGCAGCAGGGACCCTTGGCCCAGGCATGTGGCATAAGAGGTGGGGCAAGAGCGGAGCCAACACTGGAACCGGGGAAGGAAAGATTGGGGGAAAATTCCTAGGTGGTTGAGCAGCACGGGACAAGGTGTGATGGGTAAGGGGTAAGATAGCCCCTCAGGCCGGCAGGGAGACAAGAAACCTCCTGGATTTCACCAGCTGCACCTTTCTCTACCAGATCCTTCTGTCCACTGCTTTGTCCTTTCCCTTCCATCCAGGCATAATATTCATTCCTGAAGCCCCTCATTTATCTTCCGTACTGTCTGGTGGGAAACCCAGATACCATTGATATTTACCCTTTTCCCATCCCCCTGTGCAGGAAGTGGGTGAGGTGGGGCAAGCATAGAGCTGCAGCCTTTAAGGACACACACAGAGGTAGCTAAGATGCCTCCACTTTTTTACCGCTGATGTCTTGGAACTACTTTTGTCACCAGATGAGGAAAGGGGGGCAAGACAGGGCCCAAGCACCTGATCCCTGTACCACCTCCTTCTCCACTGTGGGGTGCATCTTACTCCTGTGAGAAGTGCAGAGCACAAAAGCCGTAGGTTCCAGTACAAATCATTCCTTGAAAGTGGAAACCTCTCCTCTTACCTTGAGAATCTGGGCCCCAATCTCACAGCTGAATCCTTTCAGGGCACCCCTTATGCCTGCCTGGAGTGCTGCAGAAGTCAACAGGATTCTGCATGAGCAGCAGTTCCATCCAGGTACGGTCAACTGAAAGATCAAGGCCAGAGATTTTTATTTCAACTTTTTATAAACAAGCAAGAGTAAAACCTGTTTTCACCAGTTATAAAAAGTGTGTTATTTAAGAGGCAAGTTATTTAAGAGGTAAAAACTATTGCCAGTGCCCTAGAATGAAACAGTCGCTTGATTGCCTTAAAACTATGCATTTCTTACAAAATCTCCACAGTGTGTTTGAGATAGTCATGGCCATGTCATCTTAGTAATGTTTAAGGAGAATCAAGGTTTTTCACAGCTTTCATGGAAATCAGTTTACATAATTTTATTACTAAATATGATTACATTAGCTATAAAAAGGGGGTCATTTTGCCCACCCTCTCATTTTAATGTGTTTTGCTCAGTCTTATCACATAGATAATTTTTCCAGAAAACAAATCATTTTTTTTCTAAATGGAAATTTTTCACAAAAAAAACTTCAATGTTGAAAAAAAGTACGTTTGTCAGTTTAAAAAAAATCTTTCATCCAAAAACTGTAGAACAGCTCTGGAGTTAAGCACTATGATTGTATATTCTATTGTAGACACTACAAATATTTGTTAGTGGAGTTCAAACCTAAGAATTTGCAGCCAGGGATAAAATGCAACTGGCAACAAACATTTATGTCCTGTCTATACCAAAATTTGTACACAATCTGTGTGAGCAATGAATTTGATTTAAGAGAGCAAGGAGCCACTGTCAAGGCCAATGCCTCTTACCCAGAGGATCAAATGCACTTTTATATCATCCTTAAAACAGAAATAGTTATGATTTTTTTAAGTGTGAAGAAAAGCTTACATTTAATGCAAATTGGAGACAGATGGCACATAGTACAGTTTGGAAGTACTGACAAAAGGATAGGTGACAAATCCAAAGGACTATGTGTACATTACTATTCGCTTAGCACACACTGCATTCAAAGAACACTTTGGATGTTGCACACAGATGTTAGAGACTTTCACAGCTAAGATTTAAAGGTGAGGTACCAAGGTGATGAGTAGGGTATAAGAATCTGAAGAGAACAGAATAAATTCTGCTAGAAGTTGTGTTGGTCCCTCACAATTATATTTGATTTCTCGGGGTTTGTACAGTATTTAGGTGCTAGACTTTTCAACTCTCTAAACTCTAAGATTCTTTGATAAGGCTAACATTTTCAAAGAAGCTTAAGGGAGTTAGGCACCCAAATTATATTGAAAGTCAAAAATTCCAGCCTAATTTATTTTCTGAAGCACATATGATGAACATGTGAGATGCTGTGAAAAATATAAAAAATTAATACTAGACAAAACCGTACATGAGTGGAGGGTGAGTATTTTTGGGAAGGACTGAAAAAGGAAATTGCAACTTTAAAGTCAAATAGGAAAAACTTCATTGCCTTCATTTGATATTAGCCCAAACTTTCCCTTTAAACCTGTAAACAAAGGTGTGTTGTAGAAGTTAAATTATATTTGAGCGCATCTCTGACTGGTATTTATGCTGTCTTAAAATCATCTCCCCAAAACTCTTTTGATCTGTTTACGGAGGGCCAGATTCTGCCTCCTTATGCACAGTAATACATAACTCTTCAAGTAGTCCCATGGACATGGAGGGTGCTAGTCACAGAGGAAGGTAACATGCAATGTGAATAAGGATATGAACCTAGTGTAACAGCCAAATTCTGCTCTACTTGAAGTCAACAGGAATTTTACTCTTGAGAAAGAGGCCTGAATCCTGTAATGAAGCTACTCACTGGAGGGCTAAAGGACCAGGTCTACTGACTCCAGTGAATTTTTACAGCTAAGCTTCATTCAAAGTTCAGCATGGCAACGTAATGGATTACCAAGGAGTTTCTTTTGGATGTCTCTTCAGGAACAGCAGCAGGGAATGATAAATACCATGTCACTTCATTTTATACAACCTCCGTAATTCAAAACTTACAAGGAGAATGTGTGTGTGTGTGTGTGTGTGTGTGTGTGTGTGTGTGTGCAAAACTTACAAGGAGAATGTGTGTGTGTGTGTGTGTGTGTGTGTGTGTGTATATATTTTCAGTTATTAGATACTTCAACCACAGCCACATGAAATAAAGTTATAGGACTTGGTTTTTAAATGTGGGAGTCTCACATTAGGAGCTTAAACCAATGTTTTGATGCCTGTTTGGACACTTATACGTTTACATTTTGGGCCACAGAAGAGTCAGTTCTTCCCACAGTTACTACATGCAAGTGGAGGGAAATGCTGAGCTGTCTCGGGAACCACTATGTGGGGACGGTAAGTACATATTTATTTTTCAAGGGTGCCTGAAATCTGTCCTTTTGCTTGGGGGCTTGCACAAGGGTCTCTGTGCTGCAGAAGCCCGATAACATCCCAATGCAAGAAGGATACTGCCGTGCCTATTAATATTCCCAGCAGGAATCATTCCTGTGGGCCTTGGTAAGCATTTTGACCACAGAAGCACAGAGGTTATATGCGTGTGTGTGTGTGCGCGCACGCTTACAAAAAAAGGACATGTACCCACTGAATTCCATGTTGGCTTCTGCAAAGGGCACTTGGTATGAAAAAGGTTAATCTGCATGTGACCACTGCGATGTTTCTATGTGACTTGCAGGTGTACCAGTTGCATCCACTTTGCAATCTTGCCAGGAAAATGTGCCTAACTGGCTATTTTCCACTCAGATTAGAACATCTGGCCACCCAGTTTGAGGAGAGAGCAGTAACTAGCCGCTTGAATGTTTGAGTTGCATAACTGTCACTTATTAATTTACCTAGCTTCCTATTTATTTACTGTATAAAAAAGAAACAATCAAGTTGTCTTTCTTAGATGTAGTCTGGGTCACAACAAAATGGGAAATACTTTAGGTACGAGATTTCATGCATCTTTATTAATGCAAAAAATCGGCCTTCCTCCAGGGGAAACAAACTGCCAGATTTTGTGTGAGTCAGAATTTCAACAGGAGAAGAGAGGGATGAGCCCTGGAGGATGGGCTGGAAGGGGAAGTGTGCCTTCTAGATGCCCTTAAAGACATCAGCGAGGGTAGCAGTTCACCATCCCAAAGACAAGTATTCTGAGCTTAGACCTTGTGTGCATTTTAACCCTCACAAAAGAATAGGCCATAATGGAAATTATAGCCTGTAATCTTGATTTTAATTTGATTATAATAGAATAATTCCTTGACTGTAACTATCAACACTTTAGCCAGTGAAATATACACTGTCCATGGTGCACACATAAATGGCTTTAGATATGATTGGGAGCATTGACTATGGCTGGAGAGCAGACTATGGTCCATGTAACAATAGTATTAGTTCCCTAATATTTGTTGCCTTAATATACAAGTAGGGCACGTCCTGTAAGCCGAGATTCTAAGTGACTGGTACAATACAAATGTTTCTGTCACAGCTTTGCTGTCTGTGTCGTCTTGGGCAAGTCCCTTAATGGCTCTGTGCCTCAGTTCCCCCATCTGAGAAACAGGGATGATGACATTGAGCAGCCTTTCTAAAGTCCTTGGAGACTTACAGCTGAAACGCACTATATTTATGTAAGCATTTTTTAGTATCTTTCAAAATTGATAAAAACTGAGTAAATAATTAAATTTGCTCAATTAGTTTACTATCTTGCTCCACTCACAGCTTGTCTGCAATTTATTTATTTTTCTACTTTACTCACTTTGGGGTGAAAGGGGGAATTTCTTTTTAACTCTATGGAATAATTGTGGCCAGTTCACTGAAAGTATTCAGGATGCGAACTGTGACCTTTGGTGGGTTCTGCTTGGAAGAAATAATAGGGTGGTACTCTCCCAAGCACCAACAAAGTGATAAACAGATTATGCATAGTTTTGTAATTCAAGGATTATACCACATTTGTATTTAGGGTATATTATCATTGCTCTTCCTTCTTGCCCACTCAGTTCAGCAGTGAAATAGTTAACAATACTGCTATTTAAACTAGCCATCAGTCATCCGTGCCACTCAGGAGAGGGGCTCTGGCATTTTTGGTGGGAGCGGAACAGCGTTCCCGTACTTCCGCCAGTCTTGGGCCAGGCAGTTTCTTTCCTTCCCTGGCTGAGGAGTCAGCCAGTACCAGTGCCAGGCCTGAGTGAGGGGCGATCATCAGCTGTCAGCATGGATTGAGCCAGGAATGCTGCAGCAGGGAACGGGCAGGGCAATGCAGAGGCCAGACCCATTGGGAGCCCAGGGCAGAGCCTTGAGCTGGGGGATGTTGGGAATCAAGTACAGGGGCTGCCTACACAGTGGAGCCCCTCACTGGGCACAGGTACAGGTAGAAACCAGGCACAGGTAAGAGGGAGGTGGGGATGGGACTGGCTCTGCAGGGAATCATCTCATTCCCCTGGGCTTCACCCAGCTCCCTCTGGGGCCTGCCATTGCCTGCGTTCTGACATTTCTCTTTTTAGGACTCGAACACTGATTTAAACAGACTTTATTAGGCTTCAGAGTCAACACCACCTGTTGAAATAAATCAGAGTATAGTTCACACCTCTTAGAGCTATTGATTCAAGCCATCTGCAAATAGCATTGCCTGCGTTTATATCCAGTTCTTTCTGAAGGACCCAGGTGATAGAGCCACTGTGATCTTGCCCAGGTTTAGGCCTGGTTGTCAGTAGCACACTCACCCAGGGCCAGAGTGGGTTGGTCAGCACTTAGTTATTCAAGGAGTTCCATGGGGTCATTTGCACAAATCTGCATTCCCCATTGTAAGGGCTGGATCGTAAGGCCCATAAATCACTGTCAATACTGGTGCAAAGGATGTGTAAACAGGCCATCTCCCCCTTTGCTACCACAATGGTGCAGCTCCAGTGGTGACAGTGAAGTGTAGACAGGGCTCTAGGGCGTCACCAACATTTTAAGTGACCTGTCATCTAAGCCTGCTCAGATAAGGTCTAGAAATGCTTGTTAAAATGGAGGATCTCACCTACACTCACTCCCATGGTTACTAGCCCTGAAGCTGCACCCACAGAAAGCTTTGGGAAAAGAAGTCCAGTGCAGGAAAGGCCAAGAAGAGGTAGGTATCAGTCTAGGGGGAAACAGCAGATAAACAGGATTAGGGGATGTGTGAACATGTCCAGCCTTTTATTTTCTGGCCCCAAAGGCCTTGACTGAGGCATCAGTCTTAGAAAAAAATCAGGCAGGTGTCAGTTTAATTAGCTGGATGTGGATTTTAATGGTCTTTCTTCACCTTCTCATAAAATAACAATGTTCATGCAGCAGCCTCCCAAAAATGTTCCATCAGATCCTTACCAAGAGGTGTCAAGAACCTTATACTTTTACTGAAGTACCTGCAATGCTTCAACATGCCACCACCAATGCCACTCAAATTGGCCTGGCTATCCCTCCGTTATAGCGTGTGGCCAAACCAAATTTGAGAGAGTGGCCTCATGACCTGGTGCATGTGGTCACACAGCACCTCTCTGTTTGGCGCAGCCACCCCTCTCAGAGGGGCAGCCAGGCCAAATGGGCCACCCTACTCAGCTGCCTACCTTGCCTATAGCTAGAGCAGCCTCTGCCTCTCTCATGTAAATGTACCAATTCTAGTGCAATACCTGACAGTGAGAGCTTTGAGCAAGATTTTTCAGAAGTGACTAAGTGATGTAGGGTGCCGCAGCTGCTGGGTACCCAACTTGAGGTTCCAAGGGTCTGATTTTCAAGTTGTCCTGTGCATCTGAAAAATCAGGGTCTCCACTTGTGGGTGTCCAAATTGAGACACTTGAAGGGGGCCTTCTCTGGGCATTTAATGAAAACGTGTCATCTGAAGAAAGCAAACACAAAAGGAGGTGTGAACATGGCCCAAGGAAATTCAATTTGAAATATAAGCAAATATTTGCATGAAATTGTTTGCAGTATTTTTCTAGCTTTAATAACAGGCTTCCTCCGCAGACCTGTTACAGCTTGTTTTAAACTAAGATTTTAAGCTGTAACGGGCAGTAACTGTCCTTTTCTAGAAGTCTGTAGAGTGCTCAATGAATTAGAGTAGCAGTGAGAGAGACCCTAATTAGCTCAGGACTCCACTGCAAGTCAATAATAATAAATAACATTTGGAAAAATTAATCTAAAAATCATCCTACCTCCTTTTATTCCCGCTTTTACATTTATGCATAAGGTGCAAGGAGTCCTATTATTTTCACACACATTGAGTGTGCAGAAGAAAAGTTCTCTATTTTGAATATAGTCCACAATATGAATTACATGTTATTAATATAGATGGAGTGATAAACTTAAGATAGAGTGTCAGAGCTAACACATTTCAAAGGTGTTTGATACCTTGTTACTTCAATTCTTCATTTGCTGGAGTTCAGCCTTTGAAATTCTTGTGCACATCTGTTGAAAGTTGCATTTTGACAAGTGACAGCTACTTCAAAGTGCTGTGCCCAGGATAAATAGCTAATCTCGGTGAATCTCTGGCCTTTTAGCCTGAGCTCGACCATTATTTTAACATGTGATACCAATTATTGGCCTGTGAAGCGAGAACTGCACATATGTATAACCATATTATTACTGGATTTTCTAGCAGTCATAATCCAGGTGACCAATTAAGAAAAATGTCTTCCAGCACTTCCTTAAAACCCCTTGCATGATTGTTAAGGTGGACTGAAACTCAGAACAAAACTTTCCTGAAAAAGTTTTGTTTTGACATTATGAACGAAGGAAAGACAAATTTCTCCCATTCAGGTTAGTCTTGCACACTGTTCTACAGCTCCAAATCAAAGTTGCCTGTCTTTTCAATGCAAACAGTGCCCCCTGGTGCATCCATCATGTCTAAAAGAATCACTCCACAGGTAAAAATCCAAGGTACAACAGAACACAAGCAGGTTGTGTGTCTGTTCTTTTTGTTTTTAATTACATCTGCTGTTCAGGAGCAGTATGAGGGCACCAAATCCCATCCGTGTGGCACAAAATGATTTATTCATGTCACTCCGTTCATGATGGATTATTTGGTCATAACAAAGTTAATCCACGTCTAATGAATGGAAGATAACATCTCTTTCCAGCTCTGGTCAGTCGTGGATGCAATACAATTAGCAGAGGTGCTTTAATTATCTGGCTTATCATTGGGCCTAAAATTCAGGAAATTCTTCCTTTGTATAATTACTGCTTGTCAACAGTCCTCTAAACTAATGAGACCAACATACTAACCTGTTTCACATTATATGTAAAAGAAACACAGGAACAGCAAAACAAAACAGAACCTCATAGAAGTATAAAACTTTAAAAATTGTTTTGGGAACTGTTTTCACTGCTGCTATTAACTGTGATAAATTGTCTCCCATGCACATTAGTGGTATTAGTTAATAAACTGTAATTTAGCCAACAGTATGAACTACTAGAAATTATTCCTTCTTGGAGATACTTCTCTATCAAAAAACAGAAGGTGACACATGATAGATTTGTAATTATACTTGAAATACAGCTTTCTTCCTGCAAAGTACCCATCCCCAGGAATGCTTATCCCTGCCACGTGATAGGAGAATTGGGCTGAGTGTTTTCAAATGAGCCTAAGGGAATTAAGGGCCAGATGTTAAAAAGGATTTAGACACTTAAAGGTGCATCTAGTCACCTAGGGGGTTTTCAGAAATACATTGACATGCCCCTGAGGTCAATAGGAGTTAGGTGTGTATACAGTTTTGGGAAAAAAAAATCACACTAGGCACCTATCTGCATCTTTAGGTACCTAAATACCTCTAAAAATCTGCCCCCAAGAGTGTAACTCCTATAGGCTCCTTTGAAAATCTCAACCAGGAGCTCTTCAATGATCTGAAACACACACACAAAAAAAGAGTCCCATAAAAAGTGGAAGGAAGGTCAAATTAAAAAGTAGGAAAAAAATTAGAAAGGCCAAAGCAAAAAATGAGATTAAACTAGCTAGAGATATAAAGGGTAACAAGAAAACATTCTACAAATACATTAGAAGCAAGAGGAAGACCAAGGACAGGGTAGGCCCATTCAAGGCCGGCTTTAGGCCCATTCGCCCGATTCCCGGGAATCATGCCCCGCGCCTTAGACTTTTTTTTTTTTAAACTTACCCCGGGTCCCTGGCTGCGATCTGCTCAGGGGTCTTCCGTGGTCCCACTCCCTTGAGCGAAGCGCAGGCGGGAGCACGGCAAGCCCCGCTCTCCCAGCTGGAACCCCGGCTGGAGCCCCGGCCGGAGCACGGCAAGCCCCGCTCTCCCAGCTGGAGCCCCGGCCGGAGCGCGGCAAGCCCCGTTCTCCCGGCTGGAGTCCCAGCCAGAGTGCGGCAAGCCCCGCGGTCCCGGCTGGAGTCCCGGCCGGAGCGCGGCAAGCCCCGAGGCCCTGGTCTCCTGGCTGGAGCTCCGGGCCTTTAAATAGTCTCCAGAGCCCTGGGGTAGCGAGGGGCTCTGGGGGCTATTTAAAGGGTCAGGGCTCCAGCTGCCTGCCTCTGCCACCCCGGTTCTTTAAATAGCCGCCAGAGCCCAGCCACCCCCATGCATTCCCCAGGGCTCCCACGGCTATTTAAAAGGTCCAGGGCAGAGTAGAAGCTGGGGAGCCCCGGGCTCTTTAAATAGCCCTCAAAGCCCTGAGATAGCAGGGAGCTTGGGGGCTATTTAAAGGGCTCCAGCTGCCTCTGCCGCACCCTCTGCCTTGCCCACACCAGCCCCGTTCCCCCTGCCTGCAGCCAGCTTTGCACCCCATGCCCACAGCCAGTCCCTGTCAAACCCCTTGCAGTGTCTCCAGTCAACCTCTGCCACACACCCGTGGCCCAGTCCAAAGCCAGCCAGCCCCACACACACTGCTGCCCGCACCAGCCCTGCACACCCTGCCCTGTCTCCAGCCAACCCCTGCTGCACCCCCTGCCTGAAGCCAGCCAGTCTCTGCCTCTGTCTCCAGCCCTGCCAACCCCTGCTGCATTCCCGCGGCCCTGCCTGAAGCCAGCCCGCCCCACACACCCCCTATTTCCAACCAACCCCGCACCCCTTGCCCTGCCTCCAGCCAGCCCCATGTCCACTGCTGCCCTGCAGTTCCAGGACAGTAACCCTGCACAGCTGCTTCAATGAGGTGGGCAGGGAGCAGCTGGGACCCACACATGTGAAACAGCAGTCATTAATAACCAATCAACAGCATACATGATGCAATGTACATAATTTATAATTTTATTATTTATATAGTTATGGAAAGTAAATAATACATGAAAGAAATGAAAGGCTTTTTTTTCCACTTTTTTTTTTAAGTCATCCCTGCCAGGGCCCCGCCGAAAATGTTCGAATTGGGCCCCACACTTCCTAAAGCCGGCCCTGGGCCCATTCCTTGCAAAGCTGGAGTACCTCTCCAGGGCACAAGCTTTGGTAGATGATACGGAGGCCCTGAGTTGCCCATGCATCAGGACCCCCCTCCATCTCTCAGTGTCACCAGTAAAATCCAGAGGAGAGGAAGAACCAATACATCTGTTACCTGGTTTGCTGGAGGAGTTGCTGGAAAGATACTAAAATATTAGTATCTGACTACCTTAAGGGCTCCAGTCCAGATTTTCTGTTGAGTTTACTCTCATAGCCTTACATTCTCCCAAATTCTCCCACAAGCTCTTTGGCTTTTCTGTCAGTGGTTGCTCCCTTAGAATACGTCCTCTCAGGCTACTCACAAGGCAGTGCGTTTGATGAACCGCAGGTAGTACCATCTACAGGCAGTCCTCAACTTTACGACATTCGAATTATGACAAACGGCAATTATGCTGTTTATAAATAGACATCCTATTTCAACTTTCCGACACCAATTTTGACTTTACAATGCTTGAGCTGACAATGCCACACCAGCAAACAAGTTCATACATGCATCGACATTCTGTTCCGCCAATCTCCCTGACTTAAGACATTCAGTAGCTGTTCCGACGCCATTTTTACATGTTGATTCTTTGTGCTTCCAAACTTTTTCTTAAAAGTTAGTGTTTCTTTGCCCATAATAATGGCAGAAAAGTGAAAATCTGGTGCAAGTGACACTTCTTCCTCTAAGAAACATATAACAATTATTATGGAAACAAAAATGGAAATATTTAAGAGGTCCAAGAAAGGTGAGACCCCAAATGAAATTGGTAAAGCTTTGGATTTCCCCTGAATGACTATCGTGACCATCCTGAAAGATAACGTATGAATTCAGGAACATGTTAAGGGCTCAGCTCCTATGCAAGCATAGGCATAAATTTAGGCATAATTCAGGAAAAGTCTAGGAGTCTTTATGATAATCTAAAGAAACCACTGCGGGAGAGTTCTAATGCTGAGCCTTTTAATTAAAGTAGCGGGTGGTTTATGCTTTTTAAAGCCAGGGCCAATATGCATAAAATCAAGGTCTCAGGTGAAACTGCCAGTGCTGATGAGGAGGCAGCTTGTGTTTTTCCCAAGACATTGGCTGAAATCATTAAAGAGGGTGGGGATTGTGCTCAGCAAGTTTTTAATGTTGATGAAACTGGGCTCTCTGGGGGAAAAAATGCCGCTGAGAACCTAAATTGCCAAAGAGGAGAAATCCATGCCAGGGTACAAAGCTGCTAGAGATAGGCTCACTCTTCGCTCGATGCAAATGCTGCAAGTGACTTTAAACTTAAACCTTTGCTTGTGTACCTTTCTGAAAACCCCAGGGCTCTCAAGGGATATTCCAAGGCATTTCTCCCAGTGATATGGAAATCCAATCGTAAAGTGTGGGTCAATAGGAACATTTTCAAGGATTGGTTTAATCATAGTTTGTGCCAAGTGTCAGGGATTATTGCAGCAAAAACAGTCTTACATTTAAAGCATTGTTAACCCCCGACAATGCTCCTGGTTGTCCAACCATCCTTGATGACGTGCATCCTGATATCAAAGTGGTGTTTCTGCTCCCCAACACCACTTCACTGTTGCAACCCCTGGACCACAGAGTAATTGCATCCTTCAAGGCCTACTATCTTAGGAGCACATTTACCCAGGCCATCAGGGCAACTGAGAAGGCAGGTGGATCAACTCTGAAGGAATTCTGGAAGGGCTTCAACATTTACCACGCAGTTAAGAGCATTGGTGAGGCATGGAATGAAGTCAAACAATCAAATTTGAATGGTGTTTGGAGAAAATTGTGTCCTGATTTTGTGTCTGACTTCTAAGGCTTTACAGACATTGTTGAGAAGGTGACCAATTCTGTTGCTGAAATGGGTAAAGAAATTAACTTAAACATTACACCAGAGGATGTTAAGGAGTTGCTGGCATCACATTCTGAAGAATTAACTAATCAGGACCTCATTGATTTGGAACAGCAAAAAGTGGCAGAGGAAGAAGAAGATGCACCCACTGTTGAAGAGACTCCTCCTCGTAAAGTCTTGATAACAAAAGTGTTGGCTGAGACACTTCAACATTTGGAAGCTGCCATGTCTGTTTGAGGAACATGACCCCAACACTGAACGCAGTGCATCTGTGAATATGGACATATCCAACGTGTACAGCTGCTACAGAGAAATTTATAAGAAAAAGAGGAGAATATCTGTCCAAACTTCCTTGGACATTCTCTTGAAGTCCTTCCAAATCACCTCATAAACCCCTGAATCCCCTACCTAATTAGACCCACCCATGAGCTCAGAAGGTGTCCCATCTCCTTCTTCATTCCTTCAGTAGGTTTCTTAACTTACAAATCAATGTCAAGATCAGCAATGCCCAGGAAACAACTGGGTCATAAGTCTGAGGACTGCCTGTACTATGTTTCTTTATGTATGTTTAGCTTATTATGTGATTTTTTTTAATGTCAACATGATTGCTATTTACAATATCAATACACTGATGTAGCTATGTTACTTCTGTATAATTGATCGAATACAACAATCTGGGTTATTTTGGTGAAAATAGTGTATTGGGCCTTGGTTGAGGAACCAATCACCCAGTTATAACATTGGTTCCTATGTGAAAATTGGTTCTGAGTTACTAAGTTTTGACTTAAGACTCGATTTTCATGAACCAGTTGTGTCGTAAGTCCGAGGACTGCCTGCACTCTCATTACAGTAGCAGGCATAGCCTGTCCTGACTGTACATTCTGAGCGGTATTAGCAGGAGTGTGGTGAGCAAGACACGAGAAGTAATTCTTCCACTTTCCTCCATGCTGATTAAGTCTCAGCTGGAGTATTGTGTCCAGTTCTGGGATCCACATTTCAGGAAAGATGTGGACAAATTGGAGAAAGTCCAGAGAAGAGCGATAGAAGTTATTAAAGGTCTAGAAAACATGACCCATCAAGGAAATCTGAAAAAACTGGATGTGTTTAGTCTGGAGAGGAGAAAAGAAGACTGAGGTTATTACAGAGGAGAAAAGAAGACTGAGGAAGGAGAAAAAATGTTCTGCTTGACTCTGAGGGATAGAAGAAGAAACAATGAACTTAAATTGCAGCAAGGATGGTTTAGGATGGACATTAGGAAAAACTTCCTAACTGTCAGGGTAGTTAAGCACTGGAATAAATTGCCTAGGGAAGTTGTGGAATCTGCATCATTGGATATTTTTAAGAGCAGGATAGACAAACACCTGTCAGAGATGGTCTAGATAATATTTAGTCCTGCTATGAGTGCAGGGGACTGGACTAGATGACCTCTCAAGAGCCCTTCCAGTCTTATAGTTCTATGATCTACTTAAGCAAATCTGAGCAAACATGAACAGAAAGCGTAACTAGTTTCAATAATGTTAGTATGAGTAAAGTGTGAAGATATGACATTGAACTGATACATCATTAGTCTTGACGATACCAGTGTAAATGACTCCCCCGAGTATTTTAATATACTGTAATGGTTGGGTTAGTATGCATGTGTAGCACTGCCCTCATTGGATAGTAATCAGAAATGCTCAGCTAGGTATATCACTACAGTGCTAAAAACTAATGGAGGTTCTCTGTTAGCTCAGTGGGAAGGGACCTGTAATTTCAGAGTAGAAAGAACAGAGTTCTATCTCCTACCGCAAAACTCTAAATAGCAACTGTATGCAGTATAGTAACAAATGAGAAGTCTGAATTATTCACATTATTCTTTTGAAATAACTGCTCCATACTCTTGCAGATTTTGGAACCTTGGGTCACAAAAAGTACATCCCCAATTTTGCATTGGGGTTGAGGCTTCCCATCTGCTACTGTAAGAAAAAGAAATTTCTTTGCAATGACACCAGGGGGGAAAACAATTGCTTTTTTGAGTGCTAACTGCCCATGCTGAGCTTTCAGTAAGTGCAACAGAATCAGCTGTGCAGCAAAGGATGCAGATCAGAGACCATCAAAGAGGATCAGAAACAGACAAGGAGCCAAGTTGTGCCTTGATTTATATCCTGTTTGAAGTCAATGGGCTTTCTTGGGTTGTAAAGCAGAGAATTTAACAAACTCTGAAGAAATGGACACATATCCCATAATGTTCTTAGAAAACAAGAGGAAATAGCAAGCAAGCCTGTAATCCTTGCCATGCTTCCCTGTTAGTAAAGAAACACCCAAGTCTGTGGTTAAAAGAGAAAGTCTCTCTATTTCCTGAAGCGATGAGTTTGATTTAGTAATCTCAGTATCTCAGTAGAATAAGGCATAAGCTCCCCCCACACCAACCTCTTCTACCTTGGCCGTCAGGGCCAGCTATTTCTTTGAAAGTCTTTTCTAGCAGCAGTTATAAGAAAAGAAACATAACAAAGCCCAAAGCACAGCAGGCTCACCTCTCCCAGCTCTGTAGATCCCTGATTAATCTCTGTTAGGGTATGTCTACACTAGCCGCCGGATTGGCGGGCATTGATCGATTCAGCGGGGATTGATTTATCGCGTCTAGACTAGACGCAGTAAATCGACCCCTGAGCACTCTCCCGTCGACTCCTGTACTTCAGAGCCGCGAGAGGCGCAGGCAGAGTCGACGGGGGAGCGGCAGCAGTCGACTCACCACCGTGAAGACACCACAGTAAGTTGATCTAAGTATGACGACTTCAGCTACGTTATTCATGTAGCTGAAGTTGTGTAACTTAGATCGATCCCCCCCACCCTAGTGTAGACCAGGGCTGTGTTTCCAAGGCCACACCCCCTCAGCAAATTAAATAATAGTTAATTGGCCACTTAACAAGGCCCACCTGCCAAACAAGCCGGATTGTTTAACCCCAGACTGGTCCTGGATAAGCCTCAGTAGTAGAGGCAGGTGCAGCGGGCATTTTGCACGGCAATGGCATGGGACATGGGCCTAGATCCTCAAAGGTAGTCAGGCTTCTAACTTCCATTGAAATCACCTGGACCATCGTGCTGTTGCCCCAGGAGCGTTACTCCGCTGAATGACACTCACACAATTGATGTCAAAACAGACCCACTTTATCTGAAGCCATTTCAGTCTGCTAACATTGAAAGCAGCATAAAGGAGATGTCCCCATGTGGGAACTTTGATCCTCCCTGACCTTGCTACCATCTCAAATATCCTTTTCCTCATTATGTTCACAGGCTGACTTAGTGCTTCGGTGTGATGTTGGGGATGGATTTTCTTTTTTTTCCCTCCTATTCACACAGTAGAAGCTGTCTAAGGAACTGTCAAAGTGCCCGTGCTCTGCCCTCAGCCATGTGCAAATAACACATGGAAGCTGAGTATGAAGGCGAAGAATTTACTGAATGGTTTGTGTTTACATAGCCACAGGAAGTAGCCATAGAAAACCCAGACAAACTAGGATTGTTGTGATCAAGAGGTAATTAATGAATGGTAGAGCACAGGTAAATCAGGCACTTCTAATAATACCAAATGCATACATACTGCTTTGTCATCCTAGATCTCAGAGCCCTTTACAAAGAAGATCAATATCACTATCTCAAAGATAGGCAAACTGAGGCACTGAGAGAGCAAGAAACTTGCCCAAGTTACCCAGCAGGCCTGCAACAGAATGGGATTAGAGCCCATGCGTAGCAGTGCCAGCTCCCAGCCCCTCCACAAACTCAGTCGGAAACCGCTCCATAGTACATGCACCAGTGCTCTTTTATTGTTGGTACCTATCCTTACCACCTACTATTTACATATCTTACAGACCAGCACCCTGGGAAACTGCTAGCTTCTCCTCCCAGCAGGGATCTAGAGCTCCTTGATCCTCCCTTTCCTGTCTCCACCCCTCTGCTTCCTCCCAGCCAGCTTTATATAGCAGGCTGGCCACTCAGGCCCGCAGGTGCATCCCCTCAGGTGATTAGGGCATGGTCTCCCAGGCCAGTCTTAACTAATCCCCCTTTTAAGTGGAGTGGGGCTAACAGGGGCCTGGGTTGGATCTCCTAGCTAGCACCCTGTTACACCATGTCTTCTGAGTCCCAGTCCAGTGCTCTCTCTCCGCTGGGCTATGCTCTTTCATGATATGAGAACTAGGGACATTGAATATAATTGAAAGGCAGCACATTTAAAACTGAACAAGGAAATATCTTCATTCTCTCTCTCTCTCTTTCACACACAAAACACAATTGACTCATGGAACTCATTGACGCAAGAGATCATTGAGGGCGCAAGATTAGCAGAGTTAGAAAAGGAACTGGAAATGTATATGGCTCATGAGAACATTCACATTTACAATAGCAAGGTTTAAATAAATAAATCCAAGAGTTTTGGAAGGAATATAAACCCTCATGCTTCAGGATAGAAGCCACCCTTTAATTAATGAAAGTTAGGAAGAAATGTTCCCTATTGGCAGATTAGTGAACTGCAGTGTTTCTTGCACCTCCCTTTGGAACCAAGACAACATACTGGGTTAGAGGGACTCCAGAAAAAGTTTCATTAAAAATAAGCAAGAAAAAAAATAATTCCCTGGCCTTTCAGTAAGTTTATCTAAATTACAAATATAACTTTTAATCAAATCACTAACCAACTGCATTAATGCAAACCCAGTTGCTACAGCTGTTTTTAAGACTATGAAACCTATGACAGCTTTTGCCACTTTGTTACCTACTTTTGTTACAGTGCTTACTGAACACGTTGAATTTATTGTAAAGCCAATAGATGGCATAGTTATCTATTATTATGGAATATGTCTGTTGCAGTAACAGGGACCCAGAGGTCTTAGGGCACTAGGTGCTATACAAATATATAGTAAAGGACAGTGCCTGGCCCAAAGAGCTTGCAATCAAAACTACAATAATTTAATTAAACTTTTCTACGATTCACAGTTGAAAATGGAGTGTTATACTTTGAAAAACATTCAGTCAACACTCATGCTTGAAATACAAACTCTTTCTTTCCTAAATGCAGAATGATAAGTTACATGGTGATTATCCAATGTGTGAAATGCATGATATATAAAATATTTGTTTTTTTGTGCAAGTTTCTGTCCTTCTCAGTTCTACAAGGTGATGTGCATTGCTTTTAAGGAAATGTAAGAGCCCCAATGGCCAGTGGCCCCAATCCTGTTCCCACTGAGATCAATAAAAAAACTTCCATTGGTTTCCAGGGGTGCTCAGCATCTTGCAAGATCTGGGCATGGAAGGCACAAAAGTTGCCACTTTCTACTTCCTGATTGTTCGGTACTCAGCACATCCTTGTGAATTTTACCATTTCTTCTGTGTGCTCTTAGGATGGGAAACCAGACAATGGACTGTTGTCCTCTTCACAAGTTATTGCTCTCTTTACCATGCTCAGGGTACGTAGGTTCTGTTAGACTTGAGGTAGGAAGGCCAGATGAGTTGGAATGAAAAAATAGTAGTTATAAGGCCAAATGACCTTCTTTGGGAGAAAGGATGGTCCAGGTTGAAACTCTGGAAACCTTGGTTTGGTTCCCTGCTCCACCACTGATTTCTTCTGTGATCCTGGGCAAATCACTTAGTCTTTCTGGGGCTCAGTTTCCCATCTGTAAAATGGGAATAATAGCATTTTTCTACCTTGCAGTGGTGTTGTGAGAATAAACACATTAAAAGATTGTGAGATGCTCAGATATTACCTAAATGGGGTCCAGATAAGTACCTTATATAGGGGAACAGCGGGGAGGGGATCATGATTATCTTGAGACTTTGTCCACTTTGCTCATCAGCACCAAAAAAGGAATCAGTTAAAAATGCTGCATATCAGTTATCTGGAGATCACAGTTTAATCAGCCAACTGAGTACAACTTTTGCTTCATAATGCAGATTGAATCTAAAGTACTAGGAATTGAAAAACTGAATTTCGGTGAATAAACAGAATGCATATGGTAGCAATAAAAGAGAGGAGGAAAAAAAATTCAGGGTTTAGGCTATCATTATATCACTTGATCTTTTAAATAACTGTTCAATGTTACGGTATCCAACACCATCAAAATACCCAAGTGAGAGGAAGTAAAATAAGCATTATTAATGCAATCTTTGTGTAGGATGATAAGGAGTCAGACTCTTCCTGTGTTCACGTCCCCATGTGCGCCTTTAAAGAAACTCAAGAGTAATCAGAGTTCATCTCTATCTTTCCCACAATACTGATCTCCCAGCAGAAGAAACTATCAGTATAATAATGATAACACAAGCTTATTGTCCACAAAGATCAACTGCATTATCTTATTCGTATGTGCAACGTTGTATTCCAGGATCTGGGAATCCGAAACCCTAGTTACCATCCGAAATCCAGTCTTCCTCTCTGGCAGTGCTATTCTATGCCTTTGCCAAGACACAATGTCTAAAGCATCATAGTGCCAATTATCTCTGGGTGAAATTGATCTCAGTGCAGAGGGTCCAGTCAAAATTCCATGTAACACTAACATCTCACACTCAAACTCAAACTCTCCTCGACTTTGGTGGGACCAGAATCTCTTATTTAAGTGGTGCCTAGGACCTTTTGCAATTGCTAGGAATCTGAATGGTATTTCGGATTAAGAAGTTATTCAGACCCCATGGTAGTTAAATACTTTCTCCCAGGTCAGGCATTTAATTGGTTCTAGATATGGTAAAGAGGATAGAAGAGTATTAACATAAGTGAAGCTTTCTGTTTGGAAATGAGCTTCTAGGTAGAATATATTTAAAATTGGGGGGAAAAAAGCCATGAGAAGAGGAAGAGCCCCAGGAGTAAAAGGTCCAATAGATGATGAAGAATCAGAATGGACAAAAAAACTTTCTCAGTTGATTACAAGAAGTTTGAATAATGAGAAGAAACTAATTCAGTCTGCAACAGTGGCATTAACTGACAGCCTGGGGAACCTGAATTTCAGACCCGTCAACTTATTTTAAATATCATGCAAGATCAGCAAAACAGTACTTGATCAAAATATATCTTCTAATGCTGTTTCTATCATGATATTCCTAGGGTGCTTGTTGCCAAGCTATCTGAACACCAAGTCTTTCCCTCTCTGAGAACTTGATCCAATAACCACTGAAGACAGTGAAAGCCTTGCCATTGATTTCAGTGGGCTCGGAATCAGCACAAGTGAGATGTTAGGTTAGTATCAGGACACTCATTTGGGGAAAAAATGACAGAGAGATAAGGGACTGATCACCCACTGAATGCCCACAGCTCTCACTGAATTCAACTCCAGAAGAGGAATTTTCTCAGGACTTTACCCATGGAATATATCCTTATATATATGGAAAACCCATTGAAGTCTGTGGAGTTGTGGATGCCTTGGCTTAGCTGAAGTGCTTGGACCCTTTTAAGATTTCAGAGGGTATGTCTACACTGCAATTAAGAGCCCAGCCTGATTTGCCCTTGCCAGGCTCAGGTTAAGGGGTTGTTCAATTGCGGTGTAGACATTTGGACTTGGGCTGGAAGACCCTGGGTCTCTAGGGCCCTGTGAGTGGGGGAGTCCTGGAACTTGGGTTGCAGCCCGAGCCTGGAAGTCTGCACAGTAATTAAACAGCTTCGCAGCTTTTGGAGACTGAGTCACTTGGCACAGGCCAGCCACAGGTGTATAACTGCAGTGTAGACATATCCAAAGAGACTTGATCAAAGTAAGTAGAGGAACTGGCAACAGATCAAAGGAGTCCTCTGCTCTGACCAGTAGCATGTGATAATATGACCATTGAAAGCAGTTCATGGGCAAGCCACAGATAAAGAGACTAAATTAATTGAATATGTCATTGTCTGTGATTTTTTTGCCTGGGTCTAGTTCCATTTCTGATTTCCAAGTCACAATGATTAAGTGGGTTCAAAATGTGTTTCTTTATCCCGAGCTTGTCAATGCCAAATTGAACTGGATTCATATTGGTCACTGATGGGAGAGAGGTTCCATTTGACCATGAGAGGTATTTACTGTGCTTTTCTTATGCCTATCATTTGATCATATGTCCAAGGCCACAGATTCACTTCTTCAAATTTCATAAGCCAACATTTGCCTTAGATAATATAAATAAATCTTCCAGTGCTAGGAAGACACATTCCATTGCTGCAAGGTGGTGAGAAGGCTCACAGTTACAAGGCCATATGGTCTTGCTGAAAGACAAAAGAGGCAGATTTAATTTAAACAGAGAAACAGAAGGGAAAAGGGCCCAGACCCGAGGACAGGGCTATTGTCTCTGTTTCAAGGGTTTGCTGAGCCTAGTTGATGAAACAGAATCTGATCAAGCTGAAATTGACTCAGATGGCTTTGTAGCCTGAAAAGCTCATATGATCTTTCTGATCTTATTAGGGTACTACAGTGAATGAAAAGTATAAGGTGACTGTGATTTGCTATTAAATCAGTGTTTTAAATTCCAGTGTACAGTAGTATGAACCTAATAGGTCCATCATGCATGTTAGACTGGTAGAGCTAACGAGCCTATAATTCTACTAATCTGTAATATTTATGTTTAACATGTACTGCGCAGCAGAGGGCCCTGTGGTACAGCACAGATGAGGAAGAATGTTCAGTACAATAAGGCTCTGTTCATTTTCTGATGCCGGCTGAGATAGTGTTTTAAACAACTGTATGCTTGCTTAGATTTATGTCTATATACATTTGTTTTCCATAATGTGGAAAATACCAGCCAGTGGTAAAACAATAGACAAAATTCAATTTTTTTAATAAAAAGTTCATGACTCAGATAGACAAATAATAATTCCTGGCTGCGGGAATTGAAGAGCGGGCCCCCAGTTTGCCGTTGCCTGATACTTCATGTAGTCTTTCACAGCAGTGTAAAGTGAAAGTGGAATGAAATCATGTCGGAATGGTAGTGTGACCCCCTCTGCACTGGCGTAATGGGCTACACAAGGTGTGGTGTTACTGGAGTAACACAGTAATGAGTCAAGCCCACAGCACCAGAGCAGGGAAAAAGGTTTTCATGAAAAAATAGTGCAAAGGTTTTAACTGATTTGTTTCATGTGATTCTGGATCTCTTCCACCTTCTTCCTCTCCTGGGAATTTTGGGAAGCTGAATATTGTCATTAGCAAGGGGAGCAAAAACTCAACTGGTGTGTGCAAACTGGGGGAAAATAAGGAAGTAATGATGGCCCTCAAAGGGGCCCCATACTGTGACCTCATGTTACAACTAAAATATGTTTCAAGATCCATCTCCAATCCAGCCATAAACAAACAGAAAGTGGTCGTGAATTCTTGAAACCTGGCTGTGATTCCCAGGTTGAAGACCCATGGCCTTGAGGAATTAGATGAGCTAAGATCTCAAAATAGGGTTTACATGAGACTTGAGTGGTCCATAGGCACCGTGCTGGCCTTTTGCTCAGGGGTAAATTTCACACTCCATGTCCTTCTGTGCCCTCTCTCTTTTTCTGCCTGAGGTCTTTTCTTTTCTCACAACTTCAAACTTCTCCAGTTTCCTGTATCTTTTTTCCCTATGTTCCTTAACAAGTTCAGATCTCTCCTCTGGATTCCAGATGTCTGCTTTGTGCTAGCTCCTATATTTGTGGCTTTTCTTAATCTCCTAAAAATGACACAACATTTTGATGCACTTAACACCCCACTCTCTGACTCACTGCATATAACTGCATCCACCGTCTATGTCTAATGGCTTGGTATCGTGTCGGTTCTATGAACTCATATTAACGGAACACAAAATGCAGCTTGTAACATGAAAATCATATTACATTTGTAAATAGTTCTAGAATCCTTTCTCCTGGTGATATGGAGCTCTATTAAGAATAACACAATTGCCAGGTAAATTCTAATGAATCCAAGGATGTTATTGTGGCTCTGAACAGCCCGTGCACAGAAAACATATCAAACAAGCCTATTATAAGGACTATAATATTTATCTACAGTAGGATAGGATAAAAATAAGAGTTTCAGTTGCAACACGGAACCTCCTTACTTGTGATTTGGCAAGTCTTAACCCTAATTAAAAATAAATTGAATTATTACAGTCTTTACATATATAGAGGAGGGTTCTTCCATTTTCAGAGATTCTATTGGTTTGGGAGATACAACAATGAGATTGCTTGAAGAGAGAGTGAGCAGATATGGCAGAACTGGCACTTAATTATTAGATCTTTGTTAGTAGTAGTAGTAGTTATATTATTGTGGTGTCTACAGGTCTAATCAAGATTGGGGGCATATTGTGCTAGGCCCTGTACAAATACATAGTGAGAGAAAATCCTTGCCCAGACGAGTTTACAACCTAATGAGAAAAATTGAAGGGTGGGAGGAGAAATAGAGGGATAAAGTCTCTTGACCAACGTCAAACAACCTATCAGTGGCAGAGCTGACAATGGAACCTAAGGGCTTGTCTACACTGTCCCACAATTCAAACTATGGGGGTGTGAATAGCAGCGCACGCCAGAGTGCCACGCTGTAAGTCTCCCATGCGGATGCTGCAGGCACAAACAAAATGGTCCTTAGTTAACATTCGCTTAGTCTTCTTCAAGTAGGATTATGACAGTGGGTACTAGGAACCTTTTAATTCACCTGCAGCATCCACACTGGGGAGTTACAGCACAGCGCTTTGGTGCAAACTGCTTGTCACACCCCTATAGGCTGAATTGCAGGGCAGTGTAGACATTGCCTAAGTCTCCCGACTGTGACTCCCTGTCCGGATCATAGCCGAGACATGGGCACTTGGACCTAATGGTCAGAGCCAGGGAGTGACCAGGTCTGGGAGTTACAGCAGAGCCAAGCTGGAGTCAAGAATCAAGGCAAAGGAACACTGAGGGGCATAGGTCAGAGCAGTGTCGATGTCAGAGCCATGGATCAGAAGCCAAATGCTGAGCCAATGAGTGAGCCAGAGATGTGGTCGGGAAGTGGAGAGAGGGGTCAGAGCCAGGGGTGTCAAGGACAGGGAAGGGCAGGAAGTGAGGTGGGCGCAGTAGCAATGGGAACAGAATCAGGCATCGGGAGCAGGATCAAGGGCAGCTGCAGCATACACACACTGAGCAGCCAGCAAGCCTCACCGGCTGCTGCTTTGCTGAGTCCTCTCCTAGCTGCGCCCCGTCAGGAAGCGCAGTTGATCAGGCCGCTCCAGCAATGGTCAGCTGGGCCCAGTGTGTTGCTAGGAGACCCTGCTGCAGCTGGCTTCCTGACACTGTCATCTCACATCCCCAAGACTATGCTGCCTCAGAGCTGAACAAATATACGCCCTTCAGGGCCTGGCTATTCTTTCTATACTTTCCTATCCAAAGAGTCCTCAAGCACTTTGTGTTTGTGAGGGTTCAGAATACAGTGTCCACCAAGGGTAAATATTTCCCAGATCACCCAGGTATTGAAGGAGCAAGAAAAGAAAACGGCAACTGTGAATGTCTAGCAGCCTGATGACTTTTTTATTGCTCTCATTGTGAGACAGTTTGTCTATCACTTTTATCTGGAACAAATCTGTGACTCCAGTGGTGAAATATCAGCTGTCAGCACCATCTGATTGGTTACACAGTTTATCTTGACATCAGGCTTCTTGGATTTACTTTGACCAAGCCAGAAAACAAATGTTTGTATTTCCCCTTATTCCTCGCTGATAAATCATTAAATAGGAAAAGATACCTCCAGACAAGAAAGCCTCCATATATAGTCACTTGCCCATTAGTGCGCAGATACCATGGTGACGGGCACTAGAGAGACAGGTCAGTAGCAGTGGCGGTCCACGTTGCTGTAACATTTCAATATTTTCTCATGGATAAAGTCTAAAAAGGCAGAATGAAATATGAATTGGCTGCTGTTACAGAAGAGTTCCGTATTTGTATAAATGTAAATAGGTTGGCATTCAAGAATATGTAGCATAGTTGCCGTGTGTTGTAGGACAAATAAAACTTGCTTTTGTGTACTGCAGATGGCTTGTTGTGTGCAACCGTTTACATCAACTCTCAACAATTGCAGAGGATTGAGATATTTTAATGCCCTGTAGAAAACTTGGGATTGTTGAAGGAGAGCTGTCAAATTGTGAATGATGGGAATTTTACTTGCATAAGGATTGCATAAAAACTAAGGGCCTGGTTCAAAGCCCATTAAAATGAAGGGGAGTCTTTTCATTGGCTTCTGGGGCAGTGGATTGGGTCCTAATGCAGGAGCTCAGAATTTGTCCCTTGAAGAGCAAATGTGCATCTGGATGCTGCTGAGAGTTGCTTCCGTCTTCTAATATACTTTGTATTATGCAAATATATGAATAGCAAAACATTGTATACATTAGCAGATGGAAATAAATAGATTTCTGGGCTATTATGGTTAAACTTTTAGTCCTAGCACTGCAGTTTAGCTAGCTGCCTTTATACAGAACTACAGCTGCAGAGAGGCCAGAAGAATTCAGCAATCAGATAACACAAGTACAGTAATTTTTAAAACACCCCTTCACATGCCCTTTCTACTTATTTTGTTTCCCTTGTATCCGCTGCACACTATAGCACAAACTGGAGTCTGATTAGCAATCCCCAGAAGTAAGTAGTGGGCACTGGCATGTCATATGTGGCCTCATGTTGCAGCACCGGAGACCATGTCTCACGTTGGTTGATAGAGAGTCACACACAGAAACACCCCAAAACTGATCTAATGCCAATGGATTTCTCTTTCCTAATGTGAAATTGCTACTGGATTAGCAAACCTAGTGACCTGAGTACTATGTTTATCCCTGGTGCAGGAATAGGACAGGTGTAACCCACACACCTCCTGGGTGTTGTGCTCTGTCCCATCTAGTGCCACTGAGACCATTTATAGAGAGATTAATGAGTCTGCTCTACAGCGTTAGCTAAGGGCCATATGGCTTTTATCTCATGCACTAGCAGCTCATGCACTTAGCTTTAGAGATCCCAGGTTCGATCCTGCCTGCCGACAACCAAGGTCTCTGGGTGTTACACAGGCAGTGGTACTAAATGTTCCCCCATGCTCTCCCTAATAGGTTTCAACTCCTCTAGGACAAGAGGGATCATTTCCAGCACTAAGAGATCAGTCCACTCTCCATTCAGTTCTTGTCCTCTCTGTTGAGACTTCCAACTCTTGTGACACTCATTGGTAGCAGTTTTCCTGATGTGGATGCCTGTCTATATAGGTCAGCATTTGATTTCCAGAGCACAGCAAATTCAATGGGACTTTTTCCAGTGGCCTACTTGGACTTTGCACCATGCTCTAGATGAACTGTGATCACTAAATCATTTCAAGTGGGCCAGAATGTGTTACTGACCTCCAGCTGCCACCTTCTTATTCCAAAAAGCATTGGCTGAGGAGGGGAGTACTTCCAAGAACGACTTTCAGCTAGGAAATGCTTTAGAGATATTTTCATGGTGAAATCATTTGAAGCACTGGCCAGTGGAGATGTCACTCTAGAAAAGACATCCAGTTTGGTGATACAGAGGTTGCTATTAAAAAGACCGCAATGTGCCAACAGTTCTCTGATGGTGATTTCTGAGATCCTGTAGTCATCCCTCATTTGAAGTACAGGAGTTAGCTCACGGCATGCTGAGGGCTCACAACCCAGCAGCTCAGGCAAGGCACTTTAAAAATGAACACAGAGATCGCCCTTTCCTTCCGACTAACTCTCCTACTGCTGTCTCAAGTAGCCTTGTCCATATTCCCCCAGATAGGTAAAGCTACTGGTAAATGGTTGTGTATATAGTCCAATTTCTTTGATTTAACCTCATCCGGGGGTGGGGAAAGAGAAAGAAAGAAAAGAAATCCTTCAGAAACTGCAAGCCTGAAAGGGAAAATGCTGCCCAGCAGGAAAGAGCTTTCGGAGCCTTTGTACTTCAAAGCTATGACGATAAATCTCACCCTTAAGGATTACAGATAAGTGTCATATGGATACTGATGACAACAGGTCAGGGAATTATCTGAAAAAAGGCAAAATAAGGAATTACTGTTATGAGCCATTAAACAAAATTCTAGTTATGTTTTATGTGCTGTTGAATAAAGACCTCATTGTTATTTATTAAAGTATCATCACGAACTGATAATCTATGTTAGAAGAAGATGGATTTATTATTGTTCCCTTAAATGTAAAAGGTTAGCATGCTTCTGACTGGAAAATAATAATACACTTTGCAGCTAATGGGAATATTTAGCATTTGACAGAGCTCTGGAAAAATGTCCTTGATATTTATTAATGGGCCAATAGAATTTTCCAGGCTTGACTTGTAAAACCTTCTGACACTGACATGGCTTTCAGTTAGTTTTTCTTGAACAATCCAAACTCAAATGTTAACAAATGAAAATAAAAATAAAAAAGAACAGGAGGCTCCGAGCAAAAATTGCATCTGAATCTTTTTAAAAAATGGAATAAAAAAATACAGGTAAGGTTGGTGGAAAATCCCACTCTGCCCCAACACTTTCTTCTTACATCACCTTTAAAGCTCTGCATGCCATTTGTTAGTATCAAAAGTGTTCTGATGATAATGGAACTGCTAGTGTTATTCTTTCCAGAGTCATTGAGACTCTGTGGCATTGGGAGTGACTGTAACTTAACAGTGTTGTAATAATAAAGTGACTGGTCTGAATGTGAGCAACACTTACCACTCCTAGATAGACTTAATACACTCACCTGTGTGTCACATGCCCTATACTTCAGTGAGTGGTGATCCTCCATTAGCTTACATGGCAGTGGTGAGCCTCCATTAGCTTATATGCTGTGAAGATCTTTGTTCTATCCTTGTTACTAGCCTAAAGTTCTTTAGGCCATTTGGTGGAGCACATTTATTGACAACCATGCATTTCCTAAGTGAGCCCAGATCTATCTTAAGGAGGACATAAGAAGTCAGCTGGTTGATGAAGCATTGATAGTGATGCAATTCTGTTGTCTGAATGCCACCACATATGCTGAATAGTAGGGCTGGGATTTTCAGATCTGCATGGGACATTTAGATGCCCCATTCCCATTAATTTTAATAGAAATTGGTGTGTACAAACCCCTTAGCTAGTTTCGAAAATCTCAGCCTAAAGTTATTCATCTTGAACACTTGGCTTGTCATCTTTAACGGCTAGAGTACCACTTTCACAGGTGGTTCTTTGCAGGTGTAGTAATGGCTCTGTACTCCTGAATCATAGAATATCAGGGTTGGAAGGGACCTCAGGAGGTCATCTAGTTCAACCCCCTGAATTAGAGGGTAGATCAGGGTAGCCTCTTGATTAGAGGGTAGCTCAAATAATCTCTTTTAAATGCTCTGGCTCATTTCTAATTTTGTGCAGCTAGCAAGGTTTCTATCTGGCTCACTGGTGTAAATGACTGGGTCTTTTCTGCAAAATGATACAGAACATTGAAAGCATAATCTTTAAGGATACATTAAAAAGTGTGAATATCAGCTCTTGGGAAGATCATCCCACAAGTGTAAATACAGGGTTTTTGCTTCACTTATATTGAGGAAACCCCATGGTCAGAAAGAGAAGACTGAGGTAGGGCAGTGGGATGCCTGCAGACACTGAGCAAGAATGCTCAAGAGTGGTGAGGGCTTTAAGAGAGGTCTTTAAACCACGATTTGAGGACTTCAATAACTCAGAGATAGGTTAGGGGGTTGTTACAGGAGTGGGTAGGTGAGATTCTGTGGCCTGCATTGTGCAGGAGGTCAGACTACATGATCATAATGGTCTCTTCTGACCTTAAGTCTATGAGTCTACAAGTAATTGCATACACGTGTTTCTTATTTTGCCTAGATAGATGGGTCTCCTGCACTTTATCTATAAGTAAAAGGACTGGTTTAGAAATCCCTGTGCAAAGGCTGTGTCTTATTTTCTTCAACTGTCATATATCCCTATAGGGTTAAACTATAAACTGAATACCTCTGAGCTGCAGGGAGGATGTGTTTGAGTGCCTCGGTGGTCTTAGGAGGGTCAGCACTGGTCCTGGGGGCCCAGGGCAGTAGGATTGCATAGTCCCCTTCATTGGAAGTGGCCCCAGGCAGAGTGTCAGTACCTGGAAAGTGTGCCCTAGAGGCCAGAGCCATGCAGGGATTAGAAGCCCACAAATCCAGCCTGCGGGTCCAAACATGGCTGTGTAGTGAGCATCCAGAAGGGGGAGCTCAGGACGGTGACATCACCTTTACTGCAATCTTCTTTAGTGACTTAAAAGATGAAAATGGGAACTCTCCGACTTCTAAGGGAGCTAAACTAATACTGAGCAACAGTGTTTAATAAACATTGACTCACGTATGCATCTTACTTCTTCATTCTAAGCACTTGCAATTTATCCTAATGTATCCAGCTAAAAGTGCTACATTTGTTCCATGAGAGAACCGTCTTCCACTTTGTACTTTTGTATGTAAATTAAACTGCTTAGGCCATAAAACCTTGGAAAAGATGGTCTAAAGTAAGTTTCAAGTGTTACTAAATGCCCATGGGCATCTAGCTAAAGGCTTGTTTGTCATTTAAAATTAGGTTGTAGGATACTGCATATTTATGGCCTTATGCTGAAAATGCTATACTGTAAATTATAAAGGAGTACATCTCCTGGAGACTATAACTGCTTCTTTTACGGCAACAATATTTTCCCACAGATAAAGCAAAGATAAATTTCGCTGAGGTAGAGCTAACATCAGCACAGGTCATGTATTAAGCCTGACGTGATATAATGTCCAGTTGGATGCTGGAGAACAATAATCCCAGCCAAATGGAGTGAAAGCTGTACACACATGTGACAGAAAGTAGTGTTAAAAGTTTTTGCTCTTTAGAGCTTATGGTTACTCTCATGTTCTATTCCAGGGGTTGGCAACCTATGGCACGCATGCCAAAGACGGCACGAGAGCTGATTTTTAATGACACACTGTGGCCACTCTCTCTGGCAGGGGCAGGGGGCAGAAGCAAGCTTGGTCCTGCTGGCTGCTGCTGTAGGGCAGGCTCCGCCAGCAGCCAAGCTTCCCCCAGCGTGCTATGCCATGCCCCGCCTCCTCTCCCTCCTTGCTGCCGATGGCCCTTGTGAAGGAGGGGAAAAGAGGAGCCCCAGTGCCCTCACAGCTCAGACCGGGAAGGAGGTGGAGAAGAGGCCGGAGCAGGGCCTTGGGGAAGGGGGGTGGAATCGGGGCGTATCCCTCCAGCTTCCTGCCATCAGCTGCTCAGCCCGCTGCCGGTCTGAGGTCTCGGCCCCCCTCAGCCCGCTGCTGGTCTAGGGTCCTGGCCCCTTGCCAGCTGGGGTCCCAGCCGCCAGCCCTGCTCAGCCTGCTGCCAACCTGGGGTTCTGGCTGCTGGCCCCTTGCCAGCCGGGGTTCCGGCTACAGGCCCCGCTCAGCCCGCTGCCGGCCTATGTGAACGGAACCCCAGGCCGACAGCGGGCTGAGCAGGCCAGCAGCATAAGATCAGCATTTTAATTTAATTTTAAATGAAGATTCTTAAACATTTTGAAAACCTTGTTTACTTTATAAATAAGAAAGTATTGCTGGTTAACTTAACAGGTACTCCACATGGATAGAACCGAAAGAACCAGGAGAATAAAAATAACATGTGTATGATCGAATGTCATCAGTATGTACATACATGTCATCAATATGCACAAACATACGAGCCTATGGAGTTAGTGTACCCTAACATTTTTGTTGGTGAGGACTGAAGTTTGGGCACAGAAGGAAGGTTCAGACACCTTAAAAGAGGGCCTTGTTAGAGAGCCTGTACTTGTTTTTCTTAAAATTTTCTAAGTTCTAAGGGGACTAGGCTAAGCTTGGTTTCCTTATAGAATCATAGACTTTAAGGTCAGAAGGGACCATTATGATCATCTAGTTTGACCTCCTGCACAACGCAGGCCACAGAATCTCACCCACCCACTCCTGTATCAAACCTATGTCTGAGCCATTGAAGTCCTCAAATCATGGTTTAAAGACTTTAAGGTGCAGAGAATCTTCCAGCAAGTGACCCGTGCCCCACATTGCAGAGGAAGGAGAAATCCCCCCAGGGCCTCTGCCAATCTGCCTTGGAGGAAAATTCCTTCCCAATCCCACATATGGCAATCAGCTAAACCCTGAGCATGTGGGCAAGACTCACCAGCCAGACACCCCGGAAAGAATTCTCTGTAGTAACTCAGATCCCACCCCATATAACATCCCATCACAGGCCATTGGGCATATTTACCTCCAATAGTCAAATACCAATTAATTGCCAAAATTAGGCTATACCATCCCCTCCATAAACTTATCAAGCTTACTCTTGAAGCCAGATATGTCTTTTGCCCCCACTGCTCCCCTTGGAAGGCTGTTCCAGAACTTCACTCCTCTGATGGTTAGAAACCTTCTTTTAATTTCAAGTCTAAACTTCCTCATGGCCCCTTTATATCCATTTGTTCTTGTGTCCACATTGGTACTGAACATAAATAATTCCTCTCCGTCCCTGGTATTTATCCCTCTGATATACTTACAGAGCGCAATCATATCTCCCCTCAGCCTTCTTTTGATTAGGCTAAACAAGCCAAGCTCTTTGAGTCTCCTTTCATAAGACAGGTTTTCCATTCCTCGGATCATCTTAGTAGCCCTTCTCTGTACCTGTTCCAGTTTTAATTCACCCTTTTTCAACATGGGAGACCAGAACTGCACATAGTATTCCAGATGAGGTCTCACCAGTGCCTTGTATAACAGTACTAACACCTCCTTATCTCTACTGGAAATACCTTGTTTGATGTATCCCAAGACCGCATTAGCTTTTTTCACAGTCATATCACATTGGTGACTCATAATCATCCTGTGATCAACCAGTACTCCAAAGGTCCTTCTCCTATTCTGTTACTTCCAGCTCATGCATCCCCAGCTTATAACAATAATTCTTTTTATTAATCTCTAAATGCATGACCTTGCACTTTTCACTATTAAATTTCATATTAAGATTCATAGATTCATAGACTCTAGGACTGGAAGGGACCTTGAGAGGTCATCGAGTCCAGTCCCCTGCCCTCATGGCAGGACCAAATACTGTCTAGACCATCCCTCATAGACATTTATCGAAGCTACTCTTAAATATCTCCAGAGATGGAGATTCCACAACCTCCCGAGGCAATTTATTCCAGTGTTTAACTACCCTGACAGTTAGGAACTTTTTCCTAATGTCCAACCTAAATCTCCCTTGCTGCAGTTTAAGCCCATTGCTTCTTGTTCTATCATTAGAGGCTAAGGTGAACAAGTTTTCTCCCTCCTCCTGATGACACCCTTTTAGATACCTGAAAACTGCTATCATGTCCCCTCTCAGTCTTCTCTTTTCCAAACTAAAGAAACCCAATTCTTTCAGCCTTCCTTCATCGGTCATGTTCTCAAGACCTTTAAACATTCTTGTTGCTCTTCTCTGGACTCTGTCCAATTTCTCCACATCTTTCTTGAAATGCGGTGCCCAGAACTGGACACAATACTCCAGTTGAGGCCTAACTAGTGCAGGGTAGAGCAGAAGAATGACTTCTTGTATCTTGTTTACAACACAAAATTACTCCAGTTTACAAGGTCATCCAGATCTTCTTGTATGATATCATAGAATCATAGATTATTAGGGTTGGAAGGGACCTCAGGAGATCATCTAATCCAACTCCCTGCTCAAAGCAGGACCAATCCCCAAATGGCCCCCTCGAGGATTGAACTCATATCCCGGTCCTTCTCTGTATTGGCAATACCTCTCAGCTTTGTGTCACCCGCAAATTTTCTTAGCACATTCCAACTTTTTGTGCCAAGGTCAGTAATAAAAAGATTAAATAAGATTGGTCCCAAGACTGATTCCTGAGGAACTCCACCAGTAACTTCCCTCCAGACTGACAGTTTACTTTCAGTATGACCCTTTGTAGTCTCCCCTTTAACCAGTTCCTTATCCACCTTTCAATTTTCATATTGATTGATCCCCATCTTTTCCAATTTAGCTAATAATTCCCCATGTGGAACTGTATCAAATGCCTTACTGAAATCAAGGTAAATTAGATCCATTGCATTTCCTTTGTCTGGAAAATCTGTTACCTTCTCAAAGAAGGAGATCAATTTGGTTTGGCATGATTTACCTTTTGTAAAACCATGTTGTATTTTGTCCGAATTACCATTGACCTCAATGTCCTCAACTACCTCCTCCTTCAAATTTTTTTCCAAGACCTTGCATACTACAGATGTCAAACTAACAGGCCTGTAGTTGCCCGGATCACTTTCCCTGCCCTTTCTTAAAGATAGGAACTATGTTAGCAATTCTCCAGTCATACGGTACAACCCCTGAGTTTACAGATTCATTAAAAATTCTTGCTAATGGGCTTGCAATTTCAGGTGCGAGTTCCTTTAATATTCTTGGATGAAGATTATCTAGGCCCCCTGATTTAGTCCCACTAAACTGATTGAGTATGGCTTTTACCTCGGATGTGGTAATATCTACCTCCATATCCTCATTCCCATTTCTTATTCTACCATTATCCCTAAACTCCTCATTAGACTCATTAAAGACTGAGGCAAAGTATTTGTTCAGATATTGGGCCATGCCTAGTTTATCCTTAACCTCTACTCCATCCTCCTTGTTTAGCAATCCCACTTCTTTCTTGGTTTTCTTCTTATATAGATGGCTATAGAACCTTTTACTATTGGTTTTAATTCCCTTTGCAAGGTCCAACTCTACATGGCTTTTGGCCTTTCTCACTTTATCCCTACATGTTCTGACCTCAATAAAGTAGCTTTCCTTGCTGATCACTCCCATCTTCCACTCCTTGTAGGCTTTCTGCTTTTTCTTAATCACCTCTCTGAGATGCTTGCTCATCCAGTTTAGTCTACAACTCCTGTCTATGAATTTTTTTCCCTTTCTTGGGATGCAGGGTTCTGATAGTTTCTGCAACTTTGACCTGAAGTAATTCCAGGCTGCTCTGTCTTTAGATTTACAAGTTCTTCAGTCCAATCCACTTCCCTAACTAATTTCCTTAATTTTTTTAAGTTAGCCCTTTTGAAATAAAAAAACCCTAGTCACAGATCTATTTTTGTTTATCCTTCCATTTAGTTTAAACTGAATTAGCTCATGATCACTTGAACCAAGGTTGTCCCCTACAACCATTTCTTCTATGAGGTCCTCACTACTCACCCAAACCAAATCTAAAGTGGCATCCCCTTTTGTTGGTTCAGCAACTACTTGGTGAAGAGATCCATCAGCTAACTCATCTAGGAAAATCTGAGCCCTAGGATTATTACCAGCACTTGTCCTCCAGTTTATATCTGGGAAGATAAAGTTTCCCATGATCACACAATTCCCATTATCAGAGGGGTAGCTGTGTTAGTGTGGATCTGCAAAAGCAGCAAAGAATCCTGTGGCACCTTATAGATTAACAGACGTTTTGGAGCATGAGCTTTCGTGGGTGAATACCCACTTCATTGGATGCATCCGATGAAGTGGGTATTCACCCACGAAAGCTCATGCTCCAAAACGTCTGTTAATCTATAAGGTGCCACAGGATTCTTTGCTGCTTTTACAATTTCCATTAATATTTACTTCATTAAAACATTTAAAAGGTCTCTATCCATATCCAGATCAGATCCTGGTGGTCTATAGCACACCCCAAGCACTATCCCAGGGGAGGCTCTAGTAGCTTTCTTCCTCAATGTGATTTTTGTCCAGACAGACTCTGTCTTATCCATTCCATCCCTTCTTATTTCTTTACAGTCTACCTCATCATTGATATACAATGCTACTCCACCACCTTTGCCGTTATTTCTGTCTTACCTAAACAGCACATACCTTTCAATACCTGTACTCCAGTCATGACTATTATTCCACCATGTTTCTGTTATCCTTATAATATCCGGTTTCACTTCCTGCACCAGTAACTTTAGTTCCTCCATTTTGTTACCTAGGCTCCTCGCATTGGTGTACAAACATCTTAATTTTTGCTGTTTGGCTTCGCTCACATTCTTTGCCCAATTAGGCCCAGACATTCTACTGCCAGTATCACCTATTAAAATGGTATCTACACTACCCTTCCTCCTTATGTCCATTCTCCTACCCATAACTGTATCCTTTCTTACTTCGTTTTCTTCCCTCTCAATATAAAATCCAGTGTGGAGATTATCTGGACATCTCCCAACCATCTCCCCCCCAATTCCTAGTTTAAAGCTCTCTTAGTCAGTTGTGCCAGCCTCCATCCTAGAAGTCTATTTCCCTCCTTACTCAGGTGAAGTCCACACCGAGAGAACAGTCCTCGGTCCATGAATGCCTCCCAGTGGCCATAAATCCCCAAGCCCTCTTTACAGCACCATTGCCTGAGCCATCTGTTGATTGTCATAAGCTTGTCACACCTTTGTTGCCCTTCTCTAGGAACAGACAGAATCCCACTGAAGATCACCTGAGCCTCCATTTCCTTAAGCGTATTCCCCAGCCTGGCATAGTCTCTCTTGATACATTCCAGCGAGACTCTAGCTGTATCATTTGTTCCCACATGAAGGACAATCAGTGGATCCTTTCCTGCTCCTGTTAGGATTCTCTTTAGCCTCAGGTCCACATCCCGTATCTTAGAACCTGGCAGACAGCACACCCTTCTGTTCTCTGAATCAGCTCTGGTTACAGACCTGTCTATTCTTCTCAGTAAGGTGCCTCCAGTTGCATAGACCTGCCTTTTCCTGGTGATGGTGCGATTCTCCAGTCTATCCCCTGTTCCCCCCGGCTGCAAGTCCTCTCGATTCCTGTTCACCCTTGCAATCCTCCGCAACCCATCCCGTATCCTCCTGGGGCTCATTTTTGGTGTTATCTCAATTGACTCTTCCCCTCTTTCTATAAGACTAGCTGCTCTTCTCTTCTTCCTGGCCCTCTCAACTTCAGCAACCACCTGCTGTGCCCCTTCTTCATTTTCCAACTCCACACACCTGTTCCTGAGCTCTATTTCTCCTTCACTAGCCCATCTTTTCCTCTGCCTGGTTCTCTTAGTCACATGCTTCCACTGTCCACTTTCCTCACCCAACTGTCTCCCTTCAGAGTTCTTTGGTCCTGCTTCCACCTGCAAGTCTGAGCTTTTCCCTTCAGACTCCTCAGGTCTTTGCGACATCTGCTCAAACCCCCTTCTAAACTCAACCAGAGGTTTCCACCTGCATCTTCAATCCTCAGATCTTTCCCTCCATCAGCTCAATCAGGCAGCACTTCATGCAGATCAAACTCTTTTTAGGTACCCCCTCCAGGATCATGTACATGCTGCAGCTTCCACATCCAGTAATCTTCATTGTGTCTTCCACTGCTTGGGTCACTACCACTGCTGCCTCTGTATCAGTCATAGGCTTCCCATCTAAATCCAGTAAATCTGGGAAACAAACCAAACCACAGCACCACCACCCACAGCAAAACAAACCCCCAACAAGCACCAAAACACTGCTAGAACACCACACACTCCCTTCACTAGCCTGTCTGTTTCTCTGCCTACCTCTTCATCTTCCCCCTAAACTTTGCTTGCAAACTCCCACTAAAACACCCCTCTTCACAGCTCTGTTTGCTGTAGCTGCCTGTGCTGCTGCCTGACTGGCTGGCTATTTTTATAGGACCCCTAGTCAGAGAAGCCCCAACCCCTAATCAGGGCTCAGCTTCTCTCCCAGCGCTCCCCATACCAGCCTCTACACATACAAATACAACAGCTTTTGTTCTTAGTTTTGTGTATTAGGTTTTGATTTTAAGTTTAAGTTAGTTAAGTAAACCCTAAGTTAGCTCTGATAGCTCTTGGCTGTAGCATCTTCTAAGTTTTACATCTCTCACTCAAGAACTGAGGAACCTAAACCACCAGAGCCAAGACTAGTCTTGTGTCTCTTACCACCAGGTTATCAAGGAAGGGTGTGAGTATATTAATCAAAGCTTTGTAGCATACAATACCATATGTATCTTTTGAATAGCAGTTATACAATTGTAACTTTGTAACTCTGATTATTTTACCATTTAATTACTACTTCATTTATCTTAATAAGAAGTCTTTAAGGCTATATCTGTCTCAGTGTGAGCTTCCTATCATACCCCCCAGGGTCATTTGTAAATTCTGTGGAGCCTGATTCCAGACAAGAACCTTATTGTTTTCTGATCAAACAAATTGGCAAGCCTAAAACCCATACTATAGAAATTAATGTTATTAACCTTATAAATCAGGCAACACTACTCCTTTGCTCCCTCTGCTGTGTACAAAGAGTAATTTAGAGGATGGCATGGTAAATGAAAGGCAGAAGTCTTCAAATTGGTGGGAAGAATAGCGCAGTGGTATGTTAAACCTAGGGTAGTGAGTTCAATCCTTAAGCGGGCCATTTTGGGATCTGGGGCAAAAATATGTTAGGGACAGTAATTGGTCCTGTTGTGAAGACAGTGGACTGGAGTTGACACAATGACCTTTTAAGGTCCCTTCCAGTTCTATAAGACAGGTATATCTCCATATTTAAACAAAAAAAAAAAAAGACTGAACTCCCCCCAGCCTCCATATCCATTACACACATACTTTGTTGTGAATTTTAGCATAGGCCATGGTTTTCAGAAATGGATTCTGGAGCCTATATTAGGACATCTACATAAGTGGCCTATTTTTAAAAAGGCAACTCCCATGGACTTCAGTGGCAGCACCTCTGTAAATCAGACCACTTATTTAGATGCCCAGATATGGATTTAGGATGCTACATTTAGGCATCCATATTTGAAAATACATGATATGCCACATCTACCACTAATTAAAGACTTGTATAATCCACCACATGGTTGTCTGCCCTCACGTTGCCTGGTGTGGATAAGTTTACCGGGTGAGGGATTAATAGTAGAGAATATGAAGTGAGCTTAATGGTTTGCAAAGAAAGTGACAAATAATAATCATTTTGTCTTGGACCCCACTCAATGTCAACCCAGGTTTGATTTACTGTGAAGGCAATGGAGCCTTCTGAACTGGTTTCATACCAGACATGGACTTTGTGCTGCAGCAGAATTTCAGTGGCGTTTTAGAGACCCTCCTATTTGTCCATGTGGGCAGCTACAAACCATGACACATATTATTGAGGACTTCAAAATGACTCAACTTCCTGGAAGTCTTTGTGCCTTGAACATGGTTGATAAGAATGCTGTGGTTTGGGTTGACTGGATTGCATACTTCAAATAAAAAATTGAAAATGTTTGCAATCATTTTCTTGGGCCTAGTCTTCTGGACATTTCTGTTCCAGGAAGATACCTGCATGATGTGGAACTCACCTGTATAAGGGTGAAGTGCATTTCAAACAAGGCATTGATGCAAAGAGTTTAGAGCCAGCAAACCATAGAGCTTGACTAAAAGTCTTCGGACATCCCTGTTGCCTTTCTGAAAAGTTTCAGTTGTGAGAAATTCTGTTCTGCCTGAAAACTTCTGACAGCTCTAATTATGGCATTATGATGTAGAACAAGTGAGTTAATCTATTTCTGACATAGCATTGACACAGAAAGATTACAATAGATGGAGGTCCTGCTGAGAAGAAATGTAATTCAGGTGTAGAGGGAAGAAAAGGGATTTTCAAAATATATTTATGGGAAGAAAGGAAGGATGCTTGCCACCTTGTTAACATGCTTTGGAAAGGCAGGGAGGCCCAGAATGAATTAAGAGAATTCTGTTTAATGAAGATGCAGTTACTTCTCAACTCTCTGGTTGGAATCCTAGTGACTTTCCTTTCCTTAGACACTAATTTTTGAAGCTCTCTCTGTAAGGGAAAGACATTCTGCTCATGCTATCCCCACTGGAACATCATTACTCTGTCTTCATCACCTAGCCCCTCTGAACATCTTAAATTGTGAACTCAACCACTACAGAAGTTTCAGACATTTGTCGCATAACTAATATGCTTAATCCGCAGAGGGAAGAAAACATGTCAGAACTGAGATGGTGTGATAAACTAATACTGTCATTTGGGGACAGAGTAAAAAGTAAATTAGTAAAATCAGAAAGCCATTTTCTTCATGATTAGTGACCATGATGATGACACTAATTTACAATTCACTCAATCGTCTGTCCAAGCTTGATGTGGAGGGAAGGACACATCCATCAAAAGAACATGTTTAATTAATTCACACTTCCTCTCAGGTCCTTATTTCATGTAAAGTGCTAAACATTTTAACCTTATACAACATATTCATGCCCATATGCAATATTCATGTCCATATGCAATAATTAGCAAAGAATTTGCATCCAGTAATGGCAGCCATAAAACATAGATTGGTCTAAAGTGTGACAATAGTATGATCACGCAAAACCTTGTGCAGTTTCCCAGAAAAGAGTCCACTCCTGCTCCCACTGAAATCCGTGGCAAAACTTATGTTGATTTCAAGAAAGACAACAGTGAATAATACTTGGTCCCTATATAGCAGCCTTTAGCCATCTCATAGTATCAAAGCACCTGATCTCAAAGCACTTTAAAAAGATGAGTAAGTATCATTATCCCCATTTAACGGAGGGGAAAACACATACAGAGATGGTTAGTGATGTAATAATGTCCCTGTTAGCGTTTTCTGCAGGGATCAAACCCTGAACTTCTGGATCTAAAGAGCCTCTAGTGCATGAGCTAAAGAACAAGCTACATTATTCTGGAGATAGTATAATACTCAAACCTCTAAGTGGTTTAGGTACAGAAAGACATTCCGATATGTTTCATATGCCCCCTAGCTAGTGAGTTACAGTGCTTTACCTAAAGTCCTACAGTGGAACATACCAGAGCAGGGAAATGAAGACAGATCTATCTCCTGACCTTCTCTTCTGTACTAACTACTGAAGTCTGGTGCCTTGGGCGGGTGCAAGAATAAATCACAGGGGAGGAACTGGGAATCTTTGCCTTCTTTCTTGAGATTACATCACAAATTAAACAAGTCACAGGTCCTCTTTGCACTTAGACCACTTTAGGAGTAGGCATTAATCCAATGGTTTTACGGCATGAGTTTTGCTCCTTTGAAGCTGATGCTCTGTGACGCGTCAGAAACATAGGCAATTAAAAAAAACAACCGCTTCCTAGGGGAAAATGTAAAAACCTGTTTTGATTGTTGTTTATACATTTTTAATCAATGTTTACTTCAGAAGTGCAGCAAATGATTCTGAAATTATTTTCACATATATGGGATGCAGCCTGACTTTATTGTACTGTGGAATTGTGATACTGTGGGTGTTTGCCATAGAGGTCAGTGAATAATATGAGGAAAAAATTCCATGAATATATGTTCAGATCTGAAAGCCAATTTCGATTTTACCATACTTATAACAATTTCATGTTCACTTTCTCTGAATGTACAATCACTTAAACTTTACTTATGCAAATACTCACAAAAAGAAAATTTTCAGTTTGAATCCTTGAATATTCAAGAAGGGTGAAATTCACCTGAGGTGTGGAGGACCAGCAAAAAAAGACCCTGTGCACTAAATTAATTCTGCTTCCAGGCTACTGTTATTAGTTGAACAATAATGTATTCAGCAAACAGAATTTGACCAGCTTTAATCATTATTAAGATATATCATGCAATGCAATGCTCAGATTTTATTCTGAGACCTATCTATGGATTGTTATTAGTTAATATATTAACTGGATAAGTGTTAGCGATATTTAAGTATTGCTGTTATGCGGGTTTTCTGCTCATTCATGTTACTTTATTCCTGCACACTGTTCATGACCTCCTGGGTTGGGAAGAACTACTGTGATTTTGCCACTGTCACAGTTACTGGGCTACCTGCATCTCTGAATGCATCCTCTACAGAATTAAGCTCAGGCCTTTACCTTTCTTGGGGTGGAATTCTCCTGCTCTTAGACCCTGTATCCACTGTGCTTACCCAGCCGGTCTGACTGTGTTTGGTACCTGCAGTTCTTCCCTTTGGGAGTCTGTGACCAGTGGGGTATATAGTCAGTAGACAGCTTTCTTAAACCAAAGTATTGTTTATTTAACCAGTAGGAATAAAGCTCTTAGATAAAAAAGATTTTAAAGCAGTCCAGATGCCTATCTGTCTTAGCTAAGCCCCACCATCCTGTGGCAGGCTTAGTTTTCTCGGATGCCTTTGTTAGTCAACCCCGAACAACACCCCAGCAACTACCTCCTCTGTTAAGAGAATGGATCCCTTTTAATCCAGCCGGAGTCCCATTGTTCATGTCAATTCCCAGGGTTTGGTACTCTGTAACAAAGTGGGACTTGCCACCGTGACGCCTCCTGCTGGCCATCCTGGGAATTAGTTCTTGGCCCTTCCAGTCCACCTTCTGCTAGTGGTGTCACGCCTGCCATCACTGCAGTCGCCACTCTTTGGACCTGCGGCGCTCCCCAGACCGCAGCGTCCTCTTCTGGGCACAGTCTTCTGGCTGTGCCCCCCACCCCAGTATCTCCCGCTTCTGGGGGACCAGTAATCCTTAGTTCTACCACTTGCCTCAGCGGCCAACTGCAATTCAAGGTCCAGTCCCTCGCCTCAGGGGCAAACTGCAATCTGGATATTGGCCACTCTCCTCACTGACAAGTGAGGTGCAAGATGGGGTGGGGGTTCAAACACTTCTTGGAAAAGGCAGTTTGGTAGGCTCTGCAGGAGGTCGAGCTAGACTTCTTAGGGCCTATGGCTCTGACATTGTCCCATAACAACCCTTACTTGTTTGCTGAAGGGTGGCTTATCTCGAGCTAGTCTTCCCTTCCTGCTTGTTTTCCCTTACAGCCCACTGTTAAACTAAACCAACATATCCATATGGTAAACCTCCCAATAACCAGGTCAGAAGTTATTCCAGGGCCGCTCCACATCCACCACAGCAACATGCCCGGGAAGAGGCTAGCGTGAGGTCATCACATTTAGTTTCACTGCTGACCTTAATGAAAATTGGAAGTCATATCTTCAGAAGTGACATTTATAGTTAGCTGTTTTCATTCCTAGATCTCAAAGGGATCTGCAAAATAAGGTAAAGTATCACTATAAGAGAAACAGAGAGGTGAAGTAGCTTGCCCAGGGTCAGTGGCAGGAATGGCCCCTCTGTCTCCTAACTCACAGTCAAGTGTCCTAGCCACTTAACCACACTTGTGCTTCACTAACCTACTCTAATCAATGGGTGTCTTTCCATTACCTTCCTCCAACCCGACACTGACAATCTTTCATATATGTTTCCCTTTCTTGAATGGTTCAACAACAAAGTGCCGTACCCAATGCAAATATAGTCACATCTTGAAACTGAATATATGAACTGCACTGCAGTTGTCTAAATTAGTCCTCGTCATAATGTACTGTTGGTTTAAACTGTTGCCTCAAAGAATACCTAATTACAAAATTGTTTTGGTATCCTCTCCTCAAACTTCATTAGACATGGAGCACTACCCATCCTTGACTTGGTTGTTGTTTTTTTTTAAAAGTCAATAAAGTACTAAAACTACACTGTTGAAATATTTACAAACCATCTGGCTCATATTTAATTTTAATTAGACAGAATCTGTGAAAATAATTCCTGCTTCTTGTAATTAAGTTCACTAAAAGAACAACAATGACAAAGCAGCAGGTCTTGTTAATGATGCCTTCTTCACACCCAAGAATTACGTTACAAATAGCTTCAGTTATTGAGAGACACCACACAGCGTTTTCAAAAGCGCTCAGCATTGGCCTAAACCTGCTCTCATTGGAGTCAATGCTTTCTTTTTTGCCACTGACTTCAGTGGAAGCGGAGGTAGGCCAACACTGAGCACTTTGAAAATCTCTCCTTTTGGGTTAACTGCAATATCCTACACTAGAGATGGGAACCAGAGGGTATGGCCCACCGGAGGAGGGCAAGGTGAGGTTTACCCTGCTGACCTGCCCTTGGATTTCCACCAGAGAAGGGCTGTCTGAAAAAGAATTGAGTCAGTGAAGGGCCTCAGGGTTTGGTCCAATAGGAGCATGTGGTAACATAAATATAACTGACATAGGTCAATCTTTGCCAGTAAATTATTAACTAAGGGCCAAATTCTATCATCCTTGAGAGAGAAAATCTCCTGTTGTTCTACCGAGGACCATAGAATTTGATCCTAAATACACTCATAAGTGCTTTAGAGGGAAGAAATTATATCAATGAAAGTGCCCTCTCTCTCACATATATACCTCATAGAGATCAGCATATTTTAAGAGCTCAATGACTACATTGCTCCCTCATCTGAGGTTGCTTGACTGCCTATTGTCAAAGTGGTCACCAGTACTGAGGTCCTATTAGATTCTCCTAAGCTCCTGGTCACACACATGGGCAGAAACATCTCCTTTCACCTTCAGCTGATGGAAGAAGTGCACCGATTCTTCTCAGAGGCAGACCTTTGCCAGAGTCATCCATGTTTGTCTTACTTCAGGGGCTAGAAGGTTGCTATACCTGAGGCCTGTTGCTAGGCTACTCAGAAGCATTATTTAGTACAAAATACAGCTGCCAGTCCTTGAGGAAAAGCAGTGTGATAACAGCATTTGAACACAGGTGTAATATTGTCTGCCAGTTAACTGAGAGGTGGGATTCAAGATGATGCCTAGTTGGTCTAGACTCCACTTATATCAGACCAGCTTTTCCACCTGTACCATAACAACTACACTGGGAAGAGTGGGAGCAAAGCAGATTATCCCACATCTGCCTGCTGCGGGATCCTTATAGCATTCTCAGAAGCTTCTGGTTCTGGCCACTGTCAAGGACAGGGTACTGGGCTAGACAGACCTTGGGTCATATCCAGTCTCACAATTCCTGTGTTCCCAAGGAGTGTTTTAGCTCTCTGTCTCAAGGCTGAAGCTGATGGGAGCTGAGGTATTCAGTCTCACTGAACAGATGATGCCTGAGCCCAGTCCTAGCTGCTTTAGAGCAAAAGGTAAAATGCTTTAATTTTTTCAGAACTTCCACCAACCTACAGACTTCATTATCTCCTGAAAGTCTACTGGCTGCTATCTGATTCTATCAATCTTCCCAGAAGAGCTGAGACAGCAATTGCATGAGAAGCGAAGTATATACTTTAGGAAGATATTTGGGCCCATTAATAATGGGCCATAATGTGCAATCAATTTCTAAGCAGACCTCCCTATTGAGGTCAATGGGGAGTTGTGCTTTAACATGCTGATTGGATATGGCCTAAGATATACATTAACCTACTCACTTAGCTTCTTTATGATAGTTAGCCTTTTTCGATGGGATTTTATCTCGTCTGCTTTACTAAAAGTAAAAGATAAGAGATTATTCTCTGCTTCTCTTATAAAGTTGGCTAGAACACATGGAAGGCTCAATGACTATGGCAGAAACGTAGGTGTTCAATGGGCCATTTTAGTGAAACAATGTTAACTTACTATCACAAATAGCTTCAGCTAGAAAGCGACAAATGATGTTATTTCAAGAGAAATAAAAGAATGTGAAGGGTGTTTTTTTTTTTGGCATCAGGCTACAAAGAGGGATTGGAGTATCCCCATGGGGAAAAAAAAAAAGCCCCCACACTATGTGGTATGGACAGTAAAATCATACTTTACAAGTGATATAAGCAAGATTCTCCTAAACACAACACATGCAGACCTGTTTCAAACATGCTAAACTGTTCAAGGGTTTAAACTCTGTTATATCTGTTAAAAATGTGACAGTTTCTGAAAAACCATGATGATATTGTTTTAATTACTATTATTAATTGCTTGTAGCTCTTAGAAACCTCAACTGAAGTCAGAGTCCCGTTGTGCTAGACTGGTATTTCTCAAACTGGCGGTCTCGACCCAAAAGGGGGTGTCAAGGCTATTGTATGGGGGACATGAGATCACAAAAAATATTGCCCAGGGGAAGGGGAGTACAGCAGCAGATGCCGCTCTCTGGCCGCCCAGCTGACAGCAGCGCTGCCACCAGCAGCAGCGCAGAAGAAAGGGTGGCAATACTATGAGTATGCACCAATAAGTATGCACAGTAATTTGCTATCAGTTTTTTGGGAGGGTAGGGAGAGGTCGTCACAGCCGGAAATATTTTCAAAGAGAGAGCTCAGCAAAAAAAGTTTGAGAACACCAGTGCTAGATACTATACCAACACATAATGGCAGACTGTCACTGTCTCCAAAAGCTTGCAGTCTACATAGGGAAGATTGAAGAAGAATGGGAGAAAGGAAATAATGTCATCCTCCTTTTATAAACGAGGAACTGAGGAACTAAGGTCTCACAGTAAAGTCTGTGATAGGGCTGGGAACTAGAGGCAGATCTCCTGACTCCCAGCTCAGTGCTTTAACTACACGACCATCTTCCCTTGCTGTATAATTGAATATTGTAAAACATAGCAGCTAAAAATGGGAAAGATCTAATGTCCTAGATGGCTGAGGGAACCTCACTACCTCCTGTTTTTTGGCAACAGATAACGTTCCTTGTCATTTCTAAAAGCAAGAAAGCTGATGAAGGGCACAGGGCTTATTCAGCTTAGGTGACTCTTGAAGCAAGATTTATGCAGGATTTTTTCCCATCTTTAAGTGTGTTAGAATAAATAATACTTGTTATTTAAAAAAAAACAGCTGTAAAATGATCATGCTGACATAAAAAGGATTTGCCTTAATTGTGAAATAATCCTTTGGCTCCAGAAACATACAGTAACTTTTCCATCCTCAGGGTAACATTTTACTGCTATTATTAGTCTCTAAACCAGACACATAACTGGCAAATCTAGAGCAAAATTGAACGTCAAGTCACAGAAGAACTTCTGTTGCTCTTAAGGATTTGCTGCTAAAGTTTTTCTGTTCTGCTGGGCTGATCCAGCACCCAGTAAAGAAATAGGAATCTTTCTATTGACTTCAGTGGATATTGGAATTCATTTTTGGAATTGAAGTATCCCTGTGAGGAGAAGTCAGACATTCCATAGATAAATCGTTTTGTATGGGAGCAGAAAATCATTTCTCTGGATCACATGATGTTAAAGGAACCTTGATGGGTAAAATAAAGGCAGCTAGAGACCAGAGATTTCATAAGTACCTCTTGCATGTTAATGGCTGACAATATATATGAACCATACTTAGTACAAGAAGGAAACACAGAAAGAGCAAACATCCTAAGAATGTGTGGAAACTTTTCTTTTCACTGATCCTTGTGACTTAGAGGGATAGTGAACAAATAAAAACATAATCTAGAAAATATATATATTCCTCAAATACAGTCATCTTTGAAGAACACTCAGCAGTAGGAAAGCCAAGAACCCAAAGTTATGTGGAGAAGGAGAAGCAATAAATGAAAGCCTCCTTATTAAGTTGCCCCTTGATAGAAAGGAGCTTTGGGATGACTTTATCCAATAACTTCCTTGTTATCGGGTAGTCTGCTCCCTTAAGGGTAGTGATAGCTACTGGTCAGCACACCCTGTTATGTGGCTTGGCCTGTTAAAATTTTAGAAGGTCCAGTGTATTGATACAGACAAGGACCTAAGAGATATTGATAGAGAGGAAGCTGTTCTGGGAATAAGTAATGCTTGGGAGGAAATCCTGTCACTGTGTCTTTAAGGGCCTGGGGCCAGGAGCCTTGCAGAGAGGGTGGGCCAAGGCTCCCTCTCAGCCAGTTGGGGATGAGGTAGGGGAAGAGGGCTGGCATAAATGTTGTCTCTTGGCTCATAGCAGGGTAGCTACTAGCAGGAGAAGATTGGGCTGTTGAGTCTCTGGGTTTAAGGACTAACTGGGGAAAAGGGGCCAGCTGAGGCAGAAGCTGGCTAAATTATAGCCCAGCTCCAAGGAGGAGAGCTGGGGACATCTGTTTTGAACTTGCTGAGCAGGACTCTTAGATGGACCCAGAGTAGGGTGAGCTGGGGCAACTAACCAAAGTGAGTAATGCTGGTAGAAAGACTTAATGTCAGACCCCATTAAGGGGTGCATGCCTTGAACCAATGCAGTCTGGGTACTTGACTGACAGAACTGCAGGGGGCCCTGAGTGTAATCCCCCTGACAGGCCATGAGGGGGCCACCAAGTGTTGTGCTGGAGAGCAGCACCCCATGACAGCCCTCTTCTGCTAAACACGCACATGCTCTTTCAGAGTCCACTATGGCTGCAGTTATGAAATACAGCTTGGATGGAAACTTGTCAATGAGACATGTGGCTCAAGTGAAACAGAAGAGCAGTGCCGGCCTTCAAAATGCAGAATATTGTTGCGCAGACCTGGCCTGGTCCTGCTGGCCTGCTCTGATGCTTTGCACAGTAATGCACCTGTTTACATACCCTAAGCTTGATTGTGACCTTCTGTTTTGATTTCTTAGCCAAGATGAGATCAAGTAAAACAAAACATCAACAATCAGTGACCTTCTTAACCCACAGGCTAGAGAACCTGTTGATTTATGGCATGATGCTGGGGACATGATTTTGTTCTGCAGAAATCCTTGCCCTCCCTAAAACGATATTTTTTTTAATTCCTTTTTGAGGAGACATCTTGCATATTCTTGAAGTGGTGATCCTGATGGAATTCCATACTTCCAGTTACCTGGCCTCTTCTCTAATGTGACATTTTCTAATGCTGCCATAACAGGTTACAACGAACTTCACCTAGAATGGTCCTTTAGAATATGTGCTAACTACTTATGCTAAACTATCTATTCAATCTTGTATTTAATTGTGATACTCTGAGTTCCTTTCCCAGGTCTGACCAAGAGCTCTGGGTAGCTCAAAAGCTTGTTTCTCTCACCAATAGAAGTTGGTTCAAAAAAAGATATTACCTCACTCACTTTGTCTCTCCAACATCGCGGGATCAACATCGCATACAACAAAGATGACATGCTTATTGATTCCATTTTCGTTCTCAATCCCATTACAGGATGGTTCGCAGAAACGCTCGGGTATAGGAACCTGATCAGAAAACATGGTGCATTGTATTGTGGAAAATGCAAAGATGCTTTCAACATGAGGAAAAAATGGGTGGTCCATGCAAAGCATCGGCTCCTAGTTAAATCCTTTATCGAGTACTTAACCATTCAAATGGTCAGCCTCATGGTGGAAGAACTGAAAGATTATTGGTAAACAAACTACATTCATCTAGTTCCTTTCTTCCCAAAGCAATTTGCAAAGTGATACAAACAAGGCATCTCCTCATTTATCACTGAAAAACAACCTGTTCTTGAGTGAAAGGTGGCAACTAGTTTCAATGATATGCAGCAGTTTAGGACAAGGAGCACAGAATATATTTACTCTGTTGAAACTGCAGTGGTTGTTTAGAGAGACAATATAATAAAAGAAGATGAAATTTGGCCAGAACACTAGTGTTTACACCTTCTCTTACAGAAATCCAAAGGCCTTTGTTTTATGTCTCATTCAAAAGATAGCACTTCCTGCAGTGCAGTGACCCATCTCAACATGAGAGCCATACCTCCTGCTGAATAACAAACATTGCCTTCCGATGCTCTTTTGAGACTTTAGAAAGGCATATTGGTTCTTTAAGGGCAGGTCTGGCCCAGGCGGCCTTTTCCTTGGGTCACAGCCTCTTTGTGGGCATTCTGGGAGTTATAGTTCCCAGAAGGAGCATGTGACAGAGCGCAGCTTGCTGGGGAGCTGCATAAAGGACAAGTCCTGGCCCTCAGTAAGAAGAGAGCCTAGGAAGGGTGTAAGAAGTTGGGTAGAGGTTCCTCATTCTGAGAGCTGGGGGAAGAAAGAACCTAGTGAATAGCTACAGAGAGCTAGGCAAGCTGGGAAGCAGTGGTGCATTAATAGAGGTGAATCTGAAGATTTAGATAGCTTCAAGTTGGTGTGAGATCAGTGGTGTGACCTTGAAGCCTGTTGTCTGCACCTGCTCAGTTTAGGGGCTCCAAGTTAAAGCTTCCAGAGATAGAGAGGAAGTTGCACCCCTTTCATTGGGGGAATGACTGTGTCCTAGGGAGGCCACGGATCTGTGTTTTACTTGGACTTAATTACCCAGGAGGAAGTAGCCTTTTAACCAAAACAAAAGCCTTCATCACCCAACCAGCCAGAGGGAAACCTACTGCCATAAAGGTAAGAGTCCCCTACAGATCCATTCTGTTCAAGTAGGAGTTCAGTGTGACTCAGTTAATCTGGTGAAATCTGACAGGGTGCAAACCATAATATAGTATAGTAAAATGGGGAGAAAACTCTAATGACATGAAGCTTTTGACCCAGTTGTATCAATCTATCCAGTGACAAGCAGATTGGATTAAAACCTGCATTGTCCCCAGAGTGTTGTTTTCTCTGTGGCTTGCTTCTCCTAGAAAAGGAAGCTACATGCTTGATTTATAACCCTATGTCTCCTGTTTACTAAAATCATGATGCTTTAATATGAGACCCCACTCTTCAAATGTTACTTAATGCTACCTTTCCTTCTCCTGTTCACGTAAAAAAATTTTTTTGTAACTGTCCCTCTGCTATTTCTGGTATTGAGCCTTCAGCTGACCTTCTGGATGATTGTGATTTATGACTTAATTTCATTTGTTCTTGCTCTGTGTTTAGGTGTGTTTTTTAAATTGTGGCATTGAAACTTTAACCTAGGGTTTGGAGTGTTTACCGGAAAATCATGGTTTTAGTTGACTGGCACGTATATCTGCAAAGGGAAAGTAATTCTAGTGACCCAAACCTTTGTGTAGTAAAATAACACACATCCTGCTTTCGATTATGACTTCCTGAGCTGTCTCTTTGGGTGTTTTATAGTCTTAAGTAAAATTAGCAAAAATCTGCAGTTTCTGCAAGTCAATCGTGTGTTTTAAAACCTATGATGAAAGAATCTGATTATGTTACAACTTTAGGGAGATTATTGTTAACTTCTAATAAAACCATGGCAGTATCTTACTCTCTAAGAATAAAAAAGTTGGCCTCTAGGTCATGACACTGAGTTTCTGTAGCGTTAGCCCAGAGTGCTATGTGCCTAAATTATTGGCTTTGTGAGCTGTTAGCTGAATATTAACTCTACATTTAATAACCCCTTGACATCTGTAGTGTCTCATCTAGTGGTGTATCCTAATGAAGACTATGACTGATTGATTGATTGTTTCTCTGATGCAGCCATTGGAGAACTCTGTAGCTGCTGTGGTTCACATCAGAGCATTTCCAGATCAATTTCAGGAGGCAGTACTCCCTGGGAACATGCCCTTTTAGAAGACAGCCTAGATGTGGTTCATGTTGATATCATAGTAGCAGCCTGAGGCCCCAATCAAGATTAGTACTCTTTGTGTGCTATACAAGGTCAGGTGAAGGTACGTGGGCACAAATGAGCCCCTTTTCTGCAAACACATGCCTCAGATGCTGAATGTTTTAGTGAGATCTGGAGGGAAGAACTAAATACTGTGTGTTGGTCATTGACGAAGACTGGACAAGATAGCTGAAATGACAGAATGTGAGTTTCATATTATGCCGATGTCTGCATTTACTGTAACTGTAAAATTACTGGGACTCCTCAATACTTTGGTGAACAATTTTGCTGCTTTTGTTTACCTGCTCATATAACAGTTAGCTTTTGGAGAAGCGTTCATTGTTAGTTGTGATTGTTTTCTGTTTAGCATATGACTAATAAAGTCTGTCTTGTCTGGGCACTGACAGAGAACACTTTTTTTTTTTTTTTTTTTTTTTGCTGCCCCTTCACCAAATGGTCTACAACAGGCAGTAAGTGCTCAGTTGTGACTGTTTAAATTATTTTGGTTTCTTTGGGCATGGTAGTCAGATGGTATTCTAATGAGTGGAATGATTATTATTTGCTGGCTTATCTAATTATGGATTTAGATCAGGGGTCGGCAACCTTTCAGAAGTGGTGAGCAAAGTCTTCATTTATTCACTTTAATTTAAGGTTTTGCGTGCCAGTAATACATTTTAACGTTTTTTAGAAGGTCTCTCTCTATAAGTCTATATATCATATAACTAAACTACTGTTGTATGTAAAGTAAACAAGGTTTTCAAAATGTTTAAGAAGCTTATTTAAAATTAAATTAAAATACTGATATTACGCTGCCGGCCTGCTCAACCCACTGTTGGCCTGGGGTTCCGTTCACCTAGGCCGGCAGCGGGCTGAGTGGGGCCTGTAGCCGGGACCCCGGCTGGCAAGGGGCCAGCAGCCAGGACCCCAGGCTGGCAGCGGGCTGAGAGGGGCCTGTGGCTGAGACCTCGGCTGTCAAGGGGCCAGGATTGGGGTTCCATCTGCTGGCTCCTGCCAGCCAGAGTCCCAGCTGCCAGCCCCACTCAGCCCGCTGCTAGTCTGGGGTACTGGCCCTGCCCACACAGAGTGGTATCTACCTTCTCCCTGGTTCTGCCCCATTCTCTTCCTCTCTCTCTCGGCACTGAGCTGAGGGTGGGGGTGCACTGAACACAGGGCTAGGGTGAAGGAGCAGGCTGGGGGTTGGGGTGCAGGGTCTGGCCAGGAGGTAGAATGAGGGAAGGGGCTCAGGGTTGGGACAGGAGGTTTGGGTGTGGAGTGCTTACCTGGGCAGCTCCCATTTGGTGCGAGGGGTGCAGGTGGGAATGTGGGGGGGAGGGGTGCAGGAGCTCGTTTGGTGCTCAGGGTGGGGGATGCAAGAGTTCAGGGCATGGGGTGTGGGTATGTGGGGGGGTTCAAGAGTCAGGGCATGGGGCTTGGGGTGTGGGTATGTGGGGGGGTTCAAGAGTCAGGGCATGGGCTGTGGGGGGTGGGTATGTGTGGGGGGGTTCAAGAGTCAGGGCATGGGGTGTGGGGTGTGGGTATGTGGGGGGGTTCAAGAGTCAGGGCATGGGCTGTGGGGGGTGGGTATGTGTGGGGGGGTTCAAGAGTCAGGGCGTGGGGTGTGAAGGGGCTCAGGATGTGTGGGAGGTGCCACAGTCAGGCCTGGGGTTGTGGGGTGGGTGCTGGGATCAGGGCAGAGAGCTGGGGGGTGGGCTGGGATCAGGTGGTGTCCTGGCAGGGGGCTGGAGTGATACACCCTTATTCCACCTCCCTTCCCCAAGGCCCCACTCCTGCCTCTTCTCTGCCTCTTTGCCTGTCTGAGCGTCGAGGGCACTGGGGCTCCTCTTCTCCCCTCCCTTGCAAGGGCCATCAGTGGCAGGGAGAGAGAGGAGGTGGTGCACGATGTAGCACGCTAGGGGAAGAGGCCAGGGACGGGGAAGCTTGGCTGCCAGCGGAGCCTGCCCTACAGCAGCAGCCAGCAGGACCAAGCTTGCTTCTGACCTCGCCAGAAAGAGTGGTGGGTGGGGAGAGGGCGTGGAGAAGAGCAGGCCGGGACGGGCAGGATTATTAATGACACGCTGCTGCCTGCCGGGGTCCTGGCCATCGGCCCCGCCCAGCCCACGGCTGGGGTTCGGCAGCGGGCTGAGCGGGGCCAGCAGTGGCCGCAGAGTGTAAATAAAAATCAGCTTGGCATGTGTGCCATAGGTTGCTGACTCCTGATTTAGATCCTACTGAATTCAGGGGAAGTCAAGCTCTACCTTTGGCTCCATCTCTTTATAGGCTTACTGGAGTTCCATCTCTGTTTAACCCAAAACAGTCTCAAGTGTGATGCTCCCTATGGAAGTTTATCCTACCTGGCAGCAACAATGAATTTGAATGACTGCAAAACTAGATGCCAATTTATGCTGCTTGAGCACGTAATCTGAACTCCTGTATTGTTTTAGGGTTGTGGGGAAAACTTGTGGAATGTGACTCTTTTTAAACTAGACCTCATCATAACCCTCAAAGCAGTTCAGCAACTCATGACTGCATTTAGGATTTGGCAAGATCTGTTACGCTGCAGATGATTGGGGGGGTCTCCTAATTAAAAAGACATTTTTCCAATGGATAGCAATCACCAAGTATTCAAGGTTAATCCAGAGCGATTCCCCTCAGAATGCTGGCAAATTGTTGTGCTTGCCCATGCATGAAAGTGTTCGCATGAGTGTTTTCTGTGTCGCTTATTCTAAACATCCTGGGTTTTTTTTTCTGTAGCACAAAATTCTTTTTTTAATGCAGCTGACATGCAAAACACAGCTATATCACATGTGTTACATTGATGTGTTGTCAGTTCCCATTTCCTGACTATTAATCCCTCTTCTCATGTGTGAACTTTTACATTTCAATCAGTAGATCTTTCCTCTGAACACCTAATTCCTCTAAAACCAAGGTTCCTAAATTGTGGTCCACTGCTGATAACATGACAGTAGGCCTGCTAAACCCACACTTCTTTCCTATGTCCCTTATATCCAGAGGATATAATAAGCTACCTGCTTCAGGGAGTCAGCAGAAGGGACATAACTTTCCCCACTAGTTTCAACACCTGCCAACGGGATGGGGGGCTTCTGTGTAAGACAACTTCTGTACCAGGTGGGCTATGCCCCATGTAGTATAAAACACTTTTGTAGATGAGCTAATCTTAATCTCTATACATTTTCTTATCAAGAACAGAGTAGGCATAGAGAAAAAACCTATAGGGTCTGTGAAACATTAAAAGCATCCAACCCAACCATAGTATTAAACGTGTGTTTTCCACCATCTCCTCTAGCAGAAGGATAGGAAATGGGAAGTATGGCTGAAAATGATTCATCACCTGCCTGAAACTGATGTTTATCAATTTGAGGCATATCACCTCAGCTGAGCAATAGAACTCCAGCAGATGTCAAAAGCAGTTACACTGCCTGACTGATATGTCACGCTTCAGAATAACCTTACTGCTAATGACAGTCTACTGTTGATGGAGCGCTTGTTGTTGGTCTAGAATAGTAAGGTGCTCTTGACTCGTCTGTTAGCCTGGAAAGTTGTTTGTGTGTGGTCTAGTGTTACCGTATTGCACTATAATGTGAAAAGGGCACCCTGCTCACTTTGTTTTTTTAAACACTGCCTATACTTGGTTCTAGTGCTATCCCTATCAAAAACAACAGTTAATATAGTAAGGTGACCCCATCCTCCTGTTTAAATGCACCCATCTTCCACGCTCCCCTTTGAGACTAAAATTTCCCATACTAGGGGCAGGTCTACACTATGGCAAGGATTGATGCTCTGAGATTGATCCACAGGCAGTCGATTTAGCGGGTCTAGTACAGAACCACCAGATCGACTGCAGATTGCTCTTCAGTCGATCCCTGTACTCTATCCCCGAAGAGAAGAATAAGGTAAGTCGACAGGAGATTTTTCTCCCGTCAACACACTGCGGTAACTCAATCTAAGGTACTTTGACTCCAGCTCCATTATGGTTGTGTAGACATAGCCACACAGGCCATTGTGTTACACCTATCTTTAATTTCAACTATGTGCTGAGACCAAGGCTATGTTTACACTAATGTGGTAAGTCGGCCTACGTGATGCAACTCCAGCTACATGAATAACGTAGCTACAGTTGACTTACCTTACTCTTCTCATCTGGGGGTAGAGTACAATGATCGACTGGAGAGCGATCTGCAGTCGAGTTGGTGGTTCTTTACTAGGTCCGCTAAATCAACCGCCTGTGGATCAGTCTCAGGGCGTTGATCCCGGCTATAGCGTAGACCAGCCCACATGTGATCATGATTCCCTCTAGTGGCTGGTCCCAGAAACTGTGCCATACTACAATTGGTATAAAAAAGCTCCTTGCTCAGGGGAGAGACATTCTCTCTGTCCTCCTGTTTCCGTTGCAGAAGCTAAGTGTAACCAACTCCACATGGGTCCCAGTGGGGTTTGAACCCAGGACCTGATGCTCTAAAAGAATGAACCTCTACCCCTAATTTAATAGGGCTTAGCTCCATAGCTAGCAGTTAACAGACTCAATAACCTCTTATGTGGCCTAGGCACTTGACGGGTACATGTACAAGCACAGTTGTACAAAGGGCCCCACGATTGTACGTTTAAACATGTAAAGATGTAATTAGAATGTTACTAGGTGCTAAAGGTAAGAGAAATCCTGGGAGGGGACACAGCTCCCCCTCACCTTGTTGGTTTGGCTAAGCAGTGCTCCCCAGCAGCTTTCCTCCCCTCAGCTAATGCGGGGACAACTGACTGTGTCTAACCGCTGAAGGTTACCTCTTGCAAATGGAACTGTACAATGCGCTTCTTGCAGAGGAGGTCCAGACTATAGGTTGACTCTTTGTTTTCTTACTTAAAACAAAAACCCCTATAAACCAGCCCTACCTACCAGAAAAGGAGGAAGTTTAGGTGGACAGGACAGCTGTAGTTTTGGTTATCTATAACGCTGTTAGCAGTATCAGCAAAGTAAACCCCAGACTGCCGTGAGATATGGGAGGAAGACAGTCCTAGCTTTGTCACTGCCTGACTTTTGTGTGCTGGAAAGTGCAGTCTTCATATTGCAGTTCACATAAGCTAAATGCAACACTTACCTTGGAAGGAGAATGAGGAAACACTACCTCTTTGTACAGTGTTTCTCAGTAGAACTCCCCTTGTAGGGCAGAGAGAATTCTAAGGCTCTAGGAGTGGCTAGGATTGAACATTTGTGCCATTAAATGAACTCCCTCAGTACAAACCAGCTCTCCCTACTGGTTGCCAAAATTCTCCCTGAGCCACAATGAGTGGCCTGTGCCAGACTCCATCCCAGCTGACAAAATCTTCCTCTTCTACACCATGCGCCGAGCGCTCTGCACATCACACCCTACTCATGCCATAGCCAGACTAAGAGCTGTCCCTGACGATACCCTTGTGACTGGGATGGTCTCCTTTCTTTCAGATTAATAATAAGGGCCATGAAGAAGTCAATGTACCTGAGGTTTGCCTCTTTGCAGCTGGAATATCCCCACACGCAGGACAGTGCAAGCTGTGTCTATTTTCAGATGCTTCCAACATAGGGACCTCAAAAGATTTCATTCTTAAGTGCACTTCTTTAAAGAATTTCTACTGGTAGGAGGGGTTGGATTGAAATAGGAAAGGAAAATCTCTCTCTCCTTAGCTGTGAAGAACCTTTTTGAGTTTATTTGTAAATGCTGGTCACTCACAGTTGTAACTAGTCACTTGCTACTGCAGTGAAGGAATGCTTTTATTGGCTAGCGAAATGGGCTTGTTCCATAGACAAGCAGCGCATGGGATGAGAAGGCTGACTGACAGCTAGGAAGAACCGGAAGGACACAAATATACTGTCATAATTCTCTTGCAGTAAGCAACTGCATTAAGCCTTGCCTAAAGGCATTTTGATTAGCTCCCAAATTGCTATCTTTCATAAGGTGCTAATCACTTTTAGCTGTGAATAGACTGATTTGCTAACCATATTGAAACCAAGGGCTGAGGCAAATGCTGATCCGTTGTCAAATTCTAATTGGCTGTTGAAGAGAGAAGCTATCATTTATGGCTCACACCTCTTTTATGCATGCTCCTTCCAGTTTGTGATAGATGAGTTACATCAGCCAAGAGAAGTTTGAATAGCATTGTATTTTGCATGGGAGGATCTGTGTATTCAACTCCCCTCACTGCCTGAAAGCCTGAAAGGCACATGACCTGATGTGTCTGTGAACTTCAAAGTCTTTCATAAGACTTATTAAAATGAGGTTTAAAATGGAGCTGAGGTTTTGGGGAAAAAAATTTGTTTTTCTTTTCTAGCTATAAAAGGAAGCTCCACACATCGAGGGATAAAATTTGAGAACTGCTGCTTGACAGTTCAACATAAACAATCTCAGTGATGAAAGCACAATATAAGGATAATTATCTGTTCAAATAAATCTGCTTGATGCTAATGAGCATTTGAACAATCCATTAAGCAGTCAGATTTTCCTGGGCAATCTTCTTTGGTAAGCAAAAATGACACATCTAAAACTTTTATTAAGAATACAGTTTCCTTCCTGCGTCTCCTCTGCCTTGGATAGGAATCCCTTTCCTAATACAGAAAGAAGATACTGTATCTTCACTAGCAAGGATTTAGTTCCAGTAGCAGTGCACCCATCTTAGTTCAGTGACAGTCAATAGATGAAGGATGGATGGACTAGTTCAGATAAAATAAGAACTGACCCAAATCTTCACTGCCCCACCAACGTGGGCAACCAGACCCAAGACCGGTTTCCAGTCTGAGCTTCAGAGCCACTTTTTGGAGACAGCTGCGGATGTAGCAGTCTTCCATGATTGCATAGTGCCCTAGTAGGCTATGTAGGAATTGCACAAAATACATCTCCCTAGCTCACCTCTGCTGCGCTCCAGCTCTCTCTGAACCTCTGCTACTAGGGCACCTAAGGTCTTTACCATGCATATCCCAAAGTTGAGTTTACATTGGAGCAAGAGGTTCTCTGTCAGCCACTGTTTTGCAGTTGCCCAGAAAATGCGTGGGAGGGGAACATTCATGAAAATGTCATCCAAATATTTGCCTTGAAAAATTCATAAACATTAAAAATTGAAAAAATGTTTCCCAGCTCTAATGTATATAAAGCTCTGGTTATTGCATATACTGGGGCCCATCGTCCTGATCACTTACAATAAATCAGAGATGTTATGTGTTTAAATTACATAAACACAGCTAAATAGTATGTGGATGACCTCACATATTTGCCAAAGTGTCCTGTGAATCTCAAAATATTCACACATTGTGTCACAAGCCTTTACTTGTCAAAACATTCATACCAAAAGCTCACTTTCTTATTTCTTGTTGCTATTCTAAGTTTTCAGCCATCCAGTGCTGGAGTGAGAAACAATACCGTAGGACTAAAAGGGCCAATCACATAATAGACCGTCAAGCTTGCAAAAAACCCTCAAACTATAAGATCAATATTATCCAAATGCCTTCATAAGGATTTATGAATAATGAACACATTCAGTGGTGCTGGAACATTTTTTAATAGTGGAGTGCTGCAAGCCAGCCCCTTACCCCTATTCACTCCCCTCTTCCCAGAGCTGGGGCAGGCAGCTGAGATCCCAGGCACATGGGGCCAGCAGCTGAGACCTGGGGGTCTGCAGCACCTCCAAGTTCCCATGCCTATGGAGACATTCACTGATAATTAGGGCTGGATTGCAAATCAGAGAAGGACTAGATTGTCCAAATGAATAGTTAAGCTGCTGTAATACATGGCATTTCATTTACTCCCAAGGTAGGAGTTTGCTCTTCATGTGCATCTTGATGCGCATGCCCCTTGATTTCCTACAGAATTTTAAAAACACTGGACTCCTGCATGGAGCTGTACTTTACAGGTCTCTGCACAGCATATCTACAAGTGTTGATAATGGCTCTTCCTTTCCAGGGTGATTTGCCTTCCTTGCTCTAGGAAGAACGGGTAGATGATGTTCCACATTTTAATGAGACCTCAAAAAAAAATACAACCATTTTGGAAAGTTTCTTTTTTTTTTTTTTAATTCATTTCCAAGTCATGCAAAGGTGTGCACACACCTATGTGGAGTTTATTTTAACACTAAATGTCAGTACAGGAATAAAGATGGCAGAAACCCCTGCTGTTGAATTAGAAGATGGTGGATTAAGAACTTGATGCTATTTTCCTGATCACCTGAGACTCTCTGAAGGGCTGGAGTGGAAAGGCAGTATTTGGGAAAATGAATTGTTAATTCATTGTGTATAACTTCAAAAGATTAGAAAAATCCATTAAAAAGGCATTGGTGCCATTAATAAAACTTCTGTGAGCACTAGATATGGGGGGAGAAAATCAGCATTAGACTTCTCCATAACTAATCCCTTGGGACAGTAATGGGGAAGATGCAAGGCTAAAGAGTTTAAAAGCAGCTACAAAAAAGTTGGTGATGGCGCATGGATTTGATGAGTCTGGGATTTAAAAGGGGATGGTGTTGATGGTAATGTACTAAAGCATTAAAATGAAAAGTGTTTGGGGTGGGGGGGGGGTGCCAAGCTACTTAGCTGGTGTCTATTTTTATATGTCACTGACGAAACTGAATGTTAACCTCTCTGTACTGGAAGGGATGGCATCATTGCCACCTTCTAAGAGAGGCTCATTGCCAAAGGCACTTGTGCAGCTGATTGGTGAGGCAGCTGGCGAGTCAGAATGGTGGCATCTCACCCTCTCTCTGCTTGTAGATTGCTGTCCTTTAGTGATCTTTCCGATTTGTGTCTGAGCTTAGCATACAGCATGATCTCACTTACATCAGTGCAAATTAGAAGCAGCTTGGTTGACTGCAGTGTAGTTATACCAGCACACAAAGAGAAGAAGTGAGAGGGGAATTGAGCCTGAGGCATTAGCCTATTTTTTATTGTATTTAATTCTGTAAATGTAAATATTTGTCATCTATGGAGTTTGTATTTTGTGCATCAACATAGAAGGCCAAACCTGCCTTCAGGTGCACACGTACAGCACTTACCACTGATGTCAAGACAAGCTATGTGACTCCAAAGGTGGAATTTGGTCCTTGTGGGTATGTTACTACTTTCTGTAAACAAATCAGGTAATCAGACAATGTGCACATAGACCAAGATTTTCAAAAGTGGCTAGTGCTTCTAGATGTCCATCTTCGAGTGCCAAATTTGCGATATCTTTCTAAGGGTGGTTTTCAGAGAGTGAGTGCTCAACTCTTACCAAAAACTGGGCACCTTTTAAGGTGCCTTAACCTAAGTTACTCAAGATCGCTATTGAAAACCATTATTCCATATCTCTTCCACGGCCCCTTCCTAGTTTTGAAGTTGAGATTAACAGGTGTGTGGAGGAGGAGATTTGTAGACCAGGTGTTTGGGGACCATTTAGCTTGCTTGCTGCTTCCTGATTGAAAATGTGAGCATTTAGCAATTAAGGTGGCTAACTTCATTATTTTCTCAGCCAGGCTTACGATAGTACCACCGACTGGATCAAATGTTATCGCATACAGGAGGTCATAAAGTCTACCCAGTTTCAGTTTCTCTTTCTCTGTTTGTTTTTGTTCCCGGTGACCCTTGCTACACTACTGCTTAGCTTCTTTGTCATTCAAGATATCTTCTTTTTTTTCCCCCCAAGTGTTTGGTCTCCTCTCTTTCCTTGTGATATTGACTAGAACTGGTGGGGGGAAAATTTCCCGTGCAACATTTTTTAATAACTAGCTTTTTCTTTCTGACAAATTTCCATTTTCTATCAACTTTTGGGATTTCTTTCATTGAAAAACTGAAAATGTGTTGGTTTTTGACAACTGAAGACCTCTGTCTATCATATACATTTTTTTGTTTGTTTTTGACGATCCCAAAACTCCATGGGAAAGGGTTGATGAAACCATTTAAAAACTTCAATATTTTTATTTTTTGTGGAAAAATGAAACGTATCTTTCAACCAGATCTTATACTGAATGTCTTTCCACTCTTTATTCGAGCCAGTTAGAATTATTTTTCTCCTGGAAAATGTGACTTTTTTTTTTTAGGTCTAAATCTCAGTGTTTTGAAAAATATGTAGATTTTGATGAAAGGTTTATTTTAAAAATTAAATGGATTTTCATTTTGTGTCAAACATTTTTAAAAAGGTTGAAATCAGAAGAAATGTTTCCATTTTCTCAAAACGTTCAATGACCTTGTTTCAGAATTTTGTGTTGTGGGAGAGTTTGAATTTTTTATTTGTTCCATTTCAGAACGGGGGAAAAAAAATTGGAATTGCAGAATTTCCCATGAAATGGAAAATCCAGTTCTTTGATCATCTTTATCTGCTCATAATTCTGCTCCGTGTAACTGACTATGCATAGATTTCTAAAAATATCCTTTAAAATAGAGATAACTTGTTCTTTTCAATTTTGTTCTTCCAGAGACACTATCCCTTTCGACCAAGAGTCTATTGTAGTAGAGTATATTGATTGCTGCCATTTTAGCAGCTGTCCAATCAAAACCAATTGATTACTTACACTTTTTATCAATAACATTTCTCTGGCAAAAGGCTTAAGTCACTTACCCTTTGCTGTCTTGGTTTTCCCATATATAAAAAGGGTAAAATACTGCATTTACTTTCTTCACAGGGCTACAATACATTTTAATTAGTGTACATAAGGCAACTTGGGATTAAACAGTTACTTAGGAAAATAAGGTGTGTGTGTGTGTGTTAAAGCAAAACCCCACAGACTGGCTGAATAACCTAAGAAACACACCAAAAAAAGGTGGTTTCTCTAATTGTCACTGGTTTTCAGGGATATTCCTTATTCAATGCACTGGGCCATAATATGTCACTGTCCATCATGGTTTTTACTTCAATTTCTAAAATGATTAAGAATTTGTTAGAAAAATATTGCTAAATGCTTCCAGCATGTATATACTTTTCTGAATGTCAATTAATTTTTGGCATGTCATTGAAGTCAAATGTTTGTTTGTTGGTAGATGATGACTAATAAGGTAGGTCAAAAATTGTTTGGAGTTTGGTACATTCGCATTGTGAGAGTCGTCATACTGAAGTTCAACCATGGGCAAACAAAGGGTGTGTGAACAAAGGGTATGTCTACACTGCAATTAAACATCTGTGGCTAGCTTGAGTCAGCTGACATGGGTTACCATGGATGCTTAATCGCAGTGTAGACCCACCCAAAGGGACTTGTGCTCAAACATGATTATTCCATACAGAAGCACTCCCTCTTTAAAGGCTCTTCCTGGATGCATAACTGAAAACTGTGTAAGTAGCACTTTATCGGCCAATTCAGATCAGATTGTACTAACGAATGACTTCTGTTTGATGCTCAAGATTAAATGGATTTTTCCATTCCCTGAGGGTAGAATTCATTCCCATGCTGACTTATGGAATTTATGCTGGCCCTCTGTATAGATCCCACTTAAGGTCCAAATTCAGAAAAATTCTGCAGCAGATACTTTAAGCACATGTTTAAGTCTAGTTGAGGTCCAATATGACTAAGCGTAGGCTTAAAGTTAAACATATGTTTCCCTGAATAGTGCCTCACATCCCACTGAAACTCTCAAAATAGGATGAAAGTGATGCAAAGTCCTTGCACAGGGGTGAATTTCTCCATGAATATTATTTCACTTTTCATTGCCTGCTGGAATGGGACTGTGACACAGCACCCCATGTTCTTCATAATGATATTATGATATGATTATGGCATAATTCTGATGCATTTTGTACAAGACAGGTCATGTGAGCTATCATCCAGAAAATCATAAAACTTTTTTCCAATATGATTATCCTGTTTGTATGCATGTATCATTTTTGTATCTAAAGTTAGGAACATTGGCTATGTATCTGTGTTTCAACTGTGCTTACTCTGGGTGACACCCACAACTAGCTTTTCTGGTACAACAATGAGGAAGCCAGACAGTGCTGATGGCCCATCAACAAAGACAATGAACCCTGGAAGAACTTAACCTTCCTGTGAATGTTCCAGACAGCCTGTGAGTAATGGCTGCTATAACTCAGCAAGGTCATGTGACCAGACCGCATGTCTCTGGACTCCATCTTGGGATATCAGTATTTTTCCACAAACCAGTCTGGGAACCAAGTTTTGAAACAAAGGGTTCCCACCATATGCTAAAGCTATATAAGGCAGGGAGTGAAATCATCTGTGGTTCTTCACTCCCTGCACAAGAAGACTCCTGGAAACACCTTGGGCAGGAGGAAGACCGAACTAGGGGACTCAGGCTAAAGGGATTTCTAGCCTGTGTGAGAGAGAATACCTGGAGATTCCAAGCTGTAAACCCAGTGTAGCTTGTCCCTTAAGAATCTGCAGCCTGCTTGTATCATCAGCCAGGGTGAGAATTTGCGAATTCATACGCTATCTTTCTAGTATCTTAGACATAGTTTGCATGTTTGTTTATTTGCTAGGTAATCTGCTTTGATCTGTTTGCTATCACTTATAATCACTCAAAATCTATCTTTTGTAGTTAAACTTGTTTTTGCTTTATCTAAACCAATCAGTTTGGACTGAAGTGCTTGGGAATCTTCGCTCAGAGGCAGTTGCTTATTCTTCTCCACATTGAGGGAGGTTACCGCTGAGCTTACGCTGTACAGTTCCCTGTGCAGCGCAAGACGGTATAATTTTGGGTTTATGCTCCAGAGGGGGTGTGTACCTGTGGAGCTGAGTTACCTTGGCTTTAGCTTTTGTACTGTTGATTTGTGTAGTGGCTAGTCAGAGAGCCTGCATGTAACTGCAGCTGGGTGTGCCCCTACCTGTGCGAATGCTGGTGAAATTATAAGACCAGGAGTGTCTGCAGCTTGTCACAGCACTGCAGTGGAGAGGTACCCCAGTTACAGGTGGCACCCTGGGGGGAACCCATCACAGGGACATCTTCAGAAACACCCAAGAAATGAATCCAACTTCATCACTGTTTTCTTTAATCCATCTAATTCCCACAATGAGAATGCTAAAAGCTTTGAAAACTCCACAGATGGGAAGCTACTGGTTACGTTCTTCTGCTGCTTAAGCCAGGTCAAGGCTCCAATGGGGCTAATGTGTTTAGAAATGGATATAGATTTTTTTTTTAAAAGGAACTCTGAGATCTTATTTAATTCTTACCATCTATTTGGACATAAGGAGTTATTTATTATAAAAATGAAATGAAAGCGGATTTTTAATTGAACTTTGAAATAATTTCAAAATGGAATTCCCCCCCCCTTGTGTGAGAATCAATTTTGTGTGTGTGCTTTATTTCACAATTAAATTTGAGACATATGCTTTATGGATGCTTAGACTTTGAAATGGTTGTACACTGAAATGATTTTCAGATACATGGAAATTTCACTTGCTGCAACAAATAATGAACACATGTAATGGAAAAATACCTTAAAACTATTTTTGGAAATATTAGCAGAAGCTTAATAACAGTATAAAACTTGTTACCCTTCCAGCTCCAAAAGCTTATTGTATGCAGTAAACAATTTGCTTCTTTTTTTTTTTTTGCCCTGAAGAGACAATTTTCTTTATTAAATATCTTAGACTGAGAGTTATTAAAAATATCCTTTCATTAGTTCAGGTTACTGGTGTCATTAGCATTTTTATATACAAAATATTTATTTCTTTTATGGGTTTTGACTCCCATATTCACATCTCAGTTTTCAATAACAAAAATAATTTTTTGGGGCTTGGTACCCGAGAATTTATTTTGACCAGATTTTGCTTTTTTTTTTTTTTTCCATATTATTACTTAAGATTCTGCTGTAAATGGAACAATACATTTAAAAACTGGTTTTCTTTTTGCCTGTAAATTAGGAATAGCTGAAGAATTTCAGCCAAGTTTTTATAATGGGGCAAGATGTATTTCAAGCACATTCTTTGCTTTTTATCAGCATTTTATGCTAGGATAAATCACCAAGGGAGAGCCAATGTGATCACAGGATTGTAAATGCCCTTTTTATTTGGGCAGCTTTTGCATAGTGAAAGGCCAATAGCAATATTAATTTGATCATCAGCTGACTTTGATGAATACCTATAAGCAAAATCTCTTTGAGAAAGCATTTTGAAGGGGAAAAATATGGTGGTTGCCTAGGAGCACAAGTTGCCACATCAGAACAAACCAAGAGACCATCTAGGTTCCAACCAGACTATCCTTGCTCCCAAAGGACTTAGTTTGTCAGTGATAGTTAGAAATAGAATCTTGGTCACTTGACTCTCAAATGCTTGCTCTGTATGTAGATGTGCTGCCAAACCACTGGGTGCTATTCTGTGTTTTTCCGTATTGTAGTAACTGATACATCGTAGGAAAATCTATACTTCAAAGCACTGCTGAACTAAGCAGATATAACTCCATGGAAATAAATGGCATTATGCCTGCTTATCTGGCCCCTGGTTTGAAAATCCAGACCCAACATTGTTTTGGGAGGGATAGTGTTAAACAGATGTCCTTAGATTTCACATAAATGTCTTTGCCCCAATAGCCCCATGAGGGTCCTCAGACTTCCCATTTTGGTAGGATGGGAGAGGGGTGATAGAAGGTAGATTGGAATACAAATGGTCAGGAAGCTTTCAGCAAAATATTGTTTCACCAAAACTGAAAACGTTGGTGGGAACAGGTTGGGTTGGTTTTGACAAGTTTTCTCAACTCCATGTTTTTTTGAAAAAATTATCAAAACCAAAACCTTGTTGTTCTGGTTTGAAACATTTTTGTTTAGACATTTAAGGAAAACCTAGTACAACTTACTACTGTTTAGTACCTTTACTTTGTGGGAAACAGTGGAAGATGCTCTGGTCATGGCAGTGAATAGGTGACTTTCTTACCTGCTCTAAGACACAGTCCACTATCTATGTAGGGTGAAAACACATCCCCCTTCCTGGGGCTTGACTTTATGAACAGAAAATAAACACTAAGACAACATAGGGCTTGACTTTCCAAAGGGCTAACACCCCCATGCAACTGACAAAGCCAATAATAAATCTGAGTGCTCAGGACCTGTTAAGATTAGACCCATAAAATCAACTCCAAGCCTTCTCTGCCCCACGAAAGCAGCCCAGATCTGAAATCTGCTTCCTTCCTTTTTCATTCCGTCCTGGCTTAATATTGCTGGCAGTTGGTGCAGGGTGAGGACCATTAACTCCCTTCTGCCTTGGTCCAGTGTGAGGTCAGTCTATCTCATCAGAAGGCAACAGCAGTAAAGCTGTCCCACTTGCACCCACATGGCATTCAGTGGGTGCAGGGCTGGCTCCCAGCACCAGCTGACCAAGCACGTGCTTGGGGTGGCCCCTTATAAGGGGTGGCCAATCCTGGTTCGGTGGGGCGGTGCTCGAGGAGGGAGGGTTGGTTTTGATTCAGCAGGGCAGCGCTGAGGGTTTTTTGTTTTTGCTTGGGGCAGCAAAAAAAGTTAGAGCCGGCCCTGAGTGGGTGTGCAAAAGGAGTGCAATTTACAAGGGGTGAGAAGGGCAGAGAAAGTAGGATGGGAGGTGTGACACACCAGAGGATGCAAGATGAAGATCCTCTCTCCACTCCCAGCAGGGCCCAGGAAGTAAATACAACATGCTCTGTAAATGAGGGAGGCAGGAGATCTTTGCATAAGAAAGATGTCAGCTCATACAGAAGCATTACGTGGCAAATGAGGCTGCACTCAAAGGCTGGGAGAAATGTTTACTCTGAAACATTGACAGCTAAATGTAATAATAAAGGCCTAAACTGAAGCATGCCGCCGACTTCCTTCTCTCACTTGCTGTTATGTGGGAGTTTGAAGCAGTTTATTATTCTGGGCCCTATTCTCTGTCTCACCTAATGACTGGGAAGAAGAACCCTGTTTTTATTATTGGCTTTGTCAAGCTGTCAAAGAATCTAACGCTGGCCGCTAACAGGGACAGCTCCACTATCGTCGCATAGGTGTAAGGGGTGAAGGTATTTCTCACAGCTTGGGTTGTAGAGTTTCACTTAATTTCCCCTTCTTCAACCCCGGGAGCTATTTTCGTCAGTTCTGATCAGACAGGGCTTGTACGGTTGTCAACGCTTCTGTCAGTCACGGGAGATATAGAAGGCTGCAGTGGGGGGAAGGAGAGGCATTAATGTTTCTAGATGTGCCAAAGCCCTACCCTGGGGCACTGTACTGAATGCAGGACTTTTTTTGGTCCTCTGTGGGGAATGTTTTTCTCCTGGGTGTAGAGGATTGAACATGGGGAGGGGGGAGGAATAGAAGCCAGGAGCTGATGAGTTCTAATCCCAACCCTGACTTGCTGTATGTCCTTGGACAGATCATTTAAATTCTCTGCATCAAATTCATCCCTCCTGTAACTTCAGTGTGTAGGTACCACTGGCACAGATCTGGCCCTCCGAGTGTCCAGTTCCACACATACAAACTGAAGATACTTGTCTACCTCACAGAGGCAAGGTGAGGTGACTGTGGTGTTCATGGTTTTGTTCGGAGTTTTGTAAATACAGCTTACTACCCGTAGGTAAGCATAATTGACCACAGACTTCCCCAACCTCCACCCCTGGGCTCTAGTCGGGCTGTACAGAATATAAATATGGGGTAGGATTTGGCCATTCACATTATTCTGGTATCACCAGTGTGATAGAGGATATGAGTGTAGATATAGGACGAACAGTGCCAGCCTTAAAGTGCTTGGTGGCCAGATGCCAATATTCCGCCTTTTCCCTGCTCTCATTTTCTTCCTCCTTTTCCTGGTCAAGGCAAGCCTGCCTGATGCCCATCCAGGCCATGAGAGTCGGTAGCAGACGTTGTTTGCCTGGGGAGAGACCATCTTTTGATGGATGAACAGTGGGGTTTTTTTGGGGACGGATTTTTTTTCCTGTGTTTCAGTCACACACTGTAAACAAAACACCCACCTATCCCTCTTTCAGAATGTTACAGCTTGATAGCCCCAAAGGGGAGCAAGCAGATCCTGTTCTCCTAGCCTCAGGAGGAGTGCATAGATCACACGCACCGAGGCAGTCAGGAGCAGCTGCTGCAGATGATCTCGTAATCCCCTGGTTAAGGTGCCAGTAGACAGAAAGCTGTGCGTTGACTGGGATGATTTGTTCCAAGACGTGTGAGCCACTTGCCATCAACAGAAGCAAGCAGGGTTGAATTAAGGCAAGCCAGGTCCTAGACACACCATGACACACAGCCCCACATGGTTCTACCCCCACAGTCCCATCTCCCACTTGGAATGAGACTGGTAGGGAGATTCCCCCCCTTCCAAAGAGGCAGGGGCAGCAGCCTGGGGCTCTGCTGTGTTTGGGTACAGCAGAAGGGACTGAGCACCCCTAGGTCAGAGGGAACTGAATGTGAGCTGCAAGTGCTTGGTGCTTCTGGAAATCAAGCCAAGCATATCTCAAGTTGGGTGTGCAAAAATAGGGGAAGGCCAGGGACCACTTTTGGCCATAGAAGCTTGTCGAAGATGTCACACCCAGGCCAGGGGTAGAGGTTGGATTTGAACTCCAGTCTTCTAACTACCAGTGCTGTGCTTTAGCTACTTGCCCAAGCAACCAGCCAATAGCCAGTGCTCTTAAATATAACTTCTCAGTTCCCTGGGAGATGTCTGGATGAAGTGGATTTGCCACATCAAGCACATTAACAGTGCCTAGTTCTGGTCTATGGTTAGGGAATAATAATTCCAATTAAGTGGATTGACCTGTGCCCTCTTTTGAGTAAGAGACTTTTTAAGTCTTGTAGGAGGCAGGTAACTCCAGTGTGGTGCTGCCTGGCTTGAGTGCTGGACCCCTGTGGCACCTGTGCATAAGTCTGAGGATAAGGCTGAATCTGGTGCGTGACTAGGATGGTTTTTAGAGATGGCAGGGCATGCTGGGGTGCCTAGCTCAGTTATATAAAAGCACAGCAATGTTCTCCTTGTTGCTCACAAAAGGGAAATCCATGTTGGAAGATGGTTGAAGGATGCTGATGATTCTTTTTCTTTTTCTTTTTTTTTTTTTTGTCAAGCTTATCCCTGTTCTCAATAAACTGGCCACCGCTTGAGAAAACACAGAGGCTAGCTTTCCCCACCTCCCTGACGTGCCTTTTGAAAACCGCCGAGTGATCTTGCCCTCATGGCTTTCTTTTTCTGCATCGCTCCAGGAAAGTGATTATTTCCTTGGCATGTCTTCCCCACATTCCAAAAGTATCTGTCCCCTCCGCCTCCTCATGCTATTCATCTTGTGCTGCTATTTGAATCTCCCATTCCTTCCTGTGTGCCACTGGTGCAGGCATCTAATAGTAATAAAGGCAGGAGCTGGCTCTTGGCTAAACATGAATCTCTCTAATTTAAATATTCTAATAGAGCCACACAGGCCTCTTCCTGAGAAGAACGAGGCAGCGCAGGAACCTGCTGTCAGAGTGGCTGGCATTGTTTCAGACAGGGGAAAGCCCTGTACCATCCCAGAGGAAGGGTCCTTTGTCCTCACAGATCCCGCTGATGTGAAGATGACTTTATTTTTTGTCACCCTTCCCATTTGCTGTTTTTTTTCCCCTTCGCTTTTCCATTTGTTATACTGACGGATGATCTCTCAATCACACTGCTTGCTTTTCTCCACTGAGCCTTTCTTCAGAAACAAAGATAGGAAACAGGAAAAATAACTCCAAAGGCGGAATAGAGAAATAATTGCTACTCTCCCGATAGTAACATACTCCTGAATTAGTGGGTTCTTTGCAGTACCACGTCCTACTTACATGATGGTCTTGCTGGACTTTGGATTTTCCCTGGTACCAATGAAAGAACTGGTGATCATGGGAGCAATTGGCTTGGTGTGTGAACACGGGTTGCAGCTTTAATGGTCTGAGACCGCTCCATTCTTACACTTGATCTAGTTGACAGTTGTCTAAAAGTACCAGTCTCCTTTTGGAGCACAAGACTTCTGAATCGAGTCGCCATTTGAAGTTCAGGGATCAGAGGATTAATGGAGGGATCATAATTGATAGCCCTCTCTGTCTCACTTAATGCAAATAACACTACAGCAATTGGGATTTGCCATCCTCTCCCCTTTCCTTTGTCTTGCGTGTATTGCCAAAAAGAAAATATTTGTTTTGCTGCCAGAAAGCCTGCATCCAGCCTGTCTGCAAAGGGAACATATTTGAATGTACATAGATGGTTTTCATAGAAAAGGGTTAAGCCCTTTAGCCATGGGAACAAAAGTGAAGTGACTATTGAGATTCCCAAATTTTCATACAATACATGTTTATTTCAATTTTTAAAAAATGAAAATATACTATGAATAATATTGAGTGACTAGGAGCAAAGGCCCAGATTTGTAAAGGTCTTTAGCATCTAACACCCATTGTAATCAATTGGAGTTAGGCCCCTAAATACCTTTTTAAAAATCTGGCCCCAACCCCTTAGCCCAGTCCTCAACCCAAATAGATAGGCTGGTCCTTATTAAGATTGGGGACCTATTGTGCTTGGTGGTAATCAAACTTACAGTAGGAGACAGCCCTGCCTCAAAGAACTCATAACCTAAATGGATGACACATGACAAGTGGGAGAGGAAATGGAACTACTGAAAGGGAAGCAACATGTCAAAGGTCACACACCAGGTCTATGGTGAGCCAGGATAAAACCCAGATCTCCTGAGTCCCTGTCTACAGCTCTTTCCAACACAGGTTGGTCCTTAGAAATGAGAAGTAAGAAGAGATGGAGGAGAGAAGGCTTCCTTTTCTGCAAGACTCTGGAGCAGCTGAAGGCTAAGTAATCCTGCATAAGGATGCTATAGCACCATTGCATATGTAAGAAGGGCCTCTATTCTGGCTAAGGACAGAGCTAAATCCCTTGGCAGAAAGATCTGCATGGTCAAAGGTAAGACCATGTGAGGGGAGGGGTGTTTGTTAGGCATCGTAATTTATATTTCTGTGCCTTGGCAGTAAAACTACGACAGATTTACAAACTGAAACAATAGCACATACAGTGAGACATGCAAAAGGATTCTTTCAGGGGAATGAGGAGGTCATTTAGAAAATATTAAAACCTGACCAGAATTTCCTGTACACAGCAGCGCCAAGACCATCCAGTATATGGATATTGTTACACAGGAACGGCTGGAGAGCCTTCCACCAAAACTCTAGCTCCATGTTGGTGCTAAGTTCCTAGTGGCTCAGAAAGATCACTGTGAAATGTAGTAAAGAAACAGCCTTGTGAGTCTTTTTGAGGACATGCATCTGAAGAAGTGGGTATTCACCCACGAAAGCTCATGCTCCAAAACGTCTGTTAGTCTATAAGGTGCCACAGGATTATTTGCTGCTTCATGTGTCTGGATGATCCTTAAGCCCTAAAGCCAAAATTCTTGCCCACGTCACAGAAGAAAAGGAACAATCCCCGTTCCCCCATCTAGGGGGACCCTAAAGATTTAAAACTGCAGAAAATGATGATTTGGCAACTTCCTGATGCCTATGTCTGATTCTTCCCAGGGAGAGGATGATTTGGCCATAAAACTCCAATCCTAGCTGATCCTATTGCACACTTTAGGTATCAAAGCAGATACATTCCTCCAGAACACAAGACTGGACAAATCACTAGGAAATATTGGGTGGAATCCTGGCCACTTTGGAGTCAAAGGCAGTTTTGCCCCCATTGAAGTCAATGGGGCCACTATTTCACTCATAAAGTAGGGAACAACCCTCCATGTTGATGGACTACTTGAATTAATAAGCTCTAATTCCAAGAATTCTCTGAACTGAAGCAGCCAGGCTGTAAGGATTGGAGGATGGATGTTTTATTGTTCAGAAAGAAGTGATAGGCTGTTTTTTAATATTTATTTTTAACAGTTTGTATATCTTCTATATATTACACTGATCTCAGCTCTCCACATCTCAATTTTATGGCCATTCGTGTGTTGAATTTCCATTGTACAAATCACACAAGATTTAGGGCTAAGCAATGGGAAAAACACTCATTCTTGTTTTCCTTTCCATATTCATGATCATATTTGTCATAATAATTTAGTTTTGTTTCAGTAACAGGAATGTTCATGTTTTTCCATTTTCCCTATGCATTTCCATTTTCACACTCACCCATGTGACATAAAATATGTTGAGAATAGCCTCAAGATATTCATCGAGAGAGTGGAGGGGAAATAAAGTTGTATTTGTATATTTCATTTCACTCCCCTTTTAGTTAATCAAGAGGAGTTTTTTAAATTCTTACACAGAGAACTCTCAGAATGACCAAATCAAGCTTTTTTTTCCTCTGAAGTTGACAAATTAAGTTTCAAAATCTGATTTAGCAAGTAGTTGATGCTGAGAATTAAACTATGAATATTACAAATAAACAACCACCAAAAGAAACCCACGATTAGGTCCTGTTACACAATACCCACAATTAAAACATCTCTACCATAGAAGAATTAGCACATATGCTCACCGGTCACCTTATCATTTAAAAATATAGGAAGGCCATCACTCAGAACTACACGAAGTGCTGAATTCAATGACAGGTGCCACAGAAATGACACAGACAATCCTTTTTATCAGTCATTTTTCCCTTCTCCTTTCCAGTACCTGTCATCCTCATTCCTGAAGTTCTTTAGCAAAGACCATAGTGACACTTGTTAGCATGGTGAGCAGGCTGACAAGGAAAGCATAGAAGTAGAAAGTCACTTAACAGATTTTTTTTTTAATTTCTCTCTTCCCTTGAGAGAGATTCAGCTTCCTAGATGGCAGATCAAGAGGCACATGACATGTAGAAGTAATTATCCTCTTTCTCATCTTGCAGGGCAAGGACTTGAGTGGCAACCTTGACTTCAGCAGGAGCTGCATAGTGCTCACTAAGATTGCATAAGTCAAACTTTTGAACAAACATCCAAGAGCGGAAGGAAGTTCCAAGACTCACACTTTCTCCTCCCCCCTTTTATTCCACTTCTACTGTAAAGGCTGCATGGGTTGGTTAGATATCTCCTTTCAGTGGAGGTGGTCTGGGTGAGTCTCTCCTCTTGTCCGCTGGCCACTGTGGGTCACCTGAGACCAGGTAGCTTGTATGCAGATCCATGGAATGGCAGAGAATTCCAGTGTGTTCATGCACATGCACTCAGTGTGGCAAAGTACTTTAGCACAATAGAGTTAGGACTTGTGTTTTATTCCCAGCTGTGAGAGCTTGAGCAGATCAGTCACCCTGTGCCTCTCAATTTCCATCTGTAGAATGGAGAATATTATAATACTTACCTCATGGAGGGTGAGGTAGAGATTACTGTATCTATAGAGAGCTTTGAGATCCTTCAGATGAAAAAATAGTGTCTTCATATCAAAGATGACTTACCTATTAAATTCCACAACTTAAAAAAAAAGAGATGTCACCGCTTCTTATGGTAGCATTATTTCACTGCTGCTCCCTTCCCAGCCATCTGCAGAAGTTGGAGGTTATTTCATTCAATATTTTGTAAAGTTTTGCCATCATACTACTCAGGTAATGCGTTTACACAGTGGAGTTGGTTTCATTGCTAGACTGGAAGTGACAACAGCTAGGCAGATCAGGGGGCTAATAAAGTTACTTATAAAAAGGACTGCGGGGGCCTGTGATGGGGTGTCTCCCCCACACTGGTGGAGAAAGGGTTAAAAGGGGAGGCTGCGCAGCAGACAGCCAATCAGTGGGGGGCTGCAAGAAGCAGCCAATCAGGGCGAAGCAGGCTCATATATAAAGAGAACTGCAGGGCAGAGATGTCAGTTCCTTCTCAAGAGCCCAGGGAAAAAGGACTGGGTCCCTGCAGGGCAGAGGGAACCACCAGCACTCTGGACAGAGCAGTGATGGGCCAGGTCAGGGGAATGAGAGGGAGCTCCAGCCTGACTGGCTGAAAGACTAAATCCCAGATACAGGGACAGAGAAGGTGCTAGGGCTATAGGGATGTGGCCCAGGGAAACAGTGGGAGTTGAAGGAGATGCAGCATGTGGCTGCCGCCTAAAGGGTCCCTGGGTCGGGACCTGAAGTAGTGGGCAGGCCTGGGTCTCCCCTCGCCACCAAGGCAAGTGGCTAAAACCTTGGGCTGCAGTTGGCCACAGAGGTGAGTGGCTGGACAGAGGACTGCTGCTCCCCTGGAAGGAGGGGAGAACGGAATGGGGCATGGCTGGAGGGCTGTGTCCTGAAGAGGTTGCTGCAATCCTTGAGGTGATGTGTGTGCAGAGCAGAATTGATGGCAGGTGAGACACCACCGGAAGAGGGAGCCCTGCGAAAAGACTGAGCTGAGTCCCAGAACAGCCAGCAGGAGGCCTCACGGTAGTGAGGTGGAACCGTTACAGGGCCCCTGGGAAGTATTGTCCAGGAGGCAGGTGAAAATAGAACAAGACCAGGTGATATGGAAAGTTAGAGAAAAACCCCTTTTTATAGCTATCATTGACTCGCATCCACGTCCAGAGAATAAGAGGGTGACAACCCTTCAAAAGATAGTCAGGAATCTAGACAGAGGTGTCACAATATTGTGGTGTACTTCGGGCCCCAGATTCTTTTCAAAGAACCAAATGAGGGGTAGTGGTTCCTAATTCACCAAAAGAGAAGGGGTGGGGCTGGGGTTTGCCAAAGGACTGGGTGGGGAACAAAATCATTGTTCTTCTGAAAAGGAGACTGGAATGATAGAGAATGGAAGTGGACTATGGGAAGACTGAAAGGTGGGAGGCCCACTGGATTAACTCCAAGAAGGCTATCTAGAAGATGGAGAGGAGGGGATGTGCCTATTAGTGGAGTGAAGATTATGTTAGAATAGGAGAGAATAGGTCATGGACCCTGGAAGCAGATTTTAGTGGTTTGGATTATTCATATCAGCTTCTGATATGCAAAATGGAGCCAACAACCACTTTTTTTTTGTTGGCACAAAGCTTTTGAGGCGAAAATGATGATAAAGTGAAATAAGCCGCACCTCTGCAAGGCCCTGTGACGGATACAATTTTTAGAGTCGTACACTACTTTTTATGCTTATGGTTCAGATGTTCACCCCCGGCAGCAACTTTCAATCAATCCAATGTTTTCTCTTATAATTTTGCTGGAAAACTGTGGTGGTGATATAAAATACAACTATTCTATGATTCTAAAGGAAGCATGAGAGAGAGAGAGAGAGAGAGAGGAAAAAGAATGATAGATTAAATTCTTAGCTTGTTTACTTGGTTACAGCTCCCAGTGGAGAAGACAAGGCTGAATTTCTCGCAGATCGCTACAAGACACACTCACTTCAACTTGTGCTGTAGCCTCAAAAAAACATTTTACGCTGGTTTATATGTACAGTTGTCCTACCTGTAAAGGAAAGGTGGGGTTAGTCTTGTGATTAAGACACAGTGCTGGGGGTTTAAAAGATCTGCGGTTCAACATCTACTCCAGCACAGACCCAGTCTTATGTGACTGTGGGCAAGTGATGTAGGGTGGTTTTGTTTTGTTTTAAAGCTCTTAAGTGACTTAGGAGCAGCAACTTTGGCTTTCTGATAGTCCCTAACTTGTGTGAAACCTACAAACTGCCTTGTCTTCACTAGCATTTTCCCTCAGTTGGTTAACTCCAGGTCAGAACAGTCTGAGGCAATGCTACAGAATACACAGAGAAGTTACTAGAAAGCTAGAGAACAGCAGAGACCAGGGGCCATAAGGAGAAGCTGGAGTTCAGTGCAGCTCTTCTTACTGGCGACAATAAAAGGAGTGGGCCAGATCTGTGTCTGGTTGATGTAGTGTCTCTGATTTCATTTTCACTTTACACCAGCTGAGTTTACTCCTCGCTGTATAAACAAATGCCGAGGAATACAATAGTTGCAAATTATTCTTGGAAAATCTTGGTGTGCAATTTATTTTTTCTGGCCAGCCATCAAGAAACATTCTGTCTTAAAGATTCATTTTATTGTTAGCGTAGAAGTAACTCAGATTCATCAAGAGCTTATGTGCTTTTGGCATTTTCTATTTAAAAAAAAAAAGAAGGATTGGAAAATACCATTGTATCCTATTTGGCTTGGCCAGACACTGGCAGAAGCTCTTTCTTAACTCTCATAACTACTTTGCAGCATGTGAATGAGATGGTTAGATCAGTCTTATCCCTGCAAGGGTGGAAAAAGCATGTGGCTGCCACTGCTAGTGGTGGAGGAATAGGACGCTTGCCAAATGGTTGCTTAGATCAGTGCACCTAGAGCTTTGGCCTTGGACGATGGGGCTCGGACTTGGACCGTGGGCCCCAGTAAGTCTAACATCAGCCCTGCAGTTTTTAAGTGAGGTGTAACTTGGGGTACATAAGACAAATCAGATTCCTGAAAGGGGTACAATAGTCTGGAAAGGTTGAGAACCCCTGGAAGATGCTAGAGCTAGATATCTGAGAACAGCTGTAACCAACCAAACATTAGATTAGATATTTCTAGAAATATGATGACGGTTTGTTGCCACAAGGAAAGGGGGTCACGGCTCTGGGTATTTTTAAATTTGTTGTTCCTTTTTTCATACTTAGGGTAATTTTATTAAGATTTTGGATTTAATATCTGTAGCTTATGTACTCATGATTATTCTCTGTGAGCTGCATCTTTAAATATGGGGTGAAATTTTGGTCCCACTGAAATCCAATGAGGGTTTTGCCATTGATTTCAGTGGGGCTAGGATTTCATCCAAGAGGTCTAGCTGCTTGTCTGCTATGAGGTAGGACCAAAAAGGGATTCCAAACAGGGCCAGCTCGAGGAACCAGCATTCCAAGCTGGTGCTTGGGGTGGCAATCTGCAAGGGGTGGCAGCCCTGTCGTTTTTGCCCCCAAGCAGCTCACCGAATTGCCGCCGTGGGCAGCGGGGGCAGTCCATGTGCCCTTAGTGCAGCAGGCGCATTTCCGCGGTGGCGGCAATTTGGCAGCAGCTTCTATGTTTAGCTGTCCACGGCGGCTTCGGCTAAACATAGAAGCTGCCACGGAATTGTCACTCCCGCGGAAACTCGCCTGTCGCCCTAAGGGTACACGGACTGCCCCCGCCCTTCATGGCGGCAATTCGGTGTGCTGCTTGAGGTGGCGAAAACTGTAGAGCCGGCCCTGATTCTGAACAGATGAGCTCACAGCATTGGATGCCTTCTGCTTTCTTACACACTGTCCATGGGCAATAAATGCTGACTATTTCCTTGAGTTATGGGGGGGCTATGTCCCTTTATAAACTTGCATCCAATAAATTCTTTATATTAATAGGTAATCCATATTTGAATCCTGCTGAATTCCTGACCTCCCTATCATGAGGCACTGAATTCCTCTGGCTAATCGTGTATTTTTCAAAAAGGGGGGAAAGCATTTCCTTTCAACTGTTTTTTAAACATTTCTTTTAATTTCACTAGGCAAACTGCATCTGATAACACAACAGGACCCCAACCAACCACGAAGGAACAATTGGGTATGATACTTTCTGGTAACACCCCGAGTGAGGCAGACTCTAGAAAGAACTAGAAGACAGAGAGCTACAGAGCAAAATCTGTCTTTAACAGTACTCTAATATCGTGGAAAAATCCAGCCTTGCAACCAAATTGGATATAATTCAAGATTGTTTAATTGAGCCAACTTCTACATTGGTGCCGGCTGAGAAAACTATTGAAGTATTATCTGTATTGGCAGTGTAGCAAGAACAAAAAAAAAAAAAGGTCTTTGCAGGCTGTGACAACCTCCGTTGGTGCATGACAATATTGCCTGATAGCAGAAGCAAGGGAATAAAAGAAACAAAATGAAATACTGTAGCCTTGGAGTGATTAACTTTTCGAAGAAAATAAAGGAAGAACCCTTTGACTACTTTTAAATACTTTTTTTTTTCTTTGGGAACGTAGGAGAACAATATTGCTTCTTTTATTTGTACTTGGAAGGATTTTTTTTTCTTCTTCTTTTTTTTTTTAATAAATACCAGCAACAGGGATGGTGGCTTTGACAGCATTGTTGCAATAGAAGCTGGAAAGAGGGGAGTGTCTTGCAATTAAGTCTGGATTACAGTAGAGGAAACACATGGATAAGAAATGAACCTCTAATTCCACTAAGCTTGTCTGGGTGGTGTTATGGTCTGGGTCTACAGACAAATCACATGATATGATCCCATGCATGGATTCTGAGGCTTGCTTGTCAGCCCAACAATTTTTTTTTTCAGAAGGAGCACACTATCATCGTTATCTGCTTTGTAGGGATAGTGTGAGGTTTGTTTAATGCTTTCTGATCCTCTGTTGAGAAGGCTACATATAAATGGGAAGTATTATTAATGGTAGTATTAATTGCCTGCTAACTCAGCATCCTATTTAATCTTCCTGTTGTATTTCTTTGGCAAAAATATATTAAAAATATGGAAGATGCCCAGAGGAGATACATACTTTTTAGCATCAAGATCTGTCTAAGCCATTGGGTGTACTGTTTTTTTTATTTGTGACAAAATCTGCGTATATGATTTTGATACATCTGAAAAGGGAATTACATTTGCCTGCCACTTTTATCAGACCTTTGAGAATTTCTATTATAAATTCATGAATTAGGATGGCAAGGGATTAACTAAATTATCCAGATTAGGTTTGTATTACAGATCTATTTCATTAATATGAAAGCCTCTTTCAGCTTTAAAACTTGATTTACTAACCTCTTTTCCTAGAAAGGTGCTGATTCTTTTCCTGCTGCTCTCTTGCGCTGATGTCACTGCATGTTATAAAAGCTGGAGAAGGGAGGGGGTTAAGGACTGGCCAGTTCTATACAGAAGTGGGATAGAGTGACCAGATGTCCCAATTTTATAGGGACAGTCCCAATTTTGGGGATCTTTTTCTTATATAGGTTCCTATTATCCCCCCACCCCACCCCCTCATCCCGATGTTTCACATTTGCTGTCTGGTCACCCTAAAGTGGGACAAGATTGTAATCCTGGTATTACCAGCCCCTGCAATGGAAACCCATTGATGCCCACCTAGAACGTGCCTGTTCTGCATAGTGTAGCTATTCAAGGCGTTACACAGGGATGGAATTCAAGTCTTGCTCCTAGAAAAGGGGCACCTACCAGCTGAGCTCCAGATGAATTTCCACTAGTTGTAGCGGTATTAGCACATGCAATTGGGCAGTTGTTATTCCTGTCACGAGGAGGCAATGGCAAACACAGGAATTCACCAATACAGTCAGTATAATGCACAGAGTGCATGAGCCCTGAGAATGGCGGCACTTTTTAGAAAACAGTGAATGGGCGCCCTAAAAAGTCTTTTCAGCGCATTGCAGTTGCACCAAGAATGAGAATGATTGTTACTCGTCTGTTTTGCAGCTTTGCTATTGACCCAGTCCTGTGTTCTTACAGATTCAGGGGAAGAAACGTAGCCACTTATGTACTAACACTATTTTTTTTTAATGGGCTTGGGAATTAAATCAGCAGTAACCTAGGCAAGACCAATTTTAAAACTAGCCGGGCTACACAGGATAAGTGTGTCTCACCTGATGACCTCTGTCTTAAAGGCAGGTTCCCTTTTTGTCTCTCATAAACAATCACTTTTCCCTTCCTGCTTCTGTCCTATAAACAATAGGACATCAAAGCCCAGTGAGTGTTCTCCTATTCTGATTTACCAGTGGCCTCTCTGACCGCAGTGCTGCAGTGTCTTTCATCTGAAAGAGCTCCAGAGGTGAGAGAAGTGTTGTGTTTTTTTTTTGTACAATGGCATTTATAAAAGTCTTAAGAAAATTACCGTTTGCTCTATCTACAGTACATAGCAACGACAGTGTATTCTGACAACCACTTAGAGGGGATTATACATAACTACTCAAAATCAGTTCTTATTGCCATCTGTTCCCTGAACACGGGGAACTGAGCTCAAGCAGTTGTATGCTACATTCTTCATAGACTGTTGCTGCTTGGAACTCTGCGTTTTAATACGTTATCTATTTACTTCTGGTGCTATTATCTAAGATGCACCCTTGAGCTGTCAGCATCTGATATTGCAATCAATGGTAAATGTGTAAACTCTCATTACACACTGCCTTTATACCAGATTGGACGGCAACATTAATAAAACATGGAATCTAAGTGCAAGAATTAATTCAGTTTGAGAGCTATTTGAAGATGTCAGCTAATTAGTAACCCTTCTTTTCAGCTGAAAGGATTTAACTCAATTTCCTATTGATAGATTGCTGCCAGGAATACCAGATCAATAATGGAAGGCACTTCGGGATTATAACAAAAGACATAATATGCTCACTTTTGTTAAGTATCAGACAGTGGACTTGGTCTTGCGGGATGTAATGTCCCATTTGTGAAGATCCAGAGGAAGACTGTCCTGTGCTGAAGGGGAGCGTACAACTCCGTGTTCCTTGACTCTGCAGCTGCTTAAAACAATGAATTGCTCCTACTCCCACTGAAGCAAACAGTAAAGCTCCCATTGACTTGAAAATGAGTAAGATCCATCCAATGCACAGGCTTTAAACTAGACACGAAGCAAGTATTATCATTATTTATTTCTAGCATGGTAGTGCCAAAGGGTCCAATCACAATCAGGACCCCGTTGCTCTAGGTGCATTACAAACCTACAGGAAGACATAGTATGTGCCCCAGTGAGTTGATAGTTTTAGTCTACACTAGTCTCATACAGCTGCTAGTCACGGCAGAAATGCCAGAATTAATTGAAGTTAGGTAACCAGTGTGTTGCATTTCCAAAATAATGTATACATCCAACATGCGAAATAAGGCCAAAGATGTTGTTCTGAAGCAGAAGATGAACTAGAAAGAGGAGTGTGTTTACATGCTAAAGTGGCTTAGGGTGACCAGATGTCCCGATTTTATAGGGACAGTCCCGATTTTTGGGTCTTTTTCATATATACGCTCCTATTTACCCCCCACCACCACCACACCCGTCCCGATTTTTCACACTTGCTGTCTGGTCACCCTAAAGTGGCTGCACGTAAATCCAGAGCCTTGGAAAATTAAGCATTACATCACCCAACCTGGGTTTGGAATAAACCAGGGTAGCTAGTGTGGGGCTTTATCTTTGCTTTCAGCTGTGATGTTGCCACCCGATTGCATTAGTCACTGTTTTATGAAATCTGAACTGGTGGGGTAGTGGGATCTGGTTTCAGTTTTATCAGAGGTTTGTGTGTTTTTTTTTAAATAACTGGTTCCATCTTTCACTAGTGAAGCTCTGTTATCATAGTGCCGAGAGATAACTGCTGGGTTTGCTGAGGGTGGGAGGGAGGGGAGGGAAGAAAAGCCGATTTGGAAAGGGAGAAAACAAGGCCTCATTTTAAAGATAATGCAGGCCCTGTGCTCCTGTAATGCTTCCTGACCCTTTCCCTGGGATGAAGAGGTGTGAGTGGTGGGTTCATTCAAAGCACGCTGAGGTCATTGGAAAACTCTTAGTGGGCTTTGGATTGGAACAATTATACTGTTAATAACCATTTGGGGACACTTTCATTTCTTGCACTCTTGTGTGTTTTTTTAATTTTTTTTTATTTTTTATTTTTATTTTTTTAATATTATATCTCAAACTTCTACTGGGTAAAATTCAAGGGGAGGGGGCATTTGACATGAAATCTAAACAAATGCAAAACCCAGATTTGTTTTTCCAATTTCACTATCCAAACGGAGTAAACAAGGCATGAATCATGAAAACACAGGGGCATATTGTGACCCACCGTCCGTGGCTGCACAGGAATCAAGAGGGTATAATGCACCACCTTACTCCACCTTACACCACCTTACTTCACTACACTGTGCTGCCTGCCTCTTTCACAGGTCACAGCACTAGAGGGAGAACAGCCTGGGATGGGCTGCTGCTCTGCCTCCCTCACAGAGGAGTGAGGAAGGGACAGGCAGGGCCTGACTGCTTCCTCCTTTCCCATCCAAGAGGAAGGACGGCCTTGTGGTTAGACTGCTAGCCTGGGATTTGAGAGACCCCAAATTGATTCCTTACTCTGCCTCAGACTTCCTGTGTGTCCTTGAGCAAGTCATTTAGTCTCTGTGCCTCAGTTCCTCATCTGCAGACTGGAGATAACAGCTCTGCCCTACCTGCCAGAGGTGCAGTGAGGAGTAATACATTAAAAATTGTGAGGTGCTCAGAGCTGTGGTCCTAGGGGCCAGGTAAGCATCCAAGAGAACCTGCTGGCTAGCACAGCTGAGCTGCTTGGAGGGGGATGTGAACAGCTCACTGGCATAAGGCTGGTGCAGACACCCCTCCTTTCTCAGAGTAGGAACCGGACACCGTATTGTCTGCGGTCTGTGGCTATTTTAGGTGATGCTGTCAAACATGTCATGTTAGAATGATTCATCTTAAACCGCCATAGAACAGGTGAAGTCTACAGTAACACAACATGTGTTACCAAGGTGTATATAGTCTCCTCGTGATGTAGGTGCCCAATTCCCATTAGTGCTAATGGGAGCTAATGTGTCCGTGCTACTAGAGAAGGCTATTTCCCCGAGTTTCAACAACTAATAAAAATGGCATTTCAGTTTGGATACTCAACCTTCCATTTAGGAAGCAGGCACTTGAGCTGAATTTTTGACAGCTCCTGTACCATAATTAACTTCGGGCTCAAATAGAATTGTTTATGCCATTTCTAAAGTTTGGTCATGGGAATTAATTCTTCTTTTGCATCCTTCACAAAGGCAAAGCAAGCAAGATTTCTTGTACTTTGGTCCTCCGGAGCTTTGAAGAGGGAATAACCAAGAAGATGAGATTTTTGTCTGTAGCAGGCTATTCTCTGGTTTCCAGCAAATAAATGATACAGAGCTTCCACTGAGTTCAGAGTGGTTTCGATCAGGCCCACAGAGGAAACAGAATTAACTTGGGGTACTATGAATCCAACAACATTTAGTTGCAGTCCTTAGAGAGAGCTTGGTTCTGGAATTTTTGCAAGCCCCAGTAGCTTCTTCATGTTGTGGATGGAATGGTGACTAAGTTCATAGCAGGAATCAAATGAAAACAAGCCATTAACTTTTCCCGGTGAAGGTGGGAGTCCGTATGTGCTAATTTTATTCCAGGAAAATTTCAGAAAGGATTAACACACAACCACATCTGAAGGAGCTGGTAAGGTCTACTGAGACAATAGCCCCTGTAAAGAATAGTTTAAATGATCTGCTGCATTGGAATAAGTCCTCTACTTCAGCAATTCTCAAACTGTGGGTCAGGACCCGAAAGGACCCCTGAGGGCTTCATCCCTGGATGGCAGGGCTCAGGCTTTAGCTTCAGCCCTGGGAGGCAGGGCTCAGATTACAGGCCCAATGCCCACGTCTGAATCCTTTGGGCTTTGGCCTCCCCACCCAAGGTGATGGGGCTTGGGCAGGTTCCGGCTTCGGTCCCACCTCCTGGGGTCGTGTAGTAATTTTTGTTGTCAGAAGGGGGTTGCGGTGCAATGAATTTTGAGAACTGCTGCTCTACTTCATTGCATTGTAGAGTTAAAAATTCAACATTTTGAATGAATGCTTCAGCAAGCATGCTTTTAAGGGTCTGATCCCTCCACTCATAGATACTTACTCTACTGATTTTTAACTCCGTTAGCTATGTTAGTTCTGCAGTCGAGTAGAAGAGTGAGCTGGATTCAATTCATGAACAGAATCACCAGCATCAACAGGCGGAATTGCTAACCAAGTGCCAGGGTTTGGTCCAGCACACACACTGCAGGCAGAGAGTTGCAAGAAGGCCGAAAATTATTTGGGGGCAACTGTGCTGCACAAATATTCCTGAGGGCAAATACTGATCTGTATAAACTTGGTTCTCAGAGACCAGGGTGTGTCTGTGGAGTTGGCAGTTAGATCAAACCATCCATTGAGCAAACTGGCTATGGAAGTCATCGATAGACAACAAATATGGAAACCCACAATGCCTCTTTACAGAGTTTAGCTGTCCTTGTTGTCTTTCGTCTGCCACAAAAGCATGAGGTAAAGTTGCAATGTCTGTGTTTCTTTTGAGCATCCTTCTTGCCTCAGAGAGTGTCACACCATCAGGATGGTTTATGTTTAATCATTCATAGCTTTTTGTCTTTGAAAGCATTGGTTGCGAGGTTGCTTTATGTAATGACTTTGGAGATGGACTGTGGTGGAAGTAGCTGTGCAGGTTGTTTATGGCATAAGCCAATTTATAATAGCTAGGGGGAATGTATTTTAGCTAGCCAGTAGTTAAAAGAATCATTTAATTTTCTTCTCAGCACATTTCACTAGATGCTTTGTGCTTTATAAAACTAAGCTACAGTACGTGTACAAGATGGAATCTCTCAGCTGTCGGATCCCTTTGATGTTTTGCTCAACTGAGTGGAAAATATCTAGGTAGCACCTACTGAATATTAGTGTCTAGCAGGCTAGAATAAGTATCTTGTACTGTTAACAAATGTGATTAGATGGTTCATTTAGCAGTTCAGGATTTTACACTGTAGTACTTCTCATCTAAGTTTAATTCCTGCGCTGTCTGCTGAAAGAATCCAGCTCATTAAAGGAAATCAAAGCAGTTTTACTGGTAACTAGAGAAATTCTCACACACTCTGTTCAAATCTGGTCTCTGTTTTCCTGAAACTAGGTTATTTGGTTGCACCTGACAAATTACTTTGGAATTCCAGAATACAGATTCTTAATCTTGGTCACCTCTATTTGTAATAGTTGTTCAGCTCTGAGTGGTGCTTGGCTTATGATGGTGTTGAGCTGCTGTTAGTAATCAACTAGCTGACTTGCTGCTTCCCCTCAAAGGGATACGATCTAGTTTCCTGGGAGGCTCCACACATTCGTGGATGAGCTGCTCACATTGCTCAAAGACTTAACTAAAGTTTGCCCAAGTGAATAATTAAACGTGGAATTGCCAAACTGAGCCTGGTGGTGGTGGTATTTTATCCATTAAAGCCATTGTGCTTCCTGTCAGCTCATCTGAGCAGTGGCATTATGGGTAGATCTCTCAGCTCTCCTGTAACCTTTGTCTAGATGTCAATAAGAAGGCTTAAAAAAAAGAGGAGGAACCAATAACATGCATAGAACCTAAGTCTGTAGCAAGCTCTTTTGCTTGTATTTCTGCTCTTCAGGCTTTGTCCTTTGCCTGTTAACTCTTCTGGGGTTACGTGCATAACTCAGAGCTGGATTTCGATACCTTTAGTCAGATACCTCCCTCCACAGCTAGAATGTAAGGGTTTACATGAAGTCAGTGAGATGAAGCTCCTTAGAGCCTGTATTTGTTCTGCACCATAAATCACAATGCACTGCTGTCGTGTAACCAGAGCAGTAAAGAATGATGCTTATAAGAACTGTGATTCTCAAAAAAGGAATCTTTGGTTACTAATAACAATGAGGCCATATCTCCTACCATTTGGGCTGGGCTGGAGAGTTGCATTTGAGCGCACAGCAGAAGGTTCTCCATTGAAACCATATCGCTGTCATTCTGATCTTTCAGTTCTCCATAGCAAGTCCCTGCAGTGGGTTAAAGGTCATCTTTTCCATCACAAGACTCCATCTCACACAAGGCTCTTCTGGTGTGTTTAAGTGAAGGGTGCTTGTTTTGTGAATGAGGTGAGAAATAGTCCTGTACTTGGCTTTGTCCTCTCCCCTGTGGCACTCCAGATTGCTGTTAGACTTGGTGGATCTGGTTGTAATCCAAGACCAGTGGTGTGGGGTAGCTGTCAGGGTCAAACAGCCTTGTGAGTCTTTTTGAGGCCATGCTTGTGAAGAGATGACGCTGCTGAGTTGTCATGTTCTATTTGCTATTGTGCATTGCTCAGGAGGAGTGTTGTCATCAATGAAGCTATTATTATTTTTAACTCCAAATGATAAATCAATATTGACATTTTTAATACTTTTTTTTTGGTTTTTAAAAGTTGTCATATTAGGTGGTTTTTGTTGTGTACATTTCTCACTGATTCCTTAACACAAACAGCGGATACCATCACTCACCCTGGTGGCAATCTGCAAAAAGGCTGTGCCAATGGCCCTGGGTCAAAATCATACTCTGAGTAACATAGGGAGTCTCTTCCCTCCACATGAGCAGCAGAGCCGGATCGCTCCCTATCACCCCAGTTGTTCATAGGTTTGGACAGTGGCTGCTGTGTGGCTAAAGACACCATATCTGCTAGGTGTATCCAGCCCCTCAGCTGGCTATGCATAACTGCCATATTTTGTCAGACAGCAGCCTGATGTGTTTGATATCCTGTCTCCGCAATGGATAGTTAGACATGAGCCAACAGAGAGCTAAGCATACAGAACCCCATTTTTATTCTATTGACTGTGTTGGTGCTGGGAAAAGTGTAGAAGAGCTGCCTTGAAATCCCAGATAACTTTATTTACAGTGTAAAAAGAGAATGAGAAAGCAAAGCAATAGTTGCTCTATTACATTCTTGGTTGAGCGACACTGCATTCTGTCAGAGAGACAAAGTGGGGGAAGTAATATCATCTTGTATTGGACCCACGTCTGTTGGTGAGACAGGTTTTTGAGATCATGTCTGGGAAAGGAACTCCAGTCGCACAGCAAAATGCAAGATGGAACAGATTACATAGCATAGGTAGTTAGTACATATTGTTAGGGACTGTAAGCTACATGCTGCATTCTGTCAGCGTCCTACAAACTGGCTTTGAAAAGAGGTTTCACCTTTACGGTCTTCTGTGGGATAACACTCTCAGTAACATAAACAGGGAATTTGCCCAAATTATCTGATGGCGTCTCCTGCATTGTATGGATTGGGCTGTGACTGTGTCACAAAGGGCACTGAAATTCTTAAATGCTTGCCGCCTTCTTGGGTATATGGGAAACCAGAATGAGAGGAGGTTAACAGAACTGAATAGGTGGCAAGTGTATTGCCGTTAAGAAGGAGGGTGTCCATCTTTCTTTGGCTCTGTGAAGGTGAAACAAAAATTAATATGGTCTCTTTTATTTTCTCTCTGAAGTATTTTAAAATGTGTGGCTGCTATTTTTGCTACTTGTCCTCAGTAAATCATAGTGTCTTGGCAACCTTATTCTAGGGTTCTACATGTGACTGTTTACAAAGGGACAGATGCATGTTGACAATCAGTTCTGCCTTAATAGGTCCCACTCCCCACTCCAGTCAACTAAATGCTTAGCCTCAAGGAAGTTCGTCAGAAGAGAATTGTTCCAGAGATCTCTTATTCTCTGTATCTCAATTAGGTCCTAATTCTGCCATTCTTATTTATACTGAGTGGCACTTTACTTCATGAATAGTCCTGATGGATATTGGTGGGACCCCTTGAGGAGTAAGGCATATTTTGACAAGGCAGTAGAATAAGCAGACCCTCAGGAAGTTAATCAGCATTGCAATGTGTGATACACTTATTAGGAACAACATGGTAGTCCTTCCTTAAAGAGCAGTGGGTTCAGTCCTGGCAGGTGCTATATTGAGCTGGAAAATGGTTTCCCATCCTGTGAACATTTTCAAGATTTTGTAACTTTTATTTTCCCCCCTGAATCAAGACAAAAAGTCCATCTCAAAATTTTTTACAAAGCACAAATATTTTTTAAAAATCGGTTCTGGTCAATCAGATCATTATTTTTTTTTGTTTTTGACCGTTTTAATTTAAAATAGAATATACTACAGCTGAAATTTTGAAACAAAAAGTTGTTTCAAACTGGAAGACCAGAATTTTCAGTTAGAACATGTCAATTGAAACATTTTGACAACTTAAAAGTTTTTGAGTTGAAAAATGACTCAAAACTGACCCTTTCCGATACAAAGGTTTGGTTTGGGCAAATCATAATTTTCTGACAAAAAATGGCTTGTTGCAGGACTCCTGACCAGCTCTAGTGATGAGCACTCTCAGCTGGGAACAATCGCACCTTGGAGGATCAGGGATAACGTGTTACCTTTTACCTTTGGAGACCTGGGTTTGATTACATCTGAGGTGGAAGTGTGCATGGGTGTTTTACCCTTGTTTTCTGCGGCGATGTTATCTGGGTCACAAAACCACCATGGAATGTGTCCGACCGTAGTGCCATTGTTACTGAGGTGGAGATGGCTGTTGGAATAGCAGTCGGAACTGCAAGGCAGGATTGAAGGAAGAGGGAGTTTATACAACATCTGCTTGTCTGTGTGCAGAGGTGGGGGGAGAGGAGGGCTGTCTGACTACTATTGTTATCTGTCCCTCCTAGTCATGAATACTCCATTTCAATTAGATGACTTGGAGGAAGGTAATTATCAGTATGCGCAAGCAGGGCACAATGTGATCCATACTAGTTCTGAGTCTGGACCCATTTGAACAAAAATTTCCAGTGAGGATATTAGATACATAGGGTCTCAGTTGGTGTAACTCAAAGTAGCCATAAATTTCAATGGAATGATGCAAGTCTAAGGATCTAGCTGGGTAGCTTTGCTAGGAACGGCGGTAATTCAGTTCTTGTACGGACACCTAACAGAGTGGTGGTTGGTTGTTTTTTACTCACAACATTGCTTACAAGTAAGTGCCTTCAGACATAAAATCAGCTGATTTAAATCCAGGCCCTAAAGTTCTGTTCCTCTGATTTAGGTAAGAGTTTACTCTAAATGTTCAGCTCTGGCTAGAAGACAATGGCCTGTGCAGTGTAAACAGTGTGTCTTTGATTTCCTCGTACAGATATATTAACACTTGTTAATGAATGAGCTCAAAGCTGATTGACTGCGGTTTTTAGTACAAGCAGTTAAAGGCCTCCCTTTTTCCTTCTAGTATGCAATGCAAAAGTGCAGAATATTAAATTCTACACTACATCCATTAGGAAGTCAAGCAATTAAACAACTATGCAGTTTAAAAGCTTTTCCATTTGCTGTTAAATACACATTAGCAAAAACCGATACTTAATGATAAAAAGCCTTCAATATCCAGCTACTGATAAACACTTGAAGGTCCAAACCATTTATTAGTATGGCAATGATTAACCAAAGATGGTTTTAATTAGAGAACCTCATCAGGAGAGTTGAAATGTTACCATTCACAGGCTCCAACGCAAGAGTGCATCCCTAATTAGCACAGCAAACTGGCACTTGCTTAGGTTGACACATGCTTAAGTCCCATTGAAGTCAAGTTTAAGCGTGTGTTTAAGTGCTGTCCTGAATAGAGGCCTTAGTGCTCAAGAGGTGTGGTGTGTTTTTGCTAATTCTGTTTCTTGTAGGTCACTTGCAGCTAAAAGGTGGAGAGGTGAAAATTAGCACTGACATTTGGATCTGCCAGCTGAGTTCCCATCCTACTGTCTCTTTTCAGATTTTACCAATATGGCACAGTATGTTTGTCTCAAAAGAAATGCCAAAAAAACAGCCTCCGCAGGGAGTCTCAGAGCCTCAGCCAGCTACTAGGATACATGAGGTAAAAATAGCAATGTAGACATTTGGGCTTGGGCTGGAGTGTGGGCTCTGAAACCCACTGAGAGGGGGGTGGGTCTCAGACTCCAGCCTGAGCCGGAAAAGCTATGCTGCTATTTTTAGCCCCCAGCACAAGCCCGAGTCAGTTGCCCTGGGCTCTGAGAATTGCTGCTGCGGGTTGCTGTTTTTTCTCTGTTTAGGCATACCCAAAAGGGAGAAGAAGCGCCTCTTCCCTTTGAATTAATTTTCTTGGTGTGGGGGGAAAAGGTGAACTAAGAAAGATTGTAAGCTCTAAATTCTCCTGACCCTGGACTGGTCATATATCACAGCCACAGCTAGAAGCCTGCTGTGCAATATGCTCCCACCTGGCTCCAGCAATTTCCTCATTGCTCAGTTTAGAGGAACACTCTGAGTTAAGGGACTTGTGGCCTAGATCTCTTCATAAGGAGCAGGGTGTTGTCAGATATTTCAGCGATCAGCGTTGTACTAATGCCTATAAAAAGCCCATTACTAATTGGTGAAACCTGTGTTCCTGGTTTGGCAAAAGCCCTTTAATGGGTGCTCACATTTAAGGACAAGTGGCCCCTTTGACTTCAGTGGGAATTGAAGGCACTGAGCACTTTGCGGGATTGGGCCCTATGCAAGTGTATCGTGTGCGGCTCACAATGAAGGCGCTATTGTGGAGGCATTACCCTTAAAGACTTGGCATTTTTGCACCTAGATAACTTTACCTTAGTGCTTGCTTTATTCTTGGATTCCTTTGGTATAGGGAGTACTACAAGTAGATCCCATTCCAAAGGCCGTTGAAGTCAGCAGGAGGCTAGCCACTGACTTCAGTGGACTTTGGATCGGGTCCATATGAAGTAGCATTATTTAGCTGTCTAAGGCTGTTGCCAAGCTCATAGAGGTAATCACTTTATATAAGTGCCAGAAGCTGGGAATGGGGGACAGGCTGGATCACTTGATGATTTCTTGGTCTATTCATTCTCTCTGGGGCACCTGGCATTGGCCACTGTCAGAAGACAGGATACTGAGCTAGGTGGACCTTTGGTCTGACCCAGTATGGCCGTTCTTATGTTCTTAAGTAAAAAGCTTCTAACAGCACTAGGATATGCTTGAAGAATCCGGGCCCCAAATAATAAATGTGTATCCTGTGATGTGTGTGTGTGGTTTTTTTTGTGTTTTTTTAACCCACTGAGCCATGCAGTCCCCTCCTGATTTCATTTATCCACAGTAAATGTTTTTTTACACAAGAAAATTGCTGTCTGCTAAAGCTTTATTTTGAAATGATTTTCATAATTATTGTTTAGGTTTCACACTGATAAAAGAGAGCGGGCTAGCTAATTCCTGGGAATCTTTCTACACCTCATTTATCAAACTTAATCCCCCTTTGCGTTTACTACATACGCTTCTCCCCTCCACCTACCTCCCCGCCCCAATAGCTACCATGAGAAATGAGCATATTATACAAGAAATGCCACCCCCCTGGAGAAATGTTTGAATGTACTCCTAGCCTCACACATTACTTTTCTGTAAAATAAGGGCGTGGAAAAAGGATAATGACTGTTAAAGAGAGTTAAAAGGAGATTTGCAGAGAATTAACAGACACAAATGTAAGATTAGTTTGAACTCGCACTTGGAGGGATTAAAAGACTTTGTTTGTCCTTTGATTTTGTTCCTGTTGCTATAAAGGTCTTCGGGGTCAATGGCATGGAGGATTATCACTGTTCTAAATTACTGTTCATTTTTGCAGGGATGGGTTACATACAGGAAAAAATGATCTGCCATGGAAATTTTAGTTACCCTATTTGGTTCCAACCTCCCATTCAAACGAAGGCACCAAATCCCAGGGAACACTCTCCACCTAATTAGCGTAGAGAAGTATTGCTCTCTATTAATAGCAGTCATTGTTTGTTTTTTGCTCGGTTTGCCAGGAGTGGGGGAGGAGAGCTATGACATGTTGGATTGTTTCACTGCACATTGATTTGCTGCCATCAGCCAAAAAAAAGTGAAAAGGAGCCTAGGCCTTCACTCAGTAAAACCAAGAATGGAGAGTGGAGGAATAACTTTTTTCCCTAGAACTGCCTGACTTTTACCCACATGGCACTGGTGAATTTCAATAGCGAGAGATTGTGGCGGGAACCTCTAACTTCTCTTCATCCAGGAAAAAAGAAAACGTTAGCTCCTCAGCTCATGTGAACTGGTAAAGCTCTGTTTGAAGTCAATGGAGCTTTGTCCGTCAACAACAGCTCAAGGTCTGGTCCTGTACATGTTATCACAATTACTATATAAACACACTGTTAAATTCCAGTTGAGGATGGAAAAGAGCCATCCTGATGTGTCCTTTTCCTTTTGTCTTCCCTGTTCCCTCTCCTTTCCTGTCTGTATAGTAATGACTCCCTTGGTAAAGGTTCTGCTGGGGTTTCCTTCTTTGTTAGTGAAGTGCCTACATGCTGCTCAGGGCTGTAGAGTGAGCATGCATTGGTGTCCTGTTAAATAGCCTTTTAGGGTTGTAGTCCCACTCCCTTTCTATCTGGTAGCTCAGGTTGACATGTTGCATTATCTAACCATACTAGTTAGCAGTATCAAGCTTTGCATTTCGAAGCCATGGAGCCATAAATTCAAATCCCGGGCGGGCTCAGCTCACCCTTGATCCTTCTGAGGTAGAGAAATTGAATTCCACGCAGTTCAGTGTGTGAGATCTTTCTGGATTAGACCTTATTTAACCAAAGTCCTGTATGTTTTGTGCAGAATTTCCTTCCTTGTTGTGCAGGGCTTTGTTGAGTGATTGCTTCCCAGCCATGCCCGATGTGGCTGTGTTTCAGAAATGCCTTCTGTGTAGCACTTCAAAATCCTTCAGGATGAAAGTTGCTATATAACTATGGCCCCGATCCTGCAGATATTTAAAAACATGCTTAACTTCTTATGTTACCAGGCTCACTTTAGGGTGGATTAAATTGTATGTTGTACATCTTTTGAATATTGTAGGGCAGGTTAAACCCAAAAGCAACATACCTGTCACTGTGAAAGTATGGCTTGAAGGCCTTATGAATGTCATCGTGGGCTAAAATTAACACATTAAAGTAGATTATGAAGGTCCCTTCTGGCTTTAAAGTTTGAGTCTCTGGGAATGCAATGGGATTACTTAACGGTAGCAAGCACTGTAGCCAGAAGCTAATGTTAGCAGGTTTGAGGCTATAGGAAGCACAGATTAAGTGTTCCACTGAGATTCATGTATCTTTGAAATATTATTAAAATTAGCCTTTTCCAGGCTGGTTGTAGGATCTATTCCACGTTGCTTAGTTACATAGGTTAAAAATTCTTTGAAAAAGAGAGGAAGATGGATGCACTAAAATGAAGTTGGGATGGGGCGCTGGTACAATTTATATAAGGGGGGTGCTAGGAGCCATTGAACCAAACTGTAAACCCTGTATATGATGGAGTCCACTTCAAGCAGGGGGTGTGGCAGCACCCCTAGTTCCAGCATTTTTGAGTGAGGAGGAAAAAGACTCTAACATATGAGAAGTTAAGGATCCTAGTATACATTGAAAGTAAATGACTATTACTTTAACTACATAATTGACACCAGCTCTTTGCTGATCACTAAGCAGGAGGTTCTGCTAATATCGTAAATGATTGTAATCTGAAGTGCAGAAAGAATGGGATCAGATCCGGCAAAGTGCTGAGCAGCAAATGAGTCACCAGGAGCTGAGAAGCTGGGCAACTCATGGAGCTGGGCACCAGGAGCTGGGCAACTCATGAAGGGATCAGGGGCCATTTTTAGTACTGCTTTTGTGTAATTGGAGAGAAACAACAGCAGGTACCCAAAATGTCGTGTGTCCCCTGTGGAGGGCGATGTTATACAAGTGAAGGTTTGCTTTATGTGCAAGTCACACAGAGGAGAGGAATGATTGTAAAATTACTGCAAGCAATCAATTTTATCTGTTGCGCATGACACTAATGTGTTTGACAAGTCATAGTTTTTTAAAAAAAAAGATACAGTAATAAGTCTTATAGCAAACTATATTCTGTAGACCCAATCCTTCAACCCTTACTCACACGAGTCATTCCACTGAAGTCAGAGTGCTAGGTCTTGTGACAAGGATACAGTCAGCATGGGATTGTGGCTCAAGGGAGCATAATTTCCTGCTTGCTCCTTCCCCCTCTTGCTCTGGGAGGTAGTAATTAGTAACAATAGTCAATAGCGGCAGTGAATTACTACACTCAACCTGAGCTGGCTCAGCTGTGGGGACCAGCAAATAAAGGATGGTGCCAGGCTCTGCCCATTCCTTCTCCACTAGCACCAAGCCAGAAGCAAGCGTGTGTGTAACTCTACGCTCTTTGACTCAAGATCTAGGTGTGCTGTGTAATGGTACAGACATGACATTCGAGTTGCGTGCTTCCCTAATGTAACTACTGCTGCTGAAGTCAGTGGGACCACTGGCAAGAGTAAGGAATACTCAGGTGAGTGAGCATTCTAGGATTGGGTCTTCTGAGTATCTGGTAGGACAGAGTATCCATATTTCCTGAGGTAAAATCTCTTGCTGAACAGAAGTAGAATTCATACCTCATACACATGCTATTTAAAATAACTTTTCTTTTAAAAGCAGGAATTGGTTGCTTAGAAAATCTGGCAGGATCCAGTCAGTCTTGTACTCTTCTTCTTCTCCTTCTTCTTTCTTTAAATAACCAGTGGTTGTGAGAGTCAGTGACTGGTTCTGAACCAGCTGTAAGCCAGATAATGATTGCAGTCTATGACATTCTCATCACAAACAAATGCACAGAACAGACTGGCATAATCCAATGTTCAAAGGAGCTGGAAAGTGTCCAGATAACGCAGCATTTGTGTGGACAAGAAATTTGTGAGGATAATTCTTCAAGGTCTTTACAGGAGTTAAGAAATAATTAGAGAACACTCTCTGAGAAAATACCAATCCCCTGTCATAAGATAGTCCTTCCGTTACTTTGATCTCTGGCCAGCTTGCTCATAACATTAAACAGCTGATAGATGGACATGATTTTTTTTATTAGATCTTCAAGAAGCAGCATTTTGTCTATTAATTTACTTGTGGCAACTTCTCTGACTAGGTCGTCATTGCAGATAGAATTGGAGACTTCCCACTCCAAAAAACAGTTGTCTCCCGTTTGAGCTGAAGACCTAAGATCATAAGGTGGAAGCAATAGCAGGCAGCTATCCCAAGAGACCAGCAATGGAGGGTGATGAGTAACAAACCTTGCAAGTGGATTAAATGGTCTGATTCTCATTTACATGAAAGCCAGTTTACACCAATTTGGCAGTATAAAGAGGCTTCAGGTGGGTATAAATGTAATTTATTCCCCCTTTAATGCCATAACAGTTTAAGCTTGCCTAAGTGTATATGAAAATTGGGCCCTATATTCGTCTCTTGTCAGATGCACTATGGATTTGGCTTATACCCATTACCTTGCAGTTGTCCATTGTACAGATTGAAAAGAAAAATGGATCGATAAAACACTAAAACAACCTACAGGACCAGCCTAATGGTGCCTGCCCCTTTATAAATGGAAGTCAAAAGTCATGAAAGTTAAGCAAAAAATGTCTCTCAGCAACATCATATAAACGTAATGCGGTGTGACAAAACAGAAGTGATTCCTGATCTTACTGGAATCAAAGAAATACCCTTACATATCCCTTTTTTGTACTGAGACTGACCTTTCATAACAAACTGAACCAAGAAAATGGTGTTCTCTGATATATTCCAGTCCTGCTCAAGGGCTTTTTATAAATAACTTGTTCAATTACCAGGAGATGTTGATATGATGCTTCTTCCAGGACAGCTTTTGTAGGGGTTTTGTTGGAGATACAGCCCCAAACCATATGATTTATTGTTTGTTTTTCCTTTTTAAAACGAGAGCACAGAATAAAAATGTCAGATTTAAGAGAAAGGTTGTTCAACTTTTCTTGCTCCTTAAAGGCTTTTTGGGTATTTTCAGTGGCCTCCTGGCTCCTTGCCTGCCATTCAGAAAAGGGCCAAGCAAATGAAGAACTCGCTGGAGTTGTCCATCCCCTTGAGTCTTTTGTCTGTTCACTTACCAAGCTTCCTTAGCGTGAACTTAGTTGGAAAAGTGAAGGGGTTATAGCAGCCACTAGAGGACTGAAAGAAAGAAAAAGATGTGAAAAGTCATATTGGGCTAGGTGTGAAAATAATGCTTTCTCTTATTGAGATCAACAGGCTTGGGCAGTCTCCATCTTAATTTGTTACTCCCAGCCTCAGATCTTCTTACATGGCATCTCCATTATGGGAGGCTTGCAACCATGGTAGCCCATTTTGTACTATCCTCTGCTAATCTCTTTATGGATGAATAGTCCTTTTGATCCACTCAAGGTGCCACATGATCCATCCAAGATCTTCATTTTCTTCCTCATGTTCTTCTGCCATCAATTTTCCCTTCCATTGCTTGTAAACATGCATCACCCAATAAACCTCCTGGAAATGGGATCTTTCTTTCCATTAGATGTGTGACTGGCATTTGAGTTCCAATGATCTCCAATACTTTTTCATTGGTGACATAGTCTATTTGTGATATTTTCAGAATTCTTCTATGACATGGTAATTCGAAGGATTTGTTGTCTTTATTATCAATCGTTGAAATGTCCATGTTTCAGAGCCATAACTTAATGCAGACTAAATGTAAGGACTTTAGTTTTTTGATTTATGTGCCTTCTCATCAGATGTTTATCCTCCTAGAATGTCTCTTTTGCTCAATTCACTGTCTCTAAAATGGGGATTATGCTTCTTTTCTTTTGTCCAACGTGTCAATTTAGATTATCCTAAAGAATTTACAAGCATTATCTCTCACTAAGTATGCACAGCAGTTTGTACAACATGGTCGCAATCTCAGTTAGAATCTCTAGGTTCTACTGTTACAAATAATAATTGTTCAGCATTTGTGCAGGAAATCAATCTTTTTGGTATGTGTAGCCATTGCTAATTTGTCTCAAGATGTACATCATGGAACAGCCATCCATGAATGGAACTCTGTCCATGTCTATGTGAACACAGATCTTTATAGTAGTAATGAGGCTCAGCTCCTGTAGGAGGCACTGGGGTAAGTCTGCTGTTACAGTGCAGCAGACTTGGAGAAAAAACAATGTATTTTTAATGAGAAACTTATTTTGAGAAACTTTTTTTTTTCCTGCTAGAAGAAAACACTTCATTTTGAATGTCAAGAAATACCAAAAGAACTGAGATGAATTTCAAAGAGGGGATTTGATAGAGTTCAAGGTATTATTATTATTATTTTATTTTAATTCAGAATATTTTCGATGACGGCAGTTTTGCAAGTATTCTTCAAAATGAACGTGGCCTCTCTTTCTCCCTGGAATGACTCTTTTTACCCAAAGTCTGCCTGTCTCTTCCTTTCTTTTTAGCAGCAGTATGTGAAAAATCCTTCTCTGGCAGTGCCACCTACTGTTTTGAATATTACTGGCAGACGATGGGCAGAAAGGAAGCAGCAGCTTTTTACTAGCAAAGCAACTGGTCAGTAGTTTGTTTATTCTGCATAGCTGCACCCCCTTGCGGTTTCACCTGGATGCAGTGTCCTTTACTTCGTGTCATGATTTGCTATGACGCCTCGCTATAGACAGCTGCTCTTTTCCACCCCAGGGCTGGGTGACCAGTAAAGTGTGCAGTAAGGGGATTCCTATATATGCAGACAGTGCAAATGCTTTGGGATCCTCCTGGGCTAAAAGATGCTTTGGAAGGTAATTGTAAGAGATTATTATTCATCTATGTGGAGGAGTGGTACAAGTGGTTCCTTTGTGACCAGCTAGGCCAAAAGTTACGATTTTTCCTAGGACTTCAGGCTGGGATTTCCAGACGAGTCTAAAGGAGTTTGATACCCAACTGCCATTGAAAATTTAGCTCTTAGAGTCCTTTGAAAATCCCAGTATTCAATTGTCTAAACAAAATTTGGCCGGAGAGAGGGATGGAAGAAAGGAAAAACATTCCAAGGACAAATAGAAAGTCATCAGCATCCAGCACTGTCAGTTTTACACTTCCTATCTGCCCTACATTAATTTTGGCTAAAAAAGGATAGCCAAAAAGGAGCAGAAGCTGCTCTCTTGAAACATTTTTATTTAAACATAGCTCAGCTGATCCTCATCTTTGTCTGATAGATCAATATTTGAAGTGGTGGCTGTTTCGCAACAGCTCAGAGCTTTGGAATGTTTGCTTCTTTCCCTGGAAATTGTTCTTTGTGGGCAGAATCCAATGACCTGGTCAGAGATGCATGCTTATGAAATGTGACTTATCTTGCAGTGTATCAGATCACTTCCACATGTAAAGGATATAGCTACGTTTTAGAGCTGGTCAAAAATAAATGGTTTATACATAACATAGATATTGCCATAATGCATCAGACCAGTGATCCATCTAATTCAGTATTCCTTCTCTGAGAAGTGCTTCAAGGGAAGATACAAAAAACTCCCCCATTGGAATAACCTGCTTAGTGGGGAAGTTTCTGTCTGACCACTGTTTAGCGTTTAGTTTATGTCCTGAAACATAAGGGTGTCGGATATCTTTCTTGTCTACTGCGGTGGTGGGTGTTTGCATCACATAATGCATTTGCATCTATGTGGCAGTTTCTATTTGTTTTCTCTCACAATTGGTTTTTCTCTTAAGAAGGTTTTATATAAAAACAGTAATCAGAAAATAATGCCTCACTACCAAAGTCAGTAAATTGCAGTTAAAATTTAAACAATATTCAAGAAATATTTTTTTTCTCTCTGTCTTTAAGTTCCAGGCTAGATTTTTTTTTTTTTTTATTTCTCATCGGATGACTCATTGTCATGAAATGCTGATCACCACAATTTACCATTATTGCTGGGTTTTTAGTTCCACTGAGAATATCAGTGCAACCCCCCTTTAATTGGTTTCAACCTGTATCGAGAGTGACATTTCTTCCACTCCTTTATGATGTGTTTGTCAATTAAAACACTTTTGAGTATTTATTTAAGGAGCGGTTCCCACCTGCTGTCTGTTGTGGAAATGCATTAGGCATGATGGTGAGAAGTAATCCCTTTTTAAAAATTTTGATTTTGTTTTCAAAGGAGTTGAGCTCTGCGGGAAAGGAGCAGGTTGTTCTTGTCTCTTCAGCTTCCTGTGTGGATATGTGCTGTGCAGTCTCTGGCTGTCTGGGGCTAGATTGTTCCAACTCTTGCTTGACTGAGCAGTGAAAAAAGAACTGCCCCAGCTGCACACTGCCCTGTTCAGCTTGCTCGGCACTTCCACAGCCAGAATTAGAGGCTATTTGCCTGACACTCCCTCTCCTCCATGGAGGACTTTGGAACAGCAGGAGCAAGGCCAGTCACTGAAGAAGCTACCCCAGCATTTTCACAAGCACTTCGCATGTTGATGGTGGAGTGTAATTAGACTGTTTGTTTGGTTCTCCACTGCTCCTGTTACAGTGGACATCTCTCTCCCGCTACAATTGGATAACCAAGAGCAAACTCCCAGCAGCCTCTGCTTTCCCCTTGAGCTACAAGAAGCTTACTCAATTAAAAAAAAGTTATTTATTTTTAAATAGACTGATAGCCCAACAATCCTAAAATTTGGGACTGCTGGCTCTAAAAGTCATGGAGGGGGGGAATGGAATACCCATTACATTGAGAACACCACAGGTCCAGTGGGCTGGGAGGACAAAATAAATTCAAAGTCTAGCCAATCTATGTTCAAAGCAATGCTGTCTTATAGATATACCTGATGTTTACAGTCAGTAATGCCTCCTGTGCAGCAAGGCATATAGATACATTCATAACACTGTCTACTATAAATTAACATAGCTTCTTGCTTCCAGATTAGTCATCTTTAGATTTCAATCAGCTATAAATTACAAATTATTGATTCATGTTTTAATTCAACTACTCAGCCTCAGAAGTTTCTGGTTGTCTCCTTCCCCTGCCGCCAGTTGTGCACATCTATCTGAAAGTGGAGTTATTCTGCACTAAAAATAACATTAAAAAAGCCCCAGGGTTTTGGCTTCTGTTGCATTTGCCATTGCTCACCCTTTCCAGTCCATGAGCAATCATCATTTAACAAAGAAATGAAGTAAGATTTCCAGAGAAGAAGAGGGAAGGGGAGGGGGAAAGCACTTGACTGCAGAATGCATTTTACTGTAAATCACACAGGCAGAGCGAGACATAGTGATTACAATGCAAGTGTGACATTCTTTTACACTGTATAGTCATCTAATATTGGTTGCCATAAACACTATAAATCAATGCACAGTGTAACAGCATGATGCAGTTTAAAACAGCAGAATCTGAGCCGGATGCAAGCTGCCAGCAATAAAACATTTTAACTCTACCTCAGTCACTTGTTTACAGCTTGTTTGCCGGCTTTCTAAACTTTTTTGAGGCTCACACTTGACATCAATTGGTGCAAGAAAGAGAACATAAAAGAAGAGTGAAACAGACTTCCTAGCAGTTGAACTTGGTCTAATAGCTTCTGGCGAGCCATGACTGAAACAGATGCTATATAATTTTTCTCTCCCCAGCCCCCGCCCCTTGCCTCCTAAAAACAATTTTGAGATAACTGAGAGCTAGCTCAGTGGCTGACGCTGGAAATGCACCTGAAGATGTTAAAACTGAGATTCTATTTCTGATTCTCAAAGATCCCGTGGCATTTTTCTCAACAGTTAGAGGTGTTTATCTGAGAGTCATGGCCAGAAACTGGGAAGAGACTGGACCAACCTCAATATTGACCTTTGTAATGGGTTCAGATAAGCATCCAGGAGTTCAGGCATTCATACCAAAGTGTATCCAAAATATCCATATCTCTTGAATCTGACCATTTTGGCTGGCTTAGGAGAACAGTCTCTCTTATTAGATTCTAGTACTTCCTGTCCATTATAGGCCTGAAAATACTATGAAAATGGCTTTTTGTTCTATTTTACTACTAGTAGTTTGTCCTGTTTAGGGCCCCTATTCAAGAATGCACTTAGGTGCTTTCCTGACTCGAGTCCTAGAAAGTTCAGTGACCCATGGAAATCACCTTTTAAAAAGGTAATGGAATACTTTCAGAAAGATGCAAATCCAAATTGAGCCTATAAATATTAAGAGGTTCCTATTTTCTCTGACCAAGATCACCCATCCCCTAGTAACTATGCTCCTGCAATCTAAATACCCTTGACACTTTAATTTGATAAAATATTCTTTGCTTCTTATCTATAAATGCTGTAATGTTGCTGATTGTGTTATAATGGCTGCTGTGTTCTACCCCTGATGTGGCTGCATTTGTGCTTTTGCATTTGTAGCTGAAGTGCAATGAGCCCTATGTATAGCATGAAATTCTGAAAAGTGCTTGGAGGCTGGTGAAAGGCACTCTGCAAGATAAATCAAATTCTAATTATGAATTTTCAGAGCTGGCACTGAAATCTGAATTGATAACATACGGCAATATGAGAAATGTACATAGGAGGTTTGTGCACTAGCCTTCAAATTCTGGCTTCCTGTTTGGTGATGGGCCTGAACCACAAAATGTGGATTAATTCTGCAGAGACTTCTGCTACCAGCCCTGCTGCCTCTGCCCTGCTTCCCAGACTTTCTGTGATGCCCTGCTGGGACCCCTGGCCTTGAAAGCATGTCCCGCATAGGAGCCATGCTGCCACTGAATATCTCCCTCTGCTTCTGTGAGGTCAGAGCCATGGGAAGGATGCTACAGGAGTGGTAATTCCTCTTCAGATATCTGCTGGGTCTGCAGAGGAACATGTGGTAGAATATGGCATCCTCTTAACTTCACTTGCTATTAGTGATAGCTGTGCTCTTGAATACCTCTGACCGTGCAAAACTCACATGAAGAGGCCTCCACGGGATCCCAGGGACATAGGGGTGAGAGGAGGAGGGGCATGGCACAAATCTGCCACCTGCTTTCTGTGCATGTTCTGCTTAATTTTGGTTCCCTTCTATGCGAGAGATGGAGGGGAGCAGTAAGACCTGATCCTGCCAATGGATCTTCATTTGGAGTCTCTTATAGCCATATGACGTCTAATTGACTTCAGTGGGTATCTGCGCAGGAGTTAGGATGTTTCCCTGTGGATCTGCTTGCAGGATCGGGCCCATAATTTTAAAAATGTATGTGCTTTGAGCTCTTTGGGTAAAAGGTTGAGAGGTACTGTATACAGGCTACCATATTCTCCTGCAAGCAGACGAGATGAAATAGTTGTTACTATTTAACATTTGTATTACAGTGGCACCTAGAAACCCTAATGAGGGTCAGGGCCCCACTCTGATAGGTGCTGTGCCAACAGACATAGCCGCTGTTCAAGCTTTTATATATAAATAACAAAGTCTGGAGAGTACAATGCAAAAAAAACCCCTAGGCTTGATCCAAAGTCCATTGAAGTCAGTGGGAGTCTTTCCCTTGACTTCACTGGGCATTGGTGTGGGCCTCAGATCCACAGAGTCTGCAGGTTTGCATTGCCCATGGTTACACAGGGGCATCTAGCAGATAGTAAACCAGAAGATTAGTTATCTGAGTCACAGCAGTCTCCTCTGTTAATATTTCTTGCTTTTTAGTCATCACAGATTAGCAGCTGCTGCTAAGCGGCATCTTCTCTGTGCTGCTGATGTGCTTTGCCAGCATACATTTTTTAAAAGACCTTTTCCCCCAAACCTTGCATGTTTTCCTGTTTTTTTCTAAATATCTTTTCCCTCAAGCTAGGCAAAATTATCCTTTTCAAGTGCATCAAAGTTCCTTACGTTCAAGCATCAAGTCACTGACGGGTGAGGAGAAATTGCAGGTACAAATTAAAATTTTCCCAGTGGGGTGTATTATTTTAACATATTTACAGTTCTTGCCCAGAATACACACTGTATCAATTACTTTTTGGTATTAAAATATTTCCTCTCGGCTGCTCGCACTCTAAAAGTAGGTATGGTTGTTGACTTGTACAAGCTCTGAATAGAGAGACTATGGGTATGTCTACATTGTTGTTAAAAATCCACAGTTGTCCTGTGTCAGCTGACTCGGGCTCCCGGAGCTCTTAAATTGTAGCATGGGTATTCAGGCATGGGCTGGAGCCCAGGTTGAAGGACCCTGTGAGGTGGCAGGATCCCAGAGCTCAGGCTGCAGCCTAAGGGCTTGTCTACATTACCCACTGGATCAACAGGCAGTGATTGATCCAGCGGGGGTTTATTTATCATGTCTAGTCTAGACGCAATAAATCAGCCACTGAGTTCTCTCCCGTCGACTCTGGTATGCCACCAGGGTGAGAGGCACGGGCGGAGTCAACGGGAGAGCGTCAGCCGTCGACTTAGATCTACTTACTACAGTGTCTTCTGGCGTTTAATTGCAGTGTAGACATATCTCATTAGTGACTTGCTCTCATAATACCATACTTGGGCATGCTAAGCCTGCCCAGAGTTCACAGTTTGTCATCTGTTACTGAGAATCAATCTGGTCTGATTACTCAACTAATACAACTGTTGAAAGCATCATGGCTTAGTCAGTCAGATAAAGAGAGAAAGAAGGTCTTTACTCTCAGGGTAGATCTGAATCCCTGACCTCAGATGAAAATGGGACATTTCATTATTAAGATAAGCAGATTACTGACAATAAAACAAAGATGGCCGCCACCACTTTTAATTAAAAATTGAGACAATGAAAGCTTAGTGCTGTGGTTTAGAATTAGGATTGATGAAAGATTGACACACTGGACATATGACAGCAAACATACAGAGTTGCTTGCTTGGTAATCTTACAAGAAGATGATGATAACAGTTGATTTTCATAAAAGCTGCTACCTAATACATATGTATCCCTGTAAAGGAATAGTGGGGATCTTCAGGCGCTAAAAGGATCAAGCTTTATCTTTGTAGAGGGGGAAAAAAAGATCAATTTCTCTGGGTTCTGCAACAGTCAAATATTTGTATATAGCATTCATGAAAGGGTTGATGTGGAAAAGTAGCAGCAGAAGTAGCTCAGAATAGCATCCTGCCCTCAAGGCATGGATTGGTCAGAGTCATCTTGCTCTGATGTCATAAATAATGCGTCTACCTTAGTGTTTCTTTGGATGAGTGTGGTGTCACTTGATATCCTGCTGGAGAGTCTTAAGGAGGAAGTTGTTTAGAAGTTCAGAGAGTTTTCCTTCTAACACATGTTGTTCAGCTCAACTCTTATTAATCTCAACTGTGGTTTTTCTATCTTTCCTCTAGCCATTTTGGGCCAGGCCTGATGTTTTAAAAACAGCTCTACCTCAAATAACTTGGTCTTTTTTTATGCATATTGTACTGAAGGTTTTCTGTTGTTCTTGACTTTCTTTGAAAAATCTAATTAGAATTAGTGTTCTGTCTCAAGAAGGTGAACTGGGAAGACCAGGAGACCGGGCATTATGGCTACAGTTTTAAAAGCTGGACTGCTATAGTTAAGCTCCCAAATCTTTACTTGGGCCCCAATTCATCTAGTTACTTAAAAACATACCTAACTTTAAGCCAAGGAATAGGCCTTTTTAGAATCAATGGGACTTCAGTGGAATGCTTTAAATTAGAATCATAGGACTGGAAGGGACCTTGAGTGGTCATCTAGTCCAGTCCCCTGCATTCAAGGCAGGGCTAAGTATTATCTAGACCATACCTAACAGGCGGTTGTCTAACCTGCTCTTAAAAATCTCCAATGACAGAGATTCCACAATGTCCCTAGACAATTTATTCCAGTGCTTAATCACCCTGACAGTTAGGAAGTTTTTCCTAATGTCCAACCTAAACTGCCCTTGCTGCAATTTAAGCCCATTAACCTCTGAGGTTAGGACATGAAGTAAAGAGAAAAATTGTCTACCTCCCTTGTAACAACCTTTTATGTCCTTGAAAACTGTTATCTTGTACCCTATCTCTCTTCTCCAGACAAAACAAACCCAATCTTTTCAATTTTCCCATCACAGGTCATGTTTTCTAGACCTTTAAGCATTTTTATTGTTCTTCTTTGGGCTTTCTCCAATTTGTCCACATCCTTCCTGAAATGTGGTGCCCAGAACTGGACACAATACTCCAATTGAGGCCTAGTCAGTGTGGAGTAGTGCTTACAGCACTCCTGTTGTCTCATATTTTAGCTTGTGGTCCACTATGACCCCCAGATCCCTTTCCGCAGTACTCCTTCCTAGGCAGTCATTTTCCATTTTGTATGTGTGTCACTGATTGTTCCTTCCCAAGTGGAGTACTTTGCAATTTTCCGTATTGAAATTCATCCTGTTTACTTCTGAGCATTTCTCCAGTTTGTCCAGATCATTTTGAATTTTAAACCTACCCTGCAAAGTACTTGCAACCCCTTCCAGCTTGGTATCATCCGCAGACTTTAAGTGTACTCTCTCGCTGCCATAATCTAAATCACTGATGAAGATATTGAACAGAATCAGACATAGAACTGATCCCTGTGGGACCCCACTTGATATGTTCTTTCAGTTTAACTGTGAACCACTGATAACTACTCTCTGGGAATGGTTTTCCAACCAGTTATGCACCCACCTTTTAGTAGCTTCATGTAGGTTGTATTTCCCTAGTCTGTTTATGAGAAGATCATGAGTGACAGTGTCAAAAGCCTTACGAAAGTCAAGATATACCATATCTGCTGCTTCCCCCCATACACAAGGCTCGCTACCCTACCAAAGAAAGTTATTAGGTTAGTATGACGTGCTAAAGGCTCTTGCTGAATCTGGACCTTAAGCTCCTAAATAAGTGACCTAACTTTCAAAAGTGCTGAGCACCAAATAGCTTCTAGCTTGAAATTATCTGGAGCTACTTGGTGCTCAGCACTTTTGAAAATCAGGTTACTTAATTACAAGGCTTAATATGATGTAATAACCAACATTAGGCTCCTAATTTTGAAAATCTTGGTCTAGATGGCTAGCTCTGGAAAGGAGACCCATACCTTTGCCAAATATTAAAGCTTACTACAGATTTATTTTTGGTTAGGTATTTTTTTAATAAATGTTCAAGCCTTTTTATGAGAATAGATCTGTTGTATATATGCCTGGGGTTACCAGTAAGTCTGCAACTTCATTTCAATTAACACAAGTGCTGCATGCTTGAGCTAAACTAAGCATCATCTTGTCATATGCTGTTGTATATTGACAGAAGTACTCATTAAGACCCTGAGCATTCTTAAAGGTATGTTCAGTCTATAAACAGGAAAACACTGACTATTGAATATTAATCACTTATAGCCTCCAGGGTTATGGAAATTGTTAAAAATTTAGTTTGTAATGGACGACTGCAGCATTAATTTTCAACTTTGACTTGTGTAACGTTACCAGGGGCATTATCCCGACTGCTGAGTCCTTTGGTGCAAATCAATAGAGGCTCGGTGTGTTTCTATTATATAGTCCATTTGTACATTTTCACCTTTGAAGTCATGTAATCAATAAAATCTTGAATGATTACTACAGCCTGCAATTGCAATTTGTTTCCTAAATAGCACTGGTGCTAGGGTAGATTGTACACATATGGGCTATACTTTTTCTCTGAAACAAGACAGATCTTGAGATGTGTGTGCTACTAGAAATCCATTGTATTTCGTCCTAACAGGCTACACTAAACATACTCCTACATACATAGTCCTAACGGGCTACACTAAACATAGTGCAGTTGGATAGTATCGGTCTTAGCACAGGAAATTGCCTGTTGAAGTATTTTAATTAGAACTTCAGCTACTAGTATAAGGCATTAAAAACATTATGAGCTAAATTCTCTTCTTGTTTTGGTTGTGTGGAGCCCCGTTTGCAGCAATAGGATTGTGAGGACAGAATTTGGCCATTTAGGAACATAAGCAATTGATGCTAGACCCTGGAGTCCATCGCTTTGGTTTCATGTTCCATGGCTTGATTATACATCACCTAAATTGTTGTGTTGAAAATAGCTATTCTGAGGAAGAGCGTGTGTTTCCCCAAAATGACCTCTTACTATGCTCTGAGACCCTTGTCACCTGTCTGGTCTCAGAGCCCAGACACCAACCTGAGCTCTTATGTCTGTACTGCTATTTTTAGCCCCACAGCCCAAGCCCCACAAGTGAGAGTTAATTGACCCGACTTTGAGATTCGGTGCCGTAAGCTTTTCTTTGGTGCTTATACATTTGCCTTAATCTCTCTCTGCCTCAGTTCCTCATCTCTAAAATGGGGATAACAATTTGTTTTTATGCCACTTTTTGTCCATCTTGTAGATTGTAAATTCTTCATGGCAGGGAATGGCTCATGATATATGTGCCTAGTGAAATGGAGCGGTGTTCTTTTTTATTTTTCTCTCTTCTTTTTTGTTAGGGATGTGAGCACTAGTATAATACAAATAGTAATAATTCCAAATAATAATTTCTAGGCCTGGAGCAGGAAGCTCAGCTGGAATAACTCCATATGCAAAAAAGCATGTCCGCCTAGTATGGTTTAGTAGTTTAGTATGCGTTGACTAGCCACTCCTTTGAGCCCTATCGCATTGTACAGCAGCATTTATGGCGAATATTTGTAGGATTCCTATCACAAAATATTTTTTACCAGTCCCCTAGCGATAGCAAGACAAATTATCATTGTCTACCTACACTGCTAGGTTTGATACATATATTGAAGCTTGATTTGCAGCCTTTAAAATGAAAGAAAGTAATGACTAGAAAAATATGAAACAGCTGGTGGGCTCCTTGCATGTCAGCTGGAAAGTTACAGCATAGTGTATATAGGTTTTGAATACAGAATGATGGTAATGGGCTTTTTATTTTACACTAATGTTTAAAAAAAATCCCCCAGTGGAAATGAATTGAAGAGAGATGTTAAAAATAAGAGCTCTCCAAGGTTGTGACTTAAACTGACAAACACAGAGAAATTCAAAGACTGGCTTCCACTATTACTACTTTACTTCACTGTGCCTATTTATTTTAACAATACATTATGGCACATGGGACTGTGGTCTGCTCTAAGATCTCTTCACTAGCTTAATACAGTAGGATGAGTTGTTAAAAGTGAAGTGACAACCTTAATTCTGAAGTTTTTCCGTTTCATAGATGCTTATGGCCAAAAGGGACTATTGTTATCAACTAGCCTGACCTCCTGTATAGCACTGGCCATAGAACTTTCTCAAAATAATTCTTAGTGCAGATCTTTTAGAAAAACATCCAATCTTGATTTAAAATTTGTGAGTGATGGAGAATCCACCACGACACTCGATAAATTATTCCAGCGATTAATTACTCACTGTTAAAATGTTTGCCTTATTTCCAGTCTACCAATGGCCCAGTTTACCACACAATCTACATCGCTCTGAATCAGTGAGTCCTCCCCGTCTTTATTAACCACTCTCTCAATTGACCCTTTGCCCCTGCTTCCTCCTGCAATAAAGGCTCAGACTGAACCAGCTCAGAGGGATCAATCTCTGTACGTGTCTTCAGCCAAGTTGTGTCTAGTGCAAGGAGAGACAGCAGGTTGATTAGGTGACCATAACATGGAATGAGCTGAGGATCTATCTCTTGAAGGTTGAGGGACAACCTAAGGATTCCATGAATGCCACTGAGAAAAGGAATATGGGACGAGTGGCAACCGGGCCAAGAATCCCTGTCTTGACTGCAAAAACATATCAGTCCTGGTGGTCCCATTGAGATCTTGAAGACTTTTGAGCTCAGTGTCTGGACGGACGAGGAGAAGTGGAAGATGACTCTGAACTCAAACTTGAGGAACCCTTCAAAGGGAAGGAAATGGAGGAGCCACCTCTGGTGAATCACACACCCTGATTCATCTGAAGCCTACTGCATAGGCCACATTGGTACCAGTGAAGTCAGAAGTCAGTGCCTTGACTACCGGCACTGTCACTGAGGCATCACTAATACTTGGAGCCAAAGTAGAGGCTAGTATTGAATCTGTAGCTCCAGTCCATAGGCCTGTAGAAGCCGACATTGTCTCCGGGGCTAAAGATGGAATTGGCACTGACAACAGATCTCTTGGTGCCAATATCGAAAATGATCTCGTCTCTGCAGTCTGTTTTTTAAGTGATGCCAGAGACGATGCCTGCAACAGCCTGTATTCTGAGGCAATCAAACGAGATGGTCCTGGGAATGCAGAAGACATCACCATAGCTGATCATTCCTGTATCACAGGCAAGTATGTGGGGTCGATATGGTTGGTGCCGAGACTGATGTTGTTGGTACTGGACTCAACGGATGGTACTGGAGTAAATGGTGAGTACTGGAATGATCTCACCTCATTACTGGAGATTGGGTAGATAGCCCAGTACTAAAGGAATCATGGTGCCGACCAGCACTCCTCATAGAGAAGGAAGAACTTCCCCAAGCCCTGGAATGACTATGGTCAGTTTTGAACCTTCTTTCTCAGGAGAGTAGAGGAAGGAGGATGCTCTCTTCTTGGAGAAGAGTTAGAAACTCTCTGTGGCACCGAAGCTCTCTGAGGGGCCAGACAATCTGAACCTGACACTGAAGCAAGCCCCATGGCTTGATCCATAAGGTGCCACTTCAGGTTTAAGTCTCTAACCACCTGTGTCCTCTTTTTGGAGGACTTGCAAATGGAGCACTTCTCCTTAAAATGCCCTTGTCCTAGGCACAATAAGCACTAAATATGCAGATCACTACTGGAGATAGCTACTCTACATAACGGATGGTGCTTGAAACCTGGTGAAGGCATCATACCAGGTTAAAAAAACAGCTATTAAACTACAAAACTAACTAATCCAACACTAAAGGTACTAGTACTAAATAAAAAGCAACAAAGAGTCCTGTGGCACCTTATACACTAACCGATGCATTGGAGCATAAGCTTTCATGGGTGAATACCCCTTCGTCAGACGCATGTAAACGATGAAGTGGGTGTTCACTCATAAAAGCTTATGCGCCAATACATCTCTTAGTCTATAAGGTGCCACAGGACTCTTAGTCTGGATCTGTGAAAAGCACCAAACATGGCTACCCCTCTGATACTTGAGAACTGAATATAATTAACTGTATACAAAAAACCAAGAGGAAATTCCCTGCAGTGACGACAAAAGCGTGCAATGCTAGTTCACTTCCCACAGCTTATTGGATGGTATCTGATATATGCTTCACTCTCCTAGCACTCTTATCCAGAGATGCCAAAGCAGCTTACAAAGGAAGATAAGTATCATTGGGTTAACATTTTTAAAAGGTGACTTGGGAGCCCAAGTCTGATTAAAAGTCAATAAGACTTCCCTATTGACTTTCAATGAGACTTAGGCGCCTAAATCATTTGGTGCTTTGGAAAATTTCACCCACGCTGCCTATCTTTTTTGCATATAGAGAAACTGAGGCACAGTGTCACACAACAGAAATGGGAATAGATCCCCACTTTCTTGACCCCCCAGTCCTGTGTGCTAGCCATTGAATTATACTGCTCCAATAATGGTAAATAAATGAATTCAGTATATGACTTCCAGAATAAAAGGTTCTCTGTATTATCATGGTGCTCATTTCCTGAAATGCTGACACATCATTTTATTCCCATGAACTGCAGCAAATTAGTTCATTGCAAACAGCTGCTCAGTCCACTCATAGGCCAACAACAAACCCTATTCCTCTAGGGCTTGACTCCACTGGGGCGGAGCACTCTACCCTTTCAATGAAGTCCGTGTGTGCGGCAGGTGGGCAATATAGCACCCTTTTGTAGTGATCCAAAGCCAATTAAAGTCCCTGGAAAGACTTCCAGTACTTCAGCAAGCTTTGGATCAGGCCCTGTAATGGCAGGAACTATTGAATCTGTAGGAATTAAATATCACTCAAGTCAACTCTACAGCCCATTTTCTCCCTCGTACATGTCTGAACGTATGTGCATAGTTGAAGATGTGGTGGAAGGGAATAAAATAAATTAGATTCTGCGCAGCCAAAAGCATTTAACATACATTATACAATATCTGCATATGTTATTAAAACTAAAAGTAGGAGTAAGTAAATTCCACTTCTGATTTGCACTCACGTTTTTCTGTCTTGAAGCACAACGAGGACACACACATGCTATCTGGCTAGTTTTTGTAAATGTTGGGGATGCAGATTTTTATTTACACTTTTTTTTAAAAGTGCTTCTTGTTCACCTCCTTTGATCACATGCTCCTTAAGAAAGAAAAGGAGCAATGAACAGTAAATGAGGTGAACATGTGAGTTTTGTATTATACAAATTAACTTGGTTTCGTTTTCTTTCCCAGTATCTTCACATTCAGCTAAGAAGTTCAGTAGTCTAACAAATTCTGATAAGTCCTCTTTTTTCCTTTCTGCAAAGCCTTGTGGCCTACTCTGTTGTATGTGTAGTTCATTAGCATACACTACAAGAGTATGTCTACTCTAGAAATGCTGCAGCGCTTCCTGTAGACACTTCCATTCAGTTGCCATAGGGTAGCTAAGTCGACAGAAGAATTCTTCCTTTACCCTCAGTGTCTACACTGGGGCTTAGGTTGGCTTAACTACATCACACAGATCATTAAATGTTTTTCACAACCCTGACCTAACTTTTTTAGTGTGGACCCTGACCAAGAAACAGTTAAGCATATCTTTGTACACAACAGTGCCTGAAAGCTAAAATCCAAGCCCTTGAAAAAAATTCCCCAAAGAACACCCTCTTTAAAAATAGAGTTCAGTTGTTGAGACCATGTTTGTGTTTGTCAGTCCAGGATTGTATTCACCCTTCCCTGCAGCCTGCTTCTGTTGGGACTGTGAGGAAATTAAATTGCACCACACCCAACCCATAGGCATGATGTGGGACTGTAATGCAACCCTTCATGGCTACTCTTCCAACCTGTTGTCAGAGCTAGAGGCTGTTGCCTCTTCAAGTGCTCCCTGTATGGGGATGCCTGATCACTGGATCCATGTAATGGTGAATCCAGACCCTCTCCCAAGCTTGTCCCCTGGGCTGCCCTATTTGGAGCTGGCATGGAAGATCTCTCACTGTTCCACCCATATACTTTAGCCCCTCTAAGAATTATCCTTGTCTCCTCTATGCACTTTACTGAGCCATGTCTATGATCAATGTCTGATTAATAATAATTATTATCATCTCTGCTTCAGGCGTGATGCTTCCAGGAGCAGCAACTGGGGCAGTACATCTCTGCATTGCCCCTCAACTGGGACAGTGCCTTCAAAGCCTGACAGAGCCTTTGATGCTTTGCAGAAGTGCATTTACACAAGAGAACTTGAATACAGACAAACCAGTCAGTGATCTGTTTCCATTCACATCTCAGGCAATGCAAGGGAGTGGGTGGTGGGAACTATATGTTAGATAATTTTGTCAGTGTAAACATTGCCTCTCTGTGACTTATCGCCCAAGTAACATTGTGTGCAATAGTTCTGAAACACTGACTTCAAGCCTTACTTTGCCTAAATCGCACGAAGGGGCTTATATTGGAGTTTTGTGGCAAGCTCATTTGTATTCCTGCCTTTTAAATGAGAGCCAGGGTGCTCTTCAGTGATGTTCATTGAAGCAATCAGCGTGTAATTCTTCCTTTCTCTCCTGGGAGTGGTTGGCACAAAGAGGCTGGGGATTATTAGTAGCTAACAGAAATTGTAATACCGAGGGGATGAACATCTGATAGCTGTTTGAATACCAGTCTCTGAAAGGTAATAGAGGTTATTGGCCTGAATCTCCTTTCACTTACACAGGTGTAAATCCAAGAACACCACCATTTAAGTCAATGGAATTACATTGTTGTAGATGGAGAATCAGGCTCCCTGTATAGTTGCCTAGTCTTGACGTTTGTTCCTGTGCATTGTCGCTCTGATATAGTTTTTAAAATAAATGTGCCAAATGCTGCAGTTGGCTATACCCAGTATAAATCCAGAGAGGCTTAACCCAAGTTTGCATTGGTGACACTGGGAGCAGAGCAGTTGTCTTGACTTAGTCATGAAAAATAGGAGTTAAGACATGCAGTGATGGTTCTATATCATAATCATAAAAGGATCACTTGCATGTACATTTTGGGAGGGGACTTAGGAGGAAGTGAGTTTTCAGTAACTAGACCGCAGATATGAGAATTAGAACTCTTGGTTTCTGTTTCCAGTGCTGGCATGGATGGCACTTCAGAAAAAATAGGGGTAATATTTGTAAACTCACTTCCCAGGTAGGTTGTATGTGTATTACAAGGTTTAACTGTTTATAAGTAGCTTTGAAATCCACAGATGACGTAAGTGTGTGTGTGTGTGTGTTTATAAGAAGGTAATCATATATAATTGCACCCCCCTCCTGAGCAACAGAGGAGTTACCATGCCAAATCAAACCACTGATCTGTGGAGTCTGTAACTTGACTGTCAGTGGCAAATACTTGATTTTTTCCAAGGAAGAAGAAAATCTCTCAATGTCTCTTTTTATTCTTGATTTTTTGAAATCCTCATGACAAACATACACCTCTCTCTGTCTTGCCACCCAATAAAGTTAGAAAGCTCTATGAGAAAACACTCAAATTGACCCTATCCCTGACCATACTCAAATTAACCAGACTATTCTGCCTCAGATTTTATCTCATTCCCCTCTGTACTCTCACTCTCCCCTAAGAATGGGGGAAGAGCCTAAAGGTCAACAATTTCATGCTAGTTTGGACCAGGGGAAAGAAGTGACTGCCAAAACTGAGGACTCCTCACAGAGAACTTCCCTGCTGAGATCTTCCTCTTAATTGGAACAAAAGTGAGTTCCAGTTCAGAGTTTCTCCAGATTGCATCTGTCACTAATAGCATGTAGCCAAAAGGCTTTATTTACAGGTGTTTATTTTGCTTGTGCCAAGGACAAAACAGGCTAAAGAGATTTGATCCTACTGGCATTACTAATGAAGCATTTGTCTCTTAAGTACCATCCTGTAAAGGAAATGTAATACCAGTAAAAGTATCCAAAGAAAATTAAGAGGTCTATAATTAAGTAATGATAAGATGCTGTCACTGTGAGTAAAAAAATAAATGAAATAAAATAGTGGACACTTTTTATGAAGGCCTTTTTGTTCTTGTCTCCTCTTCCTCTTTGTACGTTTGTTCAGGATACAACCCCAAGCTCCATTTTGAGGATTCCAGTAGGTCTGTAAAGTTCCGTGCAGGGCATAAATTCAGTCTGAGCTGTTCGGAGTGGAGCTCCAGTAAATATTTTCAGCCCCTTGGAGCTTCTGTAGCATGTTAGGGAAGGGCTCCGGGAAATATTCTGAATTTAAGCCCTGGTTTCATGCACACCCGTATCTCTGATGCAGCAAGATACTGAAGTACATGCAGAAAGCTCCAGGTGCAAGTAGTTCTGTTCTATAATATGCTGGGATTTATTATCTGTGCTCTTAGAGGTTGCCTGGATGGTTCAGGGGTTTTAATAAAGGACCTGCTCATCTTGAGCATTCCTGCTGTTCAGCTAGATCGCCCATCACTCTCTTGATCAGATATCAGTGCACTGCTTTTGGTTATATTGTCTGCCCTGCATTGGCTTCAGGCTATTCGTACCTGTGCTAAGCTACAGTCACCCCCCTTGACCAGATCAGAGTATCTGTACCTCTTTATGTGGTAGGGTTTCAGAGTGAGAATGCACGTGTGTATTATGTGTCCATCTCTCCCTCTGCCCTTCCATGACCTACAGCCACATTTTGAACAAGAGAGTTTCGGAAAGCACAGCAGCTAGGACAGCTTATGTAGATGTGGAGGGAGCATCACTGATTTTAAATGTCTTTTAAGCCACAGTGGGGCAAAATACAAGGATGAGGGGCCAGAAAGATAGTTAGGGATAAGCCAGAGGAGGATGCAAAAGCCACATAATCTGTATAGATGGATCAATTTGCTGAGCTATATGAATGACGACGTGTTGTGATAACATGGGGCAGAGGGGGGAAAGTCAAATAGATTAAATGGGTTATTTTAATTTCAGGCAAAACATTTCTTCTCCAAACAGTATGAAGAGGCAAAAATACTTCTCTACAGAGATGAGGCAGGCAGTCGGGTCTAGACAGAGCACTATACTGGTACACCTCTACCCCGATATAACGCGACCTTGTATAACACAAATTTGGATGTAATGCGGTAAAGCAGTGTTCCGGGGCAGGCTACGCACTCTGGCAGATCAAAGCAAGTTCGATATAAGGCGGTTTCACCTATAACGCGGTAAGATGTTTTGGCTCCTGAGGACAGCGTTATATCGGGGTAGAGGTACAGTTGAGATAGTAAGGTTCTCTAGCTCTGCCACCAGTACACTACGTGACTTCATTTCTTGTGCCTCTGTTTCCACTTGAATCCACTGTCTGTCTTGTCTAGTTAGATTGCAAACGTGTAAGTAGGTAAGTGTAGCCTTTGGGTTTACTAACTGTCGTTATTCCCTTTTTTTCTGTCTCTAGCTGCTGTTGTATATCTCTGTTTGTCTCATACATTTTCTTGTTTCTAAGTTCCAATCCTTTCCTTTTTCCTTTGGAGGTGAGGGAGATGTGGCCCCTCATGTCAGACCTGTCAGATGTTCTAACCTGTAGGCAACAAAATGTGCCCAGATGCAAAATACCAGGTTCAGAATAATAAAAATCCATCTACACTTTGAAAAGTTGAATTCTGAGCGTTCAGCCGGAGATAGCCAATCAGAGCTAGACATCTGAATGCCATACAGAACTGCAATATAAATTAATTCCCTTCCCATTTTTATCATTCTGTCTAAGTAATGCTTCATTTGTAGCTGGAGTCTTAGTTCTGTGTAAAGACTAGCAGTAGAAATAAATTTCATGTTGGCTTACATTTTAATACCTGAAAACAAACCATGACAAAGGCACTCCATTTTTATCGTTCTAACAATAAAGATCCTCTCCCTACTCCCTTTTTCTCCTATCCTGAAAAAAGCAAAGAGCCCTTGGAAACTAGAGGATAGCCAACGTTCTTCTCCTTCTTGAGTACCCAAAGTTTGCTACCAGTAAATACATGCTACTACCCTGTGGAGAGTTTTTCTTGATGGTGGTAACTGAGCGTTTCTAATTCTTCTAGTGTTGCTATTGAGTTGGATTTTAAATAGTAACATTTCCTCTTACAAAAGTGGACATCTCTTCATATTGATTGGAACTTATTTGGTTCTCAAATTTCAAAGTATTCTCTTGACTGGTTGCTTTAAAGTTTGTCTGAAAATGTTTTGGCTGGTATCTATCAGCCAATGACTGGCTCACGTCCTATACAACGATCATCTCTAAAAAGTTAGATACAACGTGGCATCTTGTGGTATGATCATGTATGTGTGTTATGCTATCTCATGGGACGAGAGTGCCCAATTCTTCCTCTCCAGGCGCTTGCGATGGAGGTACCCCACTGACTTGAGTACTATTCAGAGGAGAATTTGACCTATGGTGTTTATTGGAGAAGTTGTCCTCTAAGTTCTGTTCCTTCTGTTGTATATGGTTAGCTGATGATCCTGGGATTGAAGTGAGTGTGTGGCCATTGATCATTACCAGCTATATCTCTTGGGTACTTTGACAGGTGGACATGCAGAATTTTACACTTCTGATGAATGCTGCTGGATTGCTATATTCCATTCTAGCAAGACATTAAAACTGGGGGAATTAGCTGAGACAATGGGTCACCTGGTAACTGATGTAAATAGCTTGTTTAATGACTCTGCTAAAGCAAAGTGGCATGTGATTGTAATGGAAATGCTACACTGGTTGGAAAACAAGATATTAATTCAGAACATAAGGATGTGAAGAAATAACGTTAGGGGACTGAGTAAAGGCTATTCAGCTTCTCTGGGCTCATTTCCTTTTTCTGTAGTACTCCATTAACCACAAGATGCTATCATGGTTTTTAATGACCTTAATGTTTTTGCTTCAATAACTTTTGTCTGGTAGGCAGTTCCAGATACTTATGATGGTCTCTGTGACTGATAACATGTTTCCTGGTGTCTGCCTGAATTTCATTCTTTAATTTCTACTGTGTTTCTCATGTGAAATCAGCACTAAAAAAATCAAATCCTGTCACTTCTGCTATAAAGTGGCTGGAATCAAAATACCCATTAATGACACATACCTATGTTTATTCATACCGGGACCCCTTTTCTATGAAATGGCACTCTGTCAGTCTTGAACTAGTACCTCAACATAGTGTTAAGGGCACTGTGGTGTTGGAGTTACCATTTTCTGTCTGAGATGTGAAATCCAGATCTGATACTTTGTGGTTGTTAAAGATTCCATGACCACTTCAAAAAGTTGTGGTGTGTATTGTCCCCGGTAAGTATCTAGAAAAATTCTGATGTGAGTAATTATGTTCTATTTACTTAACTTCCCCTCTTGGTTTGACTGTATATTATTCTTCGCTTCTGGGTGCAACACTGTTCTGTGGTGGTCCTGTGCACCGGAAAAAAGTTGCTGTCATTCTGACAGGTATTTTTAGTTTTTATTTTATTTTATTAAAAGATTAAAAGTTATCTATGTTTTATTGCCATGTATTATTTACATGTTATAGTACGTTTTATTTATAATTATTTATACTTATTATTTAATTTCATTATTTATATATTTGTATTACAATAGTATCCAGTTGTACTAATTGGAGTCAAAACTCCACTGGACTAGGTGCTGTTCAGACTCATACAAAGATTTGCAAAATTCATAATTCAAGCATTACAATTAACCTAAGAATTAAAATATTAGAAATGAACAGTTAAAGTAACTTACATACACATTCCACTACCTTATGTCATTCATATGGTTCCCAATCCTGCATAGATTCAAGAATCTGTGGAGTACTGTGGAAAGGCTTCTGGGGGTTATAGTGGCTCACAAACTAAATATGAGTCAACAAACATCATTCTTAGCTGTATTAACAGGAGGGGTATAAGCAAGACATAAGAAATAACTCTTCTGCTATACTCTGTGCTGATAAGGCCTCAGCTGGAATATTGCATCTAGTTCTGAGTGCCACATTTCAGGAAAGATGTGAACAAATTGGAGAAAGTCCAAAGGAGAGCAGCAAAAATGATTAAAGGTCTAGAGAACATGACCTATTAGGGACGATTGAAAAAACTGGGTTTGTTTTGTCTGGAGAAGAGAAGACTGAAGGGGGAACATAAGTTTTCAAGGAGGAGGAAGGATGGAGATAAGTTACAAGGAGGAGGGAGAAAAATTGTTCTCATTAATCTCTGAGGATAGGACAAGAAGAAATTGCCGCAAGGGTGGTTTAGGTTGAACATTAGGGAAAATTTCCTATTAAGGTAAAGTACTGGAATAAATTGCCTAGGTTTTTAAGAGCAGGTTAGACAAACACCTGGCAGGCATGGTCTAGATAATACTTAGTCCTGCCTTGAGTGCAGGGGACTGGATTAGAAGACCTTTCAAGGTCCTTTCTAGTCTTACACTTCTATGATTTTATCATCCATTCAGAGCTACCATGTATGGTGCAAACTCTTTCAACATGTTGAAAAGGAATAGATCACTTGATTACTTGTTCATTCCCTCTGGGGCACCTTGTATTGGCCACTGTCAGAAGCCAGGATCTTGGGCTAGATGGAGCTTTGATCTGACCCAGTATGGCCATTCATATGTTTTAGTTAGATTTGCACACATCCTAAAATGCACTGACGTATGTATCTTGGAGTAGGTAAAGTAATAACTAATCGTGTATGTTGAAAGTATTTACAATTCAGTATTTATACTTCATTCTTTAACAGGTAATTTGTCTGATACTTTAGAAAACTTTGATCTTTAGTGCATGAAAGTTTTCCATTATAAGGTATATAAAGGGGACTCAAAAAGAAAACCTGACCTTTCTTAAAATTCTGTCTTCTGAAAACATTCTAAAGCTTTGAATTTTCTTCCATGGTGGAACAAAAACAAATCTCAAAAACCGTAATGAAACGAAATTGTCATTCTCTGGCCAGCTCAACTGAAAACAAAAGAATTGAAATGTTTTCAAACATGCTGCAATAAATGCTTAAACATGGTTTGCTTTGACTGGATGAAAAGGCATAAGTAAGCGTAGTGTCTTGTGAAAGAAAATCCAGGCACTCTTACAAGTGTGAGGTTAATGCTCTTTTATTAGCAGAGATTTTTGCTCCATACTCCAAAAATTACTGCACCATACTATCCTCCAGTAGTGCAGAGGCTCTTGGGTTCACCTTACTGTGGCTGAAAGGGACATACCATTGCCGGGTGCATGGATCAAATATCCTGCATTTTAAAAAGAAAAATAAAAAAATTTCACAAGAAACATCTTGTGAAATAAACCAAAGCAGTTTTCACGTACCAGGGAACCTTGCTTAAAGGACTGGTTTAGGATTACATGAAAATCAGAAAATGGTGAACCCAATGTATTATCCACTGTGCACACAATATGAACCATTTGGCTGTTAACCCTCAGTGGTTAACATCATTACAGCTCATGTAAAACAAAGGATTATCCTACATACTGAAACACACTGATCGTGGAAATTGCTTTTTTTATTAATCCAGGTTTAAACTCCTCATCCCTAATTCCCAAGACTAAAACAGACATTCAGAATACCCTGTCAACTTCATTTGTGGGTTTCTTTGTTAATCTCCCCCATTTGAAAAGACTGTACCACTTTTCTCTCAACATCCATTATTGATGGGAATAAATTTGTTAAAGCCAGTATAAAACATGCTATTAAATTACTGACATCCTTAAATAACTGTTGTCAATATGTTCTGTGAATGTTATGTACCCAGCTGTGATTCTTTTGTGCATCATGACATCTCAACATGACCTAAAGTCCCAATCTTTTGTTCCTTTCAACTGTGGATAGCAAATACTGGAGCAATTTAGCAGCATTCTGCATAGCAGATCTGAAAGAGAAAAACAGAAGGTTACTGGCATATATTTTATGCTGTAAAAATAAGATTCAACTAGTTTCTGCTGAAATCAATAAAAAGCTAAAACAAAAAGCCCCCCCCCCATTCCATTTAGTTTTTAAAGATTAAGGTTGATTCAAAGCACAATGAAGTCAATATGAGTCTTTCTGTTGACTGCTTTGGGCCTTGGATTGGGCTCTTTGGAAGGAATATATAAAGAATATGTGAACAAATGAATGTTGCAGATTGTAGATATTATATCTCTCTGTTTTATTAATGACACATAGCAGATAACCCAGAAAAGTCCGGCCACCTGGTGTTTATACTATGCATGTGTGTAATTGATTTTTTGATCACTTATAACTCTGGGTTTTTTTAATTGTTTTTATGGTTTTGCAAATTAACCGCTAAGGGGATGAGCCTCTGTGAGAATTAACCATCTGGAAAATTCAGAATTCTTCAAAAAGTTATAAATATGTGAAACCAGGGGGGTTGTAATGGAAGTTGCAGCTAGAGGCATGGCCATTGCCGCTGGGATATTTGCAGGTGGGTTTTCCTGCACGGAGAGGAAAGTTGGGTTTGATGTGACAAACCAGTATCTTGCTGGAATTAGGAGAGTGGTGTACAATTTGGGGCGTAAAAGCTTGGATGGGGATAAAGTCTTAAGAACAGCCATACTGGGTCAAACCAAAGGTCCATCTAGCTCAGTATCCTGGCTTCTGACAGTGGCCAATGCCCAGTGCCCCAGAGGGAATGAATAGAACAGGTAATCATCAAGTGATCCATCCCTGTAAGCCATTTCCAGAAGTGTATAAATATACACTGTCAAAGTGATCAGCACTCAGGAGACTCAGCATGAGATTGTTTCTGCCCAGAGAGCTCACAACCTGCACAAAGACCTGACGCATGGGATCTTCAACCTTCATGAGTAAAGGGAAAATCTCATCCCTACTGCATCAATACCAACTGGCTAGCTCAAAATGGACGATGGGATAAAGTGCCCAGCCTATGCCTTGTAGAGAGGAATTTGCTTGAGTAGGCCAAGACTGTGAGCACCTACCCCCACCTCACTCTTCAAAATGGCAGCAGCATGGTCCTGATTTGGTTACTGACTCCTTTTTTAAGAACCTGGCTAGACAGTGCCTTATGTGGTCCTCACCCCCATAGAGCTCAGTGCTGAAAAGCTATGTGGCGATTAAACAGAGTTCCCACCTGCCAACTGCCACCCAGCTCCAGTAGGCATCTAAGTGACGTAGGCCCCTCCTTGCTTTTGAAAATCCCATTTATATGCCCAAATACCTTTAAAAATCTGGCCTAACTCCCATTGATTTCAATGAGTATTAGGCATCTACTGAGATTTTCAAAAACACATAGGTGCCTAATTACCTTCAAAAATCTGTCCCTTAGGCTCCTACTGCGAACTGGGCAAATAATGGATTTTTCTTGGCTTGCTGGAAATTTTGAAGTTTCATTTTGCATCAAATAAAATGTTTCATCTAGATTTTTGACCATTTAAAAACGTTTCTCATTTAGAAAAGAATAAAATTAAAGGCAATTTTGAAAGAGTCATTTCAAACTGAAAAACTGGAGAGTTTTATTTTGAAAATAGTGAAACGCTTCAATTTATTCCATTTTTAAACTAATAATTTGGCTAAACCAGCACAAATTCATGAGACATGTTGGTGTTGCTGAATCTACATTTTTCACCAGGGGGGAAAAAACTGGTGAAAATTCCCCCAGATCTATTCGGAAATAATTTTTGAAAATGAGACAATTTCCCAAGTCACTTAGGTACTGTTTATACATTTTATGAGCTGTAGTACAGAGGTGCTTGCTGTTTTTGTGGTCATTAAAAGTTCTATAGTACTTTTTGCAAGTGTTAGCCCTGGTGTTTCAGACAAGTTCCAATGTAGCTATTAAGAGTACATTCTAATCCCACCCCTGTTTCAGCTGGATATACCTGCCTTAAAATGTTACGCATGCTGCTAAACAGGTACCATCAATCACCCTAGAATAGGGCAAAGTGAATCTTGTGTGTGTATATAAACCTTGTGAATATATACCCATTGAGATCCCTTGAGATGGAAAGGCATTATCTAAATTTGAGATACGATTAATGCCTTTCTTCCTCTACAAATAAATAATCTTGCAAAATGACTGTGGAAGAAATTACTCTTTTATAAATGGATTCATCCTGCTCTCCTGCAGAGAGATGAGAGAAACTTTATAATAATGCTCAAATTGTCTACAACCAATATATTGCTTTGGTTGACTAGCTTTGCTAATGAGTTTTAAAAGTAACAGAAAATGGTTCCACAAATGGGAGAATAAAATTAGCCTTCCAGTTCTGTGGAATTCTCTCTTAAACCAAGTTATTTCTTTCTTTCTGGTTAGGCAATAATGGCAGTGTCTTTGTTAATTATTATTTCATATGGTCATAATTAGGCAATTAATAATGTATAGTAAATGCTACTGCTTTTTACTGTGTAAATGTTTTCATTCTTATTCATCAGATCCTTATTCCATTATTAATGTGATTCATAAATACATTACATTTGGAGTCTTTGATAGGATAAGAGTCATACTTCTATCTATCTATCTACCTTACACAGAGTATATAATTTTTTTGTTGTTGAAATGATGTATCCCAAGCATTAAGATGTCCAAAAAATATTGTATTCATTTTACCCACGTTTATTTTTTTTTTAAACAAAGCAAGACATTTAATAAAAACTGTAGAACCCTTAGGCCTATTGGGTAAATATTTTCATTCCTTGCATTACAGGTCTACTGTATTTACTCAGGTAAAGGGTAATGAATCAGAAAGTTTCCTGATGCATTGTGCCAACAGTAGGACTCTAATGTGACTTTTCAGAGGAACTTGCATAGTATGATATAGACTATCTAGGCCAGTTCCGCCATGACTTCATTGAGTTCCACTCATTCACACCAGCTAAAGATCTGGCCCTCCGACTTAGCAGTTTAGGAGGGACTGACTTGATCATCAGTTTGTTTCTCAATTTGAAAGAAAGAAAAGTCCCAGGCAAGCTCACAGGATACACAAATAAAAAGATGCTCTGGGGATCTGTAGTGCAGGACACAGTTTCTCCTCTTGAATTTATAAAGCCCCACCCAGGTTGGTGATAACTGAACTTTTTTGCTGTCTCATGGCTTTTTATGACTTATGTGCAATTAAAAATGTGCAAGAGAGGAGGGGGGAAAAGGCCTCACTTCCCTGTGCAGGTTCTTTATAAGTAACCCCCCCCCCCCCCCCCCCGTTTGACAGCCTTTAGATGCTATTAAAGATGGTGCTAAATATCTTTACGGAGAAAATGGAAATTAGTAAAAATATGGAATGGTCTAGTTATTACATTGTCCTGCCTTGAGTACAGGGGGCTGGATTAGATGACCTATTGAGGTCCCTTTCAGTCCTACATTTCTGTGATCCGGAGCTAAGACACACAGAAAAAGGCGCACACAAAAAAGTAAAGATAGAAACTGTACCTTCTGTCGCTGGCTCTTGCTTTCACTTGCAACCTCACTGCTGGAGAAAAATTGGCACAGCAAATGGTCTGATCAGCTACTCCAAGTCCTGGAAAACTTGTATCAGCATTGGGCTGTTCAGGGTATTGCTTCTAAGCGCCTCTTTGGTCATGGGCTCGCAGCATGTTGCCGAAGTCTTGGCAGACTGCAGATTCTCACTGAACAGAAGTTCCCCCTTCCCCCCTCCCCAACAAAAAAAAAAGAGAGAGAGAAGAAATGAGGTGGGGAAGGAAAAGGACACACAAAGATGAGGGTAACAGCAGGAATGCAAGTCTCACATTCCAGATGGCGTTCTGGATTGAGCTGAAGCTGGTGGAGGTGGTGATGTCATGGTTCCCTCTCTGTGAACTATTCTGATCAGGATGTCTTTCAGAATCAGGACAATGAAGACCCAAAGGGAGCCTGGTGGATGCTGGGGTAGCTAGAGTGAATTTCCAGACTCCCATAGTCTCTCTCTCTCTCTCTCTCTCTTTTTTTGGGGTCTTTTTAAAAATCAATCAATCAATAAGAAGAGTGATGGCTGGAATAGCTCATCCCCTCATTACTTTGTCCAAACTTCCCACCACACCTAATTTCCACCACACCAAATTTCCTGATTTGGTCCATTTAATCTCTGATTTCATTCTCCTTGTTTCCTCTTGTTTGTTTACCAGTCCGGAGCTTAACATTGTCCTTGGATGGTATCAGTTTTTATTTGGATTAATCCAGTCTTTCTGGACTTTATAAGCTAATTTGATGTAGCAACCTGAAGAGTTGGACTCTTGTTACCATGGACAGCTTAGCATACAGGCTTCTGCAGAACAGGTCTCTCTTCAGGGCCGGCTCTAGGTTTTTTGCTGCCCTAAGCAAAAACAAAAACAAACTCCAAGAGCGCAACTGCCAATGCAGTGAGTGAATACCCTGGCTCCACCCATTACCCGAATCAGTGCAAGGGAGAAAGATGCTCTTCACAATGCAGTGAGCACACTTCCTCCATGCAGATGCTCTGCTCAGGGTTGTGCCTGAGTGAGTCCTATAGGGCAGAAGTCTCAGAGACTTGAAATTTGGGACTAGATCACCTCAGAGGGGCGAGAGAGACAGGGCCGGCTCTAGGCACCAGCAAACCAAGCCCATGCTTGGGGCGGCAGAATTCCAGGGGCGGCATTCCGGGTTGTGGAATAAGTTGATTCCCCAAGTCTAACCAAAACCTCTGGGCTAAGCCTTTCTCTGTAGATAGGTTAGCTGGCTGGGTGTCCTATACACAATAAAGAGCACTTCTTTCATACAGGGAAAGACTTATCTAACTTTAACAATTGTCCCTTTTGAATCTTAAGGCTATGTAGAAGTCTTGACATAGACTTCTTCCTAGATACTCATCATACTGCCTTTGGTGATCCCAGGAAGCAGAGCGTTAGCTACAACCTCCAGCCAAGAAATAGGCTATTCAAATGTTTTGGTACATTTATTTTTCTCTTTCTCCCACTAGCAAGTCAAAGCAGCAACCAGCATCCCTGACAGATCTAGATTCCTCTGCATGGGCCTCCCACACAGACTCTTGGTGTGAGTCCCATTGTAAAGCTACCAAGTTGGGCAAACCATATTATACCATTGGCACAAATTTACCAGCATCCTGATTTGATGTACCATCCACAGATATGCATTTTTTGTTCATCAGAGATTCTGATGGCTGCTGTTCCAGAGGCCCACACTGCATGATGAACAAGTCAGGAGAGGGCTCCAAACCACTTCTCCCTGCAGCACTTCACCGAATAGCCAAACAACCATTGGAGAGCCCAGAGGAGCACTTTCAAAAATGTACTGATCGTATGGGAAAACTCCTGCAGTTGGCGCCAAAGCAGCCACAATTCTTCATTGTATAGTCCGCCAGATACAAAACAGGCAGAACAGAACTTTCAGAGTTTGCCTTAGCATAACGAATAGGGTTGAAAGTTATCCCCTGACACTGTTTTTTTGATGGAAAGTTGAGTTTTTGACTAAATAAATTAAATTCTTTTGCAGGAAGTGTCTGCTTTCCATGGAAAATTTCAGCTTTTTGTCCAATAAAATAAAATAAAGTTAAAATTAAAATAAAAAAGCCAAAAAATCAAAACCCTGAAAACCCTAAACCTGAAAACTTCCAGTTTTCAGGTTTTTCAATTAAATGTCAAAAATGTCCAAAGGAACCCCACAACTCCCCCATCCCCACCTCTGTTTCTAATCAACTGTGGTAATGAGCATATGTCTAGCAAAGGCAAGTTAGTGGTTAAATCCCCAACCACCACTCTGACCTTACGAGAGCTCTGATTGCTCAAGGTGCTGCTCTCTGTGTCTCTCTGAAATAGTTGTGTATTATGTTGAATTTGTTTCCATGTGCTTAGTGTGTGCTCGGCACACTGTGTACTTTGTTATATGAAAAGACTATTTGAGCAAAACCTCTGGGGTAAAACTGTAGAGGAACACACTGGTGTGTTTAGTATTTTTTGTATCATGCCCAATCCATGGATTTAGGAGCTGTTTATAAAAATCATGGCAACAGTTGACATCTGAAACAAATAAATAGCTAGCAGGTCTATGAGCTGTATGGCTAAGGGTGTGCAGAAAGGAAACCTGACAACAGCTTCCCTTAAAACACTAAAAAAAAGGTCGTTTTCTCTATTGCAGGAAATCAGCAAAAATTGCCTTCAGAGTCTGGGTTCTTAATGGTTAAACTGTTTTTAAGTGCAAGTTTAATAATTGCTAACTTTAGGACAAAATTAAATTAGTTTTGTAAGCTCCTTTGATACCAGTAAACAGTAATTTATTTGCTATATAGGCATTTTAAGCTGGTTTCAAATGGCTATTTTTCATTCAAACTATCAGATATTGAAGACCAAAAACATCTCCTGCTTTGGTGTGGTTGGCACTTAGTACTACTATCCTCAGACTTCCATGCGACTGTGTCATAAACAGATAGTTAAGGGTTAATGTCTCTTTTACCTGTAAAGGGTTAACAAACAGGGAACCAAAAACATCTGACCAATCAGGAGACAAGATACTTTCAAATCTCAGTGAAGGGAAGCATTTGTTTGTGTTTTTTGGGTTTGGCTTTGTTCTCTCTGGGTCCTGGAAGGGACTAGACGTGCAACCAGCTTTCTTGCCAATCTCCCTGCTACAGTCTCTTATATATTCAGAATAGTGAATATTAAGTAGAACAGGCGGTTATAGTCTTTTGATTGTTTTCTGTATTTGCAAATGTGTAGTTTGCTGGAAGTATTTTAAAGTGCATATTGCTGGGGGGAGGCTTCTTTCTGGTGTCTATAAGCTGAAAGACCCTGTAACTTTTACCATCTAAATTACAGAGATAACGTTTACTTTTTTTCTTTCTTTTTATTAGAAGTTTTGCTTTTTAAGACCTGTTTGATTTTTTTTTCCTTGTTGAGGCTCAAGGGAATTGAGTCTGTACTTAACAGGGAAGGAGAAGGGAGGGGAGAAGGGTGGAATCCCTTTGTTTTAGATTCATGGAGCTTGAATCTCTCTGTCTCTCCAGGAGCCCAGGGAGGGAACACTTAGAGGGGAAGAGAAGGAGGGGGAGCAAACCTGATTTCTCTGTGTTGTGATTCAAGGAGTTTGAATCACGGTAATCTTCCAGGGTAACCCAGGGAGGGAAAGCCTAGGAGAGGCACTGGTGAGGGAAAGAGTTTACTTTCCTTGTGTTAAGAAACAGGGGGTCTGGGTCTTGGGGGTCCCCAGGGAAGGTTTTGGGGGGACTAAAGTGTATCAGGCACTCCAAGTCCTGATTGGTGGCAGCTATCAGATCTAAGCTGGTAATTAAGCTTAGGGGAATTCATGCTGGTACCCCAACTTTTGGACTCTAAGGTTCAGATTGGGGAAATATACCATGACAGACTGGCTTAAAAATCCTGAGATTTTAAGACACTACATTTTGAGTTCTTGTATTGTCATCTGGTTTTTAACCAGAGGGGTTCATGTTTTCAAGTTTTTGCCCTGGAGCTATGAGTGCTAGATACTTTTCTCTCTTTTTTTAAAAAAAAGCTGATTCTCATGTAACACATGATTCCAGGAGCTGGGGCTATAAGAAAACATCCAAAATTGTGAGCCTTATAATGAAATCATGAGAATATAGCATTACTGGGCAAGACCCTGCTATGGAAGGATAGGATACGTTAGTGCAAGCTACTTGCAACCTCTCTTCCATTGGGCAGCCCAGGGCTGTCCACTGCAGTCCAAATAGGCTGGGAGAGGCCTCTGTTTAGTGGATCTCTTTGGGTGCTCATAACTGGCAGTGCTCAAATAAAGCCCCAATTAAAGGTCCACTCCAGTTTTATACCGTGTGACCCTTGTGAATCTACTGCAGTAACACAGCAGTGAATCGATTCCTATATTCAACCACCCTAGAGCTGCCAGGGGCATGTGGTCCTATTAAAAGAGCATCCCCCTCTAGTGGATGTACCCACAAGTGATGGCTTTGTGTGGAGAAAAGATCTGCAAGGATCCCTTCAGAGTCCATCTCACATTGTTGCACTGTGGGAGGGGGATACCCTGCTCCCCCCAACCTGCAGAGCAGACCCCAGAGCCAAGCCAAACTTGGGGGCTCTGTGGAGTTCTGTGACATCTCTGGGAGGCTCTGTGGCTTGGCACTAGCTCTGGACTGGGTGGGGGCTGCCTGGCCAGTGGAGGGTGGGATACCAGGGACTCCTTTTAGCTGCTCACAGTACCCAGGGGGCATGGGATGGGTCCTGCAAATAAAAGCTAATGCAGTCTCAGCTGGGCAATTGCTGTGGGTCTGGAGGGAGGGAGGGAGGGAGGGAGGACGTGCACCCACCTCAGCCCTATCTGTCCCCTGACTTGCCCCTATCTCCTCCTCTCACTATGTGATGGTGGACCAGAGGGATGCCCTCCTTACGCCCAGAGGATGGGGGGGATCATGCAACAAATGCAGCTGGTTCTCACTTCTGCCTGGGAGGGAGGGGGAAGAACTGAGTATGAGGGGTCCCCTCTATGTGTGGAACCATGGGGAACCCTTTGGTCCTGTATCCATGTTGCACTGCACCCTGCCTAGGCATTGCATGGTCTGACCTGAGCAATGAATGGTAGACCATAATGTGCTGAGATGGAGCAGGTTAAGAACAGCTTTTTGTCCTTCAGCCTCATTACTGTGCTTTGTGAGTCTAGACTGGCATTTGGGGGAAGAGATTAGCCCAGGTTAAAACACTAGATCCAAAACCCCATTGGGAATAACCCTGATCTAGATTCCGACATCACAGCTTGGCCTTGACTCAGTTTCCAATATCAGTATCTTACGTATTCACAGGTTTATCATGGTAGCAGTAGTTGAAATGCTGAGATGTGATTTAAAAAGTTCAGCTGGTGTATTATTTGTTAAGGATAAAATGATAGGATAATGTGGCTTGTCCTTTCCATGTAAAAAGCCTGATGGTAAAGTGTTCCTGTGAGCCTCTTGATCCATTAAGTCTTCCATGAAAGCTGCATATGCTGCTTAGCTGTGTGAAATTCACTCTTCATATTAATGGCCTGTCATATGACAGTCCTATGATAACTCTTAGATTTTGCAGCTTTTGTACTAATCAGAAGAACCATGCTGATCTAATTATCCCTCTACACATCCACTGCTGCTGCACAACTAACTAATGCCATCCAGTGGTGATGGTACAGTAGAAACGGAATGTGTTACAAGCTAGCCTGCTTGAGGTTAAGTGGTGTTATTCATTTCTGACCACTGTCTCAAATACTACATATTCAAGGTTGTGAGTTTGACTTGAAAAAACACTTATTTTTGGGTGCTGGAAAATATGTGCTCATTCCAGCAGGTAGTAAAAATAGCTACAGGAATAGATGCTAATAAACAAGTAACTGCAAGGAATTTCCCAATAGGCATCTAAAAATATCCTGGTGAGCCATGCAAATGAATCAGTCCTGTTGTTTTTTTAATCTTGCACCAAAATTCTTTTTGTCATTTAGGGTTTTTGCAATACTGCACGCCTCTCAATTTTTTTTTGATTTGCTATTTTAACGGGATCGCTAACTACCTCAAAATCGTAAGGGGGGAGGGAGATTTTACACCCTTTTCACCAGCGGCTTTTTTGCATGAGAAATGGGCTGGGTTTTGCCATTTTAGTTCTAAAATGGGCTTATGTTTATTGTTAAAATGGGCCAGTTTTGAATGGAAAACAAGTCTGGGTTTCCTCTAGAGCTTCCCTTAGTACCCTAAATCCTTGTATTTCACTCACACACACACAAATGGATCTGCTTTTGGATTCTTAATGAAATGCAAAGAACTCCCTTGAAATCCGAGTAGTTCTGAGTTCTGCTACAGGGCATTCATCCGCTTCTAACAGGCACTAACAGCTACTGCTGTTGCAAGTCTTTGTAATTTCCACAGGACCCCAAATACACTGTGAAAATTACCTGTTGTTGACACACTTTGGCAGCAACATGCACAGTTGAACCAAAGCTGAACATGTCTGATCTGCAAGTGTAGCCAGAAACAAACTAGTTATGGTGCTGAATCTGGGGTTTCGGAACGGGTCCAGATCGGGGCTTGTCCTTGACTAGACTTGCTATTAAACCCTGTCCAGCTGCATGCATTGTGTCGCCTGTTGTCAGAAATGGGTAACTTTCATAGGCAGACAGAGCCGCAGTGTTTAGTTTTTCCTCCCATAAATGTTACTTGTTGCTCACTCCCCAGGAATCCACTTTGTATAAAGTACTTGAATAGTCATTGGGCAGACAGAAAGAGAAGAACAACTCTGTAGCCCCATTGGTTAGAGCACTCATCTGGGGTATAGGAGAACCACCATCAGATCACTGCTCCACCTCTGGCAAAGGGGGGAAATTGAATCTGGGTCTCCCATAGCATGGGTGAGCACTCTAAACACTGAATTAATGGTTTTAAGGATCGTGGTTGCTGCTGCACGGATTGCACTTAAATTGCAATAATAATCTGCCTGAAACTATTCTGCAAATTCAGGTAAAATTCACCAAGTTTTGGGTCAACCAAAAATTCATTTTTCATTGAATAAACTATTCACGTCCTCCCGCAAATTTGCCCTGCTGTAATCTGAACGAACCTAGGTCATGACTGGGTAAAGTTTTGAAAAAACAAATCCTACCATTGTCTTTCCGCACCCTGAATCTTCATCCAGCAGATATGATGATAGGTCAATGATTGCTGCAGCAGAGACGTTGGGGAGCACAATTTAAATCTCTTGGGCATACCTGGATGCTAACAGTGAATTCCATCCACACTTCTTCAAACTGGTATTTAATTATCATCCAGGTTGGTTACAATCTTCTCCTTGCTAACTAAGCTAATTACAATAGTCCAAGCACGTTTTTTAGAAAAATGCCACCTTTGTCCATTCAGTATCAGATAAACTGCACGCTAAGCCTTTGAGAGCTGATGTAGCAAAGGCCGCAAGGTTTGTAACCAGGTGATCGCATTTTACACCCACTTTGCACACACGTGAATGACCACACAAGTTGCAAGGCAGTGGAGGATCAGCCCTACTGAGGTTAAACAGCTTGTGATAATCATATGGTGTGGCAGTGGCAGAGATGAAAATATAAGCCAAGAACTCTGATGTCTGCTCCCCTGCTCTAACCTTTGTCGTGCCTTGCTAGAATAGAGCCTTACTAAATTCACAATGGCAGTTCCAGGGTTAAAATATTATATCATGAAGGCATAGATTATTTTAGGATTAAGATCACTACGCTGCTTCCTTCTACCTATGCCACAGATAAGAGAAAATATGTTCAGCATAACTTTTGCCCATTAGGGCTCAACTCTTTACAATACTTTGGCTCAGACTTTCAGAATCTAACAAACATATCACAAATATTATGAGTACCAGTGGCACATACGCTGCCTAATATTTTGCACACTCTGATAATGAAATTCTGCTGCTGTTGGACTAAAGCCCTTAAAAATAAAGAGCACATACTGTTTTCTCCACATGAAAACAACTACACAGCGCTGAACGCTAAAACTAAATTATTTCCATTATGTTTCCCACTTATTGTTTAAGATGCAGTGTGCAGCCTTCAAATAAGCAGAATTATTTGTAAGCTAAAAGGTCAATGATGATTTTGCTGCCAACTAATATTTCCCATCGCCCCACAAAAATCCTATTCATGCTGAACTATATTAAAAAATTGTGACAGCACAAAAGACCTTTATCTGGGAAGGGAGCATGTTAATTATGCCACACTGATTTTCATCTCACAAAGACACGATGCATAATTTAAAATTTATGCTATTATTAATTTGATAGGTACGTTTTACAGCCATCAGATTTAAGAAAATGCAAGTTCTTTCTGTCATTACTAGTGCATCTCTTTCTTTAATATTTTGCAGCGATATTTTTCTTTCGTTAATCTTTTCCCAGCAGTGTTGAAGAGACCTGTTGCCCTGCAGAAGGCTGGGAATAGCTGCTGGGGGGCTAGAATACAACGCAGGCCTCTCTGCCACAGGTAGTTCCCTGGGCTCCTGTGTTACACGGTTATTGAGACACTGCATACAAAATAGACAGAGAGCACCATCACTTCTAAGACACTTTGTAAAGTGTTCTATATTAATCACAACAGCAACTCACAAATGACAATGTATATTATTCTGTAGGTGCCAGTCACAGCTCTGTAGTTAAGGTTCAGCTGAGCTCTTTCATTTAAAGTAGAGATTCAACCACTTTTATGTATATATGAAGAATTCAGCAGATCCTCAAATATAGCACTGGGAGTACAGAACTTTCTGATAATTTAAAATTAATGCAGTCATTAATTTGAGCCACCATTAATTCAAAGAAGGGCCCTTTAAGAAATGTAGCACCCTGTGTCAGACCTTTTTTGTTTTTTTTCCTGTCTTTAATTATCTCAGCTCAGGCCTTTTGTGTTGAACCAGAAATTGGCAAAGAAATAAAACTTGGAAATGTGGTGAGAGGGGAAGGTTTTAAAAAGAAATCGTTAGTTAAGTGGTAACAGTGTTCTTGCACTTTACTGCAGACAATCCCTGCCCTAAGGAGCTTACAAAATAGACAGAATAGCTAGAATGCACCGAAAAGCCTAGATAAGTGAATAACTAGCTTTTAAAATATATAATACATGAAAGGTCAGATCCTCCACTGGTGCAAATTGGCAGAACTCCATTGGCTTCAAAGCATGTATATAAATTTGTATCATCTGGTGCTCTGGCCCCAGTATGTGCACTTCTCTGTGTAATGCTACCACTGCATTTATGAAAAAGGGATTTTGTTTGTGTTGGCATCCTGAGTGAGACCCAGAAAATGTCAATGTTTGTATCAGTAGATTCTCATCTGGAAAGACAGAAAGATTCCCAAGATAATTTCAGGATGCCACTGTAACGGTGGCTTTGCAACTTTTTGCTCCTTCATGTTGTGAATCAATAGCTTATATTGCTCTCTAAGCATGGGGGTGGTGGCAGGAGAGGTCAAACAGTTATCTTTGCATTGGAGTGCAATACCCCCCCCCCCGTTGCCCACAATAGGAAAATATCCCCCTCCCCCAAGATCTCTCCTTAGTCCACACCTATTTTCTCTGTATGATATCAGATATATTTCAGTTATTTTATACTCATGGAAAATAATCTGTCCCTGCACTTTAAGAGCCTGATCTAGCTCTTAACATTATGACCAAGCTTGCACTGATTTCAGGGGTGCAGGATCAAACCCTAAGTGAGCTGGGAAAATGGTGGTGCTCAGAAACTCAACTGTATTTTTTTGCAGCATATCTGGACCCTCTGTTCCCATCTGTTCTAACAGCATTGCTTTTATGGCATTGGCTGAGGCACCATTGAAAATCCTGAGGTTTTTGGAGGCCTTATTGAAGGCCTGAGAAATTCCCCCAAAACCTGAGTCTTGTGCCAAAAGCTTGAAGTTCGGCAGGTATGACATATGCAGGCTGTCATACACCAGTTTGCTCTTTGTATTTCATGCATATGTATCATTGCTTTTTTGAGAAATACTACCCTGAGGTTGCATTGCAAAATCGCCACATAAGACCAGCCCTACTGGGTCAGAACAAAGGTCCATCTAGCCCAGTATCCTGTCTTCCGACAGTGGCCAATGCCAGGTGCTCCAATGGGAATGAACAGAACAAGTAATCATCCAGTGATCCATCCCCTGTGTCCCATTCCGAGCTTCTTACAAACAGAGGCTAGGGACACCATCCCTGCCTATCTTGGCTAATAGCCATTGATGGACGTATCCTCCATGAATTTATCTAGTTTTTCTTTTTAACCCTGTTATAGTCTTGGCCTTCACACATCCTCTGGCAAAGAGTTCCCTAGGTTGACTGTGCATTGTGTGAAAAAAATACTGTCTTTTGTTTGTTTTTAAACAATATATCACTGCATTGCCCTGTAACTGCTTTGTGGCTTCTTGCAACTCCATTTCATGCAAAATTGCCTCTGTCTCCTTTCTTATCTTCCACTCTGTGGGGCTGGGAGAGTGATTCTGCATCCTTTTCATACCTCTGTGCCTGAAGGAAAGGATCTGATGATTCACGTAATGACAGTGCCTTTGCTCAGTGCTGCCCTGTGCTGCCTTATTGCATTCCAACACTGAACTGCTGTAATAAAAAGCTGCTCTCTTTCCCTATGACGTGTGAGATTTTTAAGGTCCAGGACTATAAGGATCAAGTTTTCAATGCTTAAGCGTCTCACAAATGTTAATTTAACCCAGTTCCACTCAGCCCTCCTTTCTGCGATAGTCAACTAGAATATCACATAGCTTATGGTGAGGGGGGCCTTTTCACATGAGATTCTAAAACCTCAGCTACCGTCTGCTCAGTATGAACATGAGAATCCCCTCATGCTTTTCACACAAGCAGGTGTCAGTTCTATTCTCCTCAGCTAAAACTATCCCCTTCTGTCACCATTATGAGATATGCAGTGTGATGACGGTAGCCCTGCACTACAGAGAATGCTGCATTTCAACAGTGTTATAGATCTGCAGTTTGTAAAGCCCTTTTAGATGAAAGGCACAGTATGCAAGATTCTTCTATTCAGCGTGTCCAGAAAAAGAAAAGTTCATCATGTCTTCCCTCACAAGGAGGAAAAATGGATATCAAAATGCAAAGTCCTTTTATTCCATGGTCTTTGTGTCTTGATCCAAATGTTTATCACTTCCCTCTTACCCCCAGCTTGGTTTGAATTTAATTCTTTAAGCTTTTAAGCCCCAGTGTGAATCCCTCTTTTGGTCTACACTAGACACACCGTGCAGACGCAGAGGAATCCTCAACTGTAGACATTGAGGTAGCATAGCAAAGCTTTCCTTTCATCTAGGATCTTTTGGATGTCACCGTATAGCTTAGGAAATTCTGCACACAGCACTTAAAAGATTATTCGTGGAACAGTGCCTGATTCATCACGGATACGTATTGCTGTTCTAGAGAAGTCTCAGTGCCAGACTGCAGCTGGTGTAAATCACTATAGTCCATGGAACTCTATCAATTCACACTAGCTGAGGATCTGGCCCATAGTATTTTGGAAAAAGATTGGGATTCCTTTCAACATAAGAACATAGGGGTCATGGAACTTTCCCATTGGTAGAGGAAGTAATGTACCACTTTCCCACTGCCAAAAGTTTGTGTACAGTAGTCTCTATTAAACATAGAGTGACCAGATGTCCTGATTTTATAGGGACAGTCCTGGTTTTGAGGTCTTTTTCTTATGTAGGCTCCTATTATCCCCCACCCATTGTCCCAATTTTTCACACTTGCTGTCTGGTCACCCTAATTAAGTGTTCCATCCTACTGGGCGCTCTGAGAATGTTGTGTATCTAAGATACTGCCATATGGCTATTTGTATATTTAACTTTTAGTGGCAAGCGGTGTATCGCTCAAAATAGACCTAGAGATGCAGCAGAGGAGGAAATGTTACAACTTCAGTTTTTCTGTAGGTTTTATTGTATTTGTCTATATTTATCAGTTATTTTGGCAAACTGGTTCAGGAGAGCAGTAATAGGAACCTCTTCCTTCTGGAAATGCTTGAGAAGCATGGTCCTGTTGTCTGAACTGAGTAGTGGGAGCCATGAATTCTTGCTTTTTTCTTAATAACATCTCTAAAAGGGGGTAACACGTTGCCTATTTCAAGAGGATGTTGCAAAGATTTATTAATGTTTACAAAGCACTTTGAACGTGAAAAGTGTGGTATGAGCTTATTATCAGATCCTTGGCTCAAATCCAACTCAGGTTGTTAGTGACCAAAAGTTGTTCCTCTCTGACAGCTGCTCCTTGTCATGTGTGGAATGACTCAGTCGTCTCATTCTCGTTCATGCTGCAGGCATCTACATCCCCAGCATTCCTGACTCTAATTGGTGTCTTTGTTGGCAAGGGGTCAGGGACTGAATGGGGCTGGAAACTGTACCACCACTTTATCCTTAGAAGAGGCTACCTCAGTCATAGGCTAGAGATGGTGCAGCTTGTATGTATGTCTCTATTTGGCATATGAATAGAGGACTTCATTTTTCAGGGACCTTTCACAGCCACTGAAGCACTGAGGGCTCAATTTAAAGCTCATTGACTTTAACAGGGTTTGGATTGGGCCCCTGGTGTCTAGGGTCTTGGTCCTGACTACGTATTATAAAACCACAACATGACACAGCACACTTAAGTCTTTGTGAGCCACCTTCCACTACCGGAATATCAAGGGTCAACATTTAAATGTCATGTAATTTAAGAAGTATACTGGAATGCTTGCCCAATACCTGCTTGCTTTTTGCTTTACTGTAGCAAGTGCAGTTAGTGTCACAATTTGGAGGGGTGTATTTTTAATCAGAAATCTTTACAAATATTAAAATCAAGTACTTAGATATTATTTCTAATAGCAGAGAGCAAAATCCTGATGTATCGAATGTGAGTTTTACTGAACAGGAATGAAGTAAAAGCTAAGGAATTTCCTCTAGATGTTGCCATCTGAGTTACCAGCAGGGGGACAAATCCACATCCTTACCTCAGTGGCGTTCCACAAAGTCATACACATTCTCACAGCTCTTTTAAATAGAGCTGGATAAATTCTGCACAAGAACATTCATAAGTAAACATCATCCAGTTCACTTTGATGGTATCTGTGACCCTTTTGTGCATGTTCTGGGGCCCTTCATATGATTAACTTACTTTCTTCACAAGAACATACTCAGTCTCTTGTGCATCTGTGTTGACTTAACGTTTCATTCTGACAATGTTTGTACACCCATTCTGAAATCACTTTATTTTCCCTCCTTCTATTTATAAAACTTAGTCATCCAACAGTAGAGCAGAAGCCTGTGACTTTGGTGACATCCCCCTGAATAGCCAGGAACCCAGGCCAGAATCTCTGCTGTCCTCTAAACGTTTGTGTGTCAAAGGAATCAGAAAGCAGCCAAAACCGAGCAGCTGAGAATTCTGTTGACAGGAGGGAGCTCTCTGTTGGTGCAAAGCTGGTGTAGCTGACTCCCGTGTCACGCCTCCAACGTGACCTTGGGATAGGAGATGACCAGAGCCCGGTGTACTGTGCCAACTCTTGGGGACTTTTACCATCTATTTTAAGTTGAAGCAGGACATTGACTGATAGTGTCTATGTGGGGGCTAGCACTGATCCAGTGTGACAATCAGAGACGGCCACAGGCTCCCATCTTCTCTTGTGCAGCAAGCAGATCTCAGTGCAGGAAGGAAACTGGACAGAAGTATCCTAATGCTTTTAGTTCCCAGGCATCAAAATCAAAATCTTCTCATGGAATATTTACAAACGGGAAAAAATGTGTCCAACGAATAATTTGCTCTGAACAGTTCATCCCGTTCTGCTCTGGGAGTTCAAAGGAACAACCAAATGTACTGGTCTTGCAGAATTACACATGCAAAACTCCCATTGTCCCAGAGATGTTCAAGGGTCATCTTAATGCTGAATAAATTCCTGAGGTACAACATGTGCAAGTGATAACTCTGTCTACATCCCCTCCCCTCCCAAACTGCAAATCATGCACCACCAGAAATAAATGCTTATTCGTGGCAACAAAGATTCACATTCATGACATGACATAAAGTCAAAAATAACCACATTAATGCTCCCCCTTTTTTTAAGATGTAGAGCCACAAAGCTCCATATTTTGTAACAAAAGGATGAATTTAATTGCAGCCATCAGGCGTTATTTCATTTGTTTTAACAGAGTGTGAAATTTCCTGCTGATATTAACATTGCTTTTGCTCTGTTTTACTTTTATATATATTCCCTATTTATGAGGACTGATACAAATATTCACCTTGCCTTAAATATGTATCGCTTAATTCAGACCACATGAATCCTTTTGTACAGCTGTTAAATAAGCAGCCTGCAGCCCTACATTTACTTGATTTACATAGGTAAAAATTCAAAAATGCACAAAGGTATGTGTCAAGCTCTTGTCACAGCAGCCCTATTATATATTGGTCTCTGAAAATAAAGTTTTTAAGTGTATTTTCCCCCCTTAAGGTGGGATGTTTCATAGCTGATTTGACATCAAAAGTAATTATGAAGGCAATTTTACTTCCTTTTTCTAGCCAAATATTCCTAGCTGAATCACTAAACATCTAAACTTTCTGACAAGGTCACTTAATTATCAACAGTGCTGACTGAGAAAGAGACGCCTTATCTCTGCAGTGACTGCTTCTTTTGTGGTGACTATGATATTGCTGAAAAGCCTTGTGCATGTTCATTAATTGCTATTCAGAAGGCAGCCCTCATGCACAGAAGCATTTTGCCTTTCTTAACTTTTGCTTGTCAGGGTAACTGGATTATCTCAGCATTAAACATTTATCACTCCAGTGTGCCAGTCCTCCAAAGAGACCATGTTTGAACTGGAAAGATAAGCAAACAAGTTTGTATATATTAAAAAACAAAAACAAAAAAGACAAAGGGTCAGATGGACACAGTTCCACTCTTCAATGTTGGCACAACTAAGATGAAGGAGCTTTGGAAAACCAACCTAAGCAGAAAACTATCCCTAAAGACTAAGGAGGAGCAATGGTCTGGATAGGGACTTTCTTTGCCTACATTGCCTACTGTAAGTCCCACAGAAACTCTGCATCTTCTTAGCATGTGCGCAACGTACTAAGGTGGCACATGATCAGGATTCATCCCTGAATTTGGACCCCTGGTTGGATCTTTCACTTCCTCAGCTCAGGCTGGGTATTGATGGGGAGTGCAACGTGAATGCTGATCCATGTCCCCCAGAAGCTCAGCTGGTAGCTGAGTTCTTGCTCACATGAGTAGCCATCGTTTACAACGATGTTTCAGTCTGTCTGCTTGTTTGTCTTTTTTGTTTCTGCAAATGTTCAGAATTTCCCACTGAATGGAAATTCCAACTTTTCACCCCCTCTAATTGCTAAATGACTGGGATTAATAGGAGCCTTCCTCCCTGGGCTTGTTACTTTGTACTTTTCTAATTCAGGGTTTACTGAACCTTCCCCTGAAGCATCTGCTACTGGCTGTTGCTGGAGACAGGTGACAGTGTCGCCAACAATAGCCACTGGTCTGGTTCTGTGTGGTACTTGCTGTATCAATGGGGGCTCTGGATGCAGAGTGAATACAGACTGTGCAATAGGGGTTTGTCCTGCAGATGAGCGATTCCATGAGGATGGAGAAGAAAACTTTACCCCCAAGTATGTAGGAGTTTTTGCATGTGCAAAGCCATTAAGTAGCAATCTGTTACAGTTCTACAACTTCTCTCATCCCTGTGGATCTCAGCATTCTCCACAAACCCCATCCATTCACCCTGGAGCCACCCTGGGACATAGACCTGCCATAGTGTATCACATGGTGGGGGAGAGATTTTGGCCAAGACATGGGGCAGAGGGCTCCCCCCTCCTCTTACAAAATATATCTTTGGATTCCTTATGTTCATGGACTGCCTATCAAGATCTTGGTTGTTAAGGTCTTGTCCTCTAGCCACCCCTGTTCCCCCCCTACCCCCAGTAATCTGTATGCTGTTCATTTGAACCTGTTCAGATAAACCTCTGGTTCCCAGGAGTGTCTATAGCACACCTGACACTTATTCAGTAAGCTTTCCCCTCTGGCTTAAATAGACACAGGAAAGGATTCTGCTGCAGGGGCAAACCCTATTGTTTCTGCAATCACTCTTTTTGGTAAATTTGCCAGATGATTATTTAAAATAATTAATGTTTGAAGGATTTGTTTTGTGTTGAGAATATTAGAAGAGTGTCATATCAGGAAATGGAAGAAACTAACAGGCATGGGATAACTGATTCTAATGCTTCTGCATTTGAGCTGCTGAGCAGCTGTGTTAGTGGTAAACATCCATGCTAAATGTATAGTAAAACAACAGGAGAGAACTCAGGTGAAAAAAAACCCTTTAGCACAGTCAAATAAGGCATTTTGGTAACACTTTGATGTAAATATCTCAAATGAGTGCAGGTACTTAATTAGCAGTTGAGACATTACCAGTTGACTCCTGAAAGGTACTAGCTGCTATGAAATTATAAATTATATTAATAAATATTTACTTATAGCCTTATTAATATCTGAAGACTTTGCTTGGACTACATCAAATGGGATAGTAAAACTTTGATTCAATTTAAAATTAAAAACCCATAGAAAATGCAATTTAATAGCAGGTCAGTGTCAATACTAGTTATGCTGAATTCTGAGTACAGCCACCTTCCGTATAACACTTTGGGAGGGTTTGGGAAATGAGCATAATGATTTTGGGAGAGTTTTTCAAAGATACATATTAGGAGCTAGGTACCCACCTCCTAGTGTTTTTTTTCAAGGCACATAATCACTCTTTGCACCTTTGAAAATCTCCCGCTTTGCATTGTCCTGAGAATGCATTCCCACTTGGATGCTGAGTATTGGTTGTGGATGAAGATCAGAGGGGAGTACTAACTAATGCATTTTTCCTCCACCAATGTTCAGTTGAACAGTGCACAGAATTAACTGCTGTGTGAGCTCAAAATCTGTTACAGTTACCGGGCAGATCTATTTCATACTAGGTTTAGATTTTGCTTCCACACTTACTTTAGTGCCAAAGACCAGTTAAAATTAAGACTGTTTTACTTTCAAATGATCTTTTGGCAAGAGTATATGTACCTCCTCTGCCTATCTAGGTCCGTCACATACCACAGGGAGGGATTTGATAATACTTTCCCCAACCCTTTATCTTACCTATTTAAATTGTGATCTTTTTCAGGTTAAGATTGTTTTTCACTAGGTGTATATACAGCACCTACCCCAATGATGTCCTGGTCTTAGTTGGGGCTTCTAGGTGTTAGTGTATTACGAATAACTAATAATACAGCAATCTCAATCTATCATCTATATCATTCACCACCATGGCCCCTAGGTGGCTTCAGAGAAGGCTACATATGCTCAGATTGACATTGATGCGGTTTCTGGGCGGAGAGGGGAATCGTCCTTCGTTGGGAATTATGAGCTTTACTGAAGGCTCATAAATGCACAAGAGTGTTGGATGATCTTCATGGACTCTCGATACATCTACAGAACAAATAAATACCTGCAGCTGACCTGGGTCTGCTGGCTTGGGCTCACTCATGGGACTTAGGCTGTAAAATTGCCAGGGGGATCCTGAATGTCTACACAACAATTTTTAGCCCCACAGCCAAGCTCCACGTGCCCGAGTCAGCTGACCTGGGCCAGCTGTGGCCGTGCTGCGGGTCTTTTATTCCAGTGTAGATGTGTCCTCTAAGGGCAGAAGGGAACTATCATAATCACCTAATGTGACCACGTGCCATTGCACCTCACCCACTCATTCCGGTAGTAGGCCCATAGCCTCTGGCCAAGTTACTGAAGTTCTCAAGTCTTGATTTAGAGACTTCAAGTTACAGAGACTCCACCATTACTGTAGTTCAAACCACCAATCCCTTCAATTTGGGCTTTACAGCAGTGGTCACGCACAACTTTGGTTCAGGATCATAATACCCTTTCTGAGAACAGAATGCTCTGCAGATGCTTCACGATCTAAGACATGGAAAGTGAATGTTCATCGAACAGGGCTCTTAAATGACATTCTGGCCTTAGAATTGTTTTTTATAGATGTTAATAGTCAGAATGACCTATATAAAGCTGATGGCGTTGCACTGACAAACAGCTTTCTGCACCTAATTTAAAGGTAACTTGTTCGTATCCAGCACTGGGATCCACATGAATAGGAAAGTGCTGCAGGGAAACAGCAAAAAGAAGTTAATGAGAAAACAAGGAAGATTCAAAGGGAAAAGAACTAACAGCTTCAGGATTGAACTTTGGGTCTTGGATTGTTTTTTTTGTTTGCTTTTTTCAGGTCAGAGGGCCCTATTCAGGACAGCGCTTATGCATCTGCTTGAAGTCAACCATATGTTCACAGTTTTGCCAATCCCAAATGTTCAGAAATAATGAGTCAGGCTCATCAAAAATCTTGATTGGCTTTAAAATCATGAGATTGTTTAAAAAAAATTGATTTGGTGTTCTTTTTATTTGCCTTCTGTTTTTGATGCACTAGGCTCACATTTTGATGTTTTCTCCCCAGCCATGAAGGCTAGAAATTTCCTTTTTTCTTTTTTTTTTTTAAGACTGAAGGCTGAAATAATCACATATCCACTTGACTCCAGGAGCTGGGGCTTTAAGGTAAACAATAATTATCATATGACTCATGACAGAATCATGAGGGTTGGCAACACTGTGTTTAAGTACTATCCTAAGGATGGATACTATCCTAAATTAGGGCCCAAGTCCCATTAAAGTTAGTGAGACCTGACCATATGCTTAAAATTAAGCACGAGTTTAAATGATTCCTAAATCAGGGCCAGAATGATTTTCTTAAGCACGATTGATACTGAGATGTTGCCTCCTAAATTTGTTATGCCGGGAGAGGACTTAGAAGAATTTTTAAAAAGATATTCCATCACAGGGCTAATAGATACGATGAGATCAATGTTAGGGATCTACAATACAGAAACCAACGCTAACACCTCTGTCTTTCTGCTCCTGTTGTTGTGTGGCAATTCGTTGATCCAAGGTTTACACCTTCTTCCTGCAAAATTTTCTCCCAGATAATTGTACCTACAGACTAAACTGCAGGCAAGAAATCTAAGTATTTACACCTACCTGCCTGGCGTGCTGTAATCAGTGGTTTGCCATTGCAATTACTCAATTTAACAATTGCACTAACAATTAAATTTGAGGTGCATATTGTGTACAATTTAGCTAAAATCAGAGAAGAAGGAAGACAATGATGGGAGGAAAGGAAGATAAAACATAGAATGCCAGATCCTTCATTGGCTTAAATCAGCATAGCTCTATCGAAGCCATAGAGTGAAACCAATCTGCCAGCTGTGGGTTTGGCTCATAAAATCTATCAGGCGATAATTCTGTCAGATAGATCAGATCATTTTACAAACTTTAATTTTGGTGGGGCAGGGGATGAGGCAATTCCTTACAGATTCATGACAAACTTGCTTCAAATCCCCTTTTTTCTTTTTCAGAGAGAAAATTGCCACAGAGGGAGAGAGAGAGAAAGGGAAAGATTTTTGGTTTTAATCACTCAATGATTTTGGAAGCAAACCATTGTTTTTAGCACCACTCTATTTTAGAGTCCTATGCTAAAGTACTGTACTTCAGTTTCTATAATAATCCCTTTTCAAGATTTATTTGCTTCCCTCAAGGCTATACAAATGGATTCAAAAGAGAAAAGAATGTCCTACTAAAAAAAAAAAGCACCTTTTTCATATTTTCCTTTTCTTCTGCTCCTGGCTTATTTTCAGATAATGAGTGCTGTGCAAGTTCGTACAAACACACTGCTTTCTGTTATTTTTAAATAAACTTGTTCAAAAGGATCCGCTTTTAATCCAGTGGAATCAAGAAGACAATCAGCTTCTCCAAGTGAAACACAGGGGAGCTGCCTTGACAAACCAGTTAGAATAAATGTAGAGATGTGAGAGATCTGGGTAGAAACAAAATGATTCAGGCGCAAAGCTCTGGTATGTTTATTTTTCCTCTTTGGTATAGGGTTTGAGGAACTCCCTAAGTGTTCACTTTTTGTGATTCTTCCTCATTCAGCCATTGGCAAGTGGGGGTTGCTTCCTTTCCGAAGTGGCTTAATCCCCAAAGCCAGAGTGGAGACTATGAAAGACACACCAGAGGCCAGGATCATCTTTGTGCCTTAAAATATCCTCCCCTCCCCAACAATATCTGCTTCCTTTGTATCATTTACCTTTGTATTCAAATTAATAGTCAGTAGGTTTAAAACAAACACACAATGCATAGACAACCTGTGGAATTCCTTGCTAGATGATGTTGTGAAGGCCAAGACTATAACAGGGTTCAAAAAAGAACTAGATAAATTCATGGAGGATAGGTCCATCAATGACTATGTCAAGGCTGATTCCCCACTCTGGCACTCTGAGTGCAGAAGTTGGGGGCACACAAGGATTTAAAAAAAATTACACTCCCACGGTTACAACTTTTTTCTGACCTTCGCTAGGTAAACGCTGCCACCACCCAAATGCAAAACCCTTTTTGGAGGCCAGGAAGGTGCACTTGGGAATTCCTTCCTCTGGGGTACCTTCAAGCCCTTTCACCCCTCTCCGTAGAAGAGCTGAGAAAGAAAACAGGAAATTAGCTGTTGCCGCCAGTTAATTAAACAATATATGCACAAACCTCTAAGGCACCAAAAATCCAATCCTGGTCTTAAAAATGGTAAATTTTATTAAAAACAAAAAGAAAGAAAATATGTCTGGAACTTAGGCTTTTGCCAGATTTTAAAAGAGCAATTCCAAAAATTAAGCACCCAAAATAGCTTTCTTGGGGGGGTTCAGCTTAAGGGTTACAAATGAACAAAAGCATCTGGGGTTAGCACAGAGGAGTCCACTAGCCCTAAGAAATAAACAGAAATAAACCTAATTGCATCTTTCTGAGCATTCCTGATCTACTGACACATTTGGGGGTTCCAGATAAGTAGTTCTAGGTATGATGTGATGATCTATGATCATACCTGGCTGAAAGCTTCTCATAGCATAACTGCTCCCTGTTCCCCTCTTTCCTGGAGAACAACAACAGAGATAAAGGGATGTTTTTTTCCAAATTTTAAAAAGTTCTAGCCTTTCCATTGGCTCTTTTGGTCAGGTGCCCACTCCCTTTCCTTTACCTGGTAAAGCAAGCAAAAAACAGCCACCAAGAGGGACAGTATAGCTAACTGGTTGTCCATAAAAGGGAGCTACCCCATCTTAATTTATCACAGGCTATTAGCCAGGATGGGCAGGGATGGTGTCCCTAGCCTCTGTTTGCCACAAGCTGGGAATAAATGACAAGGGATGGAACACTTGATGATTACCTGTTCTGTTCATTCCCTCTGGGGCACCTGGCATTGGGGTTGGTGTTGGTGGATGGGAAAAGAGTGTTTTGAACTGGAAAGATGGACGGGCAGAAAGAGACATCTGAATTTCAGCTACATGATTAGTATCTGCTGATGAGGCTGAAACCTGAGGTGTTCAGGTAGCTTTAGAATGCTGCAGAATGAACTTTTCCATCCTTAATACCCATAATGACTGGTTCAAATTGTACTAGAGATTATTCCTTAAATTGGATTGCATCCTGCCACCCTTAGACACATACGATGAAATTCTCCCCACCTCAGTTGCAGCCGGCTAGCGCAATGCCTGTGCCCACAGCAGTCCCTCTTTATCCCTTATTTTGAGGGCTTACATGGGATTTCAGAACAACATCGGCTGCCCCCGTCCCTCTGCTGGGGCAGATTTAGTATCTTACATTTCAAGGAAGCCCACTGATTTCAATGGCACTCTATTGCAGTAAGATGCTACTGAATTGTAACAGAATCAGATGCGTTATCAGTGTAAGCAAATAGCTTTAATTTTTTTGCAACATATGTGGGCTTGCATCGCAATGTAGGCTGTGGCTGAACGTCGGCTGAATTTCATTCTCTGTTTTTAGAATGCCTTTAAGACAATTCATAGCTGTATCTCGTATAGAAGATAATAGTGGTACACGTGGGGAGGTGCAGATAGTAGGTGATATTGGTAAGCATTCGAGGAGCATTACAGATACTGTCTGCCGCTCTTGAGAAGTTAGTGACTCTGTCTCATATCACACAGTTTAGTGCAGAGCTTGTCCAAATCTCTAGTGCATGGCTCTGGTATAAATGGCATGGTAACTAGAAACCTGTCTTTAAAATCTCAAGCCTGAGTGATCGGTATTAATCAAAACAACTCCAGGGACCTCAATTTATGCCTTGCTGGCTCTTTGCAATATTTAACCCCGGTATCAGTTTCAGTGGACTTCAAAACAAACCCTTTATACTGCCAAGTTATAAAAGGTTACATTGAAGGGTATTTATGTAGATCTCTGTGGAATGTTGTTGGCAGTGAAACCTGAAACAAAGCAAAGCTGCTCTGGTTTTAGAGTTTACCAATTCAAAATGTCAGCTGTTTTTCAAAAGATATACTTTTTTAAAGGTCATGCATGCGCCGATCAAACATTTCAGGTGAAAGATGATGGTCTGATATATAGTTTTGTGTTAAAATCATGCAGATTTTGTGGTTCCATCTGTTTGTAAAGCAAAACCTAGGAGAATCTGATTTCAACTGAATTTTGTTTTGTTACTTGAACCAGAAACTCAAAATATGACTCTAGGTGTAATTCCATAATGATCAAAACTAATGGAAACATTCCTCTTACCTTACAATATCATCTCCCTACATGTTGTCATACTTTATTTGTCCGTGCGATAAAGAACAGAGAACAAAGTAAAACTTCTTTTACACACTTACACAGTAGGAGCTTGTCTACAGAGGGACATTCAGGACACTTAACTAGTGTATTATGGTGAACTAAGGCCAACTGACTTCTGAATGAGAGCATCCACATGGGCGATAATGCCCTTAAAAGTATGCACATTAACTCTGCACCTTTAGTTTAGTCATCTTAACTCCGCGTGCTGACAAGCCCTGAGCTATGGTATAGTTAAGTGCATACAGTTCTGAGGGATACAGTATTGCCCAACTTCTGCAGAACCTACAGAGATGAAGACTGAAAAGAAAGTGAAGCGGTTGGTGGTGGGGAGAAAAATATCAGAATTGGAAAGACATGAAAAAAGAATGTTTGTGAGATGTAGGGTGGCCAGACAGCAAGAGTGAAAAATCAGGACGGGGTGTGTGGGGAGTAATAGGAGCCTGTATAAGAGAGAGACCCAAAAATCGGGCCTGTCCCTATAAAATCGGGACATCTGGTCACCCTGGTGAGTTGGGAAATTGGAAAGATTTCAGTTGGACACCTTCTGCTGTTGAATCGATCTGAATGAAAATATGAGTCTAGTACAAGCGCCACTGAACACTCTGCCTATGCTAGAAGTCCATTTGATGCCACGGCTATAATCATTTTACATGTCCAGGCACATGGTGGTGAAAGGGGTTTGTTTGCATTCAGATAGGTTGAGATGTCAAGGTCTGACAGTCAAAGTGCAGAGGTTGAGTTCCATGGGGAAGAAGAAACACTAGTCTTGTGAACAGTGTGGCATGGAAAGCTAGCCACCCCAATAGTGGGTGCTTAAGATGTCGTTTTTTGAAGGGGGGTGGGGTCATAAGAGAGGACAGCATTGAACATTCTCAGAAACTGAACAAACTACTCAGTTGTATGTCTTTTAAGTCTGAGGGTCCAGAAATCTGGAGAATCTATGCAGCATATCATGCATAAGAACTTCCTTGTGTATGTACAAGTGATCAAAAGTAACCATGTTATAAAACTCCAGTGTTCGGAACACCCCCATCTCCCCATACTGCTGTCTTTCTATCTCAATCACAAGTATGCTGTGAGTTTTCCTGGCAATATGAGGAAGAGATGGGAATGTCTTGAATTTTGGCAAGGTTTTTATCGAACACAATAGGGACTTGACTCTCACTGAATGGTATCTGAGGCTATTCCTACACTGCCCCACAGTTTGGATGAGGGGGTTGCAGTGCACATCAAAGGGCTGTGCAGTAACTCTCTGTGTGGATGCCGTGGGTGCAAACTCAGAGGTTCTTAGTTTGCATTCATGTAGTCCTCTTCAAACAGGACCACACTAATGTGAACAAGGGACCTTTTAGTTCACACTGCAAGGTCCACAGGGGGATGTTATAGCACACACACCCCCTCCACCTGTAGTCCAACTGCGGGGCAATGTAGACAAGCCCTGGATCTCACTGATAGGATTAGTCATGGAGTACGGGGCAACTCCATACGAGTAAGGGAGGAGTGTTGACAACACTTGTGATACTATCATGACTCCCGCAATATTTGAGGGGCCTAACTCATGGCTTCTGAATGTATGGTATTGCCAATCCTGGGTTATTAGAATCTGGCCTGATTCTTATAGGAAATATTTCCAGGTTTCTGTCCAGCTCTATCAGTCAGATGCATCGTTTTAGAGGATATGGAAGCAGCTGTGGTAGCCAAAAGCTATAAACATTCATGGCTTATTCACGTGAATGGCTATGCACAGTGATGCATGCAGGGGCAGAGGTAGTCTCCCGGGTCAATGGGTGCACAGTACTAAGCGCCAGCGTAATGGCTGTATGACACAAAACACACAATAAATACAAAGAGAGCAGGGTTACTTGTCATTTATTATGTCAACAAACAGTCTTATGATACCTCTGTGGTACTCTACTAGTAATAACAAAATTATGATGTGTAATGTTGCATAATAATGCAATAAATAGCTGCAGCAACACCCTCCACTCACACACCGCAACCTAATGCCAGCCCAGTATGTGTGTGGGGGTAGGGCTTTGCAGATCAAACCCACCCCCTACTCATCCTGTAGCAGCGTTTCCTGTCCTGCAGGCCTGGGCTCCGCTCCCTACTCCAAGCTTTGCTACCTGGGGGGGGGGGGTTGCAGCACCCCATAGGTGTGGTACCCTTGCTTTCATGATTGCTGTGGGTGCAGTTGAACCCACAATAAAGCATATCTATAATATTGAAAAATAGCTGCATCTTTACAAATGGTACGAAAGGCCCATTAAGAATATATTGTCAGAGCTTAAATATCCTGCCTATGTAATATAACTGTATAAGCTTAATTGTCTGCTGTGCCACAAACTGATTTACAGCAGTAGAGAAAATAATCTCTTTTGGATAGAACTGTCAAAACAAAATAAACTTGATGAAAGAAAATAGGCCTTGGACATTTTCCATGTCACAAATGGGACTGACTGGACTTCCTGATGTCTTTTGATTAACGCCAGTTCAGGGAAGGAAGTTAATCAGTTGGTGTGGACTTCACAAATGGCTGCTTGGCAGAATTCTTTATTAACGTAGGGGGAGATTTTTTTAAAGACATGATGAGTGCCCTACTGGTCTAACTTCTATTGACTTTCAAAGGGAGTTGGGAGCATTAGTGCCTTTGGATGTTTCCTCCTTAATTATTTCAAATTAAATTGCTTTTGTTTTCTCTCCTATTAAAAATAAGGCTATGACAAATAGATAATTTCAGACAGAAGTAAAGGTGCCATTGTCCTTGGCAAAATGGAATGCAAGGAACTGAGGGGAACTTAATTCAAATATGAATTAAATTGATATAAATTAATGTGTTTGCCAGGATCTTTTATTTCTGTATCAGTTTTCTACTGTAGCTAATATTTATAGCCATAGGACCTTAAAGTTCCATCTGCCCTGTAGGGTGAATTCAACTGAGTAACTCAGATCTTGTAAAATCAAAACGCGTTTACAGCAGGGTTAATGAGGTATTAAGACTATTCCTGGGCTTTTCTGAACTGTTCTTCAGTTTTAAGCCAAATCCAAACCCCTTTTTGGTTTGTCAAAAAACCCCAACTTTCCATTCAAAACTGGTCTAGATGGAAAACTTTTAACCAACCCAAGTCATGATTCTAGGCACAATTGAAGGAGTTAGGTTGCTAGAGAACTAGGTAAAACATTGGATGTTTCATGTTCATGCTTAGCAAGCTATATAAAGATCACTCCAGAAATCACTATTACACTGTCCTGTGTCTAGAGCTGAGTGAAAGTAGGAATTTCCATATTTGTTTTTGTCCCAAATTGGGACGAAAAGATGAAATAACAATTTTCACAGAACGAAATGCTCTAAAAATTTTTTTATTTGGAAATGATTGAACCTTTTGTTTTGGCATTTTCATCAAAACAAAACATTTCAGTATTTTTAATTGAAATATTTGGTTTGTTGAACTGACCCAAACAGTTTTCATCTCAACATTAAACTGCATTTCCCTGTTGTGTTGTTTTGCCTCATGTGAATTGTAATTAGGGTTCTTTGTCCCCTTTCTCCACTATGGGCCAGGCATCCTAACTGGAATACATCTCCCATTATGTATTTGTAACCATTTGACTCCCATGATGCACCATGCTGCAGTCAGAGGGGGGTGCATTGCATCATGGGACCTGTTGTCTGGCTAAGGAGCTCAGCCAATAGGATAGCTTGGGGACATCAGGACTCTAAATTATGACTGCCAGGAAGCAATGCTCCATGATTGGGAAAATGCAGTTTAATATTGAACTGACTAGAAACTAAATGGTCCAGGTCAGTTCAACAAACCAAAATATTTCAGTTTAAGACAAATTGGCCCAACATGAAATGTTTTGTTTCAGTTTCCTGAAGAAAAATCAGATTTTGGCAAAACTGAATTTTTTCCATGGAAAAATTCAGATGTGCAGAAACTTCATTTTCTGTCAAAAAATCATTCTGATGGAAAACTCCCAGTCAGCTCTACCTGAGTCTGTTACACCTTGTGATAATGCTACAGAAAACACTCAGGCCTGGATTGCCGGTTACATTGGGTGACTCCAGAGTTGGGTACCCAGTTTGAGACACTTAGGAAAACTAGACACCCAAAATTTTGGGTCAATTTACAAAAATTGGGCCTTCATGAGCTAATAAATGGACTGTAGCCAGCAAAGGATGAGTTGAAATGGAAGGGCTAAAAGATCAAATGAAGTTTTGTCTTCTAAGTGAATTGTGTTGGTTTTTAGTCATTGGGACTTAACAGTTACAGAATCACAAAACCACCACGTGGCATTTTCCAGACTCCAAATGCTGATTAAGAGAAGCCCTGTACCCTTCAATAGGTATTTCAGGGTGTACAGAGAATGAATTGCTTCTGATTACCAAGAGGGAAAAATGGTTCTGGTTAAAACCCGATTTTTCTTTGATAAGTCATTGTAGCTATAGGATGAAAACTACTCAAAGAATCTCAAGTTATTCAGCTCGCACAGGGACTGAATGAATCTTTCCACAGGGGGCTCAAGAGCAAAATACTTGCTCACATGGAGTGTTGACCCTTGGACTTTGTGCTGGTGACCTTAAATGGACCTTTGTCTTTTAATAATTTTCTGTTCTGATAAATCTAATATTCTCTTACAGAAATGCTCCAGGATTCTCCCTGTTCTCATCACTAGTCAAGTCCAGTTCCACTGCCTCACAAAACACCCTTAGAACTTGCTGAACAGAGAAAAGTTCTGAAGAATAGATATAGCTTCAGATGAAGCTTTGTTAAGATAGATGTGAAAGCAGCCGGGAGAAGCAATTGCAGAGATGCTAACACGTATATGGCAATGGCCCTGTGTCCTGAAAAATGCCAGTTCTGAATTGGGGACAGGGAAGTAAGATGTTTATTGTTTTTCAAACTATAATTATCTGCCAGATCTCTAGTTGATGTAAATTGGCATAGCACTATTGATTTCAGTGGAGCTATGCTGATGCACCCCAGCAGAAGGCCTGCCCCTCTGTCTCTGTTGCTGACTGTATAGTCGTAATACATATTTTATAATGGGCTTCTTGGCATTATTGGTGTAATTTAGTAACTGACCTCTTTTTTTTTTCTCTAGTGTTGTGTGAAATCCTTCCATAGAGCTGAACTCCAAATGAAATCCATCTGGGATCAGGGTGCTGTTCCCAACTCGAATGTTAGCCCCAGACCACAAAAATCTGGCAGACCTGGGAAAGTCTGTTCTAGTCAGGATCTTATACTGTGCCCATCACCATGGTATCTGAGTTGTTTGCACAGCCCAGCATCCTCTCCTCTCCCAGGTACCCTTTGAACACCTACCCATCTTGCTGCCATCCCTGGCTACTGCTCCAGGGACCCTATTCATACTGTTAGCATTAAACATCTATGGGGAGGGTTGCTCAATCCACCCTCAACCCTCACTGACTTGGAGGCACCCAGACAAATATGGGGCATTTCAGATAGCTTGTGGTTGTTAAAGAACTTCAAATACATACAGCATGCAAAACCACGGGTAACACTAGAGGGTATCATTTCCCATCTGCTGCATACCTGTTTGGGTCACCACCATGCTACTGTAAAAACCCTGCTGAACATTTGGGGGTGTGGAGTAGTGGCTGTACATTGCCTGCTCAGGCTGTAATGAGGCTGATGGTTTCTGTGTTGGAGAGGCCTGGGACGGTTGCAGAATGGAGGTGTGTTTGGGACCCCCAGTTGAGGCTGAAGGTTTGCATGATTATTTATTTATTTATAGAGCCCTCAGGCATGGGCTTGATTCTGATTTTTCTTACACTATCATAAATCAGTAACGATTATTGATGTCCTAGATTTAAATTGGTGTACAACTGCTGTGAGATCAGAATCTGGCTTTCTGAACTCAACCCCTCTGTGAATTACTTGGATTTGGTCCCATGTCATGTCCTGAGGCTAGAAATATGCTAGGTTTGGTTCATATGTCCTTTGCATGTCCTAAAGCAAATACATCAGGGTTTCCACAGTTGTACCATTGTCCATGGTTGGTCACCTCTTCAGCTTATGATGTGTAACTGTCCCACGACACCGTGTTTCCTTGTTAGGATTATATTCATCACAATGTGATTCTTGACACAGCCCAGTATTTCTTTCTTTGGTTTCCTAAAGTTGTTAACAAACATCCTGGGTTTAAATTAAAAGGTACTAATGGAAAACAGTCCCAACGTATCAATCTGCCCCACTGCCTACACCCTCCTGGCATCTCAGCCACTGCCCGCGGAGCAGCAGTCGATGGACTTACAGGAACTCCTTCTTGAAAATATAACTAGAGAGGGTTAAAGGGTGTGGGGGGAAATAACAAAATGCTGAAGCTACTGGAGCGTAGGAAATAAATTGTAAAACTCATGCTGAACATGTGAAAGGATAAAACAGGACTACAAGTGAAGCATGACTTGAAAAACATTTAACTATAGCTTGCGGATTTAGAGATCAAAGTTTTTCTATAGCTAAACTGAAGACTCTAATGCAGATGCTGTGAAGTTGGGATGTTGGTATGTATAGCAAGATATTAATTCACAGGTTGGGGAAACAGTAAGAAGGCAGTGAAGAAAAGTGTAATAGCCAGTGCAATATCAGAGAGACCGGGCGGGTGAGGTAATATCTCTTTTCAACCAACTTCTTTTGGTGAGAGAGACAAGCTTTTGCACCACACAGATTTCTTCTTCAGGTCTGGGAAAGATACTCCCGCCATGGCAGCTCAAAAGCTTCTCTGGTCCAATAAAAGATATTACCTCATCTACCTTGTCATCTTAATATCCTGGGACCAACACAGCTACAACTATGCTGCAGTACAATATCAGGAGTAACAAGGTTTGCAAGTGCTTTGTTGTGGTAAGTAGAAGCTGTGCATTGCCTGCCCCCCACAAACCCAAGACTGACTTGTTCCCTCTTGGGGATTGTAGGAAAACAGATGGTTCTTCATGTTTATTTTCTCATTACAAAATAATCCTCTCCGAACTGCCCAGCGGATTTCTTTCTCCACTGAGGACTGGAGGAGAGAATCTGGTCCTTGCATGGAAAGATTGTGGGCCTTATTCTTTGCTTGCTTACGCCAGTGAAAGTCCATTGACATCAGTGGAGTTACCCCGATTTACACTGGTGATGGGAGACTCAACCCCAGAGTATTTAAATGTACAGAGCAATGTGGAACTTTCTTCTGGCATGTTGTTAATTACACCAGGCACATTGGCCGTGTGCTGAACAAGCCTAGGTTTTGCAGTTCATCTGAAATAGCCCCTGCCTCCTCTACAGCTGGCACTGTGACCGCTGGGTCAGCTGTTAGCCTTCAGAACCCCCTGATTACTGGATTGTGTGGCACTGCTTGGGTTGAAAAGGCCTAAGACTTCTGCTCTGGAGCTCCCTTCCTTTGTTTATGCCCTGCCTGCTGATGTACAGCATCCTGTCTCCAGCCTCTCCCTTCTGGAGCGGGCATGAAAATACTTTTAGTCTTGATGACTTTCTTTCTTGCAACTTCTATGTTGTGTTTCCTTTGGCAACCAAGAATCTGAGTGCTGAAAAAACCTTGTAAAATGGGAGTTTTTAATCCAAAATTATTCCAGCCTGGATCCGAATGCTCCCATTAAAGTGTGACTGGCTTTTCTTTTAATTAACTGCAGCAAGGCTTAAGAGTTAGGGGAAGAAAAATCCCATTAACACAACATACCCTTTGATAAACTTAAACTCCCTCCTTCAGGCATTATTTTGTCCTTTTTAACATTTCAAAATTGAATCATGAGTGCAACGTCAGCTGTAATTGCTGGAGCCCATTGCAGGGACCAGGGACAGGTGGCACTTAAAGAAATTGCTCTGGTGTTGGAATTTGTCAGTGAAAGCAGGACCAAGAGCTGTAGCCCCAGCTTACTGCAAAGCTCATCACATAATAGATCATAGCAGAATCTCCTCAAGCATACGGGCCAAAAGAAAATTGCGTGTAAGCAAAAGGTGAGTGAATGTCACTGCTAAAAGATGAAAGGACTCTTCTTTTGTGGGTTTGATCCTGGATCAGCAGTGGGTGTCTGAATGGTTTCCCTGACCTCCCCCAGCAAGCTTACTTCCCTTCCTAGCTCTCGGATAGCCCATTATTCTCTTAAACTATCCATGGTAAAAACTGAGCAACTCAGCTTTCCTTTTACATTGTCCTCTCCATTTTTCTGGATTACCACTGGACGCTCTACTCTGCTGCCCGTTTCTTAAGATAGAAACATTTGGGTTGTTTTGACTCCTCCTCCCATTCTGCCCTGATTGCCAAGCCTTCCTGCTGTTCCCTCTGTAACATTTCTAAAATTTGATCCTTTGTCATGTGCTTAAGTACTGTGCTGAACTTCAGCTATGAAGAAGACGGATACTCTTGGGGTTAAGTCACTGGGCTAGTACTCAGGAGAGCTGGATTCTATTCCTAGCTCTGTTATAAACTCCCTGTTAGAGAACATAAGAACAGCCATAGTGGATCAGACCAATGGTCCATGTAGCCCAGTATCCTGTCATAGATCATAGATTATTAGTGTTGGAAGGGACCTCTTCTGACAGTGGCTAATACCAGATGCTTCAAAGGGACTTAACAGAACAGGGCAATCATTGAGTGATCCATCCCCTCTCATCCAGTCCCAGCATCTGGCAGTCAGAGGTTTAGGGACACCTGGAGCATGGGGTTATGTCCCTGACCATCTTGGCTCTATCCTTCATGAACGTATCTAATTCTTTTTTTAACCCAGTTGTACTTTCGGCCCTCATAACATCCCCTGGCAATGAATTCCACGGGTTGCCTGTACACTGTGTGAAGGACTTTCTCTTGTTTATTTTAAACCTATTGCCTATTAATTTCATTGGTTGGCCCCTGGTTTTTGTGTTACGTGAAGGGGTAAATAACACTGCCTTATTCAGTTTCTTCACACCTTTCATGATTTTATGGACCTCTATCATTCCCACCTTTGTCATCTCTTTTCCAAGCTGAACAAGTCTAGTCTTTTTAATCTCTCCTCTTATGGAAGCTGTTCCATGCCCCAAATCATTTGTGTTGTCCTTCTCCGTACTTTTTTCTATTCTAATATATCTTTTTTCAGATGAGGGGACAATATTCAAGGTGTGGGCATCCCATGGATTTATTGTCTTCTTATCTATCCCTGTCTTAATGGTTCCTAATATTTTGTTATCTTTTTTGACTACCACTCCACATTGAGGGGATGCTTTCAGAGAGCTCCCGACAATGACTGCAAAATCTCTTTCTTGAGTGGTAACAGATAACTTAGACCCCATCGTCTTGTATGAATTGTTGGAATTGCATTTCCAATGTGCATTACTTTGCATTTGTCAACATAGAATTTCATCTGCCATTTTGTTGCCCAGTCATCCTGTTTTGTGAGATCAGTAGAATATATTACCTCACCCACTTTATCTCTCTAGTATCCTGGGACCAACACAGATACAACTAAACTGTATAAACTCCTCGTTTAACTTTGGGAAAATGATTTAATCTTTGTGCCTCTGTTCCCTATGTTTCAGCATCCAGCAACCAGATAGCCCAGGACTGAGGGAGTGTAAAAGGTACTTTTTTAACATCCTTTCTCCTTAAAAAACCTGCCCCACCAAAATAAAACCCCTGATCTGATCAACTCTGAACTTCGAGGAAGTTTAGACCTGAACTTCGTATCTGGGTGCATCTTCCAATGGAATCAATCAATTAATACATTCATGAAGCACAGATTTGGACTCCATGCATTAATTTCATTTGTACTGAGTTCTAGACGTGCCACATCTGCGTCACTTGAAGGTTTTGAGGATTTAGGTTCCCTCATCCTAATAATAATTACAGCTGATCAAAATTTTCAAATGGAACATTTTTCCACAAATAAATCATTAATTTGTTTAAATGTTCTGTGTGAATGTGTCAGATTTGATTAAATTTTGTTTAGAGAAAAATGGAAACAAATTGTTTTAACCTTATTGGATTGGAATGTTTCGATTTTTTTATTCTGAATAGACTTAATTTTGAAATTGTATTTTCTATTAATGTTCTAGAATAATATATAATAGTTTTTAAAAAGTCAAAATGGAAGTATTTTCATTGACCTGAAGCCAATTTTTGTTGGAAATTTTGTTTAGGGGGAAATTTGAACTTTTCAATGATTCAGACAGAACAAAACAAAATAAAGGAAATTCTAAGTTTTGACCAATAAAACTCTTACAATAATACTTCCTTTCTCCCACTTTTTGCCAGTCTTCCCTACTTACATTGTAAGTTCTTTAGAGCAAGGATCATATGTTTACACAGCGTCCTGTACAATGAAGCCTTAATCTTGTTTGGTGTCTCTAGGTGTTACAGATAATAAATGCCAGTGTAAATGGAATCCTGATGCTAATAGGAGGTGTTAAATCTGGTCAGTAAGTCATACTAATTTTTGTAGTTATAACATTTATTAATTTGCTTATTGTATGTTTCAGTATTTTCCAAGTCAGATATTTTGTTTTGAATAGACTACATATAATGGCAAACTGTCAACACTGGGGCTAATTTCTTTGTGACTTGTGTAACTCTCAATGACAACAATAATAATCTGAACTCATATCAGTACCTGGCTGCTAGATTCTTGCATCCCCTATCTGTATGAATATGTTTTCAACTCTGTATAGCATCACTGGTCCTAATGACCTCCTTGCTTTTTGTTATTGCTTTGAGAAGACAAATACAACATCCCTGTACACTTGGAAAGCTAATCCATTTGCTATCATCTTGTATTTTGAGGAAAAAATGCTGATATTTAATTTAGATATATGTAAAAAACTGTTGGTGCATGAATTTCATTAAATCACATAGGATTGAAAAAAGCAGGCTTTGTTTAATATCTAAAGATATTTTCTGTGAGACTCACTTAATGTCACATTTGTTCAGTGAGTTGAATAAACCTAGCTGCTCCTTACCTTTCTGTAATCATATTATATGGACAGTGGCTTCAGATTTCATTTTCTCCAGATTTGTAGTTAGAACAACTTGCCCATCAAAAAAAGATTATTATTGGAGGCAGGGCTAGCAGCACTAACTATTATTAAAGTTGCTGGACTTTTCCCCTTGATAAGATCCACTTTTCATTTGGTTATAATAACTTTGCCAAACTTTAAACAGTTGGGACAAATTTTCTGCGCCAGGTGTCTGCCTCACGTGGAATTATTTTGGAAATGTGAGTCAAAATGGTCTTGCCATTTCTCAAAACGGGTTAGGGAAAAATTGTTTTGCCCGTGCTAACATTTTTTTAGCTGCCTTTTCTTTGAACTGCTCTAACGTCCTTTTGCGTCAGGGATTTGTATGTTCCTTGTTTTCTAGATTCCTGACTTGAGACACTGGGATCTGATTTGCAGGAGTGCTGAGCAGCTGAAGTCAATAGGAGCTGTGCTTGGAACATATAAAATGCTATATAATGCTAAGTACTCTAATAAATCAGGTCCTATATGTCTCAAAGTGGGTACCCAAAATTAGTGGAAATTTTTTACCTTAATCTTGTTGTACCCCAGCTTTAATTCTACTCTTCCCCACAAAAATAATCCACTTCAATACATACCTCATCCAGACTGATTGAATGATTTGAAAGCAACTAAATTTATTGAGGCCCTGAATAGGTCACTGAATTGATTTAGCTATTTGGAAGGTAGGGGTGGAGGAAATATCAGCCTCATATAAATTTGCTAACGAGGAGTGAGCTGCTCCTTCCACATCTGCTGGGTTGGGACGGGCCAGCCTGACACATGGTACAATATTACAACTTGTAGCACCTGGTCATGGTACTGATGTTGTGCACGGCGTTTAGCCGTCAGCAGTTTTGGTGCTCTTGAGAATGCCAAAGGCAGGTAAGCCAGGGATAGTTTCCAAGCTGTGATGAATGGGCTGTCTGCAAGCATGCAAAGTAGATTAGAGATTTTTTTTTAAATGTATTTTAAGTGAGAAATGTCAAGGATCCGATCCTGTGTTGCTTAATCTTGGCAAAACTCCTACTGAAGGCAATAGGAGGAGGTCAGGAGCAGGACCTCCATGGGAAACTTTTAACAGTTAAACTCTTTGTTGATATTTCTCTTATCTCAGTATATTGATCTGTTTCCAGCAATGCTCCCCCTCTTTTCAGCCTCCAGTGATTCCAAGTAGCTCCTACCATTGGTAGGGTGAGTGGGATTTACCCATCTGGTTCAAAGGTCTCTCCTTGCATGTCTGATAGCAAGTATAATAGTATCCCCTAGTAGGTCAGTAGGTGCTGACCTCTGCCATGTGACAGAACTATAACAACCATTTGTAATTCTGACCAGGGTCACGTGACAGGAAAGAAACACTAGTCTCTTGCCAGGATTCCTGTGTGTCACACTGTTAGTACAACAGGGTGATTTTCCCCTTGTGTCTCCATCTTACCTTTTTGGAATCCAGCTCCTTAACTGCTAAGCAGAGTTCATATTGTATTGCCAACCGAACCAATACAAGACTATCTGAATAATAAATGATGTAGGCCGTACCTCTGGGCTGAGCTGCGTACATTTCATGCTGGAGAAATGAAAATGGATCAGCCTAGAGCTTTGGCTATATCAACTTCAAAAAAAATCCTGAATCATCTATTTTAAAATGTTACCAAAAGGTGACCAGTGTAATAAAAGGGCAAATTAATTTCTGGCTATGACAAATTTATGAGTCTGTAAATCCTGAGATCTTTTTATAAGAACCACTTTAAGTTAGAAACATTGGAGTATCAGAACAGAAGAAAGATGTCCTAGTGGCTAGTACACTGACTTAGGCCTTAGGAGACGTGGTTTCAATTCCTGGCTTCTAGGATGACCTTGGCCCAGTTAATTAATTGGTCATATGCCTCAGTTTCCCATTTGTAAAATGGGGTAATTCTTCCCTCCCTCACAAGTGTGTTGTATAGGGCTAGTATCCATTGAGGAATGTGAGGTGCTGATGGAAGTCTTAGGAAATTACTTTCATGTTGAAGGTCAGAAAGCCAGAACAGTGGGAAGTTTTCTGAAATGGAAAGAAATTGCTAGCTGTTGCCTCAGGAACCAAGGGGACCCAGATGATATTTTAGGCCGTATTAAAATAGCTCGTGGGTGTTACTTAGGCAGTGAAGGACGGGCAGTGCGAGGAGGAGGGAAGAATCTGAAATAGTTTGTATACTCTAAAGACCTGGGCACACAAGGAAGTTGGATTAAATGAGGGTTGGAGAAGACTCAATTGTAGGAGTGGGATGGAGAGTGGAGGGGGATGCAGCTTCTATTAACTGCACAAGTTCAGCAGTGTGCAGGTCGGATCATGGTAGTAGCTGCTTTTCCTGTAAAAGCATTTCTGGAAGGGAGGTGCGAGGTCCACCCACAGAGGTCTCCCTCTGCATGCTATCCTTTCTCTTTCTCTAGTGTTATCCTTGATGAATTGCTACTCTTAGTTTAAGACAGTGCATCACAAACAAATGAACATGTTCTCAGGTTCAAGCTTCATCCTCAGACTTTTTTCCTCAGCTGTGTCTGGCGGATTGCTTATGACTCACATATGAAATGATCTTCTGATCTCTATTTTTCACCTCCTGTCCCAGGATAGCACCGAGGATACCATATCTAGCATCCGGAATGAGTATCAAATTAGCTGAGGCATCAACATACGACATGGGGGGAGATTTGTGTAATTCAGAGGCATGCAATGACAGAAATACAGCGTGTTGTCTAGCTAGGGCACACACATACATGTGAAATGCTATTTAAAAATTTCAAACAGTAATCTGGCTCCGGCTAGAAAAAAAATCACTTTCCTAGTGTTTACAGTCTGACTTGCTGCTTTAATAACCTGAACTTTTACAGTGTGAAGACCAAATCCATATGAAAAAGCAACTTTTATAAAATGAAAGATAATTTGCTGAAAAATCCACACATTTCTTTATTTCAAGTAAGGCTGCGAACTTTCAACCCTTGAAAAACACCACTTTAGAACTTCATGTTGCCATCTGGTATTTCTAAAAACTAAAGTCCCTGTGAAGTGAAAGGTATTACTTGCTGGTTGAATTACAGCTCTGATAATATCTTCAAAGACCTCCGCCTCTGTGAGGAGCCCTTTATACCGTAAGGGCAGCATGTGAAGCTGAACATGTGCATTAGACTTGGAGTTGGCTGCAACTTGGCTGCAGTTAAAGATTATAATCCCAGGCAACGGGTTTCAGTGGACACTAGATTAGGCACAAGGGGTACATTTTTTATATGATTTAGGTAACTCCCATTGAACATTAGTAGAATTTGGGCACCTAAGTCACTTTTGAAAATGAGCCTTCTGAAACTTTGTACCCCAGCACCAGGAAAAAGATACCCTTAAGAGCAACTCTAGGCTGTGGCTGACCTTCCTCTCCTTTTGATATTCAAATTCAGAGAAGTCTAAACAATCCAAGGCTTAACTAGGCTATTCCACCCCAAGCACAGATGGAACCTATCCCAAGGCTTGGTGACAACATGTAACTCCATGGAGGCTACCTCAGAAGGAAACGTTGAACCTCCCCACAAGGGCTCAGCCATCCTTGTGAGTTCGTTGGCACAAAGGATGGGCCAATACCTAATTTGCATCTCCAAGCTTCTGAGGGATGGTTTGGGAAACCCAGAAGCTGATAATTCTGACTTCCCAAAGGGAAATCTAACCTCAGTTGTCCAGACAAAACTGCCCAAAGTTGGGACTCTCGGAATGAAACAAACTACAATTAATGTAACCATAACACCTACATGCATCTGACGATTGGTGCCTGCCTGCACCATTACTTCAGGTACCTGAACAACCCAGTGCAATGTGAAACCTGTAATTACTTAATGAACGACACTGATGAGAAGATGGGCCACTGGAAGGTTAACAAGTCTGGGCTCTGGCAGATAAATGAGAGCATTAGACTCATAGACTTTAAGGTCAGAAGGGACCATTATGATCATCTAGTCTGACCTCTTGCACAATGCAGGCCACAGAATCTAACCCATCCACTTCTGTAACAACCCCCTAACCTATGTCTGAGTTATTGAAGTCCTCAAATTGTGGTTTGAAGACCTCAAGCTGCAGAGAACCCTCCAGCAAGTGACCTGTGCCCCATGCTGCAGAGGAAGGTGAAAAACCTCCAGTGAATTCCAAACTCAAGGAGTCCTCATGATTAACACCCTGCATGCAATTAGCTCTCATTTATATCAAGGGCATCTGCTAACGTGCATGTGCCCCATCAGCTCCTTGTTTTGCCCATCTTAAGTTTAAAACCAGCTCTGCTTAATATTTGACTTTAGACTGCAATGCTCTGTTATGCATAGCTTTGTACATTTCATGCGGTCTGAAAGTGCTCGCTGGGATATTTTCTAAAATATCATGTGCTTTGGCTCCAAAATAGTGCAACAATAATCTTTCCATCTTTGGCCTTGTTTGTATCCATAGCTGCTAGTTGATTTTCAAATTCTAGAAGCCATTTCCATCCATTTCAAGATGTGAGGGCCTGAGTCTCTCTTCTCACTTGTATCAACTTTACATTGCTAACTCCAGTGACTTCAATTCAGTTGTTCCTGATTTACACTGTTGTAAATGAGAGACAAATGGGCCCTCAATGCAATAAAAAATACCAGGAGAAGTAACTACTATTTCAGTCATCTTAGCTGCAGTAAATATATTTTCTGTTATACAAGCATGCAAATGATACCTATTCATACAAAGCCACAGGAACCTGACAGAAATTTCCATCACTGGGGTTTAAAGGATGCTTTAAAATCTTAGCTGGCAGAACTACTATTCATATTCCTAATACATTCATATTACTTTACAATCCAACACCAGCCCTGCTTATTTACCTCATGAAGCTTGTGTCTCAGCAGAAAGGTTATGAGGAAAATTTTAGCTTAAAGCTTTTTTTCTTTTGTTCTCGAACTCTGAGGAGAGACACATCTGATCACCATCCTATGGCATCTTCAAGCCCTTTGTAAATAGCTCAAGGACTGACAGGCGGTGCAATTAGCCATGCTCACCGTTACTGGACCGTTACTCCCATCACTGTTTTAATGACAACAAACATTCCAGCGGCTTTAATAAAGGAAAATGCTGTTTTCTTCCACCTCCATTGTGGAGGCCACATTTTGCAAAGTTGGGGGTCTAAAGTTAAGCACGATTTTAGGAGCCTAGGTACGTAGGGGGAAACTCTGGTGACACTGAAGTCAGTGGGGCTCTGGTGCGTGATACAAAGTCCTGCAGAAGTCAGTTGAAAGACTCCTACTGATTTCAGTGTAGGCTATGGAGCAGGTCTCTAAAGAACCGTCCTGATTCACCGAGATGCTGTGCAACCTCAGGACCCACTGAGGCAAGTGGGAATAAAGTCCTTGCAAGCATGCAGCTCAGTGACAACTGCTTGATCACTCCTTCGCTCTGTTGGGGTTTGTCTACATGGGGAGTTATTCCAGAATAGCTATTCCTGATGCACTCCATGCGTGGAGGCTTTTATTTAGAGTGTCTTATTCTGAATTAGCTGAAGCTACTTTGGAAATGGGTTAAGCAAATTTGGAATAAAACAGCACTCTTATTCCTGAGTAAGAGCATCAGCCCCTGCACGGAGTGAACTGGGAATAGTTAATCCACTTTGAATTCACCCTCTACTTCATTCCCGATGGTGCAGACACGCCCTTAGAAAGCTGCCTCTGATCCCTGGTGGGGTTCTTTGTAACTGAGAGGAAACTATCTAAACAGTCTATCATAAACTGCCATACACATAGTACATATATGCTGTATTTCCACCCTAGGGTGAAGTTAATGCTTATGTTTCCTCTCAGGTCCTTTACTTCAGATTCTGTAAGCCCAGGTTAAAGGATGTGGGAGGGACTATGTGCAGAAGAGCCATTCCACTAGTGCCTTTTGCCTGCCTCTGTTGCCTTTCTTCATGCTGCACCTATGCCTGGAAGTCCATTCCTGACCACATCCACCAGGCCTCCTCCTCTCTCCTTCAAGTCCTTTCAAATATCTCACTTCCGCAAGGGGAAGCAAGTAAGGTAGGGAGCCCCTTTGCACCCTTGCATTCAGTATGCTAGTCCCTCTCTTGTGTAGGTGACTGGGGAATGAAGAGGGGGACAAAGTTAGGCTGTATCCTCCAGTACTCCAGGTAATGCAGGGCAGGGAGAAAATGAGCTTCAGCCAGAAAAGGCCTTGTGCAGCTTCTGTCTTCCATGGAGCAAGGTGGGGAGCAAGGAGATTACAATTACAATTACAATCTAAGCCTAGATGTGTGCACTAGCATCCAAAGTGTCTTGTTGAATACCCTCTTCTCCTCCTCTTCTCCTTCCCTTTGCCTCCCCTTCCCTGGGGTGTCATCTTCTCATGTTGTGATCTTAGACCTCAACCCTGCAAAAACCTGAGTCCTGCATGTGATTGATTAACTTTACATAAGTGAGCTGTTCATTAAACTCAACAATACTGCTCCCGAGGGTGGTGTGCATCAATCTTTGCAGGATTGAGACCTTAAAGAATATATTTTTCAGGGCAAAAGGTCAATCTTTATCTCCATTGCAAAGCCCTTTGCATATCTATGATGCCATATATGTAATAAATAATAATAACAGCGTGAAGGTTGGATGTATGCTGGTTGCAAGTAACAAGACAAACAGCAAGAGGTGGCAAGAAAAGGCGAGGAGTTTAATGAGACAGAGTGCACCCATTGTCCAGTTTATGGGCTGGAAATTAATCTCTGAGTCTGTGTACTGGTGCTATTGAAATCGGTGAAACTCCATCAATAAATGCCAGCTGAAGATGTGACCCTTAGTCTTTTTGTCTAGCAGCACTTGAAAAGGATTTAGAGCACAGATAAGTAATTAAGAAAAAAAGAGACTTAGAAAAAATAGGAAAGATATATTAATTGCAAAGGTTCTGCAGCATAGCAATCGGGAATTGTTTGAATGCAAGTGTGCAACTAGAGACAGCATGATGGCTGGGTGAGTTGCTAGACAAATGCAATGTAACTCTCCATGGAGGTGGCTTATCTGATACATATGGCCTTGATGAGATCTCTTCCAGTGTTCAACCTCCAGTAATGGAAATTGATTTATATAGCTGTGATGAGAATCTTCCTTGTGTCCAGTATTGAGCGCTATAGACGTTACCGAAAAATATGTCTATACTTTGAAGGGGATAACTTGAAGCAGCCAAAAGACTCCCCCTTGACAGGCTCAATTTTTAAAGAGCAACAAGAATTTCAAGACACCAAACTGAAGTTCACCAAAAAAACAATTTAAAGACACAATTCAGAGTATTTGCACCTGTAATTTGTGACAGTTTCAAACATTCCATTTTGCACCCTCATTTGAAATGCAGGTGCTAGGGATGTCCCCAGTTGAACTTTGAGCACAAAATGCAGGCACAGATTTTGGTAGCATGAATTGTGTCCACATGCAGAGAAGATTTTTTTTTTTTATAATCTAGCTCTAAAAGGTGTGGAGCATGTTGTGAAAGAAATATAGGGAATGTTAGACTTATCCTAATGGAAGTCAGGCATCCTGAATTTGTGAGGAGAATCAGTCCCAAACTGGGGACAGTATCTATCTCCCTGCATATCTCCAGATTTATTATTATTGTAAAGGTAAATTGCTTCGGGATATGGTTTATGGTATTGGTAGAACCTACTTTGGAAGGCCCTTTCCATGATAACGATATATTGAACTCCTATAGTAGTATGAGAAGCATTTGAAAATATCAGTTAAACTTAATAAAACCCCTGTGAGATAGGGAAGTGTTATACTCATTAAACAGCTAGGTAAATAGAAGGGAAGATTTACCTAGGGTACCACAGGCAGAGTTGAAAAAATAACTCTCAAGTCGTGAATCCTGGCAGAATACTCTAACCACTAGACCGCACTCCTCTTGGAAGGGATTTTTTTCCCTTTGGAACTGAAACTGTCTAGTCCAGTGGCTCTCAACTTTCCAGACTACTGTACCTCTTTCAAGAGTTTGATTTGTCTTGTGTATCCCCAAGTTTTACCTCACTTAAAAACTTACAAAATTAGACATAAAAATACACAAGTGTCACACCCCACATTATTACTGAAAAATTGCTTACTTTCTCATTTTTACTATATAATTATAAAATAAATTGATTGGAATATAAATACTGTACTTAAATTTCAGTGTATAGTATACAGAGCAGTATAAACAAGTGTCATAAACAGATAAGAAAAGTTAATAGCACAGAAGTACTTTATATCTCTTTGACTGTAAAGGGTTAACAAGTTCAGTAAGCCTGGCTGTCACCTGACCAGAGGACCAGTCAGGGGACAGGATACTTTCAAATCTTGAGGGAGGGAAGTTTTTGTGCTGTGCTGTTAGTTTTTGGTTGTTGTTCACTCTGGGGGCTCAGAGGGATCAGACGTGCAACCAGGTTTCTCTCCAATCTCTCCAATACAGGCTCTTATAAGTTCAGACTAGTGAGTACTAGGTAGATAAAGCGAGTTAGGCTTATGTTTGTTTTCTTTATTTGCAAATGTGTATTTGGTTGGAAGAAGTTCAAATGTGTATTTGGCTGAAAGGATTTTAATTTGTACTTGTATACTTAGGCTGGGAGGGTATTCCCAGTGTCTATAGCTGAAAGACCCTGTACCTATTCCATTTTTTAAAAATTTACAAAGATAATTTTTACTGTTTTTTCTTTCTTTAATTAAAAGCTTTTCTTGTTTAAGAACCTGATTGTTTTTTTATTCTGGTGAGACCCCAGGGGACTGGGTCTGGATTCACCAGGGAATTGGTGGGGAAAAAGGAGGGAAGAGGGAGAGAGAGACTGATTTCTCTCTGTGCCAGGATTACGTTCTCTCAGGAAGAGTCTGGGAGGGGAAAAGAGAAGGAGGGAGGAAGGCGCATTGTCCTCTCTGTTTTGAGATTCAAGGAGTTTGAATCACAGTGATCTTCCACGGTAACCCAGGGAGGGGAAGCCTGGGAGAGGCAACGGTGAGGGAAAGGGTTTACTTTCCTTGTGTTAAGATCCAGAGGGACTGGGTCTTGGGGGTCCCCGGGCAAGGTTTTGGGGGGACCAGAGTGTACCAGGCACTGGAATTCCTGGTTGGTGGCAGCGCTACAGGTTCTAAGCTGGTAATTGAGTTTAGAGGAATTCATGCTGGTACCCCATCTTTTGGATGCTAAGGTTCAGAGTGGGGAATTATACCATGACAACAAGTCACTGTGAAATTTTAGTTTGTACTGACTTTGCTAGTGCTTTTTATGTAGCCTGTTGTAAATCTAGGCAAATATCTAGATGAGTTAATGTACCCCCCTGGAAGACCTCAGAGTATCCTGAGAGGTAACTGTGTCCCTGGTTGAGAACTACTGGTGTAGTCAGTGTCAGAATTCTGTCACAAAATTCTGATCAACCTGATTTCTTGTTATTGGAAATGCTGATACTTTTCAGTCAGTGAAAAGTTTCTTTTTAAATGACACCTGCTGGAATTGTCACTATCAGTGTTATTCCAGAATAATGAGATCCATGACCCTGACTGGTCACTTCTGGTTATTGCAGCATCCTGAGGAACAGGAGCTCCCAGATGTTGTGGATTAGTAGAAAAGTGGTATATAAAATGATATGCTATGATATTGCCAGTCTGCTGAGAAAATGACTGCATGGCCACAACAAAGGTGCAGGACTGAAATATTTTCTGAAGTAATCTCTTCACACTTGCAAGAACCCAGCAAGGTGGCATCTGTTTAAGATGAGGAGAGAAAATGAACTTGAGTGGCTTTGATCTGCCATCCGGCTGCTAAAACAACAATACAATGCAGAAGCCTTTCAACAAAAGAAAGAAAATGCACATATTTAGGGGTGCGGATGGCCATCTCACATCAGATAGAGCATAGAAATAAACATACTGGATCAGACTAGTGGTCCATCTGGAGAGGCCTCTCTCCTGCTGTCACCAACAGTAGCCAGTACCAGAAGCTTTAGAGGAAAGTATAAAATCTCTGTAATGGAAAATTACGCAATTGCATGCTCAGGAGGAAAGTCTTAGTCTTCACCCAAAGCAGTTAGTGGCATGAATACTTCCCAGGGTAAATTTGGATATTCTTTTTATTTATAGAAGTATCCTACCTCCTTTTCAAGCCTTCTGAACTCTTTGCACTACTGATATCTGGTGACAGGGAGTTCCATTTGTTAATTATGCACTTAATGGTTCTAAACTCATTGTCCTAACATGTCTTCTGGCAGTGAATTCTACATGCTAATTAGATACTTAGCAGTTTGAAATGTGTTGACTTGTAATTTCAGTGGTTCCTCCTTGTTCTTGAGAGAGACAAATAAGAGCCCTTGATAGACCTGTCTATCTTCTGTTATTTTAAATTCTTCTGTGGTATCACCTCTGATTCATCTCTTCTCAAAAAATAAATAATCCTGGTCCTTTTTAAAAACTCTATCCTCATACAGAAAGCTTTCCATGCCATTCTAAGGATTTTCATAGCCTTTCTCTAGACCTTTTCTCTTTCTGCTGTATATTTTTGGACAGGAAGTGACCAGAATTGTGCTAACTGGGAGTAACTATTGACATCTGTCAACATTAAACTCCAGGGTAAACAGATATGCTCAATGATTTCCCAATGATGCAAAAGAGTCAGTAGCAGTCTTAACTCTTGGTTTATGTTCCCTGAGCAGTAAGAGGGGTTAACATCAGTGAAAATAAAATATTACATTTCACACCAGCCAAACTTCCCTTTTTCTTCTAGTAATTAACTTTGTCATATACAGAATCCTTGGCTTTTTCCCCTAGAATTGAAAAGAAGATATGATGTACTTTGAAGTCTTACCCAAATATTTGAAAACCTACATCATTGTGATCATGAAGAAATCCTTGAGAAACTGACAGCTCCAGGAAAACACAAAGAGAAGAGATTACAATGCAGCTTGGCAAAAAAAATGAAACTATGAATAATTATTTATCTGACAGTATATATCTGAAAGGCAGAGAGATTTGTAAGGGCCCAGCTCTGCTTTGAATTACACATAGTGCAACTTCACTGAAGTCACTGTTATTGTACAAGGTGTAGACTCCAGGATAGTGGAATGCATTGGGACTTAGGGGAGCTAGGTTCTATTCCTGGCTCTTCCACTGGTCTGCTGGGTGATCTTGGGCAAGTCACTTCACCTACCTGTGCCTCAGTTTTGACATCTGTAAAATGGGGGTAATGATACTGACCTCTTTTGTAAAGTGCTTTGAGATCTACTGATGAAAAGCACTATATAAGAGTTAGGTATTACTATTATTATTATAGATTGGTAAAATGTGCAGTCCAGCAGCCAGGGTACTGAACGGTGAGTCAGGAGACTGGGAATGCATTCCCATCTCTTCCTCTGTCCCACTGTGTGATCTTAGGAAAGTCACATCACCTCTCTGTGTCTCAATTCCTCCATCTGTAAAACGAGGATAATGAAGCCTTCCTTTTATAAAGACCTTCAAAATCTGTGGCTGACAATAGCCATGTCAGAGCAACAACGTATTGTCTCTACAGAATGGCCTGGTGAAGGCCCTCATGGTTTTAGGCTCCATTGATTCTCCAAATGACAGCAGAAGGGAAGCTACCAGCATTCTTGGTTGCTAACCTCATAACTGGTTAGCAGAACTCTCTTCTTTGGATATCTTTTGAAGTTTGAATGGATCAACCTACATTATTAGGTTTGTGCCTAGTGAGGACTTTAGAATAATCTATAGGGATCCTTAGCTGAGAAATGCAACTGTGACTTGATACAATGAATAATTCTTTAAGATAATGATGACAACTTAAAGTAACAACCATCCCTTTTTCTCTGCTCTTGCCTTGAAATTGTTACCATGGAAATGTCTGCCGAATCCATGGTCCTGGTGTCACAGATCTCCTCCACTGTTTCACACGATTCTAACATGTTCCTCACCATGATACATTATTTCGTTTATTCATTTTTTCTTGTTCTGTACATTAGGGGAGAGGAAAGATCGTCTTTTGTTGTTTAAGAGGTGGAGTAGGATATGGGAGTTCTGCTTTTGATTTCTGGTTCTGACCCAGACTTGTGAGTGATCTTGGGCAAGATCACTTAACATGTCTGCATCCGTTCCGCCGGCTACAAAATGCCATATAATGTGGAGGGCATGAGGATAAAATCATTGTTTTATGAGATGCTCTGCTACTTTGGGGTTGCAGCTATAGGAGGCTATGTTCGGAAGATCAACAGATGGGTCTAGGTGAAGGGAACAAAGGAGGTGGTTAGTGGCATGGTTTGAACAGAGGAAATGAAATCTGTGGGCATCAAGAGGAGTGTTGCTAGGAGCACTCTGGAAGACAAAGATAAGAGTCTTGTGTTCTGCCTTTAAGGAAACAAGACTCAGCTCCAGTGGAGCTATAACAATCACAGTTTCTGTGCAGGAGGAGAGGGCTAATCCAGTACATTGATTAACTTCATACCTCTTAACACTGTACAGTTTCAGTGTCAAGTGGCCTTTTCACATTTCCAGACATAATATGATGATGAGAAATTGAATTTTTAAATACTGTACTTTCAAGGTCCACTTAGCAACTACAGAGAAGTATATCATAAATATTGTACAGATCTTCTTCTGAAACGACGTGCTCTGTGCTTCTAATATTAATTTTTCAAAATGTCTCTGCTGTGCCTTGTGACCTGAGGTGGGATTTTTAAAGTGTGCATGCTTAATACAACTTCACAAATTAAACGTAATGCACTGAACTTAAAATTCACCATTTGTAGGACATTGGCTATGGTTTGTTTCATTAGTTCCAATGTAACCAAGAGAAGCTGTGATCCCTTCTGGTGAATCTTCAATTCTGCCCCTGCCTTTAATACCAAATTAATAAAGGGAATACGCTTTCTCTCTCTCTCTCTCTCTCTCTCTCTCACACACACACACACACACACACACACACACACACACACACACACACACAATTTATGCAAATAGCAAGAACATGCAGAATTACAATAGCAAGGATTGGAAAACAAATAAACAGATCCAAGCATTTTGGAAGGGACATAAGTCCTCATGGTTCAGAGCATATATCAACCTTTCATTTACAGGGTTAGGAAGAAACTTTCCATGTGGGGAGGATTCTGGTCTAGCTGAATTATTGGACTTATTCAGGGCAGCCAATCCTGTAGTCCTCCCCCACACCCTGAAAAAAAAAACCAGAAATAATTTTTAAACAAAATTAAAAAAAAAATATTTTAAAATGACAAGGGACTTGAATGTCTTGTCATAAGGAAAATTTCAGTTTCAGTACATTGTCAAGGAAGAGCAGTGTCCTGTGGGTGCCCCTTTTCCTCAAATATTTGTGAGCTCTGTAGGTGCGTCCGAGTCCATTGTTTCAGAAGGCTCTGACAGATTGCATTTGAATGTGCAGGTAAGACAATTTGTTTCAGGTGTCTATTGGATAAGCCTGGTCCAAAGATCATGAAATCAATGGGAGTCTATCCACTTTGGATCAGGGTAGTAATAGGTACCATATAGGTCAGTGGAGTCTATTATAATTTCTTACCCAAAAAATGCCTCTGATGACTTATCCTTTAGCTGAATTTGAGTGGTTAAAATGTTAATGGAAAACGTGATAATATGTTTGATATACTATGATCTTCTTTCTGGTGACTGATAAAACCTGTGTCCTTTGGGGCATTTGCTTTGAAAAATTGTCTCCTCCTCATCAAGAACCTTTCATTTAATCTCTCCTACATTCCAGATACAACAGGGAGGTAATAAAATTCAACCTCGCATCAATCATCACCTGATTTTGTAAGACCTAAGGAGCTGTGACATTTGCTTTGTACAGGTGGATCAGCAGAGGCCACCAGGCAAATTATTAAAAGAGAGAAATACATGGTTACTTGTTTTGCAAGAAGTCCAATAACTTGTCTCTTTGATGCTTCCTAGGAGAATGGTCTACCTGTTGGACTCAAGTTGCCGTCCCATCAGATTGTGGTGCGTGTAATTATATACCTGATCTGTCTTTATTTTTTATGTACTGCACCTTTAAGTCGCTAGGGCTCTGTTGTCTGAAGAGAGAGGCAGTTTTGTACATTCAGTTCAGTGTCGTCTGTCAGCGAGACAGAGAAACACCCACACACAGGCTGTGCTGCCATGGAGATCTTATTTTTGTTCTTTCTTCTTTTTTTTGCTATTCCTTTAAAACTGAATGTATCTGTTTATCTTTGTGTATGGAGAAACACAATACACACAAATGCAAAGACTCTTTTTGCATGTTACCATGTTGTTTCCTTCCATTGTAGTTTTCAACATTGACACGCCCTGCTGAATAATAATTTTCATAGCATTAGCTAAGTTTATCCCATGATAATGGAATACAATATCATCCTCTTGTGTCATTTTCAGAATACTTAATGGTAATCAGTGCCTGGGTTTTCTTCTACTTTCTACCTAAGAATCAATAGTGACATGAATACATTGGTTTAATGGGTTAAATGCGTGTTTATCTGACAAACGCCAATACAGTGATCGGTTAGTTACAGAGTGTAATCAATCTATGCAGTAATTGCCAAATCCAGTCAATAGCTGCAGTGGTATTAACAGCAATGTGAGCATATTTCTCCGCACATGACAACCAGTTCAAGGAAAACTCTCTCTTTGATTCTTACTTTTGGTGCTGAGCCAGTGACTAAATCTGAACTAGCAATGCTGTGTGTAGGAAGTGGTGAACAGGTTTCTAACTTTGGTACCTAATTAATATTGCAGTAGAAGTGCTAGGCTGGACAAGCGATTGGTCTGTGGCCCTGATTCAGCAATACACGGTGCATAAACTGACCCTTTCACTTTCACGAAGTCACATGGAAGTTACTGAGGGTCTGTCTGTTGGCACACAAGTGATTGCAAGTTTGAGGAGCCTCTGTTTCCTGACAGCACTTGTCACTGTGGTGTCTAAGTGCCTCTCCTTCTTCATGGTAATCCTGAAACTACTGCCATTCAACCATGTTCAATACAGAATATTTGTACAAACACATAATTTTGTTCAAGGTTTTCCGGCTTCAAAATAGGCAACAGTCTCCAAAATATATAACGCTACTTCACTCTGCCTCATCAGATATAAAGAGAAATATAATGAAGGGAAACCATAAAACTCTCCCCTCAGTGGCAATTTATACTGCCAGAGACTTTTAAGGATTGCTGAAATCATACAAATACATTTAGAAACAGACTGTGGTTGTTTTATTTCTAAATTATGTGCATTCTATATTTGTATAAGCTCCCTCACCGGCTACTGGGGGATCGGGGAGGAATATTTAATCCCAGACCACAAACAAAATCTGGCAAATGAAAAGGAGGTAGTATGGAATTCAAAGACATTTAAAGGTGGAATTTTCAACTCCCTGAGCTATGATCGCTCTATCTTGGGAAGAAAAAAAAATAGTTCTAAACATAGCCACATACAGTAGCTAAGTTAGAAACAATCAGTCTTCTTCATAGGCTTCAGTACATCAAGGAATTGATTAGAATGTGTTCATTTGACATCAACCGGATGAAAAGTTCAAAAACCATCTAAGGAGACTGTTTTTTAAAAAAGCCATGAATTGTAAAAGAGAAATATAGGAACCTTGCTATGATGCATAATAAAATCAGCAGGGAGCTGTTTTCAAATTACACACCAATATTATGGCGGCAATATTCAGAGTTTACTATGAAATGGATGTATTATTCAGCATTCTTATTTTATGAGGGATTACTGATGGACATGTTCCTTATTGTGTGAATGCATATATTTCATGGCAGCATGACAGATTTTGGTTGTCGACTAAGCAACAAGTGACTAGCACATCTGGGGTAGTGAAAATAAGAAATGATTAATTAATACTTACCCAAAAGCCTATTGTTACTTGTAACCAGACGCAAATGAAGAAATGTAAATGGAAACACAGAAATAAATGTTAGATAGCAAAGCATAGATTATCCATTATGATTTTTATATGTGGTATTTAACTTTTTAACGATGGTTAGAGAAGAGGGAGGAAAAAAAATGACTTACTGCTAATTCAGTATGATTTAAAAATGCAGTTTCCACAAATAAAAATGAAACATTCTTTAATATTTTTTTCACAAATGTCTTCTAAATGGTAGCAAAAAATTAGAAAAATGCTGGTAGAATTCAATAAGCGAGGGTAGCACTGTGGGGGAAAAAAAGGATGAAAAATTGTATTGCATTTGTGAGGAAGGATGGTCTTGTAGTTAAGGGACTGGACTAGAACTCAGGAGAACTGACTTCAATTCCTGGGTCTACTCTATGCTTCCGGTCTCAGCTTGAATAAATCCCCTATTCCGTCTGTGCTTCAGTTCCCCATCTGTAAAATGGGGATAATATTACTGCCCTTTCCCAGACCCTTTGTCTGATACACTTGTTTAGGTTGGAAGCTCTTTCAGGCAGAGACTCTGTCCTGCCATGTGCCTGTGCAGCAAATACTACAATGAGCCCTGTCTGTCAAAGATCTGCCACTGAGCTAAGTGCTTGGCTAGGGCCTTTAGGCCTGGCCATAAAAATAAAACTATGTTTAATTTTGCAGCTACTTAGAGCTGTGTTAAATGCTAAGCATATTAGTTATTGGCATCTGACTTATATCAAGGTATATTTCCATTACCCTTGACCAAAACAAGCCAGGACCCACTCTCTTCTCAGGAAGGTTTTAATGTCAGTTTTCTTACACCAGTGGGAATAAGGATCTTTAAAGTGAAAATTAATCAGAACCAGAAAGAAACCAGAGGATACGTTATTCCTTTTTAATACTCCCACTGCCTATGTTATAACTGAGGCACCTTAATGGAGACACAGAAACACTGCAGTTCCCATCAATACAAAGGCAGGAATGGTATGTTTCTGTCTGCATCTTGACTTACACATAAGGTGATGGTGGATCTCTTGCCATGTACAGGAGATGATACCCTTCTGATCATTTCAGAGGGTGCCAATGTAGTGGAACTTATAATTTAGCACAAAACTTGTAGCAATGCTGGTATCGGCAGTAGATGATCACAATTATGTTTTCTGGCCTTAGAATCGATGAATGTCCATGTGTAGATTCAAAGCAATTATAAGCAGCCCTCTTTATTTAGAGCACCACAGTGTCTTCATAAAATCTATAACTTAATCTCAGTCCAGCCTACAAGAGTCCCACCACTAGGAAGATGCAAAGAAAGGAGACTTACATTTTGCAAACAGGTAGTGCTTCGATACATATTATTCTTGCTCAAGCAGAAAAAAAAATGCAACAAATTAGTCTGCTTCATGTAGTGAAAACGATTTAACTACCAAAGTGCTTTATTTTATCACTCCCATCATGTCCACAGAGTCATAATTAACCTACAAGTTCTTCAAAGCTATAAGCACCAATTGGTTAAATGTTGGAACCTTACACTATGTAAATACAAGAAAGGTGTACTAAAAAGTGTTCTACTGATAATCCATCTGTCTTGGAGAAATACCAGCGCACAAGCAAATGCGATACATTTTGAGAACAGCAGAAGGAAGATTTATTTGCCTGTTTCACATGACTCAGAATTGATCTCCTATGGTTTGTACTATTGTATTCTTAGCAACAACCAAAATATCTGTTCTGAATAGACTGTCTAACTGTCTTTAATACAAACAGCTTCATTCACATGGCTATACTGTACTGGCGTGTCTATCACTGCTTGGGAATTGCACTATACACATGAATACATTTTATTCCTCTGATACATGAATGATGTCAACTTGTAGTAGCTGTTACAATTTTAAAGCTCAGGGAGCTCTAGCCCATAACCCTAAATAAGCAGCATGGCAAAAATATTTTCTACTAGCATTCAAACATTAACCCTTTCTACCTGGTCCAGTTTTAATCAATTGCAAAAGAAAAGTGAGTGGAACAGTTAACATCTTGTATCCACTCTTTGCTTACACAGAATGTGTATTTTACATGGACTTTTAAATTGCAAAATACTGGTCATGCATGCCAACTTTAATTTCATGGTCACGGTATAGCATGTCTGGCATACCCCCCATAACTACGTTGTAAGCATTCCTACGAGGCACTTTGCAATTAATAGGTTACAATGATTTTAAAATGTACACTGTTATAGAAAACCAGTACATCCATGTATAAAACCCTGTGTGTATGTCATTTACCTAGTATTTAATGTGGGCCTGATCCTGAGAAGCACAGTAAGGTGCTGACCACCTGGTAGGATCAAGCCAAAAGAGTCTGATCTCACACTCACTGAAGTCAAGGGGATTCTGGCTTTTGACTTTTATATGACTTAGACCAGGCCCTAAGAAGACAAGAGCCCAATCCTGAAATCCTTATTCACATGAGAAGTCCCATACAATGCAGAGGGGATTTAGATGAATTAAGATGTAAAGACTGCAGAGTCAAGTTCCAAATGACTAAAGGTTATCCTGGAGAAAAGAAATACTCCTATCATATCTGCATTCTTTAACCTTAAAAAGTTACTCATTTTCTTTGGGTCGAGAATTTTGCAGGGAAAATGAAGTAGAGTCTTGTGTAATAAATGCTATCATCTCGGGTGGCGCTGAGTATTTGGGAACGAGTAAAATTGCACATTGAAGTGCCCTAATTTATTAGAAATATAAAAAGTGCAGAAGATTGTTTCCAAGACATTCTCCCTCTCCTTTTCGAGTGAACAGTGCAGCAGCAAAATGCTCTCTGCTGTTAAAATGCTTCAGATGTTCTCCGAAGTTTATTGTTCCCTAGAAGCAATTTATTTCATTATAATGTGCTCACAAAAGAACATTAGTGTTTAATTATTAGGAGAATTATTCTTAGCAAGGCTGAGGCTGGAATGTAAGCCAAGAAAAGAATCCAAGCCATGGGTTTGTAAAGCTCCCTCCCCTCCATTGTTGTTGCAGTCCTTCCTGCTGATGACTGATGCAAGTAAATAGGAGAGGAGCAGGTTGAACAACTTGGTGCAATTAAAATTTGTTATGAATTTCTTGCATTTTTCCCCAATAAAGAATTATTTGTAAATTAATGTTCATTATTCAACCTGCTGTAACTCATACGTTGTGCATGTTGTTCTCCTTGTGCACTCATGCATGCAACTTGGTCAAATTCTCCCATATGCAGAGGGCTAGGTCCACACCTGACTTAAATCCTATTTTCGGAATTGAAGAGGGACAAAAAGGGGTTGTAGGCCATGTGTTAGCCCTCTGCACAGTAGGGGAATTTCAACCTCCTGATGTTATTTCAGGACGTGAATGCTGTTCTCAGGGGTCCATCTGTAATGAATCCCTGTCTACAGATAACAGATCAACACAACAAAATACATTGTATGGGAACTCAAAGGGATCTAGGAATAGAATGCTGGTCTGCTTCTCTCTCCCAACTTCAGGGTGCTTTCTTCCCTAGTAGCAGCTGCCTGACCTTCTTTATGGGCCAACCACCAAAGAGCACTTCATTCACTCACTCATGTGCACAGAGCCAGTACATTATATCACCAAGTTTATTGACCTGAAAAACAAGGTTTCCTCTGTAACGACTGTTCATCCAGAGGGAGTGCAAATCACACATGGTGTTTTTTGTATTAATTCATCGTTTTTGATCCAAAGGTCTGTTGAAGTAGAGCAGACAGAGACAGCAATAAAGGGGGAAAATAACAATAATCAATAATAAACACATGCAGGTTAAGAACTGGTTTTCCCAAGTGAGAAAAAAACAGCTTGGGTTTACAAGAAGAGGTTGAGAGGAGATGACAAATCATGAAAGAGAGCAGTGTTAAGGAGGGGAAAAAGAGACAGGTTTTGGAGATTGGATTCAGCATGACAAAGAAAGTCAGAAAAATGAAGAGCGAGAGAGAGAGTTCCACAGAGAAGTGAAAAAAAAATGCAATATTTATAAATAGTGGCAGAAGGAAGAAGATTATGCAAAGATGAACATAAGAATGACCCTGCTGGGTCAGACCAAAGGTTCACTTAGCCCAGTATCCTGTCTTCCGACAGTGGCCATTGCCAGGTGCCCCAGAGGGAATGAGCAGAACAGGGAATCATCTAGTGTTCCATCCCCTGAGGCTCATTCCCAGCTTCTGGCAAAAGAACAAACCCCAGGGTAGGAAATAAGAGGAAAAAGAAAGATAGGATGAGTTGCTGTAGGCAATAAATATAAAAATGAGAATTTTAAAACAATAACATGGGCATGAGGGATGGGAAGAGAGATTGGACATGTATCTACAAAGGCAAAGCAAGTAGAGGCAGTGTGAGCCTATGGTTCATTGGAGATAACATTGCAGAATTGGAGCACCCACAGTTCACAAATGCACAGCCTTTAATCCACACCTTTACTATTCCTGCACACTATTGCTAGTCTGTCTGTTATATTCACTATCTATGTTGGGTAATTGTGGGCTGGACCCAGAGTCCACTGAAATTATTATTATTGGTGGTATTGTAGTGCTTAGGGAGAGCCCCTGTCATGGACCAAGGCCTCATTTTGTCCGGCACTGTACAAAACACACAAAAACAGTCCCTATCCCCAAAGAACTTACAAACTCTGTATAGACAAGAGACAACAGATGGATGTAGTCCAAAGTGCAAGGAAACAGCGAGACAATATTGGTCAGCATGATAGCTGTGGTCACAGTGGAGTCTTTCTGTTGATTTCAGTGGGCTTTAGACTAGGGCCATGTCTACATCTAAAATTTTGCAGCGCTGGTTGTTACAGCTGTATTAGTACAGCTGTATAGGGCCAACGCTGCAGAGTGGCCACACTTACAGCAACCAGCGCTGCAAGTGGTGTTAGATGTGGCCACACTGCAGCGCTGTTGGGCGGCTTCAAGTGGGGTTCGGGGAACGAGAGAGCAAACCGGGAAAGGAGACCAGCTTCGCCGCGGTTTGCTCTCGCGTTCCCCGAACCACCCTGCAAACCGCAGGGAAGGAGACCTGCTTGCTCGGGGGTTCGGGAAACGAGAGAGCAAACCGGGAAAGGAGACCAGCTTCGCCGCGGTTTGCTCTCGCGTTCCCCGAACCACCCTGCAAACCGCAGGGAAGGAGACCTGCTTGCTCGGGGAACGCGAGAGCAAACCGCGGCGAAGCTGGTCTCCTTTCCCGGTTTGCTCTCGCGTTCCCCGAACCACCCTGCAAACCGCAGGGAAGGAGACCTGCTTGCTCGGGGGTTCGGGGAACGAGAGAGCAAACCGGGAAAAGAGACCAGCTTCGCCGCAGTTTGCTCTCGCGTTCCCCGAACCACCCTGCAAACCGCAGGGAAGGAGACCTGCTTGCTCGAGGTTCGGGGAACGCGAGAGCAAGCTGGGGAAGGAGACCAGCTTGATTACCAGAGGCTTCCTCAGGTATGCTGGGATACCTGCTTATTCCACGGAGGTCAAGAAAAGCGCTGGTAAGTGTCTATACTTGATTACCAGCGCTGGATCACCAGCGCTGGATCCTCTACACCCGAGACAAAACGCGAGTACGGCCAGCGCTGCAAACAGGGAGTTGCAGCGCTGGTGGTGCCCTGCAGATGTGTACACCTCCTAAGTTGCAGCGCTGTAACCCCTCACCAGCGCTGCAACTTTCTGATGTAGACAAGCTGTAGGTCATTTATAGTCCATTAGTCAATGTAAACTGTTGTTCTATAACTGTACAGGCCTAATAATCAAAAATGATCTGTGTCTCTGCAAGCAACTAGTCAAATACAAGAGTATTTGTTTTTTCATTGCCTAAGTAGATCGTATCTGGAAAACTCTGGCTACTGTAGGATCAGTATGATAGTGTATCACCTCTTTAAGCATCTAATGGGAACACCGCTCTCATCTTTCCAGTAGCTATCTTCTTGAAGCAAGTTTGAGTTACTGTAATTTTTTTTGGTTCTAGTTCCTCCTTCCCTTGCTAACACACCAGGTAGTACAGGTGATGTGACAAATCTGCAGTTAATGTAAAATGCCCCTTCGTTTTCATAAGCGTTAAAAGAAACAAAACACCAAATTTCCCTTTCCTTCCTTCACAAAATAACAAAGTTGCTGCAAAATCCTGCCTTCATCAGTAACAACAAAGCCGAAGTTTATTCTTCGGGACCTTAGAACCAGCTCTTTAATCATGGTGCTGACTAAACACTCTCAGTTAAAAACAAAATGAACTTCCAGTCGTTTGCAATCTCAGCTGATTAATCAATTCATTGTTATTGTAAGTGCATGCTAATTGCTGTGTGCATGTCTATATATGCCACGTATATTAAAATGCAAAGTAGAAATTGTTCATCATCACTGGCTGAACATATCCCGAAGGCAGGACACCGTTGCCTAGCAACTTCTGAGAGCTGATTAAATCTCACGTGGGTATCCCATAGGCCACTTGCTTTTGGTAAATACCACATGCAAGGGCAACAGCAAAGAGTGGAGTCAGGTCTCAGCTTTTATTAGGTGACAGTGTGCTGTCCTGAGGGTATATTAAGCCAGTGACAAAGAGAGAGGCCTCCGCCCTATATTTTATTAACAGCCTGCAGGGGGCAAAAAAAGAGGGTGTTGTGGGTGGAGCCAGAACATTTCTCTCTAGTTTGATCTTGTAGCTAAATTAAGCTTGTTTATTAAGTTCCTCCTCCATCACCTGATTCAAATCTCTCCAAAATGCACTTTTGTCATTTTGCTTACAAGTGATGAAGTGGGAGGAAAGGTAAGATGCAAGCACAATATAATGAATGCAACCGTTAAGATATGTCTGTGCTTTAATGAGTGATCTTAGGATTCTTATCTTCATTCTTTATCTCTGTTCACCCACTTTTTTGCCTGGTTTATGACCTGAGGTTTTTATGTCATGGTGAATGTAAACTGCATTCTCTGCAGGGCAGGGCATGTATATGTGAAGGGTTAGCCTGGTCTAAGGCAAGACTGAGATTTAAACAATTAGAATAAAATTACTGTCCTGTTCCTGGTATGCCACAGTTCACTTAAGAACTTATTCCAAACATTATATAATATGAAACTAAGAGCCAAATTGGGCCCTTGTTTGCATCTGATACAACCCAGTTGACTCCACTGGGATAGCATATGTGGTAAATTAGAGTCGACTTTATCTCTGTTAATCTAATGAGATAAGTGATTAGCCAATACAGTATATCAAACATCTAATGATCTGATATTGCAATTGGGCACCGCTAAAATCTACCTTTAAGTTCTAGAGATCTTATAGTGGCATTCTCCATTTTAAGTATAAGGAACCTCTGTGAAATTAGTAATCTCGCATATCCAAGTTAATTTAAGTGCTCCATTTAACGTAATGTAGATAGAAGTGAACTAGTTTCTTTGTGTCCCACTGTCCCATACTGGATGAAATCAGAACTGTTCGCTTCTGTGTCATAAGCCCTATACTACTAGGAGTGAGTAGAGATCCTTCTTTAGTTTCTGTCTATTCTGAAGTTGGTATGTGACCTATGTTACTGTAGTGTCTGAAAGCCTTGCAATCTTTAATGTATTTATCTTGAGCCCTCCCCTCCCTCTGCCCGTGAGGTAAGGAAGTTCAGTTATCCCCATTTTACAGATGCAGAACTGAGGCACAATGAGTCTAATGGCTGTATTTTTAGAAGTATTTAGGCAATGAGAGATACTGATAGGAACTCAGTGACATTTTTGAAAATCTCTCTAGGTACTTAGCTCTGGTTGAAATCAGCTGATTTAAGAACTGAACCCATATCTCCCAGATCCTAAGCCAGTGCCCAAAATGCTGGACCATCCTACCTCTATTCTAGTGGTTCTCAAACTATGGGTCCAGACTCCAAAGTGGGTCACAACCCCATTTTAATTGGGTTGCCAGGGCTGGCATTAGACTTGCCAGAGCCTAGGGCCAAAGGCCGAGCCCCACTGATCAGGACTGAAGCCAAAACCTGAAGGCTTCAGCCCTCAGTGGCAGAGCTCAGGCTTTGGCTTCATCCCTGGGTTGGAGGACTCAGGTTACAGGCCTCCACATCTGGGGATGAAGCCCTTGAATTTCAGCTTTGGCCTGCCCACCCAGGGCGGTGGGGCTCAGGCTCTGGCCCCCCCAGCCTGGAGTGGCGGGGCTCGAATGGGCTCAGGCTTTGACTCCTCTCCCCCTCCTGGGGTCATGTAGTAATTTATTTTTGTTGTCAGAAGGATGTCGCGGGCGCGGTGCAATGAAGTTTGAGAACTGCGGCCAATCCTTTAGTTAACTGGACCTGTGGTTTTGGAGAAGACGCAGTGTCCAAGTCCTGCCCCTTGAAGTTTGAAATATCTGTAGCATGTAACGTAATTAGAAGTGTGAAGTCCTAGGGAGCCATGAATTTGTAACTATTATTTTTCCATCACAGATTAGATGTGCTGCAACTTTTGTGAAGAAAGTAGGATTTTTTTTTTGAGTGAGTGTAAAGATGGGCTTAAGAATAAATGTGTCTTTGCAACCTTAACTCTAGTGCTCGCTGTACAGTGAACGCTATAATATATATTGATTTGTTTGGTTTTCACTGTGACATGTTTAATGTTGCTGTTTTAGAGATGACTTTTAAAATGTATGGCTTCATACTAAGTTGGTTCTGACACCAAAAAATCACGAGAGAATGAGCAAGGGGGAGAAAGCAAGGAATATCAAAGTGATCAGTTGCTCCATTAGCATTCAAGCACTGTGAAAACTTTGCTATATAGATTACTTGTTTTTAAGGGTATGATTATGACCTCTGAATTGTGTTAAAGAATATGCATCTTGGGCGTTGATACCTAATTTAAAAGGGATTATATTACAGCAGAGCTAGGAGGAAAATACCTGTCTAATTAAACACCAGCACTATTCAATCTAGAGGCTAAAGCCCTTACAGTTCTGAGATATAATTTATTAGTCAAAAATTATATATAAAATCAAGTTCACTATAAAACGGCTTTTATTTATTTTTAGAGATGTGCAAAATCTCCAAATCCGTTGCTACCAGCATCTATCATAGGTAGTGAAAATATCACATACCTGCTTTCCCCAGCTGTCTGGACTATTGGCGATGGCCTGTGAAGACAGGCTTTAGGCTAGATCCTCAGCGGGTGTAATATCAGCATAGTTCATAGACCTCAGTCTCCGGAATGGAGTGCTTACCTGCTGTGTGGTTATTGGATATATACAGCCAATTACCAAGTGCTAGCTTATCTTCTAGAACAAAGGCAGTGAACGCACTAACCTCTCCATTCCTCAGCTTTTTAGCTTAATGCTTTCTCTCCACTCTAATGGTATGTCTACACTATGAGATTATTCCGATTTTACAGAAACTGGTATTTGGAAACAGCTTATATAAAGTCGAGTGCACGCGGCCACACTAAGCACGTTAATTTGGCGGCGTGCGTCCATGTATGGAGGCTAGTGTCGATTTCCAGAGCGTTGCACTGTGGGTAGCTATCACATAGTTCCCACAGTCTCCCCTGCCCACTGGAATTCTGGGTTGAGATCCCAATGCATGATGGGGCAAAAACAGTGTTGCGGGTGATTCTGAGTAAATGTCCTCACTCAATCCTTCCTCCGTGAATGCAACGGCAGACAATCATTTCTCACCCTTTTTCCCTGGGTTGCCCTGGCCAACACCATAGCACGGCAACCATGGAGCCCGTTTAGCCTTTTTTCACTCTCACCGTATGTGTACTGGATATGGTACTGCAGTGCTACACAGCAGCATTCATTTGCCTTTGCAAGGTAGCAGAGACGGTTACCAGCCCTATTGCACCATCTGCTGCTTTGCAAGTTGGCGATGACGGTTACCAGTCCTATTGTACCATCTGCTGCTGTCATGGGTGCTCCTGGCTGGCCTCGCTGAGGTCGGCTGGGGGCGCATGGATAAAAATGGGAATGACTCCCCAGGTCATTCCCTTCTTTACGTTTTGTCTAAAAATAGAGTCAGTCCTGCCTAGAATATGTGGCATGCCTATTGAAAAAACAGGGAGCACAGCCACTCCGGGTCAGAGCCCCAGACATCCTGCAGAAATGATGAGCTGCATGCCATTCTAGGGGGTGCCCCTGCAACAATGTCACGTGTTGCTTCCCTTCTCCCCCACCCCTCCTGGGCTACCATGGCAGTTATCCCCCCATTTGTGTGATGAAGTAATAAAGAATGCAGGAATAAGAAACAAGGACTTTACTGAGATAAAATGAGGGGGAGGCAGCCTCCCGCTGCTATGATAGTCCAGGCAGGACAGAATCTCCATTAATCATTAAAGGATGAGTGAGAGAGGAGCACAGCCTCCAGCTGCTGTGATGTTCCAGGCAGGACTGAATCTCCGTTAGACATTAAAGGCGGTGTGGAGGGGGAGAGGAGTGCAGCTTCCAGCTGTTATGATAGTCCAGGCAGGACTGAATCTCCAGGAGACAAAGCTTAAAGAAGAGAATGACTGGAAGCCATTCCCATTTTTGCCCAGGCGCCCCCAGCCGACCTCACTGAGGCCAGCCAGGAGCACTCACGGGATGATGACGACGGTTATCAGTCCTATTGTATCGTCTGCCATCAGGGAGAGGAGATGAAGGGATGCTGCTGTTTAGCGCTGCAGCACCCCATCTACCAGCAGCATCCAGTAAACATACGATGACATTGAAAAAAGGTGAGAAACGATTTTTCCCCCTTTTTTTAACGGAGGGGAGGGGGAATTTGATGACATATACCCTGAACCACCCACGACAATGTTTTTAACCCTTCAGGCACTGGGATCTCAGCCAAGAATGCAAATGGTTTTCGGAGACTGCGGGAACTGTGGGATAGCTGGAGTCTTCAGTCCCCCCTGCTTCCCTCCATGAGCTTCCATTTGATTCTTTGGCTTTCCGTTATGCTTGTCACGCAGCACTGTGTTGAGTCCCTGCCGTGGCCTCTGTCTATCATAGCCTTGGAGATTTTTTCAAATATTTTGGCATTTCGTCTTTTGGAACGGAGCTCTGCTAGAACAGATTTGTCTCCCCATAGAGCGATCAGATCCAGTATCTCCCGTACAGTCCATGCTGGAGCTCTTTTTGGATTTGGGACTGCATCGTCACACATGCTGATCAGCGCTCCACGCTGGCCAAACAGGAAATGAAATTCAAAAGTTCGTAGGGCTTTTCCTGTCTACCTGGCCAGTACATCCAAGTTCAGACTGCTGCCCAGAGCGATCATAATGGTGCACTGTGAGATAGCGCCCAGAGGCCAATACTGTTAAATTGCGGCCATGCTAACCCTAATCTGACATGGCAATACTGATTTCAGCGCTACTCCCCTCATCGGGGAGCATTACAGATACCGGTATTAAGATTATATCAATATAAAGAGCTTCGTTGTGTGGACGGGTGCAGGGTTAATTCGGTTTAATGCTGCTAAATTCAGTATAAACGCGTAGTGTAAGACCAGGCCTAAGATAAAGGAACAACCCTCTTTCCATGTGAAAGGATCCATTAAAACTATGACTTCAAGGCTTGCTGCTAAATCCAAGCATGTGTTCTTTCCAGCAAGATACTTAAGAACTTTAATCCTGTTGGGACTAATCATATTCTTAAAATTAGGCATATGCTTAAGTGCTTTATTAAATGGGGACCATAGATCCTGATCTCAGTGGTGCTGCTCACATGGCTGGTGTTAAGGTGAATCAACCGAAAGCGTAAGGCCAATGCACATAACTTAGAGAATTGTAACCCCCTGAAGGGCTAGGTGGCTAGGTGGGCCAATTAACTGGGCTAGGAGGAGTCCTGGAGGAGGACTAATTAGAGATGAAGCTCAGTAGGAGAGGAACTGCAGGGGCCTGTCTGAATCCCAGTGGCTGAGAGCGGAAAGGGACTGCAGAGAGAGAGGCTACAGTCATTCCCAGGGTGAGAGAAGGTAGGAAGTAGCCCGGGGATACAGCAGTGAGGTTTAGGACCGTCCAGACTGTGACTATTTGTTGTAGGGTTCCAGAGCTGGGACCTGTGTAGAGGTTCCAGTACCAGCCATGGGGTAAGTGGCAAAAAAGGGAAAACTACAGTGGCTGAAGGGCCAAGCCATGAAGCGGGAGCAGTCAACTCCCTAGAGAGTGAGCAAGCAAGCGAGAGAGATGGAGTGAGCAACCGCAGGCAGTGGCATCAAACTGGCAGAGCTAATCCCCAGATGTGGCCAGAAGGAAGCATTCCTGTGGTGATCAGATACCCCCACTGTGAGCTTGCTCATTCAAACATGAATAGTAAAGACTGCAGTGAACTAAGGCCTCTTTACTCCTGAATGAGAGCATTCACATGTTGTTTGAAGTTAACACACTTATACTCACAGACTTTAAGGCCAGAAGGGACCATCATGATCATCTAGTCTGACCTCCTGCATATCGCAGGCCACTTTAACTTATGCTCATTGACTTCACACAGTTAATTGATTTGCCTTAACTTTCCTGAGGGTTTCCTTTTAGACGAGCCCGAAGTGTTTGTAGGAACAGGCTTCATGCAATATTTCAACAAGTGGTCATTGTTTTTGCATCCAAATAATTTATTTTTGCCTGGTTTGGTGTGAGAAGTATTTTTACTTACAAGTGGACCAATTTCCACTTGAAAATATGCAAAATCTTTCATAGAAATGCAAACAGTTCTTTGGGCTAGATCCACAACGGGGGTAAATGCTCCATTGAGCATAACTCCATCAGAAAGAATGTGTAAAAACTTAAAATTTCATGCAATTTTACATTTTATTACAAATTTGCACACCTGATACTTTGTGTGTGGCCTTGGGGAAAAGGCTTTTCTTTCACCTCAGCTCTTCCATATGTAAAATGGGGGTAATAATACTGGCTTACTGGTGGCATAGCTACAGGTGATGAACCAGCTCAAGAATTAATAACAAACAATGCCAGTGGCGTGGTACCCAGACAACCATAAAATGGTTTTTAATGTGTTTCATGGTGGTTTTGATAAAGCATAGAAATGTCAGCGTGTGTTCTTGCATTTTTCATGGTTTCAAGCCAGGGATCTATTACGTCACTGCAGCGACCTTCCATATTTTAAGCAAAACAGAACAAAAAAACGCCCCCAAACTCCACTGTCTCCATTTTGTAGTTTAATGCAAGGATCAAGCTCTGTAACAGCATGCAGCTGCACAGCCAGCTAGTTCTTTCCATATTTTGTGCACTAACTCTCTGCATTAAAGACAGATGACCTGACAGCTAACGCTGTGAAAGCAAAAAATTTCTATCAAATCTTTATCCTACTGTAAATAACTAGACTTTACAAGGTTTTAAATAATTTTGGATAGAAAAGCCTTTTTGTTGCCCAGGTATAAAACGACTGCACCTCTACCCCGATAGAACGCTGTCCTCGGGAGCCAAAAAATCTTACCGCGTTATAGGTGAAACTGCATTATATCGAACTTGCTTTGATCTGCCGGAGTGCGCACTCCTCCCCACCCCCCCGAGTGCTGCTTATATCGGGTCGCATTATATCGGGCTAGAGGTGTATATGTCTGGAGGGAGAAAATTACTTATGGCATGATTACCACAGGTAATACAAAGTCAGCTGCTTACACAGGAGACCTGAATTGTGTTCCCAGTACTGCCACTAGCCTACTGGGTGATCTTGGGCAAGTAACTTCACCTGTCACTGCCTCAATTTCCTTATCTGTAAAATGGGACTAATACCTTCTTTGTAAAGTGCTTTGAGAGCTCTGGATGAAAAACACTATGTATGAGTTGAGTATCATTATTTCTTGAGCACCTGTTGCTGCTGCAGTTACGGTGATGGGTGCAATGTAATAACTTGTGTAGAATAGAAACAGGAACTCCAACTACAGAAAATGAGAACAGAAAACAAAGAACTAAACAATTTCTGGATGTGAGCTCTGCTGCACTACAAAGGACAAATGCATTTAAAATCCGGGCCTGATTCTCCTCTCACTTGTTATGATAGGATAGTTAATTTGGGCAATTGATCTTGGATTATCACCAGATAGGTCTGCTCAATGGTCTGCGGGGAGATGTTGGATGGGACGGGAACTGAGTTACTGCAGAGAATTCCTTCTTGGGTGCTGGCTGGTAAGTCTTGCCCACATGCTCAGGGTTTAGCTGATCGCCATATTTGGGGTTGGGAAGGAATTTTCCTCCAGAGCAGATTGGCAGGGGCCCTGGAGGTTTTTCGCCTTCCCCTGCAGCGTGGGGCACGGGTCGCTTGCTGGTGGATTCTCTGCAGCTTGAGGTCTTCAAATCAATTTTGAGGATTTCAATAACTCAGTCCTGGGTTAGGGGTTGTTATAAAAGTGGATGGGTAGGGTTCTGTGGCCTGCCTTGTGCAGGAGGTCAGACTAGATGATCATATTGGTCCCTTCTGACCTATGAGTCTATGAGTCTATAATTAGGGCTAGAGCTTTGAAAAGTAAACTTGTATCATTAAAGAACTGGAAGAAGATAGTGATTGTAGTAGTCCATGTTTACCTTTATCTTGTTAGGGGTTAACAGTGTAACCAAATGGTTCCTGTCTAGGGATGTATTCTGTTAATTCAGAGATCAAAAGAAAATATGAACATTGAAATGAAACTTGGGTAAAATAATGTCATTGTCTATATGTCTCTTTAAAATTTGTGGTAAACTGACTCTAAACTGCTTAATGGATAATTACCTTATGTTAACCTAGGGGTGGGCAAACTTTTTGTCCTGAGGGCCACATCGGGGTTCCGAAACTGTATGGAGGGTTGGATAGGGAAGGCTGTGCCTCCCCAAAGAGTCTGGACCCCGCCCTCCATCTGCCTCTCCCACTTCTCACCCTCTGACTACCACCCTCAGAACCCCCGACCCATCCAACCCCCCTGCTCCTTGTCCACTGACCACCCCCCTGCCCCACCCGCCCCACAGTATACCACCCCCTATTCAAAGCCCCCCCCGCTCCCTGTCTCCTGACTGCCCTGACCACTATCCACACCCACACTCCCTTACAGGCCCCCTGGGACTCCCACAGCTACCCAATTGCCCCCTGCTCCCTGTCCCCTGACTGCCCCCCAACCTCCCCTGCCCCTTACCATGCCGCTCAGAGCACCAGGAATGGCAGCCGCGCCGCCTGACTGGAGCCAGCCACACCGCCACGCAGTCTAGAGCACTGGGCCAGGCCGGCGATTCTCACAGCCACACTACCCAGCCGGAGCTCGCAGCCCCACTGCCCAGAGCTCTGGTGGCACAGCAGGCTGCGGCTGCAGGGGAGGAGGGACAACAAGGAAGGGGCTGGGGGCTAGCCTCCCTGGCTGGGAGCTCAAGGGGCTGGCAGGACGGTCCTGCGGGCCCCAGTTTGCCCACCTCTGTGTTAACCCATGTAATTAATTACCAGTGATGTTTAGGAAACAAAAGGTTACTTCAAAAGCCTATTGTTTATCCAAGGACTCTGCGCTGCCCAGGAACTGCATAAAAGACCCTTGGGACCTGATCCTTGCATTTCCGATCTGCTTGAGCTGTATTCAGCTTTAAGTCCCATCTGGATCACTCTGGTACTGGACATTTGACTGAACCTATGGACTAATTCTAAGAATTCTTTACAGCTTCTAGGCTCACCATTTCTACTATGAAACTGATCTCAGAACTGCACTCAGGTCTGTACGTATAATGATCTTTTAACCAATACTTTCTCTCTTTTCTTTTTTAATACATTTTAGTTTCGTTAATAAGAATTGGCTGTAAGTGCGTATTTGGTAAGATCTGAAATATTCATTAACCTGGAAGGTAATGTGTCCGATCCTGTCTGGGAGGAAGCCCAAACGCTGGGTTGCTTTAAGGGAACTGTGTTTTGGCTTCTGTGTAACCAATAAGGTATTGCAGAAGCTGCTTTGTTGCTAACTTGGTGGATCTAAGTATTAGAATAACACTATCTTTGGGGATTGTCTGCCCCCCTCCTTTTTTTTTTTTTTTTTTTGCAATTTGCCCTGATTTAAGCTATCTCAGTGTACCCCTCCCCCCCCCCAGTATCCCAATCACATAAGGACTTAAAGGTGATGACTAATGCCATGAATTGTTCCTGGACATGAAAAAGGAAACAGGTGGTATTGTGTTCATGCAGCCCACATCATTCTGATGCCACTTTTCCCTCACCAGCCCCACATTTAATTATACTTCTAAGAATGATGGCCCCGATTCTGCAAATACATGCATGCTTAACTTGTCATGCGTGAGAAGTGTCAGTGGTTTCAATGGGATGACTCACCTGAACAAAATTAAGCAAGTTCATTGCTTTTTGCAGGATTCATAGTTCTTAAGGCCAGAAGGACCATTACAATCAGCAAGTGTGATTAGAGCCTCCTATCAATCACTATGTTTTCAGATTTAGGATATTTAAGATAGGTCTTAGCAATGGCAATGATCTAGTGCAATTCAAAATAAGACATTTGAGCAGCATGCCACAGACATATAACCCAAGGTCCATGTGTTATAAAAATGACTTTCCTTTTACATCGTCTGCTTGTGGAACCAACCATGCGAGATGGTAATGAATGACGGCCTGGTGAAATCAGAAACAGACAAGAAAAAATCAGTACGAATCCATAAATATATGTGGTGCTCACTGCCATCATGGAATAACTGCAGTTATCAGAGATGGACAGGAATACTTCTGTCTAATTTTTTGAGGCAATATATTTAGATGCATGTTTTGAATCTTCTGTATTGCTGCATCCCTCAGTATTGACCTAGAAGAAAAGGTACCAGAATTATTCCCAATCATCCTGACCACAAGCCTTTTGATTCCAATTCATTTTAGCATAGCCTGCCTGAGGACAGACTTTACAAATACCATGCGTTATCAAAATAGATCATGTGTTCTCAAGTACATTGGCGACATCAGGTTTTTCTTTTTCCCTCTACGATGAGGAAGCTGTAATTTCGTATAAGATTATACTACTTCACGTTCATATTTTTAGAAACATCAAAGTAACTCTAAATAATGTGTAATATACTGTAGCAAGTTGATTTATATCAAATAACTTTACTGTATAAATGTCTGTCTCAGCCCATAAGAATCTCCCTGGGAATTCTTCTGCAAATGGGAATGTGTGTTTGTGGGGAGGGAAGGTGGCGGGGGAGGGAGGAATAAATTTAATTCTAGTCTCTTCATTTCTGTCAGCCCTTCTTCCACACTCCAATAGAGAGATCTGCTGAATGCTTATCTTTCTTTCTTTGTAGCAATCTCTCACAAATCCTAACTCCATGCTCTGAAGGTTATTGTAGGCCAATGTCTCAGCTAGTGTAACTTGATGGAGCTACACTGATTTACTTGAGCCTAAGAGCTATGGTCATGTACCTTATGCTGTAAATGTGAGGCCTGATCCTGTGAGGAACCAAGTGCTTCCTATAATTTGCTGAACACCCTCTGTTTGGCTCCTGTCGACTTCCGGGGGAGCCAAAGGCAAAATTTACCTCCATGTAGAGGGTCAGCACAAAACCTATCCAGAACAAAAGTCTCATTTAAGCTGTATTGGCCCAGTCCTCAGCAAGTGTAAGTGGACACTGTACTATTTAAATCAGTGGAGCTATTAGGCTTGTGCTGGTTCACTGCACAGAGGTGAATTTCACACAGAGGGCTTGTCTATACTTACGACTACATCGGTGCGATCGATGCAGCGGTGTCAATTTAGTAGGTCTGATGAAGACCTGCTAAGTCAATGGCAGAGTGCTCTCCTGTTGACTCTTGTACTCCAGCTCCCCGAGAAGAGTAAGGTAAGTCGGCGGGAGAGCATTTCCTATTGACACAGCATAATGTAGACACTGCTGTAAGTCGACCTAAGTTATTTAATGTATGTAACTGTAGCAACGGCGTAACTTAGGTCAACTTACAGCTGTAGTGTAGACCAGCCCAGAGAGTGCTCAAGCCCACTGAGTTTAGTGGGAGCAGGATCCGACCTTTAGGCCTGGACTTTTGCAAGCAGCGTCAGCCATGGAGGCATTGCAGAAGGGTCTATGGTATTGCCAACCTCAATCATTCAGAAATCATAAGTCAAACTCCAAAAAATCATGAAGTGGCTTAACAATTATGACATTTCTTTAAAACAGTAAAAATTGGGTCCTTTTTATTTGGTTTCTGATCCTGTAACATGCCCTTACATCACATTTTCAAGCTTTGCACTTGATTCTGGTAGCCAGGGCTTTAAGAAATATACCATAGAATCACAAGACTTGTGCTACTATCACAAGTGTTGGCAGCATTGTCTCTGTCCTTGCAGAGCTGTTTGCGCAACTGAAGCTACGCACACAAAGGATTTCAGATACAAATCATATTAGCCTTTGTCACTTTTTTAAATACCAAAAATGGGCAAATGATGGCATTTGATTATTTATGGTGACTTGATATGATATTTGACTCCTAATATGTGCTTTTCAAACCAATCTAATGTCTGGAGATTTTTTTCCTTTTTTTTGTATCCATTCTATTCAAATCTAGTACTTCCATTAAACATAGCTCATATTTCTTTGAACTAAAATACCTTTTATCTGTTGAAGACACTTGAAAAGTCTAACAGGAGAAGAAAATTGCCAAGAGCTTGCCAATAAACCTGATTAAATCAAAAACGAATAGAGGCTAATTTATGCTTCATTGAATCATTGTGAGTCTTATCAATAAATAATATAATAAAAAGCTACATGCATTTTACTGTAACTTTGGGTACATCTATTTAATTTCCATAGTTTAGGAAATTAATTAATTTATATGGTATTCCCCGCCAACCATTGTCACTCAAAAAAAGAGTCAGCTAGGGTGAATTTCATCCCTATACACTGGACCGATGTACCACTTAAGTCCGAAAAATAACAGAATTTAAGTAGCATGAGTCTCTGCACTGGTGATAGTTTCCTATAGTGAATTGCCGAAGAATAGGCCCAAGAAACCTAATCATTTTTCATTTACTATAACATCAATAATTATGGAAATTAGTCATCATTACGGTTTGTATTGTGCTAGTGTCTAGAGGCTCCAGCTGAAGTTGGTTGCCCCACTGAACAAACCTAGAATAAAAGACAGACCTTGTCCCAAAGAGCTTACACTCTAAATAGGCAAGACAAACAACGGGTTGGAAGAGTGGCATTGGCCGCTGTTGAAAGACAAAATACTGGGCTAAATTGACTTTTGGTCTGATCCAGTATGGCCGTTCTTATGTTCTAAGAGAAAGATGAATGATGAACATCACACAACTCCTCAATTGCAGAAGCAGAAGTAGACACGAGCTCTCCTGACTCCCATTCTAGTGCTCATCAACTGGACCACACTGCCTTTGGTAAGTGGAATCATTACTGGAAACTGATCATTAGGGAACTAGCAATTGTACCACAAAACCGGCAAGCTGTGTTTACAACAAAGAACATACAACAGGCAAGAACGTACAACAGGCTACATCAATAAAAGCACTGCCATTGATTGCCATTAGTGTAGGAACAAATCCAAAGCTCTTAGAGGAGTTGGGGGAACTACTTTTGGAAACATCAAACCAACTGACATTTTGGCTGGATATTTTGACAACCTAAACTAGCTAAAGATATAATGAATGCTCAGGCATATGCCCCTACAACTGCAAATTCTGATGAGGATGTAGAAGAATTCTATGGAAACACTGTAGAAACAAAGGAATTCAGCAGCGGGAAGAAAGAATAGTAAGTTTTATAGGAAATTGGAATGCAAACGTAGGAAGAGAGAGTGACAGTTGCCCCTTTTAGTCGTGGTAAAAGAAACCACAGTGGACAAAGATTCTTAGAATTTTGCAAGAAACATGACTACATTATCTGCAATACTTATTATGAACAAAAAGAAAGAACAAAGTATTCATAGGAATCACCACAAGGGATGTATAAAAAAAATTGATTTTATCACAATCAACCGTAGGCATAGAAATGGTGTTAGGAAGGTTAATGATTTACCAGGGGCAGATTGTGGATCAGATCATACAATGGTATTGATAAGACTGAATATCAAATTGAAAAAGTTACAGATAATCAAATGCTATATAAGATGGAACCTGGAAGCCCTGAGGAATCACAAGATACAAAGTCACTACCAAGAAGAAATGATGCAGATCGTTAATGAAAACAATGACCAAGTGACTTGGGAATGCCTGAAATAGGCTATCAAGTTCAGATAAGCATGTAGGGGAAGAAGTTAATAGCTCAGAAAAACCCATGGATAACAGATGACATTGTTGCTTTGATGGACGAAAGAAGAAAAATAAAAGCACAAAGTTAACAACAGAAAAGTGGAATACCAAAGACTAAATAAAATGATAAAGAAAAAATGCAGATTAGTGAAATCTGAATGATTGAATAAGAAATGCAAAGAAATAGAATAAATGGATAAAGAGAACAAACAAAGTGAGATGTATCAAAAGATCAGAGCCTTCAATTGCAGTAGAAAGATGAAAATAGAACTTTTAACGACAAAATTGGACAATATTTCACAGACCTATAAAACATGAATGAGAGATGGCAAGAATGTATTAAGGAACTGTATGGTGATTTTAGTCTGGAAAAACCTGAACTAGAGATTAATCAAGAAAGTCTGCTGATAATGGATGAAGAAATCATGGCAACAATAAAGAGACTTCCAAATGGAAAAGCAGTACATTGTGATGGAATAACTGGCTGAATTGTTAAAAAAGTGTAGGGAATGAAGCTTTGAAAGCCCTGTCAGAGATAATAAAGAATAAGTCTGAGACAGGAGAATTGTCAATAGACTTCTGTTTGTATCCAAATTGCCCCCCCCAAATGCTATGAATTGTAAAGTCTATAGAACTATCAGCCTAATACTGTACATCTCTAAGATACTTTTGTGAGTTGTTCAATACTGAATACAAGAAAAGATTGATAAGCAAATAAATTAAGAACAATAAAGCTTCAAATGTGGAAAGGGCACGATAAATGGCATTATGAACTTGAAGCTCATATTAGAAAGATCAGTTGAAATGGGGAAAACAATATATTTGTGTTTTTTTGCAGACTTCTAGAAAGCGTTTGACAGAATCTACCAGTACAAATTGCTTAACATAGGAAGGTCTATAAGGGTTGATGGATACAAACGCCAAGAAACAAAATCAATTTATTCTGGAATCAGAAGGTGATTATAATGGAGAAGAAAATGAGAATCTAATAGAGATCAAGAGAGGAGTGAGACAAGGTTGTATGATGTCACCAACTTTATTCAACATTTAGAGTGCGTATTTGATTAAATTAATTGAAGAAACAGAAGAAGGTATTAAAATGAATGGAAAGTGGGTGAATAACATTCGCTATGCAGATGACAGCACTGTTGGCTGATTCAAAAGAAGGTCTGATGAAGTTAGTGGAGATTATATGTATGAATGTGGCAAAGAATATGGTCTAAAGTTGAATGACAAGAAAAAAAACTATGGTATGCAAGGATTTGGGAAAATATGCAAGCTTCCAATGAATGAGACAGCCATACAGCAAGTAAGAAAATATTGCTACCTAGGAAACATAATTACAAAAGATGGAACATTGGATATTGAAGTCACCTCCAGAACAGGAAGAGTGAAAGAGATGTTCTGGAAGAATAATCAGCTGATAAGAAGAGAGATAAATCTGAAGACTAAATTCTGACTCTTAAAAACTTACTTTTGGTTTGTGTTAAATTACAGATGTGAAACATGGATATCCAAGCAATCGATAATAAGCTACAGTCCTTCACATTGTGATATTAGAAGAATTCTGAAAGTATCGTTGATAGAGAATATAAGCAAAGAAAGAGTACTGAAGATGACTGAACTCAGCAAATGCTTATCAAAGATCTTATGAAAAGAAAGTTTTGATTTGCAGGGCACATTTGAAGGGGTACAATGGGTGGGGCAGGTTAACCCATACTATAGGGGAAAGTTGTTGGCAGAAGAACACAAGGCAGGAAAAGTTCTTGGCTGGATGATGTAGATCAAAAGGACTATTCATCCACAAAAACATTAGCAGAAATTCTGGGTGAAGCAGCACTAGTTCAGGAAGTAATTGCACTATTCACTTTTCAATATCTTGGCATTAGAATCCTGATGGAATGAAAGATCTCTACTTGGCTTCTGTGTTGGGTGTGGATTTTATTTAAAGTAATTTTGAAAATAAACATTTCAGTTTGTCATTCATTACTATTAAAAGATAAGTCCACTCTGCTGTCCTAAGTTTTCTCCCTAATGACAAAATTTAAAGAGCCCTTTTTTTTTTGAATTTTTAAGGCTTCCATAGTTTTTGCAAAAAGCAGGAAATGTGAATCCGTGCTACAACATTTATGGCTCTGTTAACTTGCTGAAATGCATCTTTTTTATTTACTAGGTATTTTTTGGTTTTGTATTTTAATAGAAGGGAAATGGAAGAGACAGATTCTGCTCTGAAGGGCAGAACTTTGGTATGAGCTTGATTTATCCATTCTGGGGCACAACTTCACCCTAAGTCTGAAAACCCAGTGTCAGATTTTTTACTTAGATTTGTGTTCATTGATGATTATGAGCCAAGTTGGAGAAAGCTAACTGATGTTTGTTGAAATTCCAGGTTCTCTGAACTTTGGAAGTGGTCGGAGATGCACATAAAAGATACCTTTTTACCTGGCTATTACAGATACCTTTTTATATATCACTCCACTTGTAATAGGCTGCCATCTTGGTTGACCTCAAAAAGTGCTCTGGCTGTCAGGTCTAAATCCAGCTCCAGACCTTCTAACTTACCCAGGCCTTGTTCTTATAGAAGACGAATTAACTTTGTTTGTCAATGTATGAAATCTAGCCCTGTGGAGAGCATCCATGCAAGGCTTATACACCACCTATGCCCCATTTATGTGCTTAAAATAGATCTTGAGAGAGATTTAAGTGGTACGTAAATTTTGTGTTAGCCCTCTGAACTTCACAGAGAAATTGAGCCTCATGAGTACCAGTGTAAATAGCTTTGTGTGGTGATCAGTGCCTGATGGATTCACCTGGCTCCTGGAAATCTTTCAGCTCCTCTTCTTGTTTATATAACTCTGTCATCCATCCAGTTTGCATGCAAATAACAATGAGGTGTGGTGTAGGCAACCAGTCTCACACCGTAAGCTGCAAATAGTTGGTAAAGAACCCATTGGCTGAAAATGTTTGAATAGCGAGCATGTATGTTCATAAATCTCAAAACCTTGGAATAATTCACAAATGGGTTAAGGGGCTAAAATCACACGTAAATACTCTCTCTGACTAGACCACCCACGTCTAGGCCCTAAAGTCCTATACTGGAGTCCCCTATTGTATTTTCATTGTTTGATTCCTGTTGAGTCATAGATTTTAAAGCCTAAAGTGATTTTTAGAGCAGAGGTTCTCAAACTGTGGTCCATGAACCACCTGTGGTCCGCGAGCTCCATTCAGGTGGTCCGTGATAGGTCCCTCTAAGGTGTGCACCTGGGAAGCTGCACACGAGAGAACGAAGGGCCACCCACTTAATTAGTGGAACCGTGCAGGCATGGCTCCACTAATTAGGTGCCTGGACCCTGGAGAAGATGCACATGTAAGGTGAGATGGTGGTCTTGAGGGGAATAAGGGGAAACTGGGAGGGGGCCAGTGGGGTGAGAAGAGGGGGCATGGGGAATTTGGGACATGCAGGGCTGCAGCGGCCAGAGAAAAAGGCGACTTTCTCCAGTTCCAGGGCTGCGGCTGTCAGGAAGAGAAGACCTTCCTTCCCAGCCTCAGCTCTGTGGCTGCTGTGTTGGGGGAGAGACACCTCCCACCCCCAGTTCCAGCTCAGGGGCTGCCGCAGCAGGGGAGAGAGGGCACATCCATCGCATTAGAATCCATCACATTAGAAAGGTAAGACTACTGATAAAAATATGAGTTGTGTGCTTTTATTTGTAGAACAAAAGACCAATTTTATCCAAAGTGCTTTACAATAGTTAGCTAACGGTACAAACAACATTTGGAAAGATCATTAAATGGTCCACCGAGACCCTCAGCAATTTTCAAGTGGTCCGTGAAAAAAAAAGTTTGAGAACCACTGCTTTAGAGGAAACCAGAGATAACCCAGGACATTGAATTTCACCAAAGCAATTCATTGCAGTGCAAGGAATTATTCTTCTAAACAGACATCCAGTCTTGATTTAAAATCTCTAGGATTTTCATTGCACGAAAGCCACTTTACACCTCTCTGGCTGTGTAAGTTACATTACACTCACTGCAAAGAAGACTCAGGTCCAATGCCCCTTGGTAAACTCCTTCACTGTTTAGTTACCTGCACTCTTTAAAAAGCTGAGTGTATTCTGATCATCTATCTCATCCACACTGTATACTATGTGCAGCATATTCAGAGCTTAAGTGTTTTATACTGGCACTGTAGAAATACCTGAGGTCGATAAAGGTAGGTGGTCACCAAATTGAATTGGTTGTACAGGAAACCCGGCAGCTGTTTATAAATCTCATATACAGACTATTGTGTCCAAAAGAGAGAGAAATTATGCAGCTCCTTATTATTTTTCAGACATGCTGCCCTGTTTCTCTTTACATCTTGAACGGCTTATCGCCATTTAGCAGCTTGGCGCAGCATAAAAGGAAAACAATTATTAATGAAAAGTCTCCCTTGGAGAGGCTGGTGACCCTAACACACAAGACCTTGGCTGAATTCCAAGTTCTGCTGCTGTTGACTTTTATCCTTCAGAGATGCACTGAGCCTGGAGAAGACTCCGATGATGGACACTTGCTTATAATGAGTGGAACATTGCTCCAAGCCAGCCCTGCTGTCTAGGAAGGCTCAGGTTAATGCAGTTCTGCTGTGTGATTGGGGGTCTGTCTGTGCAGAGGGACACCAAACCCTACACACGACCCTTTGTCTGGGCAGCATGGAGGATGACTTTTGGGGACAGAGAAGAAGGGTGGGTCTGAAAGTGGGGGTCAATATAACCTCCTTCCCCACTGGCTGCCAGAAGCAGAATCCAGAGGTACCTCAGCCATTACTACAGCTTTATCACCCCTTCACACCGAGAACCAAATCTAGAGGTGGCTGGGAAACAGGAACCACTGAGTTCCACCAGGCACCCGGGCTGTTTTCAAGGGGAGTAGCAGAAGTAGCTGTAGTCAGTGATGAGCTGCCAAAATATTAACAACCAGTTCCCTCCTCCTCACCCCATGGGGGGGTCATGCCCCGCCTGGGACTCCTGCCCATCCAACCCTCCACGTTCCTTGACAGCCCCCCCGACCGGACCCCTACCCCATCCACCCTCCTTCCCTGTCCCCTGACTGCCCCCTGTCGCCTCATCCAACCCCTGCTCCTTCCTGATTGCCCACCCCAGAACCCTTGCCCCCATTCAATCCCCCTGTTCCCTGCACTCTGACTGCCCCGATACTAATCCACCTCCCCAACTCCTCTGCCCTCTATCCAACACCCCGGCCATGCTCTCTGCCCCCTTATCGCGCTGCCTGGAGATGGGGGCCAGGGCTGGGCCGGACCGCTCTGCCGGGGTTGGGACTGGAGCTGGGTCGCTCGGCCAGGGTTGGGACCGGAGCCGGGGCACCCAGCTGGCAGGGACCAGGCCGGAGCAGCACCGCCCGGCTGGCCGAGGTCGGGACCGGGCCGGAGCAGTGCCACCCAGGGATGGGGTCGGGAGCCAGGCCAGAGCCAGGTGGCACCTGGAACCCTCCTCACACCCCCGCCCCCCTGCCCAGCTCACCTGTGGGAAGCCCTAGGGTTAGGGTTCCCATGGCTAGGGCACTTGGACTAGGATTAGGGTTCCTAAGGGTAGGGACCTTGGAGCTAGGGTTAGGGTTCCTAAGGGTAGGGCATTTAGAGCTAGGGTTCGGGTTCCTAAGGGTAGGGCTTCCAGCCCTAGCGTTAGGGTTCCTAAGAGAAGGGCACTTGGAGCTATGGTTAGGGTTCCTATAGGTACAGCACTTGGATCTAGGGTTAGGGTTCCTATTGGTAGGGCTTCCCGCCCTAGGTTTGGGTTCTTATATGTAGGGCACTTGGAGCTAGGGTTAGGGTTCCTAAGGGTAGGGCATTTGGAACTAGGGTTAGTTTTCCTATGGGTAGGGTTTCCCTCCCTAAGGTTAGGGTTCCTATGGGTAGGGTGCCCCACCCTAGGGTTAGAATTCCTAAGGGTAGGACACTTGGAGTTAGGTTTAGGGTTCCTAAGGGTAGGGCACTTGGAGCTAGGGTTAGGGTTTCTATGTGTAGGTTTTCCCACCCTAGGGTTAGAGTTCCTATGAGTAGGGCACTTGGAGCTAGGTTTAAGGTTCCTATGGGTAGGGCTTCCCGCGTTGGGTTAGGGTTCCTAAGGGTAAGGCACTTGGAGCTCGAATTAGGGTTCCTATGGGTAGGGCACTTGGAGCTAGGGTTAGGGTTCCTAAGGGTAGGGCACTTGGAGCTAGGGTTAGGTTTCCTATAGGTACAGCACTTGGATCTAGAGTTAGGGTTCCTATGGGTAGCATACCTCGCCCTAGGGTTAGGGTTCCTAAGGGTAGGACACTTGGAGTTAGGTTTAGGGTTCCTAAGGGTAGGGCACTTGGAGCTAGGGTTAGGGTTTCTATGTGTAGGTTTTCCCACCCTAGGGTTAGAGTTCCTATGAGTAGGGCACTTGGAGCTAGGTTTAAGGTTCCTATGGGTAAGGCTTCCCGCGTTAGGGTTAGGGTTCCTAAGGGTAAGGCACTTGGAGCTCGAGTTAGGGTTCCTAAGGGTAGGGCACTTGGAGCTAGGGTTAGGTTTCCTATAGGTACAGCACTTGGTTCTAGGGTTAGGGTTCCTATGGGTAGCATACCTCGCCCTAGGGTTAGGGTTCCTAAGGGTAGGGCACTTGGAGATACTTAGGGATCCTATGGGTAGGTCACTTAGAGCTAGGGTTAGGGTTCCTATATGTAGAGGTTCCCACCTAGGGTTAGGGTTCCTAAGGGTAGAACACATGGTGCTAGGGTTAGGGTTCCTATGGGTAGGGCTTCCTGCCCTAGGGTTAGGGTTCCTAAGGGTAGGGCACTTGGAGCTAAGGTTAGGGTTCCTATGCGTAGGGCACTTGGAGCTAGGATTAGGGTTCCTATATGTAGGGCTTCCTGTCCTAGGGGTTAGGTTTCCTAAGGGTAGAGCACTTGGAGCTCAGGTTAGGATTCTTATACGTAGGGCACCCTGCCCTAGAGTTAGGGTTCCTATGGGTAGAGCACTTGGAGCTAGGGTTAGGGTTGCTATGGGTAGGGCACTTGCAGCTAGTGTTAGCATTCCTATTCGTAGGGCACCTGTCCTAGTGTTAGGGTTCCTATGGGTAGGTCAGCCTGCCCTGGGGTTAGGGTTCGTATGGGTAGGGCACTTGGAGCTAGGGTTAGGGTTCCTATGGTTAGGGCACCCCGCCCTAGGGTTAGGGTTTCTATGGTAGAGTACTTGAAGCTAGGCTTAGGGTTCCTATGAGTTTTTCTTCCCTCCCTAGGCTCAGGGTTCCTAAGGGTAGGGCACTTGGAGCTAGTGTTACGGTTCCCATGGGTAGGGCTTCCTGCCCTAGGGTTAGGGTTCCTAAGGTTAGGGCATTTGGAGCTAGGGTTAGGGTTCCTATATATAGGGCACTTGGAGCGAGGGTTAGGGATCCTATGGGTAGGTCTTCCTGCCCTAGGCTTAGGGTTCCTAAGGGTAGGGCACTTGGAGATAGGGTTAGGGTTCCTAAGGGTAGGGAACTTGGAGCTAGGTTTAGGGTTTCTGTGGGTAGGTTTTCCCACCCTAGGGTTAGGTTTCCTATGAGTAGGGCACTTGGAGCTGGGTTTAGGGTTCCTATGGGTAGGGCTTCCCACCCTAGGGTTAGGGTTCCTAAGGGTAAGGCATTTGGAGCTCGGGTTAGGGTTCCTATGGGTAGGACACTTGGAGCTAGTGTTAGGGTTCCTATGGGTAGGTCACCCCACCCTAGGATTAGGGTTCCTAAGGGTAGGGCACTTGGATCTAGTGTTAGGGTTCCTATGGTTAGGGCACCCCTCTCAGGGTTAGGGTTCCTAAAGGTCACTTGGAGCTATGCATATGGTTCCAATGGGTAGGTTTTCCCACCCTAGGGTTATGATTCCTAAAGGTAGTGCACTTAGAGCTAGGGTTAAGGTTGCTATGGTCAGTGATGAGCTGCCAAAATATTAACAACCAGTTCCCTCCTCCTCACCCCATGATGGAGTCATGCCCCCCTCCCCGAGACTCCTGCCCCATTCAACCACCCACGTTCCTTGACAGCCCCCCCTGCCCCTGCCTCCCCATCCAACCCCTTCTCCTTCCTGACTTCCCCTTCCGGAACCCTTGCCCCCATTCAATCCCCCTGTTTCCTGCCCTCTGACCACTCCGACACTAATCCACTCCCCCAACTCCTCTGCCCTCTATCCAACACCCCCTCCATGCTCACTGCCCCCTTACCATGCTGCCTGGAGATGGGAGCCGTGCCGGGCCGGGGCCGGGCCGCTCGGCTGGGATTGAGACCAGATCCGGGGAGCTCAGCCGGGGCTTGAGTTGGGGGGCCCAGCTGGCCGGGGCCGGGCAGAAGCCGCGCCGCCCGGCCAGCTGAGGTCGGGACCGGGCCGGAGTCGCGCCGCCCGGGGATGGGGTCTGGGGCAAGCCGGAGCCATGCGACGCCTGGAGCCCTTCTTGCCCCCCCATCCCTCCGTGCCCCAGCTCACCTGCGGGAAGCCGCTCCTTCCTTCTCAGCTCTCCCAGGCTTCCCGTGCGAACAGCTGGTTCGCGGGAAGCCGGGGACGGGGAGGCGATGCCTCGGGAGCATTCAGGGGAGGGTGCAGAGGCGGAGTGAGTTGAGCTGGGGCCGGAGGAAGGACAGGCAGCTGCTGGGGCTTTTGTTAAATTTAAAAGCTCTTTTTGAACCTGTTGTCCCTTGCGGGACAACCGGTTCTATGAGGGCTTCTACATTTAACTACCGGTTCCCGTGAACCGGTGGGAACTGGCTCCAACTCACTGCTGGCTGTACCTCTCAGTGGGCCAGGTAGATTCTTTGTTTGCTTCATTTCAGGGATAGCTGAGGTACCTCTGCTCTAATACCGTGCCAGTTTGAGAAGCTATTGATGCCCTCCTGGGCAGGCTCTGTGGAGAACTGCACTGTTTAGTTTTCATGTGATTTGGTGCTGGTGAGTCCCAAAAATATTGTGAGCCAGTTCCCAGAACATTAAAAATGAAAGCACTTGGTTGCAAGAAACGAGGTGGCAGGCCATCAAGACAGATGAGCAATGACCTCCAGGAGCATGTGCTGGAGATGCTTATTCTTGAAGAACCATAGCTTATCCCAGGAATGTGAGGTAGTAAAAAGTGGCCACCAAAGCAGTCACTTCAGTTTTTCTTAAATGACGAATATTAAGTGCATTAAGGAAATGGTTGGGCAGAAAAGAATATGGAAACCCCCTTTTAACATTACTTCGGCAATAAAAAGCATCTACTGTAATGAACAGAGAGGTTAGTATCATCTTCCATATGCCTTGTGTTTTCAGAAAGGGCATTTTTCTGTTTACAGCATCTTCCTTTTAAATAGTTGAATTGAAATTATTTCATTGCTGATAACACTCTACCGGACTGAAGGAGTCATTGATTTCCCTGTTCACAGCACGCTCAGCGGCAGCAACGTGCTTTAATCTCCGATATGAAAGGAACAAAAGAGGTCACTGTGGATTTGCATTGTTGAAAGTGATTATTAGCATAGCTGAGAGAGCTTGCAACAGGGCCAGTTTGCACTTAATTTAGGTTTATAGGTATTTGTTTCTCTATTCCCCAGCACTCCTAAGCCCCACAAGCTCACAAGTCCAAGAAAAGCTAATTAAAATTACTTGTTTCTTTTAAGTATGCCTGGTTGCAGCTTGGCTCAAAGCCAGAGTAGGTTTGTTTTTAATATGGCTGCTTTAAAAATGATTGTTTTCCTTCCCCATCTCCAGTGCAGAATTCTTCCTCCTCAATAGGCATATTCCTTCTTTTCCTTTAACTGCTGTTCCAGAAGGTGCTCTATTCACATCCCGGGCAAATGGAGTCTTTGTATTTAGCTGAAAAATAAGTCGAGCAGAGGCAGTAGCAGTACAGGCATTGCTGTGATGCCTCAATATTTATCTGGGGGTGGAATCCTGCTCTGCGTGTGAGAAAGTAGTTGTCTCAGTCCTTTTCCGCTGCTCCAATGCTGTCTGTCATTTATTTGTATTACAGTAATTCCTAGAGCAGGGGTTCTCAGACTAGGCACACCCTTGTTTAGGGAAAGTCCCTGGCGGGCTGGGCTGGTTTGTTTACCTGCCGTGTCTGCAGATTCTGCTGAGTGCCGCTCCCAGTGACTGCGGTTCACCGCTCCAGGCTAATGGGAGCTGTTGGAAGTGGTGCGGGCCAAAGGATGTACTGACCACCACTTCCTGCAGCCCCCATTGGCCTGGAGCAGCGAACTGCAGACAGTGGGAGCTGCGATCGGCCGAACCTGCAGACATAGCAGGTAAAGAAACCAGATCGGCCCGCCAGGGGCTTTCCCTGAACAAGTGGTGGCCCCAGTTTGAGAACCACTGTCCTAGAGGGCCTCGCTGATAGCAGGGCCCGTGTGCCCTAGGTGTCATGCATACACATAAGAGACAGTCCTTGCCCAATAGAGTTCTCAATCTGAATAGACAAGACAAAGGGCCAGAGGAGAAATAGAGGCACAAAGTGGGTGTGACTTGCCCAAGGTCACCCAGCTAGCCCGCAGCAGAGAGGGGAGTAAAATTCTGGTCTCCTGATTCCCAGCCCAGTTCCCTATCCATGTTGTTGGCTTCTGCACACCTTAGACACCATATTCAAGCTATTCATACTTGTATCTTAAAAAGGAGCCCTTCCCAGCTCTCGGTCTGCCCTGTCTCATCCTACACCTTCCTCTTGCTCCTGCTGTTGCACACCACCTTACCTTGCCATTGCTTTTGTTTCTTCTGCGCCCTTGTGGCTCATTGTTTTCTTTCAAGTTGCACTTGGAACAGTTGCCTGAAGACCTACTGGTCCTGTGGCATGCCCCAGTTATATAACAATCCCCCTCAACTTTGTGTGTGTTCTGTTTTATAGTGTCCCGGACTCATATAGTAGGCTCCTCGGGGAGTTTGGTTGCAGTGAGTATGCACAGTATGTATCTACAGCGTTGTGCAAAGAATCCGCACGTTTCCTGGCACCGACCCTCTCCTGGGCTAATCGCACCCACTTTTAAGATGGCACTGGTTGGCTCCAGCAACTCTGATTCCATCACCAAGGCCTTTCTGGGTGCACATCCCAACCCTGGGGGCTGCCTGCTGAGAGTTATGCTGGCAGTAGGGGTGCCAGGAGCCCAGAGTTTGCCTTTCAAGAATCCAGTTGAGTTTCATTCAGAGGAGATCAAGAATTCAAATCCTTAATGTTAAGTTGAGATGTTAACATACAGTGTAATTACCCGGCCACTTCTTTTATTTCTATGCCATGTAGTTGCACAGATCTCCTGTTTTGAAAGAAACACCTTCATCCTTCTGTCTCTCCTTCTCGTTTATTTGTAGTTTCCACTCTCCTGAATCAAACGGACTCATTAACGGAACTGAAGGGCTGGAGATTATATATATATATATATATATATATATATATATAGTGGGATTGAGTCATCTTTGCTATAATGAAAGGCTGAAGTTCTTAAATCTGCCTATAACTGCAAAGATGACTCAATCCCATTATATTCTGTAGCGTGCAGTAAAAATAGGGTCAATAAGCTGGATCTCTGAGGTTGGGAGGAATATATAATTTCAATCATTAGAGGAATGACAGGCATGCAAAGTAAAACTCTGAATTATGTTGAATGTTTATCTTCCATAATCTTCCTTTCTCCCGGTGTGCTTCAGTGGAACAAGAACCTTGTTGTAATCTATATTCTTGTATAGAATTGAACAAGCAAAATAAGTTATTTTATGGACACCTTTTCAGCTCAGTTTTTTCCACCCAATCTTCCTCCTAATAATGAATGAAAAATTATGTATTTTACAGTTTCATCCTTTGAAGGTGTGGAATGGATTTAAATGCATGTGTGAGTTCTTTGAAGGGTACAACATGTATCTAGAACTTTTCTTTGCATGTTTCCATCACCAGCTAGAGAGGAAATTTTGCATTCTGAGCGCACCATGTTTTCTGATATACAGTGAAATGTCATCACAGGAGATTTCCATCTGTGTAAGTTTAACTGCGTAAGTATCTTTCGTTTTAGTTTGAGGCAAAACTCTGATGGTAGCAAAGCTTTAGTATTTATTAGTCTTTTTGAAGAGTGGCTCATCTTGGAGAATTGACTCTGTAAAAATATCATGAATGAGTTCTGTGTTTATTGGCTATTGATTACTGCACAGTAAAAGTCAATAGGACTTAGGTTCTTAAAGGGTGTCTCGACACTGTAGTAAAAAACCCATGGCCGCAAGTCTCAGAGGTTGGGATAACTGACTTGGGTTTATGGGGCTTGGGCTGGAGGGATAAAAGGTGCAGTATAGACAGTCCAGCTCAGGCTGGAGCCCGTGCCCTGAGAATCACCTACCTCACGGGGTTTTGGAGCCTGGGCTTCAACCCACATCTGTACATCCGCACAGCCACTTGAGCCCCGTAGCCTGAGTGCTGTGAGCTGAAGTCAGTGGAGCCAGGCCAGCCATGGCCAGGCCACCACATGCCTTTTATTGCAGAGTAGGCATAGCCGTAAGTGTCCGTCACGTCTGAAAATGGGTCACTTTTTTTCAAAAATTGCTGTCACATTCCAGGATGAAATCCTGGAATTCAGACCAATGTGGATGGGGTTGTGTCACCACCTGCCCTTCAACCTTGGGTGCTTCACAGTGCTCTGCTTTTGTGGCTCCCAACCTGGGCCACTCACACCCTAAATGTCTGTGTATAACCACAGCTCTGACCCCAGCAGCCTTCAGCAACACACCAGCCACACTCTGGCTTTCACCAGCCTGGGTTACTATTTGCAGGGTGACCCCAACTCACTCAGTTTATTAATTCACCCAGAACCACTTCTGTATTTAATCAACAGGGCATCAGTAGAGTGTAGACACAGACAATGTTCTAGGGATGTTCTGAACATACCAATACAGTCCTGAAAGCAGTTGTCAAAGACTGTGAGTGTGATAGGGTGTGCTCCTCACACATGCGCTGAAAGGGTTATCATTAGCCAGATGGGCCAATTAACCTATTAGGCTGTGGGGTGTGTGTGTGTGTAATATTTAAGATGAGAGGAAAACCCTAATTAAAGGAAGCTCATCCATGCAGGAACAGGCTGGGCCTCTGTAAATGAGAGAGCTGGCAGCAGAAAGGGCTACAGGGAAGAGGACTGCAGTCATTCCCCTAGGACAAGGGACTGAAAGGGATTTGGTTCCAAAAGAAGGGCTTTGTCTTGCAGACCCAGAGGAAAGGGATTTGGCTAGAAGGGTGGAGAATATCAGCCTGGGATAGGCAAGGTGGGAAATAGTCCAGGAGAGTGGCAGGACAGTTTGTGGTTCCCCAGACTTTCACAGCTGGAGCTATGGAACCCAGAGTAGAGAGTGGGCCTGGGTTTCCATACGAGCCACTGAATGAGTGGCACAATCTGGGCAGCAAACTTAAACACTGTCTGGTCTGTTTGTTCCAGCCACTGAGGGAGTGGCTTGGCCAGGACACTGGACTTAAAGACTCCCCGGGACAGTGTGGAAAACTGTGATAATACCTCAGAAGGGAAGGACTCCTGTGACTTGGCTGGATGGCTAAGCCCTGAAGATGAGGTGCTGCAGCTCCTGAATAGCAAGAGAGGGGCCAAAGAGCAACAGAGAGAGACAATGGGCTGAGGAACTGCAAGAAAAGACAGCCAGGCTGGAAGAGCTCCTCCCCAGAATGGACAGTAGGAAGCGCTCCAGTAGAGGGTCACGGTACCTATGACAGTGAGACTTAGTAGTTATGCCAAGGAACATAAATTTCTTCTTATACTTATTTATGACATTAATCATCAGTTCTTTAGTACCTAACACACTTCCAGTATTTCTCCAAGGGGTAAGGAAGCACCTGTCTATAAGGCACTTTCAAGAGTGTGGTCCCTGCTATTTGAATGCTTTGGTCTGAAAGGGACAAGTTTAGAATATGAGAAGCTATTGCTTAACGTTATAGTTCAGATTTCTTAGGCCAATTGCTTGGGCTCAGGGAATGCATATATCATTAGTTAAAATCTAAAATATAGTTTCTTGAGGTCTTACTGAAGAGTGTGGACTCAGCAAGAGAAGCTACAGGTACTTATGTTAAAGAACAGAAGGGGAAATACAATTGTCAAAGAAAATCTAACTACTACTTCTTATCCTGGGAACACTGCAATGAGGAAGAATCCTTTCCACATGGCTGGTCTGTGCATCTGATTGCACTTGGGATTCCGCAGCTTCTGCTTCTGCATGGGGTAAGTAAGTCAGTTCTTGATCCTGTGACTTAGTGAGAGGGAGTTCATTGAACTCTGCTTAAACTCTTCTGCTGGAAAAAACTGCCTAGACCTGTGACCCTGGACAAGGGGAGAGGCTGTCCACAGGGGTTCAGCTAGCTCTGGGGTCCAATGTGATGACCTCAGCTTTATATACCCTGATTTCAGGACTTGTTGGAGGGGGTCACACTCTTATTTCTATTGGCCATTTGCCAAATAGCTCTTGGCTTTCAGCTCTCTATCTCACTGCTTCTCCTGTTAATATCCAGGAGCTGGCATCCATGTGTAACAAATTTCTTTGGTGCTTTTAGTTGGAGAGCTTAGCTAATTTAATGGATTGCTTTTCAGAATTAGCCTTAATTAATTGGAATCCCCCTTTAAAACAATTTCTTTTAATATTCCAAAGTTATACCCTGGCTAGGTGCTTATATCTTCCAACATACCTTTTTTGTGCTATACAATGCCTATCACTTCTGAAGTGCAACAGTAATTTTAAAGTGAAACAAAGAATCCCTTATAGGCTTTTAAATCCAGTGGACATGATCCATTCATTCTTTGATTATATTTAATACTCTTCTCTTCACATCTTTTGAGGCTTATTATAGAATGTGAGATAGACTCATAGACTCTAGGACTGGAAGGGACCTCGAGAGGTCATCGAGTCCAGTCCCCTGCCCTCATGGCAGGACCAAATACTGTCTAGACCATCCCTAATAGACATTTATTTAACCTACTCTTAAATATCTCCAGAGATATAGATTCCACAACTTCCCTAGGCAATCTATTCCAGTGTTTAACTACCCTGACAGTTAGGAACTTTTTCCTAATGTCCAACCTAAATCTCCCTTGCTGCAGTTTAAGCCCATTGCTTCTTGTTCTATCATTGGAGGCTAAGGTGAACAAGTTTTCTCCCTCCTCCTGATGACACCCTTTTAGATACCTGAAAACTGCTATCATGTCCCCTCTCAGTCTTCTCTTTTCCAAACTAAACAAACCCAGTTCCTTCAGCCTTCCTTCATAGGTCATGTTCTCAAGACCTTTAATCATTCTTGTTGCTCTTCTCTGGACCCTCTCCAATTTCTCCACATCTTTCTTGAAATGCGGTGCCCAGAACTGGACATAATACTCCAGTTGAGGCCTAACCAGCGCAGAGTAAAGCGGAAGAATGACTTCTCGTGTCTTGTTTACAACACACCTGTTAATGCATCCCAGAATCACGTTTGCTTTTTTTGCAACAGTATCACACTGTTCACTCATATTAAGCTTGTGGTCCACTATGACCACTAGATCTCTTTCTGCCATACTCCTTCCTAGACAGTCTCTTCCCATTCTGTATGTGTGAAACTGATTGTTCCTTCCTAAGTGGAGCACTTTGCATTTATCTTTATTGAACTTCATCCTGTTTACCTCAGACCATTTCTCCAATTTGTCCAGATCATTTTGAATTTTGACCCTGTCCTCCAAAGCAGTTGCAATCCGTCCCAGTTTGGTATCGTCCGCAAACTTAATAAGCGTACTTTCTATGCCAACATCTAAATCGTTGATGAAAATATTGAACAGAGCCGGTCCCAAAACAGACCCCTGCGGAACCCCACTTGTTATACCTTTCCAGCAGGATTGGGAGCCATTAATAACTACTCTCTGAGTACGGTTATCCAGCCAGTTGTGCATCCACCTTATAGTAGCCCCATCTAAATTGTACTTTCCTAGTTTATCTATAAGAATATCGTGCGAGACCGTATCAAATGCCTTACTAAAGCCTAGGTATATCACATCCACCGCTTCTCCCTTATCCACAAGGCTCGTTATCCTATCAAAGAATGTTATCAGATTAGTTTGACACGATTTGTTCTTTACAAATCCATGCTGGCTATTCCCTATCATCTTACCACCTTCCAAGTGTTTGCAGATGATTTCTTTAATTACCTGCTCCATTATCTTCCCTGGCACAGAAGTTAAACTAACTGGTCTGTAGTTTCCTGGGTTGTTTTTATTTCCCTTTTTATAGATGGGCACTATATTTGCCCCCTGGAGGAACAAGACAGATTATTCATAGTAGATGAGATTCATAAGCAAACAAATGTACAGTTTCTAAGTTGGGGTGAATACACACACACACACGGCTTCTTGAGGTATCAGGAAGTTTGACCTCTGGAACGTTCAGGTTTTTGGGTCTCCAGCCACGCTATTAACTGGTTGAAACCTACATTTTTTCCCCAGTCCTCTTGTTCTTGTTTAACATATAAGATACAATAAGACTAGGGTGACCAGATGTCTCATTTTTATAGGGACAGTCTTGTTTTTTGGGACTTTTTCTTATATAGGCGCCTATTACCCCGCACCCTCTGTCCCTTTTTTTCACAGTTGCTATCTGGTTACCCTAAATATGACACTGTGTACAGGAAAGGAGGCAGTTACTCTTATCTGTTGCCTTGCAGGGGTTTTCCTTCACTAGACTCAGAGAGATGGAGCGCTTTTCCGTAAGTGAATTATGGGAGTCTCTGGTTTTGAAAAACTAACAATACTAGGAAAATTCTTTCAAACATCAGGGTTTTCCTTTCCTGAGAACTGTATATTTTAGCTTTAGCTTAATACATGATCCCTAGACAAGATGAGCTACTACCTATTGGGATGGGTCTATTGACTCTCATTGTCTTTAGCTTCAAGAGGAAATTAAGGTTGGAATATGCATACAGGTGATTGCCACCAGACAGTTAAAAGGGCAATGAGAGACAAGTGGTCAACATATTTTCATGGTATATTTTAATGTCTTTTACACCTTGCACTGGGCTTGGATCTTGCAAACAGTGAGATTTCACCCAACAGGATACATTGCAAATTAATTCTAATAGAAGTATGCAAACTCTCTGTTCTATCATCAATGTAGAATGCTTTGTATGATCCATATTATACATCAATTAATAGTATCCTATAGCATGATAACCATGTCTCTTCTCTGTCCACTTTGCAATGGGTTGATGCAATTTCCACAACAGATTCCTTTCAAAATGCTGTAAAAATGGCCCAAGCTTGAAATTATGTAATAATTTCGGTCCAGATTTTGCAACGCTTTCATTGATGAGCACTTATTCACACAACATCCCATTGACTTCCTTCAGACTACTTGTGTGAGAGAGCACTCATTCGTGGGTGAAATTAACCCTTATGCAGAAGAGCAGCATATGGCCTAAAGTCTACTTAAGCAGGATGTTAAGTGGCATTATGCTGGCCCTCGGCCTCTAACATGAGCACAGACTAGCCCTTGATATTTAGCCAACCTAGATCAATGCTGAAAACCTTCTCTCCAGAAGCCTGGAATTCAAATGCAGAACAGCTGATGATGTAGGCTTCATTTCTCTTGGCTATATGGGGAAATTTGTGCTCAGTGAGCTAAGGTATAAAGTTAAAACTCATTCGTTTCTCTGCACTAACTTCCTGTGTGCACACTCTTACTGTGCACTGAGAGCCTGCGTGCATGTTAGCTTAATACACTTTGGAAGGGTATTAAGCTAAAATGTGTGAGGGCACTCTTAGTGTGCGGTAAGAGTGTCCACCCAGGGATTTAGTGCAGAGTAGCTAGGACACTTCAAATTCACACTCTAAATCCCTGCGCGCTAACCTCCTTGGGTTAGACAAGCCCGCAAACTCCCATCAGAAATACATTATCGGAAATAAATGAACATGAAACAAGACTTTATTCAGAAAATGTCACCAGAGGATGTTGATGACTGAGTGGTTGTGGGGCCAAAGCAAAAACTATTTACAGAGAAGGGGTGGGGATCCTTTTAGTGACTTTTTTTAACTGCTTATTCTGTGAACTCAGTCTACGTGTTCTTTTTCAGCAGTCTTTGTTGCCAGCCATTTACATAAATGATGGCAGTAGTCCAGTCATTTTTCTTCCATTGGCCACTCATGTGAGTTGAAGATCGCTCCCTACTGAAAACAGAACACTAGTGTACACAGTTTTATGTGTCTTCCCCCTCCCCCTCCTCAAGCTAACTGGCAGATTTATGTCTCTTGCTGTGTTATCGTGCGGGGATTCAGCTTCGGTTTGTTTGTAGAGGATGCCCTTTGCTGACACTGTGAGACCAATAATGGGCCACTCAGCAAATTCCTGGTGCCTTCCAGCACTCCTTAGTGTAGTGGTTTGGGTTGTTTTCCCGCTCTCCTGCTTTTCTCACATGATTAAGCTGTCAAAACACCGAGCCAGCAGATCATGTCCAACCTACAAATACCCAAACAGAATGACTTCTTTTATATATTCAGAAACTTGGTTTATATATATAATATTGGCTGATGGAGAGCAACGGATCGTGAGATTTTCAAGTGCCTTCTGTTCTTCCTGATGGCCCAAAAGGATTTTTTTGTTGGCCCGTTGCCTGTCCTTCGAGGCTTCCTTTTGATGTTCTCTCCACATATGGCCGGGCTGTCATTGTAAAAGACAACCAACATCTGTGAGGGTGGGATTAGCGATCCGTTCTTGAGACATTTGCCAGTACGAGTGTGCCAGGCACCAAGAGGGCCTCTTGCAGCAGCTAACATCCTTTTCAGCAGTAGAATAATGTCTTCTGGGGATGAGCAAGTACTATAAAGGCAAGGCTGTTTCCAGGAATAAACAGGTAGGAAACAAGTCTCATTTACTGGCTCTTGACATCCCTGCCATCTGTCATCATTTTATGGATTTTCAGATGCATTGGACTGCTTGTTAATCATACAGGGTGAGATTATGGCGCACTCTTGGTACCTGTGCAAGGGAGGAAGGTGGGGGAGGAAAGAGCACCTGATACTCCTGCTCTGACTAGATACGCTGCAGATGGAGAGAGCAACCCCCCTCATGCTGGAGCAGAGAGGAAAGCAGGGACCAGACTGTGACAGTCTGGTACTTGGTCGGCTTCTTGGGTAGCAGAACTGTGGGCTGCCCTTTCTCGGGGCTTATGGTAACTCCACAGTCAAGCCCAAACAAATATCTATTTAAAGAACTGAATAGCTGGCACCATGTCACTGTTGGCTGACGCTGTTTTAAATTCAGAGGGGGAAGCAGTGTGTTTTCCACATATGTTAGATACTGTATGAAGAGCATAGAGTGCAGCGTATGGTCTTTGACAGCACATGAACTGTATTTAAAGTGTTCAGTGAAACAGGCCAATTTTCATGATATTTCTAATACATTGATGGACACTATGTTGAAGAATATAGAAAATATGTGATGATGGCGCTTTGTTTATGATTTTCATACTGTAAACTGACTGTTAGCAGTAAGGATCCACTGGTTTACCCCCGAGGCAGTCTGATGAGCAGGGCAGGGCCCAAATTGAGCCACTTGATTGGCCCAATCCCCCTTCCCCGATTGGCTGAGGGGATCATCAGACTTGCTCTTAAGACCAGCAGAGGGGTGCTGGCTGCTCAAACTCATGGTACTATTAACTTCTGCCTTTTTCCAGGCTTGGACCCAGCCCTGCTCCTGCCTTGCTTCACTCCAGGGAAACTGGTTCTAGCCCTCAATCCAATTCCTGACTGGCTTTCATCCAAGGCTCTGGCACCTGGCCTCTGACTCCAGCTGACACTTGGCTCTGAATTCTGCTCTAACCATTACAAATGACTGCTCACATGGCTGACGCTGACTGTTTTCCCAAATAATAAAATGCACTGGCTGTATGGGCTACTGTTCATTTAATCAAGTATCAGAGGGGTAGCCGTGTTAGTCTGGATCTGTAAAAGCAGCAAAGAATCCTGTGGCACCTTATAGACTAACAGACATTTTGGAGCATGAGCTTTCGTCTGATGAAGTTGGTATTCACCCACGAAAGCTCATGCTCCAAAACGTCTTTTAGTCTATAAGGTGCCACAGGATTCTTTGCTATTCATTTAATGAACGTTTTAGTTAAAAAAAAGTGCACTTTAAAACAGGATTTGCAAGGGTTCCCTAAACCTTTTACATCCTTAAATTAACCAAGGAAGTTGTTTTGCTATTAGTTTTGCATGAGTTTATAATCTAACTCCTAATTACTGGCAACATGTGGGTAAATAACGCCAGTGTCAGAAGAGTGTGAAGACGCAGAAAGAGTCGGGAATCCTTTATATTTGAAATTATTCTCCCAAGCTTTCAAAATTGGATTCAATTGAACACATTTTTGGAAAGAGAAAGCAATAGCTTAACCTAGTTCGTACAGATCCATGCATAAACTACAAACTTTACTGCTGCTTCCTGCACTTCTTAGGAATTTGAAAATATACCCGATTGACGAGCAGCTGAGGAGCTTTGCCAGCAATTAATTTCTGCTGCATCTCTGCCTTCAATCATTTTTAATGGTTGACTCTGCAGAGATTCACAGACATGGATTCAAAGAGCTGGGTTCTTCAGTCTGCTAAGTTCTCTTTACACTTTTCACACAGTGCGAAATGAACTTAAACTGACTGTTGAATGTTCTGGAGATTCCTGCATAGAGGGAATCTGCAACCAGTGTAAAAGTGATGTGGGTGACTCAGCTGCCAGCTTCACCACCTGCCGCTCCCTCCTTTGCCACATGTATGCTGACCAGGAGAGGGGACCTGTTAGGGGATGAAAAGGAAAATGGGTCAGGGAGGGAGGGGGCTTAGCCCGATTGATGAATGGACAGAAGAGGTGTGGTGTTGTGAGGTTCTGGGGGGAATGTTATCCACTAGTAGTATCTCCCTTCAAGCTTTAACTTGGGCCAGGCACACAAGAATCAAAGGGCAGAGCTTGGCACCCTGTCTGTAATGACTGACCTTTACAGTGGAGAACTGAGTCAAAAGCTCTCTCTTTTCGGCAGCCTTACACTACTGGCAAATGACAATATCTTACTTAAAGCCATTAGGTCAGAGCCTCAGTGCCGTAAATCAGTGCTGCGTCGCTGGCCTGTATGGAACAGTTGCAGCACTGCTCTAGATCAGCATAGAAAGTAAATAGTTATGGGGCCAGTAGATGGCGCTCAAGAATATGAAGCACAGTTCCAAAGTTTGTCATTTTGAACTGCAAATTAGAACCTTGCAAACCATGGTGTCATCAAGGTGAGGAACCAAAATCTATGAAATAACCCCTCAATGCGCAGCAGCAGTCAAAAAAGCTAACACAATGTTAGGAACCACTAGGAAAGGGACAGATAATAAGGCAGAAAACAGCATAATGCCACTATGGCCACCCCCTGAATACTGCCTGCAGTTCTGGTTGACCCATCTCAGCCAAGATATATTGGAATTGCAAAGGGTACAGAGAAGGGCAACAAAAATGATCTGGGATATGGAACAGCTTCCATACAAGGAGAGATTTAAAAAGTCTGGGCTGGTCAGCTTAGAAAAAGAGATGACTAAGGGGGAAGGGTTGAAAGAGGTCTATAAAATTGTGAGTGGTGTAGAGAAAGTGAATAGGGAAGTGTTATTTACCCTTCACATAACACAAGAACCAGGGGTCACCTGCTGAAATTAATAGGCAGCAGGTTTAAAACAAACAGAAGGGGGTACTTCTTTACAGAACATGCAATCAGCCTGTGGAACTCATTGCCAGGGGATGTTGTGAAGGCCAAAAGTATACATGGGTTCACCAAAAAATTAGAAAGTTCATGGAAGATAACCACTGATGGACCTATTAGCTAAGATGGTCAGGTAAACAATCCTCTGCTCCAGGTGTCCCTAAACCTCCAACCTCCAGAATTTGGGACTGGACGACAGGGGATGGATCACTTGAAATTGCCCTGTTCTGTTCATTCCCTCTGGTACTGACCATTGTCAGACAGGATACTAGGCTAGATGGACTATTATCCTGACCCAATATGGCCATTCTTAAGACTTCCTCTGGGTAATTCTTTACAGCAGCTCTTAACATCAGCTGAGGTTCTGTCCTCTCTAGCACTTTACTTGTAATATTACAGCACACTAATTTAGCCCAAGTTAGACAAGTGAAAAGGAATTAGTTCTCCTTTAGGTTCTCAGCAGGTCATTTCCATACTGAATCTTGCTATTGCAATATCAAAAATCGAGGTATTCGGATGTTATTTGGTATCTGTGCAAAATGTTTTCAAAATATTGCAGGAACAACGTTGAATAACATGGTAAAAGAACACAATAACTGCTATTTTTAGCAAAAGAGTGGTTTCTATTTTTATCCTTCCCAAGCTTGTTCAACTGAAGAATAGAAAAATGGCTGGAAAAAAGGTAAATTATTATTAAAAATAATAAGAATATGCCATTCAAAGGGCAATTTCACAGCATATGGATTAAGAAGACTCTGTGTGTGTGTGTGTGTGTGTGTGTGTGTGTGTGTGTGTGTGTGTGTGTGTGTGCGTGTGTGTGTGTGTATTCATTCTTAGTGCAACTATTTATTTAACTGGAGTGCATCAGTGAGTTATGCCAGGGCTCAATTCAGCCCACTCTTATTGAAATATTTTGTTACTTGCTCTTAATAATTCAAACACAAATTGGTCATGCGGTGAGTTGTGCAATGGTCATTAAAACCCAGGAGTTCCTTTGTGTAGAACACTAAGCCACATTTCCCTTAAATCTTTTTAGCATACAATAGCTGAAACACACCAGCAATCAGACTTTAAGAATTCCGCAACAGATCATTCCAACCATCTCTCAGTCCCACTTCAGAGCAATAGAAACATTTTCCCCCTGAAAAAAATGCTTTCTCAAGCAAAATTAAAATAGATAACATATATTAATCCTCTGCTACTTTTGGGATGTGTGACTCAGCACTTAGAGGCAAACTTTCTGCCAAAGCAACTTTCTTGCTGGATAGATATGTAAGAGAGTGTGAGGGCAGGAAATCCACCCCATCAGACCATGAAATGACTCTGGAGATGCTCTGAGAAGGCTACTGCAGCCCAAAAGATTGGATTGGCCTCTGAATGCCCTTATTCAGCCCCTTACAGGACAAGGGATTGTGTAACAGCGATTCATGTGGCCCATCCTCCCACTGCTGCTGCGGAAATGTGAGTGCAGGCCACTCAAGGGTATATGGTCTCTGCATGACACTCTCACATGCACCTCCCTTTGCACAGAACCTTACCAGTTCCATTGCCCTGGGCCTTCCTATGGATGTGGGGCTGGATTTGGTCCTTAATTCACTGTCAGTGGTTAAAGTGAAATGACATCTGTGCCTATTGGACTAAGGTCAGTGGAATTACTTAGGTTGAATTCATCCCATTTCAGACAACCAGTACGAACCTCCACATTCTTCATAGTTTTACGTAAATGATATTGGCTAACACTGCTGAAGGTATGTGGTGAGCAGTAGCCGTGTCAGTCCCAGGATATTAGAGAGCCAAGTTAGGTGAGATAATATCTTTTATTGGACCGCTAGAGCTCCGGGGCAGATTAGGTACTTCCCCATTTAGAGGGACCCTTTAAAACAAGTACATCTCACTTCTCTGAGCAGACTCAGTGGTGGTTGTCTGTCTAGGGTATCAGGTCATGCTCATCTAGCAGGTGCATGGAAATTCATCTTTTTTATGGTCCCTATTAGCACTAGCAATACAAGTGATTACCTGCTGTGGAACATAAATTATCAAGAATAATTGTAGATAGCAAGGTTGATGGGTCTATGTTAGGGGAGAACTGAAGCAGAATATTAGGCCTTATGACATCATCAGTCTTTACCTGGATTTCCCTTTGGAGTTATCAAAGGAGTGAATTAATGACAGGCTGTGACTCTAAAATGAGCAGACTTCTTTGATCTTCCTAAATGGGATCTTCTCCCTGAAATTCATATGCTCAATATTTATATTATACTGAAATAGTGAAGGCCTCCAGTGTAAAAAGTTGGCTATCATACAATTTATTGCATCTCATGCCTTGAGGTCATGATATAATTTAGTATCATAAAAGTGAAATATTACATACATGGGCTAAATTGCAAACATGCTGAGGGATTTATCGGTGAATTTCTGTGAGAAAGAGAAGCCTCACAACTGTCTTGAAGATGGAGAGCAAGGTAAATCGCATGCTGCACTCTGTTCTCCGGTAGCAAATAATAATGCAAACTACACAAAAATCATAACATGAAGGGGGGAACACATCACAAGGATAGGAAATTACTGCACATTTAGAGTCAGGTAACAAATTAGAGAGGGAAAATTTCTGTCTTCCTCTACATTCCTCAGGCAAATATACCAAACAGCAATTAGTTCTCCAACTTGTATCAACACTGTGATGAAGTGTCTGTATCATTCCTTTCATTTAAAGTGTGCCATACAATAATTTTCTATATGCAGGAAAAAGATAAAACTAGGAAACAATCTGCAGTGACTGTGAGCCTGGAATAACATTTGTATAAGGTATACTATGATGGTGTTAGATATAGCAGTTATCAACTTTTCCACCTGCTCCCATCTAGCTTGTTCCTGGCCCATCTCCCATTTAACAACATGGTAAGAGTAGTCACCTACTGAGGGCTGTAATCCTCAGATAGAAAACATCTGATCTAATCCATTTGTGAGATGGGCCACGTCTACCTGTGGCCTGGGAGTTAGCTTGGATCTGTAGGAGAGCTTTTTTCAAAGCTTGAAGGGAGTTATTTGTGTCCACAGGTCTTGTTCTGCCTGCTATAGAGATAGGATATTGCTGTGAAGTTTGGATCTGGGTGTGAATCCACATTTCTCCACAGTTTTGGTTTGGTCCTGTCTCTAATCCACTAACTTATTCTAGACATCGCAGTGTTTGTCTATCACCATGACCAGGTATGCAGGATGAAGGCTAGCAGAAAATATAAGCACTAGCACCTAAGTCCTCTCAAAGCCTCCTGTGATACAGCATGGCCAGAGGGCAGCAGGAGAGGGTTAGAAGAGAGCCTTATTCCCTGTAGAGGGAAGAAAGTTTGGTATAGATTAATTAAAGCACCTGAAGCCAATTAGAGCACCTGAAGCCAGTCACTTGATAAAAACTCCCTGCTTCAATCAGACAAGTGGAGGAGTTGGAGCAGAGAGCAGTTTGGAGGAGGTGGAGCAGAGTGAACTGGTTTTGGAGCAGAGACCAGTTTGGAGGGAAGCAGTGGAAATTTTGGAGAAGTGCTATGGTGAGCTAAGAAGACCAAGACCCTAGGTAAAGGGATACCTGGCTTGTGCAGAGGGAGGAGAGGAAGCCCCCACAAGCTGAAGAGCAGGAGAGGGAAGTAGCACAGGGGAAGGAACCTGAGTCCCTCCCTCTCCACTTCCCTCCTCTAGGACACTAGTGGGGCAGTTAAAATCCCAGTTCAGGGGCAAGAAACAGTGCCCTGACACTCCCCCCCACCCCAAGAAGAGAAAGTGCAAGACCCATTATACTAGTGCTGGCAATTTGCCACACTCCTTAAAGACCTTTTGGACTGAAACCCTTTTAAGTGGATGTAGGTGGTCCATGGGTCTTCTGCTACCCCTCTGCAAAGGGGTGAATTTCACCTACAAAGCTTTACAGTATGCAAAATACATTCTCTAAACAAATCACTCTGCTGTTTATGTTCAGGCATGGCTCTAGCAGTGTACACTACAATATGTTACTGAACCACCACGTGCTGCTATCTGACAAAACAATCTCCTCACCATCAGAAATATTACTGTGCCTCTGTGTTGATATAATAGTTTTAAATACCTGCGTGTCCTTGTCTTGCAGCTAATGCATTTGAACTTCACTGTTCCAGATACAGTGTCCGTTCTGTGTTTGAACAGAAATCTGTGTAGCAAAGGGAGTAGTTTGGAGTGTGAACACAGGTAAATAAACAGAGATGCCCATTTAAGGCTATTTAATCAAGAAAAGTATTCTTATGACTTCACCCTTTTTCTCCCTACCTTTCAGGCCCACTTTCCTGGATTCCGACTCCCTCATAATGGCTCTCAGACATGCACTGTAGAATCCCTAGTAGCAGGCTTTATGCCAATTAGTTGATGAGTTTATAATAAAGGAAGCCGCAGACTGTTCTCACTTGTAGGTCCCATCTGCACTCTGGGGAAATCCCTTTTTTCCAAACCAGTATTCCTCTCTAGTCCCTTTACATTGCTCCTGCACCAATAACAGATTGTATACCTCCCTGAACCAGCAAATATTCTAGCATGAGGGAGCTCTCTAAGCACTACAGAGCTGTTGGGACAGCTCTGTCCTGCCCCCTTCTACCAACCCTGGCTTAGATGGCATATTCAGGGTGCGTGCACTGCACTACGGCTACTGTTGCCTACTGAAAGAGCACCAGGAGGCTGTTGCAGCTGAGGTTAGAGCACCCCTGAATTTGCTCTAATTTGTTTTGGGGTCTAGGTAAAACCCAGAATATGGGTTGTGAGAAAAAGTGGCTTATTGTCTGCAGTAAGTAGAGCTCAGGAGGAACAGAGAATCTGGCTCTGAATTTCTGGCTGGAATAAAGGGCATAACCTAAGAACCAGTGTGGTCTGGAGAAAGTTTTACAAACCATATTTAGAAACCAGTTGTGTCCCATCCATAATGGTTATGCAAATTGTGCTTTGTTAGCCTAAGGGTGTTTTTTTTTCAACCTGATTTAGCCAAATGTTTCCTTCTGCGTAGACAAGGCCTTACTCTTTATATGTAATCTTTTAATGCCATGATAGTCTTGATTTCAGCTGAGACTATTTCATTCTCTTCTCCCCCCAACAATTTCCTAGGCTTTTGATCTATCATAAAATCATATATCTTGAATTGTAATAATGTCAAAATTCTTGCAGAATAATTTTCACTGTAGAAGAATAAATTCTCTCAATAACTAGTACTGTCAGACTTCACTGATGGTGAAGTTCTTCTGTCCTAAGGTAGTGGAAATTGTTTTATAGATAACCCATTGTTTCTTTCAGTTGGAAATAGCTTAGCCAGAGTAAAGGGACTAGAATTTCTGCTCTTAATGTCTGCCTTTTCTATTATGATGTTTAATGTGTAATGGACAGACAGTAAGAAGCACAATGAGACTCTCAGACTGTCTATAGCTTCAAATATATAGTTCATAGAGTAAACAAGAATGTCCACTAATGTAAAGCCCATTAATTTCCCTGAAGGTAATGGGATACTTTGTGATGATGTAATGTCTGCATTGAAGGATATGTTGTTGTTTGTTGTCATTACTTAACTCTGGTATGTGGGTGTGCATGGTACTTTACAAAGAGAATAAAGACACAATTCTTGCTCTGCAGAGCATATCATCTAAGGTAATTGGATCTGCCTTTGCAACCATGCAGATACATTTACAGTAAATTTATTTCCCCACAGGCATAAGAGTTCACCTGTGCAGATCTGACTGCAGGATGACTGCTTATTATAGCTACAGACAATTGAAAGTGGTGCAGGAAGAAATGCTATCAGCCAAAAGGGGGAGAGGATCCCTTAAGAGGGAGTGTGTAGGAGGAAGTGAGAATCTGCCTACTGATGTGGTTAGAAGCAGCAGAGGGAAAACGGGATATTTCCAAACATTCTGCATAACAGAATTTTCCACATGCATCCCATGAAACAAACTTAGATTTTTGTTAAATCTCAGGAGAGCAGGAAAATAAGCCTGGAACTGAATAAAGAAGCAACACATTGCAAGCTCATGTGTACTGTTTGTATTAGTTTTAAAAACAAGCCCAACTGAATTGTAGTGAGACTTTTTTACTATAGTTAAGGTTGTAACCAATTTTCCACTATAATTGTATGAAATGTCATTGTACTTCCTCTGTTAGATGGAAATGGGTACCACTCCTATCAACACGTGCCTTTCTTCCTGTAAATGTTTAAATTCTTGTCTTGATGGGTCTACACTGTGAATAGCTGGGCAGGTGAACCACCAGATAGGTTACTGCACAAAAGGAGACACAAATTAGACATGATGGGCTCAACTGTTGTTTAGAGCTGTTTTATTCAGTCATAGTGAAGTATCAGATAAGAAGATAAGCCTTTTGAGCCTTTTGAATGCAAGCTTGTAAGAGAATTAACGAGGTTCAGCTTAAAGGCACTCATCTCATCACTGATAGAAATGCAGATGACTGGGAAATGTTCAGAGACCCTGGGTGTGTTGTTTTTTTTCCTTCCTCTGCAGCATAGAGCATGGGTCACTTGCTGGCTCAAAATAGCGTACAGGATGGATTCTCTGTAATGTGAAGTCTTTAAATCATGATTTGAGAACTTCAGTAATTCAGCCAGAGGTTATGAGTCTATTATAAGAGGGAGTTGGTGAGGTTCTGTTGCCTGCGACATGCAGGAGGTGAGACTCCCAATGGTCCTTCTGGCCCTAAAGTCTGTGAAACCATCTATTCAGCAAAGCTTTTAAAGGTGGGTTTTAAAGCAAGCTAAAAACTGTAGTGAAAGAGTGAATTTGTTTTATCCCTGGGACTTATTGCTCTTGGTGATGTGAGTTTTTTGTTCCAAGTAGTTACTGAGATTCAGCTTGACAAAGTTAAAAGATACTAACACTTTTTTTTAATGCAAAAGGGGACAATTGCAATAGCAAAGTGCTTTTGGGGAGTTACTTTCACTGTGGGCCTCTATAGCAGCAAGTGAGGTAGATACATTAAGTAATCATGGACTCTTCACTGGGCATCATCAAAAAGCCTGTATAACTGGAGGTCTTCATTCCTCTCTAAATTAACTTGATCCAAAGTCCACTGAACTCAGTGGGAGTCCTTCAATGAGTTTTGGATCTGGCCCAATGTATCAATTACCGTGACACTTATATGCATGCTGTAATGGCCAAAGTGCAATGCCCATATACAAAATATTCAGGAGTGTCATTAACTAGGCGTCTTCCTTGCATGAAAACTTGAATATTTTTCCTGTGCATCTTCCTTGCGCAATCCTTTCACTTTTACCAGTACAGGACACATTGACAGGGGAATAACTTGCTGTTGTCATTAAAGCAACTGTGCTTTGGACACGTGCCTCTCTGTTCTGTATTAGGTCTTTTCCATGTATTTTAGGATCCTGTCAACTCTTTTTGCCAGATGCTCACTAGCATTATTTAGCAAGGCCTCATATAAGACAGTAGGGTTATACTGATTCACACCAGCTGAGAATCTGCCCCGTTGAGCCTATTCCTCTATAAGCGTGAGCTACAGGTCCTTAATAGAGGAACAGTTGACTTTCTCCACTACAGAGGTAGACTGCTTAAAACTTAGATAAGTGGGAGGTTTTTTAAAACTCCACTGAGTTACTAGATGAGATGTCAGATGGTTACCATGGTACAACACTGTACAAAACTGTAAAATTACAACATTTAAGATTGCCTGTGGAACAAGTACATTTGGTTCCCGTCCTCTGTACAATGTCTTGCTGACTTTGATGTGATTATGTAATTTGCATATTTCAGAATTTAGATATAATTTTTTCCCATTAATCTGTCACTAACGTCCACTAATGAGTGGATTTGCTAATTCTGAGGCCAGTCCTGCAGTCCTCTGCTCTTTGAAAATTACTAGAAATGGCATGTTTCTTCTGAGTAGTCCTACTGAAATCATGTGAGAAAGACCTTGCACGATTGGGATGTCAGATTTGTAAGGGGTAATAAGACTCCTTTATAAAACTGTATCAGATGGTCCCATTCAGTCTAACAATAATGTTAATGTTCTTCTTTACACGTTATCTGCATCTCTCCTCAAGAAAATCCTGTTTTCTGTCCTTCAGCCTTTACAAAGCGATTCATTCTTTCAGTGGGATGACTTTTTTGTGGTTCACTGTGGCTCCATGAAGCTAACTTGTAACAGAAAGCAAAGAACTTTGTATTGCAATTCTGATATGCCTAACTGTATGCCAATAGTAATTCCAATGAAGTCTGGAGTAAGCCTGATTCTCCACAGCTTTCCAACATGAATAATAATTTCCACCTATGTAAAATACTATTAAATCAAAATGGTAGTGGTTTACACCCACTATTACACTCCCTTTGTTTGCACAGGTGTAAGTGGCTATACCAGGTGCAAGTTAATGGAGAATCGGGCACAATAAATTTACTTGAGTGTAAATATGATGTGAGAGGAGAACCAGGCTCAGAGTCTGACAAATAATGTTGTTCTCATAACTATTTTGCTATTATGAGGGTTTCTTTCTTGCAGTTAGTAATAAAATGCTTTGTTGAAAAAGCCAGTATTATATAGAGCGGCCAATCTGATTGTCAACATCTAGACAAGCAATATATTTACCTAGGGAAAGAGGGACCTGATTTTCCATTGTGAGTACCCATGAAGCGTTGAAAACCACTGCTACACAAACTACTCACATGACCACAGGAATCATCTAAAACAAAGGCAGTTTGAGAGAAGACACACTGGCATTAGAACAATTGGGCTGTTGTCTTCCTTCTGGAAAGGACATTTTATTAACGTGGGAAAGTTTGAGGTTGGGAGTGAGGGGATGTAATCTGTCTTAGGTTTTGTGAGAGCTGAGGTGGGGACATCTTAGTCCTGTGGTTTCTCTTGGTGGGGGGGGAGAGGTAGTTGGTTTGTTGCTGCTGTTTCCGTCTCTGTCACATCATGTTTTTAGTCATTTATCAAGGGCACTTAGAACCTGTGAGAGAGGTGTTAGATGCTGAAATTAAAGTAAGTATTTGAAGTAAGCAAAGCCAAAGAAATGGAGGTCATTTAAGACATTTCCTGCTGTATCATGTTAACACTCGCCTTCCTAATCTGGTAGGCCCCAACCAGTTCAGATATTTTGGAGGAGGGGATGCAAATTCTGCTCCCCGACTACCATCCTATCCGCTATCCCGCAAAGGGACTCCAGGTCTTCCTCGACTGGGGAGTGTCCCTTCTTTCTTACCCACACAGTGCATGAGCTGGTGCTGCCAGGAGGCGAGTTCTCGGCAGACTCTCCTGTGCTTCACTGTACAGGACCAGACTTGTTGTGTGCCAGGATGCAAAGCCATTTGACCCAGCCGCCCCCCTGTTTGGCCGGGTCAGATTTCATTGTAACCATGTAACCAGAACTGTGCTTCAGACTGCTCCACAGCAGTGGTACTGATTTAATATGGGATCACTGCTTAAAAACAGTGGGACCACGGTTCCCCTGGTTCCACAGCCTGTGGAACTTTGAGTAAGTGCAAAAGCTTTGGGCTGAGCATTTTTCCTTAACTGGTGCACTGGCTCCAACAGGTAGCCCCTACAGGCCCAAACTGAGATCAGAGCCCCATTGTTCAGGGCACTGTCTATGCACAGGGTAAGAGACAATCCCTGCCCTGAAGCGCTTGCAGTCAAAATAGAAAAGCCAGACAAAAGGTGAGAGAAAGGCAGTCTTGTTTGTTTCCACTTTGGAGACTGGGAAATGAGGCCCAAAGAGAATAGATAACTTGCCCAAGATCCCACAGGAAGTCTGCACTAAAGGCCTGGAAGTTAAACCCAGATCTCCTGCAACCCAGTCCATTCCCTCAACCACACAACCATTCTTCCTGTCATCTTCTTCATACCAGGGCATCTCATAGTTTTCTGGCTCCTAGTTCTTGTCCTTTCCTTCATTGAGGGCATGGAGCCAGTGACTGGAATTTTCAAACATTGCCCATTGTTTTGCATCTGTCCCTCTGTTTCCAAAACAAGTCATTGACATCTTGGCCAATAACCCAAGAGCCACTCTGAAGTTATATACCACATTTGTGGCTTCCCACACACTTGTATTTTTTTTTCCGAAGAGAGAAGCAACTCATGCGGCATTTTCTTATCGAAATAAAATTAAAAGAACTGGACACTCCTCCATTAAAAATAAAAGCTCTTCCCACTCACCTCTTATCTCTGAAATATGAATGCAGCTTCGACCAAAAGATAGTCTTGAGGACCCTCTAATGATGATACTACAGCTGAAAAATAACCAAACCAAACCCTCTGCCACCCTCACCTTCCATGAACTTGATTTACTGAAGCTCTAAGTAACAGAACTTGTTTTCAGTACTATTACAGCTTCAGGGCTACTTTCACAAGTCTCACGCATGTTGCCTTCCAGTCCAGTACTTGCCCCTCTTAATTACCATTCTGTGTAGCAGTAGCACTGAGCATAAAAATAACTCCATTAAACCTCACCATCACTGCCTTGATCTGAAACGAAATACAACAGATGGCACCACACAATCTTCCATGTCTGGCTGTTGACACACACAGTAAACAGCGTTTCTATAGGTAAAATGTGCACAGAAGGGTTAGCTTCATTAATCATCTCTGCCAGGGCATTGTGGGCAGTCTCTTGCTTTTCCTGGGGTCAGCTTGTGACTTGTGCTATACAACCACACAGAGGTATGAAAGAGAGTAGGACACACCTCTCCATGGACTACCTGAGCCTGGGGTCAAGGCATGCAGAAGTAAGTGGGTACTTTGCACCTGCTTATGTCCTCTGCAGAGCTGGTCAACAGGGTGTGAGTGAGGAATGGATGCCACCCTCTGTACACGCTGGCCAGTGCAGAAGAACAACTTGACTGAACTGGGGATGTTGTAATGTGCCGGTGTGGTACAGGTCAGCAGTAAATTACTACCACTCTGAAGAAAAGAGGAAGCATGGCAGGAACAATACTGCAGAGGTGTTTGAGTCACAGTGCCTCCTGAGTAGAGGGCAGTCTATTTACTACCCTTTGTCCCTATATCACACACCCATGGCCAAATATTTCCCACAGTTACACCCAACGAACCCTGTTGGACTCTATAGGTTTTCAGAGCTCCCAGTGTGTGGTGAGACCCAGAGACCCCTTGATGCCAACCAGCAGAAGGCTCAGGGAATATGTAGGGTTTTACAGAGATGCCCTGGATTGGATATATGCATAATAGTTCAACAAACCATGGCGTGTGAGAGCCTGTTGACCACTGGTCATCATGATCATTGCAAAGTGTGTGTACAGATCATATTTAAGGAGTTATGTATCTCTACTGAAAAGGTAGGTTCTTAAGGTCTTAGAGTTTAGGCAGATCACCTCCTGCCTGAAAGGCACCTGTTACCTTGGAAATGTTCCTATCTCCCTGCCTGGTCACTTGTGTATTGTGTGCCTCACAACGTGTAGGCCTGTTTGCATACCAAGCCACAGGTAAAGGAAGAGATTATACGATGTACTAGAAATGAAGTCTACAAGATGAAACAAACAGCTGGGGGTGTCCTGTTTATGAATAAAGACAACGGATGGGATTAGTATATCGGGGAAGGGGGAAGAGGGCAAAAAAAACCCACATAGAATCCTTCACCTAGGAGGAAAGCTGGCAGTGTGTCAGTCTCATGAAATGAGGGTCACAGCCAACCAGGCTGTTTCTTTTTGCCGGGGAAGTTGTGAAGACAAAAAATATAACTGGGTTCAAAAAAGAATTAGATAAGTTCCTGGTGGATAGGTCCATCGATGGCTATTTACCAAGATGTTCGGGGATGCATCCCCATGCTCTGGGTGTCCTTAAGCCTCTGACTTGCTAAAGTTGGGCCTGCCTGATGCTATAAGTCACAATTTTACAACAGACGCATTTTAACTTGATCAATGATCAGGTGTAATTTCAGGTAACTTCAGCCTCAAAGATTCTGGTCTGCCAAAAATCTATCAGGTTCTAGGATACAGCTATTAATGCATCTCTCTCCACTGAAAATGAACGATCCACTTTCAAGTTTCATGGAAGCTGAATCTTTAACAAGACATTACCCAGTCTGAGGCTTGGAATATTAAAATCAGCACACCCCCTGCTGAGTTAATTAGATACTTTCAAATTGTTGAACTATCAAAAGTCGTTTGCCTAATGAGTTTCAACCAGTGACACCAGTCTTCATGGGTCTGGGTTCTGATGTAAACTGCACCAACATTAATGATGTTTGTGCTAGACTCTGAGAGAAGGTGGACTTCAAAGGCCACATCAGTGAGAAGGCTCCCAGAAAGATGCAAGGTAGAAAGGTAGCCAAAGATGGAATTGAGGCTGCTCTCCTTACAGTTATAGGTTACATTCTAAGCCAAACAAAGGCAGTTTCATTGTGCAATCAACAACACCTGCAGTAATAATATATTTTGTGTCAGAAATTTTGGGATGAGTTCTCAGATTCTGAAAATATAGGAATCTCTAAACTCTTTTATTATTATTTTAGTTTGGAAAAGATTCAGGGAAGTGTTCTCAGACCTCAACGGTAACTCTGGATCACACTTCTAATATGCTTCTGCTGTGTGTTTGCTTAATAATTTAAAGACTTTTTGAACAAGCCCCACAGTACTCCAATGGGACTACCAGACTATTCAGGTAAGTCCCATTTCTGCTTCTGTGGAGCCTCTCCTGGAAAATGCCATGCAGCCTGAGCCTCAGAACAGTTGCCCTCCCCTAGAGACTTATTCTGGGAGAGCTTTCCTGGTAAACAAAAATCGAAAGTAAATTTCATTTACCCTGAATGGTATTTTCTCATTTTGCTGAGCAAGGTAGTTCCCCAGCTGCTCCAATGGCAGAACCACCACAACCTGAGTGAGGTCTTGTGAAGTGTGGAAATCTGTGCTGGCTCATTGTTATCTTCAATATATGGGATGATGTAGTTTTTCCAGTGTTAGGGAAGAAGCTTCTCAGTCCCAAAGAAGTCTCTAAATCATGAGAGATTTGAACAATAGAGTCAGATGATTCAGTGCAGGGTCAGACCTGGAAGACTAAAGAGAGGGATAATGTGATATTTAAAGTTGGGGAACCTGTGAGGACTCCAGAAAAGGGAGTGATAGGTGTTCTGATATCCCAGGGATGGGCCTGGTCGAAGAACCTAGATAAACAGCGGTAGGTTGAGTGTTTGGAGGGAGCTGATGGATAGGCAGCGGGAAGGGAAGAGGTAGAGCAGGGAAATTTCAAAAGTTCTGAAGGAACATCTGAGCTCTTGTGGGCTTGAATTTCTAAATCTTCTGAGGTTGTCCTCACCAAAAAAAAAGAGCAACATGGCTAGTATCATCGTCTCTGAATCCAGAGAAAGATGCACATCATTAGCGTTTACTAGATGTCTTTGTCTATGTGTCTGCCTGGAAAGTGCTCAGTCATGATGGTCAACAGTAGGTGCTATATACAGAATTAGTAACTGTGCCCTTTCTGGATGCAAAGGACCAGCCTTTCTTTAAGCGTCTTTGCTTAGGGACAGATACTCCTGGGCTCCTCTGTGGGGGCACAGTGCAAAGACCATTCCCAAGGCTATGCCCTGCATAATCATAGAATCATAAAGTATCAGGGTTGGAAGGGTCCTCAGGAGGTCATCTAGTCCAACATCCTGCTCAAAGCAGGACCAGTTCCCAACTAAATCATCCCAGCCAGGGCTTTGTCAAGCCTGACCTTAAAAACCTCTAAGGAAGGAGATTCTACCGTCTCCCTAGGTAACTCATTCCAGTGCTTCACCACCCTCTTAGTGAAGAAGTTTTTCCTAATATTCAACCTAAACTTCCCCCACTGCAACTTAAGATCATTACTCCTTGTTCTGTCATCTGGTACCACTGAGAACAGTCTAGATCCATCCTCTTTGGAACCCTCTTTCAGGTAGTTGAAAGCAGCTAGCAAATCCTCCCTCATTCTTCTCTTCTGCAGATTAAATAATCCCAGTTCCCTCAGCCTCACCTCATATATCATGTGTTCCAGCCCCCTAATCATTTTTGTTGCCCTCTGCTGGACTCTTTTCAATTTTTCCACATCCTTCTTGTAGTGTGGAGCCCAAAACTGGACACAGTACTCCAGATGAGGCCTCACCAATGCTGAATAGAGGGGAATGATCATGTCCTTCGATCTGCTGGCAATGCTTCTACGTATATAGCCCAAAATACTGTTAGCCTTCTTGGCAACAAGGGCACACTTTTGACTCATGTCCAGCTTCTCGTCCACTGTAACCCCTAGGTCCTTTTCTGCAGAACTTCTGCCTAGCCACCCAGTCCTTAGTTTGTAGCAGTTCATGGGATTCTTCCATCCTAAGTGCAGGACTCTGCACTTGTCCTTGTTGACGCTCATCAGATTTATTTTGGCTCAAACCTCTAATTTGTCTAGGTCCCTCTGTGTCCTATCTCTACCCTCCAGCGTATCTACCACTCCTCCCAGTTTAGTGTCATCTGCAGACTTGCTGAGGGTGCAATCCATGCCATCCTCTAGATCATTAATGAAGATATTGAACAAAATCAGCCCCTGGACTGACCCTTGAGGCACTTCGCTTGATACCGACTGCCAGCTGGACATGGAGCCATTGATTACTACTCATTGAGCCTCACGATCATCCAGCCCATACTTCTTTAACTTGCCAGCAAGAATATTGTGGGAGACTATCAAAAGCTTTGCTAAAGTCAAGGAATAACATGTCCACCGTTTTTCCCGATCCACAGAACCAGTTATCTACTCATAGAAGGCAATTAGATTAGTCAGGCATGACTTGCCCTTGGTGAATCCATGCTGACTGTTCCTGATCACTTTCCTCTCCCCTGCTTCAGAATTAGTTCCTTGAGGACCTGCTCTGTGATTTTTCCAGGGACTGAGATGAGACTGACTGGCCTGAAGTTCCCTGGATCCTCCTCCTTCCCTTTTTTAAAGGTGGGCACTACATTAGCCTTTTTCCAGTCATCCGGGACCTCCCCTAGTCACCATGAGTTTTCAAAGATAATGGCTGCTCCCATGCTGGATGTTGATAGTGGCCCCAAGTGGGGCATGGAGTAGAGGTGCTATAGCTCCAACTCCTCTCCCTCAAGGTACTGGCAAACAGTTGGCAGGCCTGACAGAGGGTGAGAGGAGATGCACAATGGTAGATCCAATAGGTCAGTAGCCTAGGGGTAAAAGTGATAGCTACTCTATTGTATGATGCTTCCTTCTTAACCCCTAACACGCAGCCACATACAGTACTCAATATTGGCCAAAACAGGATTCTAAGATATGATGAGCGACATTCCGGTCAAAATGTGTGTTCTTAGCTTCTGAAAACAGCACCAAAACTATTGAAAGCACATCTCTGTGTGAGGCTCGTCGAGGTAGATTCTGGGTTCTATGGCAAGATGATGTTTTTAGCACTGTAGCATTAAATTGTTATATGGTAAACAAACTGTAGCAATGATTATGTAGAGTAATTGTGGTGTTAGACCCTGCTAGCAAAAATAATCTTCTTATGCAAAATGTATATGATTAATAAAAGATAAGCATTTTTAATTCAGTTGTCCTTGCCCTTCCTAATCCTCCTCACTTTGCTTCGCTTTTCAGACAGTGCATTTTTGTAATCATTGAGAGGGGAAGGGATGCAAAGAGGGGGTTGACATGGTCAAAGCAATAGGCTGAGAACATGATCTTTGCAGCAGCATTCTGAATAGATATAAACAGGGTAATATTGCATTTGTCAAGGTCAGAGAGAAGGATGTTGTAGTAATCAAGAGTGCTTCAGCTGAGCGGATTAATAGGAAAGGCTGCATATTAGCGATATTAAGAATTGACTAGATTTAGACACAGCCTGGATGTGAGGACCTAGAGAGAAGTCTGAGTTGAAGATAATGCTTAGTGACAGGCTGGATGGTGGTCTGATTGAGAAAGGAGGCAGCGGGGAGAGCTTGGGAGGAGATCAGCTCAAGCTCAAAATGGCTAAATCGAGACCCTAGATATCCACAGGGAGATGTCAGAGAAACAGGCTGACATTTTAGTTTGGACAGAAGGAGAAAAGTCTGGAGTAGAGAAGTAGACCCAAGAGTCATCAGCGTAAGGATGGTAGTTGAATTTGTGTTTGTGGATGTGATACCTAGAGAGAGGCTGTAAAGGGAGAAGAGAAGGACCCAGGACAGAGCCCCACGGAGCACCACAGAAAGTTGGCGGATGGATGAAGAGGATCCTTTAACAGAGCAATTGAAGAGGTAGAAGGAGAACTGAAAAAGGACAGAATCACAGAAGCCAAGGAAGGATGAGGCTTCAAGAAGAGCACGGTCAAAGGTGGCAGACAAGTCGAAGAGAAGTAGGACAGGGTACTGGTTCTGAGCTTTAGCTAGGAAAAGGATATTGGAGACTTTGGCAAAAGCAGACTACAAGGGGAACAAACAAGGTTGGTATTGTGTATTGCTTTCTTCTTGCAGATGACTTGTCAGTTTACAAAAAATCTGTTTTGAAAACAAATGTTCCCCGGGGCTAAAAAGAATAAATAAGCAACAAGAAAGTGACCTGGTGACATTAAGCACAAAATAACTTTCTGCTTTCATGGCGCTGCTCCATAACCTATTGCAATCAATGGAAAGATTCCTATTGACTTCCATGGGCTTTGAATCAGGTCTCATATTCCTAGTCTTGTATTACAGGGGGATAATGACGCTAGCTTTTCATTCAATATTCTTTCAGTAACATCACTGGTCCATGTAGGCATTTTGTTTGCCTTTAAAATATTGCCACCATGTGTTATGGTAAATAAATACTTTTTGGAGTCCTGATCGGGTTGTCCTTACCCACTGAAGTCAGTGGTAGTTTTGCTCAAGTATTTCACTTACATTAAGACTGTAGGATGGAGCCATATAACAGGATAGCTACTTAATGGAATAGGGGCTCTCCAGCCTTTGTTATATGAAAAGCCATCATCTGCCAATAGTTACCAGACTGTGGTTTCTAATATACCACAATGTTCCCCTATATGTAGAAAAGGAAATATCCCCAGGCACTTAGAATATGACTGTGTGATAAATGCTGGCAACTGCTGACTTCTCAACTATTTACAGTAAGCAAAAAGAACTAAGTATGAAAAACAATCAATAACTGTCCTACTACTTCTAAGATGTAACAGAGCAGGCATTGTATGTTATTCGAGGCTAATGGCTAGAGGACCCCTTAGGCTGGAGTTCCCATAGGAGCCCCAGAGATATGGGTATTCAACTTCCATTGAATGTCAATGGGATTTGTGTGCCTAACTCCCGTAAGCGCTTTAGAAAAATCACATTCTTAATGATGCAGGATACTATGCATTTAAACCCCTTGTCCTCTTTGACAGTTAAACTAGAGAAACTGGTGTGGTTGGTTTTTTGTGTTTTTTTTTTTTTTTCAATAACCAAATGATATCTAATCAACATGCAATGGACCTAATCCTGGTTCCATTGACGTCTGTGGGAAAACGGTTGTGACTTCAACAGGAACTGAATTTGGCCCATTAACTGTTGAAGTAAATGTAATCTAAGGGCTAAATTCTGTCCTTGATCTGCTCTCCCAAGCCCCATTGATCTCAATGAGAGTTGTAGGCATGGATTGAGGGCAAGGTAAGGGCTGGAGCATGTCACTTGTCCCATTGAAAGTCCACTTCCCTAAAAACACTGTCAGGGTCCCTGGAAAGTATAATTATAACTAGTAATGAATACTAAGAATTATATGGATCCACGTCTATGGTGTCTTCCATAAAACAGATTAAGATACCGTCCTTGCCTTGAAGCGCTGATGGTGGAGCAGGTAAAACCCTGGCTATAATTCAAAAAAGGAAGAGTGGGTGTAGAAGCCATTGGCAAGGAAACATATAGAAAAGGAGACCCACAGGGAAGAACTGGGATTAAAAGAGAGATGTGGAGGAGAAGAAAGGAAGCATTTGGCAGATGAGAAATGGAGAGATTTTGTTTTCCAGGCATAGCCCCTGATACAGCAATAAGCTCTGTGTGTCTATGCAGAGCCCCACTGAGAACAATAGATGCAATGTGGACGCAAGGGTTGAGTCATCTGAGGCTCACTGTAAACCCAAAACCAGTAGGGGGCAACAAGAAAGAAGGCACAGTGCTGAGAAGAGAAGGCGGTGAAAGGAGGAGGAGGAGAAGTAGGAGAAAATGGAAGGGAAGTTGCAGACAGAGCTTGTGTAGGACTTGACATGTAAGTGTGGTTAATTGGAGTTTGAGGCAGTAAAGCGAGGAAAAGGTGAGGAGTGACACAGTCCACACGCAGTGGAGAAGGAAGATGCTTATGTTAGCTATAATCTAAATGTGAGGAATCATCCAGGGCTGGGTGAAAATTTTCTGCGGTGCCTCGTGGGAGTTATAGCGGGGATGCCTCATGGTTCTTTTCTCTGTAGGTTGGGCTCCCCAGCCAAACTTTATCTGCTATGATGCCATCACCAAAAGGGGAGACCGTGGCACATCACTGGAGATATAGGCTGACCAGGGAGTCTGGCCTATAGAGGAGAATAGGCACATGAGGCAACCCAGCTACAACTCCCATGAGGCACTGTGGTAACATTTCCAAATTGAAATATTTTAGGTTTTAGTTTTTCATTGACAAGTCCACATTTTTATGTGGTGGGGGGAGAAAAAGTCCCATTTTTGAACCAGCCCTGGGATCATCCTGTTCTTGTCCAGACAACTAATAAAATCCTTGGAAGGTACAGGAAAACTTTTGTAACAAAGTTCTGGGGATTGTAGTGTTTTCTAAGGTTTTACAATTGGCACAAATATGTTCCGTCTGTGAAACAATGGCTTGTCTAGGGGAATAACACGAGGGATGCAATAAAAATAGTCATTCTTTGCTATTGTTCTATTTTAATATACCTGCAAGACTTTTAAGATTATGATCTTAGAGAAAATAGAAATTAAAACACCCAATGTACCAATATTTTTGCATGTAAATATCTTGTCTACAATTGCACTGTGATTCAGTTTTTAAAATGGATTTCTGTTTATGAGATGTTTAAAGTCATGTAATGCTACATTAACCAAATAACAAATTAATATCTGTTCACTGCAGAAACAATGACATATTCCATACAACTCCAAACACCATGTAGGAAACGCAGCTGAAGATTTGGTTACAAACTGACTAAGAAAATCTTTAATGGGCCTTAAATGATGACTGTATTACTGAAGGTTTGGAAACTGAATTGGGGGGTAAGCATCCTAAAAATCAGGTGCTTATTGAACTACAGTATTTACTTAGCACTTCAGTACCACAGTGGTAAGTATATATAGTGCAAGTAATGATATCTGTTGGAAATCTTTTAAGCGGATATACTTGTATAGAAAATACCGAAGGAAAACAGCACATAACTAGGTAATGTTATCTAGATATGTACAGAATTTGGAAGCTTTGTTATGGCAACATCGACAGCTCCGAAAAGTCTATTTAATAAAAGAAAGGGGGAAAGAGCATCATCCGATGATACAAAAGACATAGGCAGATGTGTTTTTCTTATCAATGAGGGTGCAACTTGCCCCTGTGAAGAGGGTCAGCACAAGTCTAATGCACCAATTAGATCCCTGTTAAGCTCTTATTTGAGGATCTTAGTGTTGCACTGGCCCTAGGCATATGGGTGAATCTCACCCTAATTTTTTACATCAACACTCAAGATACGTGCTTACAACAGGAGATCACTGCAAAGTAGGCACTTGGAAATGTGTCTGTATTTGATGCAAACATTTATATATGGTTGTCTGAACTTCTTTAAGACTCCTGTTGTTGGATGTTGAACGAAGTAGAGCTAACTTATCAGGATGAAAGATCGTTTCTGCATATTTTTTAATTAAATTGAATATGGTGCTTTGATTTAGTGTGTGTGGATTTGCGTCTCATACTCCACCCGCCCCCCCCCCCACATCTGAACTTCGAGTTAGAGGAAACACAAAATCTTCACATCAACACCAGTTAACACAACTACATTTTTTCCTGGTTTTGAGTAAAAACTGAGAATTTTGTAAATTTTCAGGGCAAGAACCCTCAGCAAATACTTTTGTGAACATAGTCTGGCATTTTAAGTTGGTAGGAAAATCAGAAAAGAGTCAAATTTTGGGTCATGCTTTTTATGAATATATCATTTATAAAGGGTTAATAGATGTTTTCAAGTACATAAAAGGTTGTTACAAGGAGGAGGGCAATTTTTTTTTTCTTCTGAGAATAGGACAAACAATGAGCTTTACATTGCAGCAAGGGTGGTTTAGGTTGGACATTCCTAACTGTCAGGGTGGTTGAGCACTAGAATAAATTGCCTAGGGAGGTTGTGGAATCTCCATCATTGGAGATTTTTAAGAGCAGGTTGGGCAAACGCCTGTCAGCGATGGTCTAGATAATACTTATCCTGCCATGAGTCCAGGGAACTGGACTAGATGACCTCTCGAGATCCCTTCCAGTCTATGATTCTATGTTGGAATCTATACCAATCAACTATTAAAACAGGTCATTTTGTTGCTTATAACTGTGTATAACATCTTCTGTTCATGTGCTTACCTGCATACTAGTTATGTCTGTAACATGCTTATAATATGCTTTATTAACCCTTTATAAATGAAATCTTAATATAAAGCATGACAGTGTTCTGTGTGGTTTCAGATTTTGTTGCAAACCCATCAGGCAGTTCCACTACAGTTACCATTTTCCACTCAGCACAGCTTTGTTTTTCCTTTGGTCCAGTAATACTGAGGAAACTACCAGTGGAGCTCATAGACAATGCAAGTATTTCATCACTCAGAATAAATTATTGTGGTAGTAAATATCCAGGTGTTATGTATTCTGACATTCAGGTAAATTATGTGTATGCTCCAATGAGGCTTTTTTCTTTGGGGTTACTTCTCAGAGTACTTCACAATTTGATAGAGAGTGAGTACCAGAAAAGGAATTGAGTGAGCTCCTGGGGGTCTTTTCAATGATGTGGGATTTGATCCAATACTGAAAGACACAAATCATGACAATGTGTATTGGAAACTTAGAATCCTTATCAAAAGTCATTGGCCATCATTCATCAAAAGTATGCCATGAAAGTTTTCTTACAACAGTCAAGTTTAATTATCAGACATATGTACCCTTAAATAATGTCAGCACCAGCAAACTTTACATATATATTTGTATAACTAATCAGTGTGTAGGTCATTCCTCAAAGAAGCTACTTCAGGTACAGTTAATGTCTGATGTGTGAACAGGAAGTTGAAGGGTGGTTTTAGTTGTCCCATTAAGATATTTAAAATAAATAGGCTGTGGATTGAGCATTGTATGAAAACAGAGATAATTTATTCCTTTTGTTGTTAAAGCAATGGCTTATAGAAAAGAGAAAAGCTTCAGTTGTGCCTGATTTTTCTCTTTATTGATGGGGAAAATTTGCTTTGGCTTCTTTCATCCTTTTCTCCTGATATTTGTAGGGATAAACTGCATATTAGTTTGGAATGAGAAGTTCTAACTTATGGCTCAACATTCTGCAGTCTTGCTGAGAATAATGACTTTTCATGACATCATTAACAAAAATGACCCTGAACAGGAAAGTTAAAAAGGAAGCAAAGAAAACAGACGACTGACTCACCTCCTCTTTCCATCTTTTGTTGCAGCCTTTGTTGCCTCAAGGCATTTATGCGGCAGTACAGTGTCTTCAGCACTTCAAGGACAAATCTCAGCACTGAACTTCTGTTGTCATTTTCGTTTGTTCTGAATGTCTTTATTATACTGAATTCAAGAGCTGGCATTTGTTTCTTTTTAACGGCATCTTTGGTTTAGGCATTAAACTGCATCAAAACAAACCTCTGCTCTAGTTAAAACAAAGTATTTTTTTACCTCTAAACTCTTTCATTCCTCCCTGCCCCCAATGCCATTGGAAGAGGTTATGGCAACAAAGCTCCCTGCTTTGGAAAATGTAACATGGCAATGTGAACATTTTATTGAGCTTTTCAATGAGTTGTTGGCAAGCCTGTTTGAATAAAACAAAAACTGTCAACCTTTACCCCAAAACCAGAATCAAGGTTTTTTTGGAGATTCAGAAAATTGTCTAGAATTATTTTTAACATCCATCCTGCCCTCAGCACTCATTGGACTTCAGTCCAATGGAATGGAAACACAAATATCTGAATAATGCATCCCGTAGGGCATCTTGGAACAAGAATTGTACTGGAAGTTGTATATGAAATCTTGTAACAGTGTTTGCCAGACGCTGGGAATAAGCAACAAGAAATGGATCACTTGATTACCTGTTCCGTTCATTTCCTCTGAAGCACCTGGCATTGGCCACTGTTGGAAGACAAGATACTGGGCTAGATGGACCTTTGGTCTGACCCAGTATGGCTGTTCTTATGTTCACTTTCAGCCCACTTTTTGTGACTTCATAGGTAAGATCTATAACAGGTATAAATCAAACAGCTTAATTAATTTCAATGGAGTGATGCTGGGATAGCAGCTGAGACTCTGGCCCAAGAGTTTCAGTATGGGTCTATCTTTCTTAGGCACTTCTTAGAGCTATTCCATGGGAAATTCTGATATTTGGACATCTCCTTTTATCCTGAATTGGAACAAAAAGTCAATTTCTAAATTTCTTGCAAAGCAAAATTGTTTCAGAAATATTGAAGTGACCTTATTGAAAGATTTCATTGTGATAAGTTTGAAGTGCTCTCTAGCTATATAATATAAAAGTCAAAACGATAAAGTCCAAAATGAGGATCTTTGACCAAATCAAAACTAAGCTCTTCAATAAATTTTTGTCAAAAATTTTGACAGAATTGATACATTCCTGGGAAACCTTTTAATTACGTTGAATCAACACTTTCTGATATAAAATGGTTCCATGGGGAAATGTTCTACCAGCTCTGCTACATTTATACCCCATCCCCCCATCACAGTCACATCTGAGCACCTTATAATCTTATGTATTCTCATAGCATCCCTGTGAGGCAGGACAGTGCTGTTATCCCTGCTTTAGAGATGCGGAATTGAGGCACAGAGAGACTAAGTGATTTACCCAATGGCACACAGAAATGTGTGGCGAAGCAGGGAATTGAAACCACATCCCAGGCTAACACCCTTTCCTTTGGACTATCCTTCCTTTCTGTACTAGATATGAGCCAGCAACATAACCCTGGATCTTGACCTGCCCCACCACCAAACTGGCAAGTATTTCAGACTGGGATCAAGATTTCTGTCCATAAGAGCAAACCACTATTATTATTGGGACACACCATGAGAAGCTATTTGGAATTGCACATGCTCAGGCTGGCATTTGGCTTATTATTTAGTCGTCATTTTGTGTTTTCCATATTTCTGGCTTAACCAGATACAGTGTTTTCTCTTCTTCCTGTGACAAAACAGTTGGCCCCTTCACCAGCCAGGTGATATGAAAGACAGCTGTTTGGAAATCATAGTGCTAGGTGTTAGGCACATTTCTGTGACTGGTCCAGGTAATGAATTTAGAGTGAATTTTCCCCCAAGTGGATGTGATTTCATCACATTACAAGAAGAACAAAATATTTTTAAGGGAATTTTTGTAATAGAAGATCAGAAGGAATCCAACATTCTGCCATAGAAGAATTAGTTTTGTTTACATTCTTCCAGTTCTTTAATTTTGTAGAATTTCCTTCAGCAACAATATCTCATGGGTCAAGGACAAAGGAAGACTCTGTAGCGCTCAAGAGGCCACCAAAGGATTTACAGATTTATTAACTGCTCTTAAAACGTGGTATTAATGACACATGTATTTGGGGTATGATATTTATTCAAAAATTGCTTTTTGGTTTCAGAAGCAATAGAAATAAGGAATGGTTATTTATAGAGTTTTCTCTTTCTTTGGTGAATACATTTTACATATAAAAGTGATGCACAGATAAAGACTGCTGATTTGCAGTTTGGACATTGTTAATGAAAGCTGTCGATTAGAGCCTCATTATAACACAGACCCCGCCCCTTAAGCTTTTCTGTTAATACAAACTGCACCATGATTTAAGGCTCTTGATCACTAATCATCACAGGTCCTGTCACACACCACTAATCTCCACGGCCTGAAAGATGTTGGGAATACCAAGTGTCTGTACATCAGAGTAATTTTAAGTTTCTCTCTCATAATGAATGGAAATTGATTCAATCTCTTCTGGGATTTACTCCAAGTGTAGATGTTAAAGCAGAACTTTAACACATATACAAAATGCACGCTCCTGGAGCAAGTATAACTTTAATTTAATTAATATTCCTAACATTTCCCTTTCCTCCCTAAAAGGAACTTGTTAGGTGGTAAATCATACAGGATTCTGATGTTTGATAGTTTTTAAAATGTTTTATTTGCTATTAGGTATTATAGGAAACCCAACATGATGCAGTCATTTCATACAGCTTCTTCTGGCCAGCAAGGGTCAAGTTCAGAATTTTAATTCTGAAAGTAGTTAATTTCATGGTGATTGTAAATATCTGACAAGAGGAGAAGATGCCTATTGTAATGGTTGACCAAAGTCTTCTGTTACAAGTCAGAGAACACCTTAAGCACTATTGATAGACTTAGGCACGAATTATATCCATGTTGGAGAAAGAACTTACACGGCCTTCCTGGAGAAGCAGAAAGGAAAGAAAATGATTAAAGAAGTAGATCAAGGTGGAAAAAATATTTTAACACTGCAGCCCAGATACTCAAAGGTATCTAACGGACTGTTGCCACATATGTCTATAGAACTCCTTTCAAACAAGGATCTAAGAGTACTTCAAACATTCATTAATTGAAGATTCACAACACTTCTGTGAGGTAGTTGTTGTTCTTCCTATTTTTAGATCTCAGTGGGAAATAGGTTTCCTGTCCCACAAAAACTGAGACTTCAAAAATATTTCTTGTTCAACATTGGGACAAAACTGACACGTTTTGAAAATTTCATGAAAAAACATGAGAGAAAGAGACATTAACCCCAGAACACCTAATTCAGAGCAGGGGCTTGACTCTAGGTCTCCCACATCCTAGATGAGTGCCCTAACCATTGCTTATTCTGGGGTGAGTTTGTCTATCTGTCTTTCTCTCAATTATTTTGAAAGGTCTTGCTTTCATTTTGCATTGGAATGAAAACAATTTTTGAAACCTCAGTTTTTCATAAAACAGAAATCTTTTTTTCTGACCAACCGTAATTTAGAGTTTTAGCCTCAGGCAAGACAAGTGGTACTTACCTAAATGACTGACCGACAACTAATTCAAAATGATCTAATCCATATTGATCACATATAGAAGCATTGGTACAGGGTTATTCCTGGAGCTGGGTAGGAAATGGTTTTCCTGTCCTGGGTGAATTTTCAAGATTTTGAAAATTTTCTTTTCCCACATTAAGACAAAATATTAAAATCTCAAACTTTCATGAATAGAAAAAAATGTAGATTGGAGCAATTGAAATATGCTGATTTTGGCCTTTTTTATCCTTAACTAAAATTTCTAAACAAAAAGTAGTTTCTACCCAAAAAACCAGAAATTTTGCGTTTTGAAAATGCCACAGTGGGACTTTATGTCAATTTTCAAGTTTATTTTCGAAAAAGCTTTGAAACAGGAAACTTGTCAAAACCCAACATTTCAGTTTCAGCAAATTGCCATTTTCTGCTGATAAAAGGTTTTGTGGAAAAATTCCCTACTAGCTCTAGTTAGAACTGTATGGCATGCTGGCAGGAAAACAGTCTGCCAGTGGCAGTGCCAGCAAGGCAAGACTAGGGAACAGGGAAAACTAGTTTTCTTTTACCAGATCAACAATATCAATGACTAATAAACCTCAGCTAGCTAACTGTCCTCTTCTAATGCGTATCTGGCTATACTGATATTTCTGCCTGCGATCAACTGCAGATGTAAGAGAAAGCAGGCACAATTTTATGATGAAAACAATGCCTGCAAAAAGGGAAGCTGGGCCTTTGGAAGTGGAGCTCATAATGTGCATGCACTGGTCAAAGTTTATTTCCCAGTCTTCTGAACACCTGGGTCATTATTTGCTCAGGAGAAATTGTCTTTCTGCTGAATCATCAATCCCACTCCTTGCCATGTGGAGTTTTTGGTATTTCTTGCAGGCTTCCTATCCAAATTCAAACCCTGCTTTACTTGTGCAAATTGGATTTAATTGGGCCATAGCATAAGGATATTTGGCTGGAAGTCCTAAAGAAACTAATTGGGAAACAATCTTGTGGCTTCTTTGGTCTTTTTAGATGCATCCGTCCACTGCAGTCAGCTGGCTGACCAGATCAAAGCCATCAGAAGATTAAAGATTAATATTATATATACAGATTTTTAGGCAATTACGCTTCAAACCAAGGGTTTGGGACTAGGTTTTATAACAAGTCTGGACCTCTGAGATTTTTTAAGGGGAGAGGATTTGGTTACCTTTTTGGTTTTTATTTAGTGTTTTTTAACTATTTATTCTTCTGCAATTCCAACTTCTAGGACCAAATGATAACAAAAATTAACCAGCAACCCTCTCTTCCTCCCCCCCCCCCCAATATAGTAATCTATAAAAATTAAGAAATGTCAATTCCAATGAAAAATGTACTTGCAATATGACAAGGGCTGCTGGTTTATGTTAATTCACCAGATCAGGCCATTAAAGTCTCTGCCCCTCAGTTTGATGTAGTTACTTCACTATGAGACAATATAATTTCTGTGCTCTGAACACATTAGAATTTAATTAGTACTGGCACAGAATAGTACCACCTTGAGTAAAAGAGAGACTAAATTGCTTCGTTTCTGGCATGGAAAATCAATGCACCTTCCATTCAAACTTGATTTTCATTTAATTATGCTTCTAAATGGATTTACAGGAGTCTATTTAGGATTATAATATAGCTATCACATTAAAAATTAAAATACCGCCAAGACTGGATCATTTATCCAGGTTTCAAAGAAACTTTGTCTCATCGTGATTATGGGATCTGTTCTTCCATTAGGTTCATGTACTTCTCACTCCTTTCAATGGAAGTGATGCTCATGCATTGGCACTGGACTATACCACTGAAGTCTCCAGCTGCAGAAAGATTACTCTTTATCTTTTCTCTGTTTCTCAGAAAATGTCAGAATAAATTGAGCCTGATTTTGTATTCTTCAGATTCCTGTATAGGGGTGGTGGATGCAGGGTAACACAAGGGGACTCTACACTATCTTTGGCCATTCAGTGGCAACTGTGAGCCTGTTTGCTCTCCGCCACCAGTATTAGAGTAGCTTCAGGGCTCCTCTAATTTGTTATGGTCTTCTATACATAGGCGCTAATGGGCCCTGGGAATTATACAGTGTGTTCTCTCCATACCCCCTTCTGGCTCTGGTCATAGCACTCACTTGAGCAGAGCCAGTTATCCTGCACTGTGGGGTTTATTGAATGACGGGAAGGATAAAATCATTGTTTTCATTGTGAAGAAATCCAGGATTGAAATGGACATTTCTGTGATTCGAATTCTTTGGCTCACAGAGGTGAAGGCTAATGACACTGTGATGAACTGCACCCCTGTACTTACACACAGCTGTTTTAATCTTTGTGCAAAACATGCCTTGTGAGGAATCATTAGAAAACTAATAGCTTGCTGGTCAATACTATCATGATGAAATTTATGTAGCAGCATTATATAAGCTGAAATCATGACTAAAGTATGCTTACCAGACAAATCTGGGGAGAGGGTAAACCTGTTTCTCAAAGACAAAGGATAAGCTGCTGCCTCTAGACAACTGTCATCAAAGCCGATGGGCAATCACTTCTCAGGTGGCCATTCTTTGGCAAGGAATGGGGCAGGGCCAAACAGATCTGCTTTCTTAGCAACCAACCGCAAGTATCCCTTTTAAACACCAGGCTCCTTGAAGACAACTTCACACCAGGAATGAACTTTACCTAGGGGTACCCTCCAGAAAATACATTTCAAAGAGTGACTGAACTATGAAAATGAGGGGCAAACCACACCAAGTTCTCTCCCTGTCCATCTCTCTCCTTTTAACCTATGAAGCCAAACAACCTATGGACTTTAGGAGAGCTCCCAACCTGAAATTTGGTCAGCCTTGTTACAGGGAGCATATGGTAAGAATTTATCTTGAACCAAGTCTAGCTTGGCACGTTTTAGTCCTAGGCAGCGTGTTATCTTTATTTCTCTTGTAACCGTTTCAGACTTTAATGCCTTATATTTGTGCTCACTTGAAACCTCTCTCTTTGTGGTTAAGTAAATTTGTTAATTAAAAGCTAGTCCAATGTTGTCTTTAAATGGAACTGCGTGGGTAACTCCATTTATGGTAGCAAACTGTTGTATATTGATCCCTTAAATGAGGCCTGTTGTCCATCTAACCTGGACTGTCCAGGACAGGGCTGGACTGTGCAGAACGCATGTTTTGGGGGGAAATCTGGGAATGTGTTGGGGTCACCCTGCAGCTGGTAACCAAGGCTGGTGGAAGCCAGTGTGTGACTGACGTGTGGCTAGCAGGCTGCAGCTATACACAGACACTCAGGGTGTGACCTGAATGCTGGAAGGCTGTTTGTAAGTGGCCCCAGTGGAAGCTACAGAAACAAAGCGTTGTGAGGCACCCATGTTTGCAGGGCAAGGGTGACATAGTCCCTCACTGGTCTGGATTGCACCCCAGAATGCCATAGAGCTTAACTAACCCACCATCACAGCTTGTCCATTAGATGTACATGACCCAACTCTGTTCTCATTTATAGCTGCCTAAGTCCCAGTAAGAGTTGCGGACATATTACTGAGAGCAGGATTGTGCCCCGTGCTTCTGCTGCTTGAATCTCAATTATATCCACCCTCAGATCGTGTTTTTGAAGCTCATGTAGCAATGACACGAGCTCTGTTCCATACCTTTTTATACAGTTGGTGTCCTTTTAAAGCTCACCTGGTTTACAAGAGAGACTGTCGTCCCTCCCCCGCCTCCCACCATCCCAATTCCAAAAGAGCCAAACAGAATACAACTCACAGGGCCAGAAATTCCCCACAGGGCAAATGGCCTTGTAAATGCCTCTTTTGAAACCTACTGGTTGTTCTGTATTTTCTGAACTATTTCACATCAGCCACATTCATTTCTGATTTCGCTACTTTCACCTGCAGTTGGAGGACGTTCCGCTGCTACATATTTTAATTAAGTCTCACTGGAACACGGTTGTTTTTCAGTCTTCGGGTGTCAAACTGAGTTGTATTCCTACCCATGAGCAAACTTATAGCATTGGGGCTAATCAAATAAGAAATAAAAACTTATTTAATACTCAAATACATATTTTCCAGGATAGTCTTCTAATTCCTAAGGTGCTTATAATGCTGTTTCCCATTATATTTCATTTGCCCCCTGCTGCTGCAATTTATATTTCAAAGCAACAGTGTAACAAAAGAAGAAAGGAAAACATACACGGAAAAGCAATCTTCTAATAAATTTGGTACTGCACAAAAAAACTCCATTAATTTGGCTTAAAAATATATTGTTATAAATGCCTGCAGAAAACCTGGGGGCCTGTTATTCGGTTATTGAAAATTGTTAAGTCTTTAGATGCCATATTTTTTTCCCATTTGGCAGTCAATCAGCAGAGAAGCAAAACTCAAGGGAAAAAAACCACACATACCCTAATCTCATTTGCATGGAGCACAATGTGTAATGTCAACTATTGCTGATCATGCCAATTGCCTCATTAAAAGGAAAAAGTAAATGTTTAAAACTTTTGGACTGCTTCCTTTTAAGGTTCCCTTTTAATCTTATCTGAAATCCATGGATCAATGAATGGATAAATGATATGTGAAAGTGACGGTTTATAATTGCTTGGGTAAAAGACAGAAAATGGGTACAGACTATTAAGGGCCAGATTCTGATATATTTACTCATTTGTAGATCTTACTCCCAAATGAGTCCATTATACTTCAGTTGATCTATTTGTGGACTAATATGCCACTAACTTGTATAGGGTATTGGAATCTGTCTCTAAAGTAGATACAAACCCAATTTCTTTCCATATTTCCAGTCTGAATAATTGTATACAATTAAAGTAAATAAATGGACAGTTGAACAGGTGACTGGTGTAGGCTGTTGAGTTTCCAACACTTCAAATTCATTAATTGATCCATAGATATTTTTTTTAAGAGCAGAAGGGATGACTGTGATCAGCTAGTCTGACCTCCTATATGACACAGGTCAGAGAATTTTACTAGGTAATTCTTACATGAAATGGTATGTAAGTAAGAATAGGTTACAAAAATTGCTGGTGAAAAGGATAGAATTAGTAGTTCTGTAAAATGAAGGGATACAACCCACTTGTAAAAATGCTTTTCTGGCTGTACAATATTATTTTCTATTATTTGGTTGCAAAGATAATTATTATCCCAAACAGACTCCTAGTTTTCTGAAGCTTCAGCATAAACTCCCTTGTATTTCTCTCTTGGTAACAAGTTGCTTCATTGTGTACTCACCTTGTACAGGGAAAAGTATATCACAGGATCACATTTTCTGTTTTGTTTTTGTTTTTCCTTTTAAAAATATCCAAACAAACCTAGGAAATTCCATTTTAAAAAAATTATATATTCATCAAGATTGCAGAGTGAAACAGTGCTCCCTGGGCATAGAAATTATTATTATTAGAATTAATCAGAATTTTTCCAAAGGAATGTTTTTTCCATTGGAAATATTGATATGTTGAAAGTGAAATGTTATGTGAAATTGGGTCAATTTCAAAGAAATTTTGTTTTGGGGAGAAAAATGAAGATGATGTGTTTTAATAAGGTCAAAATGTTTGATTTCAATTTTTAACATTTTATTAACAGAATGTTTTGATTTCTCTAGTCATTGAGAGCTTTATTTCATATTGATTTTTTTAATTAAAATGTTCAGTTAAGGGCTCCTCATATGCTTAGGTACTTTGGCGAACTGTGCCCAGGCTGGTAAATGTGGCAGCGGTCCTTTATAATGAATAGCGTGTTATCATGGAATCTGGCTGTATCATAATGCATGTGTACAAGGGGCAGAGTTAAGACTGCTCAAGCAATCTAATAGTTGCATTTCATGACATTTTAGTGCTTTACCTTGCAACTCTAACAAGCTTTTAACATTGCTTTTTAGTAAGGAATAGGCTTGGGAAAAAAGCTATACTTTCCTAGGTCTGTGTAAATTATTTCCTTGCTCTACAGCAATAGACCATTAACAAAATGTGTGTGAAAAGCTTTCCTCTAGAGTTTTAATCCGAGAATACAATACTTGATTGCTCCCTTTGCTTCCCTTGTGATTGAATCTCCTTTAGGACCTGTGGATCAAGTCTTTGAAGGATGAGAACTGGACTCAAGTTTTAAGTAACGGATTGAGAGACATGATGAAAGCAAGGAATAGAGGTTGAGACCTTAATTAAAACTGTTACATTTCAGGGAGATATTGATGAATAAGGAGATGCTAGGGGCTAAAAAGTGGCCATAAATGTTTTTCAGTGCCCACTTGTACAGTGACACAGCTAATGCTGGGTTTTATTATTTGGTTCTGCCTTGTTAATATGTGATAAGCACACCTCAAAAGGTTTAGAGCTATTGTTGAGGTAGCACTCATGTATTGCAGAGATGGGCAGTCACAGAAGAACCTAGATGCGTGGATATATACTGGAAGAACAAAAGCTTATCTGATCCCATTTTTTGAGGTTTTCTAATACTCCATGATCCTGCAGAACCACTCTGATTCCTTCCACTTTATGGTGCCCCCAACACCACCCTTCTGGGGAGAGTTCCTCTGATGCATCTGAAGATCTCATTGCAAGTTCTGGCAGCATCTGCTCAGCTGCAGCCATTGCTTTGTTCAGCTTTTGCATACTCGGGGGCTATACCTATAGTTTGTATTCACCGGCACCTGGGGTCTGACAGGAGCTACCAGACTCTGCCATGAGATCTTGAAAGGAGGGGAAGAAAGATGTAGGCACGCCCTGTTTGAGGGCTTCTGAATTTAATTGGGGTGTTCTGGGTTGGGAAGACCTCGAGTGCTGCAATTTGGCCTTGGAGACTACAACTCCCATGATACTTTGGGGAAGAGAGAGACTTCCACCTCCAGGTGTCAGAGGAGCCTCATTTTGGCGGCAGAGGCAATATGTGGTGGGCTCCATTTTTTTGGAGGGAGGTACAGCTAATACAAAGGAAAAAGTAGCTGCTGAGTGACTGGAAGTCTTCTCTGAGCTCCATCCAAGTGGGATGCCAGCCTGCTGGTGCCATCCCCTGTTCTGACTCGACAGCTGTTACCGGTCCCCTGGTCAGGGGACGGGGGTTGCTTTGTGGAGCTATTTCTAAGCTAGGAGCTACTACTAAATTATAGATACAAAACCAGAGACTGTTGGTGCTTTGACCACACAGGGAGCCAAGAAGGCTATTGCTGGGCTTCATGGGAGCTAAGGCAAAGGCTGTTGCTGTAACCAGAACTGGTTGAAGTTGGCATGCAGTGAAAGCAGTGGGAGTAACAAGTCTTTTGTTTGGGAAAGTGCTTTCCAGGGAAAGGGGATAGCAAAGAGACTTTATGTGGTTTCCATGAGTCTGAGAAGAGAAGTGGTCTTGTTGTCTAGCCAGCATCCAGAGTTACCGATCTCTGGCTATAACTACTCCCTTTTTCACAGGGGTTGTGCAGCTTGGATTGATTCCCAAGTTACAGTCGGTCTACCCCTTGTTGACTTGAACTACTTCACCAGACCAGCAGAGTCCCAGGCTTCTGAATTCTGGAATTAAAAGGAGTGCACACGCAGGGGTGTGGTAACTGGTAGTGATGGTGCAGATGTAAGCTGGTTACATTTCCTTTACTACCGTGAATGACATTTGTTAATTGACTTTATTCAAGCTCACCCTACTAACTTGAAGTGGTTGTGGCATTTTAATTAGTCTCAGTCTGTTATATCCTGTTTTTCTGAGTTGTGAAGTAAAGGTACGTTACACTCTTAGATTAGAGTTGTTTTCTGTATAGAGTTTATAACTGGTATTTCTGGGTTAAACCCATTGCATGGATTAGCTCAGTTTATTCCTGGAGGTTCCCAGTCAAGTGGGGGCATCACCAACATGAATTTCCTTTTAAGTAAAAGGACTGCAGCAGAAGGATGGCTTGAGGATTCCCACTTATCCAGCATCACCACTGGACTATTCAGGATCTCCTTTACTGTTGGTGATAATCAGGCACCCTGGCATGCAGGTGTGTGTTGCTTGCTGCTGAGTAACTCAGGAAGTAAAGGGAAGTTACAAAAGAGTATGAGTATTTCAGAATAAGTTAAATGGGAGTCTGATTGAAATCAGACAGGACTTGAGGAAAAGCTCAGAATTGACTTGGTTTAGGGGATGATTCAAATTTGGGGCCAGTTCCTCTTTATGATCCACTTCTCCCCAGGGAGGACAGAGTATTTTTTGATCAAACCTCTCCAACAGACAGAATCTACAATTCATTATAATAAAACATTGGGCCTGGTTCCTCCCATGGGCACATGGACATGCACTTTTCTCTGTACCTCCACTTCTGTGCCTACAGGGGTAGCTGTGCCAAAGCCATCCTAGGAGACAGGCTAGAGCATTCTATGACCTCAAGCATCCAGGTCTCACCAATACCCAGACAGGGCTGGCCTACCTAAGTTTTGTGGTTATTTCACATGGTTCCAGGCCCCTGGTGAAGTTGTAAACAGCTTGTTTCATTGTGCTCCACACCAAGAAGATTTACTGCTGCCTGATGACCGAATCACCGGGAATAAATCTGTCCCATTTGTCTTATACACCCCAAAATCATGAGGCATCTCATGCCATGAGATCTCATCGTTCCTCATGAGAAAGTCCACTTTGCTCAAAGTTTGAGAGGCATGCGATACCTAATGGGACTTAGATTATTTGAAATTGACAGTCCCACTTGTGGGTTTCTTTGGGTTGGAGAGGAGTTGGTTACCTACTTTGGGAACTTATCTGCTAAATTGGTTCCAGTTTTCTCAGAAGTATCTGGATTAAATGTGATAAGAATTGATGAACTGTATGAGAGAATCCCTCAAGGCTATCAGATACTCTACTGCTGGGAGGGGGAATCTCAGCTCACACTCCAGCTCTGTTTAATCTCTTAAATGATACTGCAGAGATGGCTTTGGGTATGCAGTCTTATTTCAAATCATTTTTTTAATAGGTCATGTCCTTTGAAGAATGATATTAAGATTTTCTTTTTAACACAGTTCAGTCCTTAAAGGCCTCTTTCCACAAATGTGCTAGTAATCCCTGGATGGATTAAATCTTCTACACACATGGCTGACACCATCATTGTTTTAAGTACTGCACTCTCAATGTCTTTTTCAGCATCACTAGTTGTTTGTGAGCTCTTGAAATGTACTTTTGGCAGCAAAATATCCGGGGTCTGGGTATCAGTCAAAGGAGATTTTTTTTAGATTATCAGCCATTTTATGCAGATAGTAGATTAGGGTTTAATTGTTAAGAATGCATGTCAGACACATTTTTGAGTGGCTGGCAAAGTTAGGTGAACAAGCCACTTGAAGACTATGAATTTAGTGCTTGTTGTCTGCCAGGCTCCCACTTTATCACAGACTTAAATGCCCCAGCTGAGCAGATTACATGTTGATCCTACAAAAAATACATGCAGTGACGACATGGTGTTCTCAGAAGATCTGATTGTCACTGAACTGTAGTCCCAGATTGTACTGGAACACAGCAGCAAATTCTATGCAGCTTAGAATTTTGTAGGACAAGATTGGATTGTGGAGAAAAGGCCTCTCAGAGGAAGGACATTAAAGGGGGCCTCCAAGGATGGTCTGGGTGTGGTGACTTACGCTTTGTCTACTAAGTATCAGAGGGGTAGCCGTGTTAGTCTGGATCTGTAAAAGCAGCAAAGAATCCTGTGGCACTTTATAGACTAACAGACGTTTTGGAGCATGAGCTTTCGTGGGTGAATACCCACTTCTTCAGATGCAATACCCACTTCGTCAGATGCATGTCATCCAAAGAAGTGGGTATTCTCCCACGAAAGCTCATGCTCCAAAACGTCTGTTAGTCTATAAGGTGCCACAGGATTCGTTGCTGTTTTGTCTACTAACTCACTCACGATCACCATTTCTAGCTCCCAAGGGGATGGGGATAATCTCTTCTCCTGAGAGCAGGTTTGGGAGCATCACTGCCACCATTTCATGATGCAGTTTACTGCTGGGCCTGGCAGTCTGCTTCTCCTTATGTCTCAAATTAGCATTCTATTGTGCTATGAATTATGGGGTTCTCAGATCACCCCTCATAAAGCATAACACAGCAGTGGGTTAAATTCAAACATTGGAGGCAAGAGCGTTCAGTTGGGACCTGCCTCTCTCTCTTTCTCTGCCCCATCCTCCACCGTTGGATCCAAGTTCTATTGTGCCCTGGCCTCTTGCCAGATCAATGACATTTGTGCTTGACCTGACACTGATTTGGGTGGGTTCACAGTTCCAGACCACTCTCAGCCTGGGACTATCAGGGAATATTTAGTTTTCCTTCAAGACAATAGGATCTATGATATTGTCAAATGACTATAATAAGGCTATGAAATTAATTTCCATTATGGTCTCGAGTCCAGTGCTGCAGAAGCAAAAGCTGTGATGATTTGTTATATATTAGCCAGCCACTAGATGTCTCTATGCATTGGGTAGAAGTCCAGGCAGTGCAGGGTCCCTGGTAAGCTGGAACTCGACCTGTGTGGAAGCCTTATTGTTTGTGCCTGTAATTGTAGTGATTTCTCTAATAAATGCCTCCTGTTTAAGATACATTCTGATTCCTGATATGGTGAAAGCTATTTACAGTGCATTCTTAGTAGTGAATCACCCTGCAGTCTATATATCAGAGGGGTAGCCGTGTTAGTCTGGATCTGTAAAAGCGGCAGAGTCCTGGGGCACCTTATAGATTAATAAATGTATTGGAGCATGAGCTTTCGTAGGTGAATACCCACTTCGTTGGATAACATGCATCCGACAAAGTGGGTATTTACCCATGAAAGCTCATGCTCCAATACTTCTGTTAGTCTATAAGGTGCCACAGGACTCTTTGCCACATGCACTCTATGAAAATCTCAGCCTTAATGCTCCTACTAGAGTTACAAAGGAGTCTAAGGAAGTTTAAGTGCTGAAATTCAATGGGAGTTGAAAAATCCAATCTAAATTACTTTGAGATAATTTGATTTAGAGTAAACTCATTTCCTTCTAGACTTAGTCAAACTAATTGTTGCCAACTAGATTCCCTATTATGGCATAACATTGGTCTTCATGTGAGCACTGTGAAGTACGAAGGAACTCAAATTTATCCTTATTTCCATGCTAGCAGTTCAGCAGTCAGGCTGGCTTTCACTACATTTACTAGTTTGTGCATTCACCAAAAAGAACCTGAACTTGTTAAAGGGATTTTGAATTGCTAACTCCAAAGTGGAGTAGAGGTTTTTGAGTAGTTGGGTGCTTAGCAAGATCCAGGGTCTAGATGTTTATATCTTCAGATTAGAGCAGAAGAAATCTGTATTGTTTATCTGTTTTCCACAAGTACTAGGTAGTGACAGATTATAAATTATGCATGGGTACAAAGATCCTATCTCATAATCTTTCATTACTTATTACCGATACCTCCCCTCCCCCCGACCCTTTGGTTATTGTCATCCTTTGCTGTTTTACATTTGATTTGAACTGTAATCTCCGTGGGGCAGGCACCTGTCAATTTTTGCTTGGCCCGAGCACATTTCTGATGTTGTGCAAACCATAATACATAACTGTTCAGTCTTTGCAGTTTGATGAACTACATATCTGATCACATCTAGAGCTCTGGATTCTGTTGTCGGTCATAAAACTAGTCTACAGACATCACTAAGTATAGATCAGACTGTGGGATGCAATAATTTGACTGATAACAAGTACCCTAGAAATGAATTTGCTGTAGGGACAGTTGTGACGAGAAGTGCCTTAGGTAAGGTGTCTAGAACATTAATGGACAATGCTGTTTTTTAAATATATTCTGCCTGAAGTTATTTATAGACATTACATCAAAAGAGCTTTTAACGAGCACTGCAGGGAATCATGCTACAGGTTAGCGAGGCTTGGAGTCTATTTCTGACCCTCTACAAGAACAAAACTCTGGAATGATTTAGAAGTTAAAACATCTCAGAGTGTGTGGAATCTGGGATCCTTTTGAAGCAAAACAATATGATATTTTTAAACCTCACTTTGAAACAGATGAACCTTTCCAAGTTTTTTATCCTCAGAACTGTGCTGTAAAATTCTCTGACCATGAGTTAGACAAACAACAAATATATTCCTAGCAACCCAAGCACCATGGCATTGTAGTATCTAAACTAACAGAAACTGGTTCGGTGGTTGTGCTTTGTTGGTTTTTTTCAGTTTAAACCAAGCAAAACTAATAGTGGTGATTTCCGCGCCCCCCCCCTTCCCCCCGTCAAACTATTCATGATGGGATTTGTTATACCCTTTAGTTTTCATTAGCTCTAGTTTAGTTTTCACAACTCTAATTGTGAAATGTGCATGTTCAAAATCTTTAGCTGATGTATTTTATGTCAAACAGTGATAATTTCAATTAATCCAAAAAGAAAAAGCTTTTGGTGCCACAACGAATACTTGCTTGTTCACATGCTCTTACTGTGTAGCCTTCAATTTTCTGTTCAGCAGACAATGCAAAACAAAGCTGAAGCAAATATGACTTACAGGCATTCTGATCAGATTATATAAACTCCTTTTTCAAATTAAATAGGGCTAACAAAAGGCTTCACACCTAAGCTTTCACATGCTTTGGAAGAAATGCAAGGCAACGGAAATCTGTATTTTACAGAGATGCTGTTATTTTTCATGGGGTGACCGGACTGGATCGCCCAGGTGTGTGAAACCCATAAAACACTGCCATTGCATAACTTTCTGATGTACTTCGTCCACTGGGAAATGAACTGAGTCCATCAACTCACAAATAAAACTGTGCAAATACCCAATTTTTCAGTCTGGTGGCCAAAAAAGTCAAAAGATTTTATATCAGGACCAACAGAATTGCTTTTTATATTGGGTCAAATGAAACATTTCATTTTGATTTTGAGGGTCTTTTACCTTTATGAAAATCAAACTGGAGCAAAGTAGTTTTGAATTGAAAATGCCATTTTTTTAAAAAAATATCCACGTTGTATTGACTTTTTAAAAATTTGTTTCAACACAAATTTGTGAAATGTTTTGATCGATCCTTTTCTGACAATCTTTTGCAGACCTGGAGAATGAGAGCTGTTACCCGCACAGACATTTAGATCCAATCAGAGACCAGTTCTACTCCTGAATCCTTGAGCCATATCCAGAGGGTGAAAGCATGATATGACTATATACAAAATGTTTAGTGTCTCCCATTTTAACAGTCTCATAACTAGAGATGAGATGATGTTTGCACTGGAACTGGAATAGATTTAGAACAGGGCTTGAACTCAAAGCTGAATCAGGGCCAGTGTTCTCAGAGGTGGCGGATGACAGAAAAAGAAACAATAGTCTCAAGCTGCAGTGAGGGGAGGTCTAAGTCCAGAAGTTTTTAGTTTCAAATAGGAGAAACCTTGCAAGATCAGTTGTGTTCACATCTGAACCAGATAATTAAGCCCCAATCAGTTATGGATCCTGTGGAAACAGGAAAATGTATGATTTTTAAAAAAAATAAGTATCCAGTGTCCCTCAATATATTGCTGATATTATCCTGCCTGGATGGATAGTTAGATCAAAACAGGTTGTTAAAAGAGACCAGGCAGGAAAGGTTTAAAAATGGCTTGGATAAGGAGCATCCTCCACAGACACCATAGCCGTGAAGAGTGACTCCATAGGTCCAACTCTGTGACCAGACTGTTTGGTCATGGCTGAGAATGTGAAGATCAAAAGCCACTGACCTGTTCAAAGGTGCTCCTGGTAGAAAGGCAAGGGAGAAACAGCAGAGACTGAGCAGAAGCATCATGCAGGCTGACACAAAATGACTAAGAGTCAGAGTCTCCTGAAAGCAGGATACAACTTGGTTTCCATGACTAGAACAGGGGACACCAAGGTTAAGTCACGTCTATCTCGGGGCATGAGAGGAATGCCAAGCATAAGTAAAAGTCTCTGTTTTAGATCCACGTCTCTGGGTACAGCATTATGTACATATTGGGCACAATAAATCATATTTGTTTTGGAGAAGCTGCTTCTGTGTCTGTAAGCACTTTGAGATAGGGACTGTCCTTTTGTTAGGTGTGTACAGCACCTAACACAATGGGGTCCTGGTTCATGAGTGGGGTTCCTAGGCACATTACTGTCTCACTGATACTGCTGCTGTCCACAGGCTCTTAGAGGGAAACTCTTGCAGATGTCAAGCCCATCAGTAACTTGGTTGCAACCAGAGGGGTGAAACCCAGAGTGGTTCAGTTGTGGGATCCCACCCAAAGAGAAGTGAAGGCATGGGCGGGAAAAAGTCTTAGCAGAAGCAGAGTACCCAGGGACTACGACAGAGCCATCCCATAAGCAAAACTGTAGGATACCAGGCTGCAAAAGCAAACTGTCCCTGAAATTTGAAGGTATTCAGATTATAGCCTCTGGGTTTGGCACATCTCTTCTCATAACATCAGGCATTAGCATATAACTGACTTAGGTATTGCACAGAATTCCCTTAGCATTACTAACTCGAAATGTTTCACTGACAACCTATTATAATAACCTACACTTCCTCCCTGGAGAAAAGGCAGAAAGAAGAATTCGCAGTCGCTATTAAATATACAGACTTAGTGGGTATAGCAGAAAAATACAACTAAGAAATGACACATTTTCAGTCCAAATTCATAATCCAGAAAGGCAATATTTTGTTGAAATTATGTAGCGGTAATCCCTTCACTTAACTGTCCCTCCGCCTTAGAAATGGGAGAAAACAATCTGGTTGAAAATTAGGACCATATATCCACCTCTGGTGTTAGAGGATGTAACTCCATTGACTTCAGTGGAGTTGTGCCCTCTTACATAGGGGTGAATCAGGTCTTGCTTGTGCAGTCCATAGGAACTTCCATAATAACTGGGTCTCTCTTCACTTTTTCACACAAGTCCCTTGAGTCTAATTCTATTCCCATTGAATTACTCTGCAATGGGATTTCAGGTACTTCTGATTTAAACCAGTGAGAGAAGAGTCTTAGGTCCTTCAGTCCAATATCCTAGTTCTTCTCCGACACACTAGTCTTTCACTACTAGTAGTCAAGGTGCTTCATTACTCATGATCCTTTAGTCTTCCTAACTCTGTTACAGTATGAGCCTTTGGATTCTACTTCCAAAATACCATTGCAAAGCAAAAAATGATTCCATGTCTTCCAGCCCCCTTCAGTACTTTACTAAGTTAGCTTCAGCCAGCTGAAGAGCTACCTCTAATCTGCTTATATGGAAAGATGAGCACTGTGGGTGAAAACCTGGCTCCACTGAAGTCAATGGGAGTTTTGCAAATGACTTCAGTAGGGCTAGGATTTCACCACGATCTTCAAAGGTCCCAAGCAGTCACAAATCCCAAGTACCTCAGAATCAGGCTCTGGGTTGGAATGCAGGATTTCAGTCTGAGAGGAGTTAAAACCTCAGGGTTCTAGGAAAATATGTTTCTCATAGCCAGCAGGTAATGCCTTTAGCAGTTTGCTATGGAAAATAAATTATTGTAGATGGTCGTTCAAACCAGCATTTTACAACTGGGGGGGAGGGATAGCTCGGTGGTTTGAGCATTAGCCTTCTCAACTCAGCAGTGTGAGCTCAATACTTGAGGGGGCAACGTAGGGATCTGGGGCAACATCAGTACTTGGTCCTGCTAGGGAAGGCAGGGGGTTGGCTATGATGACCTTTCAGAGTCCCTTCTAGTTCTATGAGATAGGTTTATCTCTATGTACTAAATAAAATGGCTCCCATTCCTAGTGAGAGGGGTGAGACACTGAAAGGAAACTCTAGGCTGTATTAAAGCTTACAGAGCCCATGATAGCAGAGTGCATTCCAGGGCTTCCATGCAGCAAAGTGCAAGTAGTTCCATTGACTTGATTGCTTAAACACATAGTTAATGCTGCACATGGGCTTAAGTGCTTTGCCATATTGGGGCCTAACTTTTGAGCTCTGGACACTCCCAAAGGCACTCGCCTTCTCTCCTCAGATGAGATTGACATTTGATCATTTTGTTTATAACTTTTCGTGTAGACAGCAGGCCAGACTCACCCCTGCTGTTGCAATCTTGCAGGGAAGCCTCCCATGGGGGCAGGCAGGAGCAATCATCACTGCCCTGCTAATGGTGGTGTGATTTATCATCTGTACTATGGTACCACCTAGAGGCTTCAGCCATGATCAGGGTCCCATTGAGCTTAGGCACGGTGCACATGGTAAGAAGCACTGGGCTCTGAGTTTAGTCTAGTAGAGAAGTCAGACAAAGGGTGGGAGGGGAAACAAATGCAATGTGATATGAAGGCACAGCAAGTCAGTGGCAGATCTAGGAAAAGAAGTCGGGTCTCCCAGTGCTCATTTTGGTGCCCTATCCAGACCATGCTGCCTTCAGCACTAAGGGATGGCAGCTTTAAATTCAGCAAGGGATTCTATAGGACTTCACTGGCAGAAGCTGCAATGGGGATTTACCTCCAGGGCCATTCCTCTCTGCAATCAGTTCCACCAACTGTTCAGCAGCACTGCGGGTCCACGAGCCAAGGAGGCAGCAGTTGTTGTGGCTGCTTTCGGCCATCAAAGATTTTCTCTGGATCTTGCATGAAGCCAGTGGCCCTTTGCTGGGAACGAGCCCCAAGGCCCAGGGAGTAAAATACAAGCTCACCATAGCCTGAATGCCGATAACATGGAGAGTTAAAGTTTGGCAAGACTCAGGATGCCTTATTTTAAACTCTCCCTGTATGTCTACAGTTTGCTAACTGGCTGGATCTGGTTTCTCCCCGTTAGGTCCTGTGGTTGTAGAATTATTCACACAACTGTTTCTTGTTAAAGACAATGTCCTAAGGGCATTAAAGTCTTGTTTGATCGCAGAGCTAAAATATAAAGCTCCAGCTTCCCCTCTCCATTGTACCCAATTAAGGAATCTCATTAACCCTCTCTGTGGATAGATTGAGAGGCCTTTCTGCAGGCTGCTAATAGGTTTTTTGGTAGAACAGCGCAGTTGTCTGACCCCTGGTATTAGGCGCTGTGTTAAATGTACCCTGTCAGCTCATGGCAGTGACATTTCCATTTCCCCCCAACCTCTGAGAAACTTTTCTGAACTAAGTACAGTTCTTTTAGGTTGTTTCCCCCCGCCCCTTACAATCCCTGCAGCTCATTATTATGGATTAACAATCCCCTACATTTCCAGGGTGTTTTATGATCTCAGGGTGGTATTTGATGTGTGTAATTAGCTACTAAGGGAAGAATGGTGACCCTGAGAGAACCCCTACGTGGATCTGCCTTCTCAAAAGGTGGGAGCGGGGATCAGCTTCACAATCTCCAATCAGCACCTTGGATGTTGGGGGGAGTGGGGAGAGGGGGAAGGGATCTCTGAGTGGAGAGAGACCAGAGCCAGAAGTCGTAATGTTTTCCCCTCTCAGAGAATACTTGGGGAAATTAATACAGCATGAGGCTATATTAACTTTCCCACAGAACCCACCCACCCTCCTTCTTGCACATCTTTAAGGGAATGGGCAAAAGGCTTGATCTGGACCATAGTCACTACGCTGTATGTAGAAGGTTATTTATGATTTGACAGGAAACAACAGGTGATCAGTTGTTGAATTACTGCACTATAGGTAATTCTATTATTTGTATTACCGTAGCATGTACAGGTGCCAACCAAGACTGGGACACCATTGTGTTAGTCACTGTAAAATCCACATAATGAGAGAATGTCCTGGGTCCAAAGAGCTTACAGTCTAAATACACAGACACACGACAGGTGGGTGGGAGGGGAAAAAAAAGCATAGAAAGGTAAATGGATTTGTCAGAGGTTACACAGAATGACAGAGCCAGGAACAGGAGCCAGGCCTCTGACTCTCAGGCCAGTACCCTATCTACTAGACTGTGGTACCTGTTAGATTTTAATCTTTATTTATCATTTTAATAACTCATCTCCTATCAGATCACTCTTTCTAGTTCAAGAGCCCTTTGATATTGGCATGTCCTGTACGTACACTTTGCCACGTGCACCCACCCTCACCCAAACCTTTCTTGATTGATGCTAATAGTTCTACTTACCTCCCTCAGGACGATTCATGCCCACACCGCCTCAAAGAGAATATGTACGGAGATGGCGGAAGCACTGTTCTTTTTCAATCAGTGATGGTAAGCAAGGATGAATCAAGTGCCGTTGTATGCACAGCATATAGCAAGGAAAGGGACAAATATTGAACCATGGTCTTGGGCTGCGTGCTGTGCCATTCATGAATTTGTTTCAGAGGACATGGGTTTCAGAGACCATGAGTTTGCATCAAGGTCACTGCAGATAGAGCTGGACAAATACTGCGTATAATTTTTCACAAACATCGACCCAACTTGTAAGTGTTTCCTCTGGCTGTACTCATCCCTCCAGTTGCATTCTAGTTGCCCAAGTGTGCTTGAGCAGTAAATGTACTCTCCGGTACATTTATATAGTTTCAAAACAGCCTACACAAATACTCCTGCAAAGCAAAATTACACCCACACTACCGCACATGCCAGAGATGTCGGAATAGGAACAATGCCATCTGACTTACATGACCAATCACGATTAACCAACACAGTTCTGTTTCCAAAATATTTGAGAATACCTTTCAAGAGCAATCAACCAAGTTGTGCCATGATCATCTTTAACTGGAAAAGAGAGAAACAGAGCTTACCCATGACTTCTGATGTTGACTCAGGGTGAAATTCCCCTCTGTGCAGAAGCCCAGCCCAACAGGCATACACCACTCAAGTCTCACATCTCATTTTGAGATCCTGACTGGGAATGAAGTAGTGCACAGAATTTATGCTGGCTCCTTGCAAAAGGGTGAATTTCACCCTATGGGGCAGATTCCTGAAGTCAACAGAGTCTGAAGATCTGATCCTCAAGGTTTCAGTGACTGGCCCAAAAAGTCACAAGTGAGTGTTATAACAAATTGCTGAATGTCTGTAATTGCTGAATGGCTGCAATGTTACAAGCTTATTGCCATTAGCGTCTACTTTTTGTAGTCATTTGTTTAGTGTGTGGAGGATTTATGTCTTTTCAGCTCATCCTGTTGTAAGAGGGCTGTTGCCCCCTTATTAACATTCAGTGGGGGTGTTTTGGTTGGCTAGTTCCCAGTACTAAAAGACTGGGGAGAGGCCAGTGCTCCAGGTCCAAGCCTGATTGACAGGGCAGGCTGGCTAATCAGGGAGTCAGAAGGCCAGGGGGGTCCCAGCCTCCGTGTGAGCTGGACTTGCCTGGGTCAAACAGAGTGGGGCTGAGCTAAGGAGAAGCACGGGCCCAAGCCAAGCTGGGGAGCAGAGCTGTGCCAGATCCAGAGGGGCTAGAAAAGCAGCCACAGAGCTAGTGACACGGCCCAGGGAGAGCAGATCCTGTGCTGGGAGCGGAGCTGCAGCCACAGAGCCAGCAACACGGCCCAGGGAGAGCAGACCCTGTGCTGGGAGCAGAGCTGCAGCCATAGAGCCAGGTGTGGTGAGCAACTGGGGCCAGCCAAGGGAGGGACGTTGTGCAAAGGGCCCAGTGCAGAAAGATACCCCCAGCCAAGGGTCCTTGCAGGCCAGACTGGGAGGGGGATCTTAACCCAACGGGGGGCTGGGGCTGGGGCTGGGAAGGAGGGTCCCACCACCCAAAGCCCGGAGGTGTGTGGCCACCACCATTGCAAGTATCCAACCAGCAGCATCCCTGCAGCACAGCCAGGGCCTGAGAAGGAGACCTGGGACCTACAAGGAACAGACTGTGAACTGCCCTGACTTTCCAGAGACACTGGTTGTGATGTTCCCTGCCACAGAGCAGGGTGATGTGTTTTCCTTTAACCGTTCCCATTTTTCCTTATCCTTTTTTAAAATTAATTGTTAATTAAACAACTTGTATTTGCTTTAAATTGTATGAACTGATCAGTGGGTCAGGGAGGTGCTCAGTGCAAAGAGAGTACCCCGGAGTGGGGATACCCTAGCCCCTGTCCTAGGTGACCACAGCAGGGCTGGGGATGGAGCCACCCAGGAATCCTGGGCCCAGCCTTGTCAGAGTTATGAGGACTCTGCCAAACAGGAGAGTGAAAGGGGAGTCCTCCAGGGCAGGGAGGCTTCTGGGTCAAGGAAGTGGGAGTGAGGACACAGATCCTTTCGCTAGCCCCCTTCACCAGGGTAGTGCAGAAGCTAGGAAAATTCCCCGCAATAGCGGGACCGTTCCCCCGCTTACACTATGGTAGCTGATTATCTTGTTTAAGTAGGTTAACTTGTCTACATTATGAAAGAGTGAAGATCCCTTGACCAAAACTCAGTAGAACACAGATGGATTGTTTGGGCTGACAGAGGGAATCAATAGGATATTCCAGCTTGAATAAGTCAACAAGTCAGATTTCATCTTCCTTGTGTTACGTCTCTCTGATCTTTATCGCTTCTGAAATAACGTTATGCTCAGTTCATATCCTAGAGAAAAGAAACATATTTTCCCAGTCTGTCTCCTTAACAAAGGTCATCTTGTTATGTTAGCTTATTGCTCACCACGTACTAATAGATTAGAGGCATTACTAAGATAACTGTCACTTTATATGTTGGTCCCTCTCCACATTGTAAGTATGTCAGTACTTGAGTTTGTTTGTTCATGAAATAAGAAGGGAAATACAGAATTGTCAAATCCAAACTCATCATGTTTCAGATACCTTTAAAAAGTTAAGTTCATAAAACCAGAGAGCTAGGAGGAGAGTGAAATCTGATCTAGAGAGATGATCTCAAGTGGCAAAATTTGGATCCAAATTTTGAATACTGCAAAGTTTGGGGATGTTTGGATCTGGGTTTTGATTGGGAGCACGATAAAGCTAGGGACCTCAGGGTTGCTGTAATTGACATCTGCTGGTTAGCACCTAAGGGAATGTTAGACAACCGTGGTTTCTCAAAGCACAGCAGCACTCCGGCATGACGCATACACCTGCTACAGGGAGACCACCTGGGAATGATGTAGAGCCAAGGAAAAGGCAGCTGTCCCGGCCCCTTTGCGATGCAAACATGAAGCAAAGAAGCCAGAGTGATGGCCCCGGGTCTGGCCAGTAAATTTCAGGGTACTCCACATCATACTCTTTCTATGCATCTCACCGAGACCTTTATCCTCTCCTCATTTTGTTCCATTTAAATATGGGTATGGGCCCAGACCTGTTCAAATGAGTTTGCAGCTTGGACTGAATCCTATTTTCCATGTAAGATTCATAACACCACAACAATGTAAATATTTTGCACTTACTTTGAGTCTGTAGTTCAGTTTATAAAATGTGTCCTATTGCCTAAGCTCCAGGTGGAAGCAGAGAAACGCTAGAAAGTTTAGAAGGAATCTAGTGCACCTCAGCCCTTCAGCCAGACTTCTTCTTCTTGGACAGGGAACACACAAGTGGGCAGATTCTGGGCCAGATTATCTGCTCAGATCTGGCCCCCTTGTGCCAGTCGAGACATTTCCCTGTTGGAGGGAAACTCCCTGCTGCCACACATGGGCTGGCTGTGACCGCTGTCTTTCCCCACTGCAATATAGCAGAGCATAGTGGAGTGCAGGGAGTGTGAAGATCCACTATCCTCCTCCACTGGTGCAGGATCCATTAAGGACCCTTCATCACTGGCATAAATTGCCCAGAGCGGCATCTAATTCTGGTTAGGATCGAGGCTGGCCAGGAACTACCTCCCCAACACCCAACCACATCCCCTCATACACAGTGCAAAGTTCCGGAGTAGGAGGAGATCAAGCCCCCAAGTGATTTTTCCAGCCATCTCTATATACCATATTCAGAAAAAGAAATACAGTAGTTCATAATAAATATTCTGTGCTTCCGTAGCACCTTTCACCTGAGCATCTCAACACTAGGTCCTGCTCCCAGCTGCTCTCAGAGCCCCTGTGCCCATCAGCAAACATCAAGGCATGAATTCTGCCTGGCGTTTGACAGTCTAGAAAGTGGGACTGGAGGCTGGCCTGTACTCTGCAGATACGGCATGCCAGTTAGGTTGTGCGCCAGCAGATTATAGTATTTGTCGATAGCAGCACCATATGCTATCTAGCAACACAATGCTCCATCCTGCCAGTCTTCCCTGTAGAGTTCAACACTAGCTGAAATAATTATTGCAGCAAAGTTTGCACATCATCCCTGTTCTCCTAGGTATTCTGCTAGGGTAAGGTTTGTCCCTACCTAATTCAGTATTACAGCAGCCATTTGAGGTAGGTACAAAATATATCAGGATGAGTTTAGCCACCTCTGGGGAGTGATGTGTTTAACCGCCAAAGCAGAGGGAATTCAGGTAGGCAGAAGCTATCACATGAGTTGGAATTTGGCAAGAACTAAACTCCCTACACTTTTTTTTAAATTGTCCTGAGAACTTTAATAAGTGTTCAGGAGGACCTTGGTTATGAATCTGGGTCTGATGATGACTCTAAGCCACTGTAAGAGTTGGGTTACACTGCAGCAGCTTTCCCTGGAATTTCCCTCCCGGGATCTGAAGGAATGTGCCCATGGGCACGAGATTTGGCACCCTTTTTAGTTGGGTGAAGCAATCACTCCTGATGAAGGCAGAGGAAACTGAGGATGGAGCCAATGATCTCATGCAAATCCCAATGCATTATTGGATCTGAACTAGCCTGCTTACTAGTTGGCAGTGGCATGACATCATTGGCTTTTCTCATCCCTTCCTTTTGCTTTTGAGGGGATCAGCTACTCCCTGGAGCAGGTCCTGTGTTCTCCAGTTCCAGTGCCAGAGTACTAGGAGGAAGGCTCCTTTTAACAGTTCTTTCTCACCTCCAATCTAGCCCTAGCTTATTCATAGACTTTAAGGTCAGAAGGGACCATTATGATCATCTAGTCTGACCTCCTGCACAGTGCAGGCCACAGAATCTCACCCACCCTCTCCTTTAGCAAACCCTATAACCTATGTCCAAGTTACTGAAGTCCTCAAATTGTGGTTTGAAGACCTCAAGCTGCAGAGAATCCTCCAGCAAGTGACCCGAGATCCATGCTGCAGAGGAAGGCAAAAAACCTCCAGGGCCTCTGCCAATCTGCCCTGGAGGAAAATTCCTTCCTGACCCCATATATGGCGATCAGTTAAACCCTGAGCATGTGGGCAAGACTTACCAGCCAGCACCCAGGAAAGAATTCTCTGCAGTAACTCAGATCCCACCCCATCTAATATCCCATCACAGACCACTGGGCATATTTACCTGCTGATAATCAAAGATCAGTTGCCAAATTAATTGCCAGAATTAGGCTGTCCCATCATACAATCCCCTCCATAAACTTATCAAGCTTAGTCTTAAAGCTTGTTGCATTGTTGGTTGTAATTAAACAATTGTGCTATTTTTCTGAGTTAATTTCCAATGCAGTTGGATTTCTTCAATACAGTCCACAAGCCAAGTGTCTTTCATGTATGTCGTGGAGGGGTTTGTAATTATCACATGATTTTTCTTAGTGCGCTATATATAAAAGGCTGTTAGCAGATTGTCAATTACTTATTCAGATCACATGGAGCAGACATCGAGAGGCAGCTCTACCTAAACTTTGTGGGGAAAATGATTTGAATTTTAAAAACTTTACCTTTTACCCATGTGCCTTCTTCATGTCTATGTTTTTTATTTTTTTGTTGATTACCATACGAATTGCTGTAGGTGATTTTGTTTGAAGGTAGTTAAAGAATAGAAAAATAAGGATTAATCTTGACTGAATTTTTAATCATGTGCGCAAATGAATTACAGCCACCAAGTGCCAGCTGTCATGGAAATGCATTTATTAAAACCCTACAGAATCCAAACTGAGCCATTGATGGGTGGCTTCAGCTATTTAGCAAGATAGACGCATAGACTTTAAGGTCAGAAGGGACCATTATGATCATCTAGTCTGATCTCCTGCACAATGCAGGCCATACAATCTCACCCATTCACTTCTATAACAAACCTCTAACCTATGGCTGAGTTATTGAAGTCCTCAAATTGTGGTTTGAAGACCTCAAGCTGCAGAGAATCTTCCAGCAAGTGACCCATGCCCCATGCTGCAGAGGAAGGCAAAAAACCTCCAAGGCCTTTGCCAGTCTGCTCTGGAGGAAAATTTCTTCCCGACCCCAAAGATGTCTATACCTTGGCCAAAGAACATGTTATTCTGCAATTCAGTGTTGCATCATCATATGGTGATAGGACACACCAAGGGAAAAAGACCAAGACAAGAGAAAAAGCATTGCCCACTGGTTAGAGCACTGACTTTGGAGACCTAAGTGCAAGGCCTTGTTCTGCCACAGGCTCTCTTCATGAGCACATCATGTAGTCTCTCTGTGCCTCAGTCCCCCATCTGTAAAATGGGGATAATAGCACTGCCTTGCCTCATAGGAGTGTTGTGCGGATAAATACATTCAAGATTGTGAGGTGCTCAGATAATATGGCCAAGAGTGTGGGGGCGGATAAATACTTAAGATAGAGAGAAAAAACTGTTTGTGAAAGGAGTTATTGTGGTGGTATAAAAAGTGATATTTTGCTGCATGTATACAAAGTTGCTTGAGTCACATCCCTATGGCTCCCTACCCCCATTTCTAAAACTGCAGTCATTTAAACTTGACCAGGCTGGAGAATCTGGGCTGCTGTAAAACAGATATATATGGGACATTTGGTAGGGTCTTCTCTAAAAAACCTTGAAATTTCCTGCAGTTTAGGGCATTTTAACACCTTTCCAAAGAGAGATTTTGCATTGTATCTATTAGAGATAACTTATGTCTTCCCTCTTCACCCTCCAGAGAGGAGAGAGGACTGGCTGCTCCAGGCTGCCTCTTTCCGCTTTTGCATTGCACTATTCCTAAAACCAGCTCTTTTCTGGGTACACAAAGCACACAGGGATATTGATCTGAGTACTTAACACTTTTTTGGTACCATTTCTTCTCTTTCTCTTTTAATTATTGACACCCGCAGGTCCTCTAGTTGAATGTTTGGCAGGAGCATTATCTATGGTTTCAAGGGTTTTCTTTTTAGGGCATTTTAACACACATGTAAATGATGCTGCTCGTAGTTTTCCTGTATGGCTATTACATTGTTGAGAATGAGATTTCCTCAGTCTAGTGTTGCCTAATTCTGCTGCCATTGAAATCAGTAGGAGCATTGACCATGGACTTCAATGGAAGTTCAGTTTTGGCCAATGTGGAGTGTTTTTGTAAAGTCTGTCCAGGGTTTGGCCCTGAGGGGGTCAGCCCCCCAGATTACATATGGCAGACTCTGCTACGGAGAATGAGTCAACCCATATCCACCTATGGAATTGCCTAGGTAGCTGGGTGGAAGTTAATTAGGTAAGGAACACCTGAGCCTAATAAATATAAGAAGAGAGGAAGCTCCTGAGGAGACAGGCTCTTCAGAGGAGCTGGGTAAGAAGCTACTCCTAGTGGTGTCTCCCTGACTGTGTGGGAGCTTCTTCTGAAGCATATGAGATTGGCCACTGTTGGAGATGGGATACTGGATTAGATTGACCAATGGTCTGATCCATTATGGCGACCCCTATGCTCTTTGTTTCAATATATGTAACAGTGGATACACCGCATTTGGTTATCTTTTTATTGGTTTTCCCTTCTTCTTTGTGGCTTGGGAGCACATTTTGGAATCTTGTTTGTTTCACTTCACATTAACTATAGACTGGTGTGGTAGGTTGTGGAAGCTTCTTCACGGGAGGTTTGCAAAAGGAGGCTGGAGAGCCATCTGTCTTGGATGGTTTAGACACAACAAATTCTGCATCTTGGCTGGGGGTTAGGCTAGATGACCCTTATGGTCCCTTGTAACCCTGTGATTCTATGATTCTATAGACCTTGCTAACCTTGCCATGTTCATCAGTTTCCATGTATTGTTGTCTTAGACAGCATTAAGATCCTAGCTGATTGAGTCTATTGATTTCTGACTGATCTCTCAAATGTTATTTCAAATTCATCTTCTCTCAGTGGGATCCTATGTTGGACAGTTCTGTATTATTTATTATACATGAAATACTCCTTTGCAGACATCTACACGCTGCATGGATGTAGGAACAGAAGGGAGGACATACCAGTATCTTAACAAACCAGATTTTATTGGAACATTCAGAAGATAAATGAAAATAGGCACATGGGTAAGAAAGAAGGACCATTTCCAGGGCAGATTGACATCTGTATTCCCCATTAATGGAGTGACACCTAACCCTACAAGCTTGCTAAGAGTCCTCCATCAAGATGATGATACTTATCTACTACTTAGCAGTGCTGCTGGTGTTTAATTGAATTAATCTTTGTGAAGTGCTTTGGGATCCTTGGGTGAAAAACTAAAGAATTGGAAAATGCTTTCTTTAAAATATTTTCTTGTGGATAGAGCATAATTCTCAGCTCAGGGGATATGACAGATGAATGAGTGCACAAAATGCTTGCAATCATGGTGGAATTACAACATGACAGGTAGGAAGCCAAGCAAAAGAAGAGAGATGATGAAAAACAGCATCAAAAAAGTGAGGTGGCTGAATTCAATCAGCTGTTAGTGGTTTTGTGCTAAAAGATCAGAGAACACAAGAAAATCCAAAATTAACATGCAGTGAATTCCCTGAGCACACTGCTTGTTTCCATAACTGGCTTTGGGGATTGCAAAATACTTTGTGTAAAGAATTTCTGTTCACATTGCTTCTGGGCTATTTTTGTCAGTAATCAGTGTTGCTGCTCTTGCTTCTGAACTATGTACTCTTTCAAACAGCCATCCACCTGTTTTCTTCTTCCTTGGAAGCCCAGCTACAGCACAGCGTGAGGATCCATTCAGGAATGCCATCCTGATATTCAGGTCCAGCAGTCTTCCACATGCACTGGAGTGGCACAGTGGCACAATGAGATTTTTTCTTTCTGTTCTACTTGTCTCTCCAAACTATTATAGGCTGCCCTCAGCTAATCCTTTCCTCTAACAAAACCTCCCTCTGCTGCACCTTTAAAATCTCTGAAATGATGCATCTCTAGCACTCAGTAGTTTTCTTGGTACAGATGTGTTAGAATGGAAGAGCAATGAATTCCAAGTGAGTTTATCAAGAAATGCCACAACACAGCCAATAATCAAAAAGCTTAGCTGGTGTGATAAGATTGCCAGTGATGGACACAAACTGAATACCCAGCCAGACCACCTTGAGGACTTAACCAGAGATCACTCCTGGTGGCTATGTCCCTTTGGGATTTGCTTTGATAATAATGTCAGGACCACAAATCTTTGCAGAACATTTCCAAAGTATGTTGCCCATAGTGCTGCCTTTACTTTTCCATTGCCTTTAATTGTTGCCTAGTTGGTGAAGCTTCTAGAACGCTGTGTTGCCCTGGTGTTTGACACATGGTGGGTATTATATTTTTCCCTGTCAGCTCACTCAGGGCTAGATTGTCAGAGCTGCAGAGCAGTCAGAACCCTAACTGAAATCAACGGGAGCCATAAATCTTCAGTACCTCTGAAAATCAGACCCAAAATGTGAGTGCTCTGTGAGGCCTGGGCTTCATTCCTGGTCTTCTGTCCAGAGGCCAGGAATACAGCAGAGGTGCTCTTGGGGCTATGGGACAGGTTTACAGACCTTATGTCACTCAGCAATGAACTCTCTGACCATTTTTCAAGACTTGTTCAATCCAATTTTCCTCCGCTTGAAGGATGATGATGATTTTCATATGGAGAAGAGGAATTATAGGGAAGAAAATTAGGAGTATTTTTAGGCCTCTATCATGATCATCCCCTAGCTGACATGGATGGAACAACCAGACTGTGATGGGGCATCTGCCCCACACAGGAATAGAAAGGGTTAACATCAGCTGGGAGCAGTGGAGGTGAGTCCTTTGAGTGGCCTGCAGAGCTGTGTGAACCATAGCCAATCAGGGAGGAGTTTCAGAGAGCAGCCAATCCAGGCCTTGCAGTCTCAGATAAGAAGAGCTACAGGGCAGAGCAGGGTCAGTCGCTGCCAGGAACTCAAGGAGAGAGGACTTGGTTCCTAGCACATGGATGCTAGCCCATGGAAGCACATGCTAGCACACGGAAGCTAGCACCATGGACAGAGCAGTTGCTGGCAGGAATCAGGGGAATGAAAGGGAGCTCCTGCCTGGCTGCTAGGACTGACATGCTGAGGCAGGTGGGGAAGTGGCCCAGGGAAAATTATTGAGAAGTTGGAGGGGACTCAGCATGTGGCTGCCATTTACAGGGGTCTCTGGGTCAGGACCCGGAGTAGTGGATGGGCCCTGATTTCCCTCCTGCCTCCCCACATTCTCTACTGGGGAAGTGGCTGGACAGCTGGACTGTACTATTAAACCCCAGAAAGCGGGAGCACAGATGTTAAGATGGCCAGAGGGCTGTGTCTTGAAGATGATGGCATGGTCCCTGAAGTGACACAAGTCAAAGAGTAGATGTGATGGCAGGCAAGGCACCATTGGAAGAAGGCATACTGACCAGCAGAGCTAATCCCAAGATGTCCAGCTGGAGGCACCAGCACGGTGAACAGAGCCCCATCACAAAGACACACACAGGAGAAGCATCAAAATCTACTAAGGCAAAGCTTTTAAGGAAATTTAAGATCTTCTTCAAGTGCTGGTTCCTGTGTGTATGCCACACATGGGCATGCAGTGTCCTGCTATCACCTTGTGCCTAGTGAGCCAGACTGGTGAAATGATGTTAATAATTCCTTGAGGATTGGGTCTCTCTTCCATCTGTCCTCATACAATTACAAACCTTTTCATTAATTTACTTCTGGCTTTCCAGAAAAATTCTCCTTGTGAGCTGTGACCTTCAGCCTCTCATGTTTAATCATGATGCAAAATAATAATAATCCAAGCACTGAGCTATATCAGTCTCGTCTGTCATTAACTTTCCACTTGTGTTCTTAACTGCCCCATTGGACATCAAACTGGGCTGTGGATCTTGGCAATATTAATCTAATCTGTCAGTAACGGTCCTCTGTTTTCCTTAATCACCCCACTGGATCTAAGCCTGGTGATTTGTTGCACTTGTACAATTATATTGTTATCATCGTTATCTTTTTAGGGCTATTGTCATTTTCTTGTGCTAGCAATTTTTTCATAACATGATAGCATGTTACAGTTTTAATGATGAACGGACTTCAAAAATTTGGGTCAAGTTCCTAGGAATACTGAGGCTTATCTGATCTTCACACCAAATTTAGCTGAACCTCTTGGGCCTGCTCAATTATCTTGCAAGATTTCTGATACCCCCTCTTAATCCATTGGGCTCGAGATGCTAACCAATTTGAATTTGCAGTAAATTGGGTGAAGATTTGACTCACTTCATATTAAATCTAGAGTTTGCCTCTCCAAAGTTAACAGATGTATGACTGACCCAGGTGACTATTGCCTATTGTGATATTGTGTGATGTTACAGATCAAGGGCCCAATACAGTGCTGTTTACTCTTGTGAGTAGCTCCACTGAAGCAAATGGAACTATTTGCATAAGTAAGGACTACTTGGACACTTCCAAAGTAGATTAAGACCATTCATGATAAGGCACTCTGATTCCAGACTAAGAGCATTCACGCGTGGAGTTAATTAGGAAGAGTAATACTCTTTATATTCACAGTTTACCTTGTCTACATCCAACCCAACCCAAAATGTAGAGAAGCTCTTACCACAGTTACAAGAATGGACTCCAGGTATCCTCAGCCACAATGAAGTGTAGGTATTTCTTTTTAACATCTATGGTTGTGTTATTGAGCTTGATTATTTATAAAATGACTCTACTCTGGCTAACAATCCCTGACACTTTTATACATTTACAAATTTTTGAAATTTATTGATTAATCTGATTCCTCTTTTTATCAAACTCATTTGGTAAATGCTCCTGTCTGTATATAACCTGTCATGATTCTCTGTATTGATATATATTTTACATATATCTGTCTTGTAATCTTCGTCATACCAAATTGCAGTCGCTCCGGCCTTTCCTTTTTCACGTTGAATGTCTCCAGTTTCCAAGCCCCGTTGCATGAGTTCCCAGACTTTTTTTCATCCTAATCATCTGAATCTTTCTGTTTTTCAGACAACAAATAATGACCTGCCTTTCCAAGGTGTTTTTTTTTTCACTCTCCATTGGCTCCACCTTAAATACCATATGGCCCTCCTTCTCACATGTCCAAGTATATGTAAAATTATTCCCTTCTAGGCATATGTCCATTTAATCAGGCTAGCATTCCATGTTCCTCAGTGGAGTTCATGCCGAGGTTGGTTTGGAGTATCGTGATTCTGAGGTGATGTAGCTATTCTCTGTGGATGCTGACTTTTCATCTTATTGCTGAATTATGGCTGGGAGTCGTCATTCTAAACTAAGGCAGTAGAGCCACATCACCTATAAAAGTACAATGGAGGGTGATTGCAATGAAATGGTGTGCAAAGGGACATGGTGCGTTGCTATTACCTACACTACAATAATAGACACGAATGAGGTCAAAGGGAGAGAAATCAGTCATTAAGATGTATCGCCACAGGAACAGCAAATCATTGGGAAAAAATGCAAGCATGAACTAGAAGCCAATAAGGCTTACAGAAACTAGACAAGATACGTGTTAGAGGAATGAACTAAGGGGATGCTTGAACACAGCAGATACATGAAAGGTTTTCAGCAGAAGGATAGTTAAGACAAGGAACACCTTTTTCCGACAGTGAATTAGACAATAAGTATTGGCTGAAGCAAAGCTTGTAGTTAGAAAAATATTCTTCGTTCTTTCCCTTCCTTTTGGAAGGGAGCAGAATATCCCTATCTTAGTTCTGTCAAAGTTTTCAGTGCAAGGGGATTTATTAATGTTTATTAATACCCACATCTATGGTCTTGTCATGAAAGGTGCTCATTTGTGTTTCCTCACGCTTCCTTTGATCCGTTTTTCTAAGGGATAAATGATGCTGACTGGAGTTAAAGTCCTGACAATTGCAGTGGGAGCTGAAAGACTAATGATGCTGATGATTTCACTTGTTCATGGCCTTAGCATTCCCTTTTTGTAAATTTTGCTGTGTGTTCGCATGCAGCTGCTAGGCAAATGTCTAAGAATTGTGCAATTAAAGTCTTGGCCATATTTTTGATTAGTTCTTTGACGATCACCTTTATTTTTAGTGCAAGACCATCTCAGGGGAATGAAAACGAGCACAGATAATATGGGAGAGGCCTGCTGGTAGGGAGATGTCCAAGGCGATGGCAGCCATGAGCCTAGAGTGTCTGGACGGCAATCCAGTGTAGCGGGTGGGCCTGGATTCCCTTTCTAGCTACTGGTAAGGTGGCATGAAGCACCTGAGGTGGGGATGAAGATGACTGAGAGTCCTGAGAGAAGGGTGTGGGGACCCCAGGGCTCAGAGTGGGGGCTGAAAGTCTTTTGTAAGGACATTGAAATGTTATTTGTTGGACTTTCTGTCCACCCAGAAGTGGTGAGAGTAAAGCGTGACCTGTCCAGAGAGCTGAGTCATGAGACATGGCAGACCATGGCCAGTAGCCAGTGGCTCTGCAGGAGGACAGCTTGCTACACCGCACCCAACTGCAACGGGATATGCCAGCAGTGAGTCCCTCCTCCGCCCACCATCCCTTATGCTGTGTGTAGGACTGTAGAGCAAGGTACCATCTAGGCTGGAATTATTGAACGCTGTGGAGCATTTTGGGGATACTGTCTGTATAAAGATGCTATACAAAAAAGGTTACATCGGATTCCAATATGAATTTTTCCCTGTGTCTTTGGAAAACAAATGCTTGCATTTTTTTAAAAAAAGAGTAAAATGGCTTTGCATGCTTTTATTGTTTCTTAAAATGTAAGAAAAGCTTTACGTGAAATATTTTTTTTCATCTATGAAAAATGTGGCATTTGGAACTGTTCATATTTGTGAAACTGGTGAATAGTCAAAACCTTGGCAGTTTTTCTTTCTGTGTGGCCGCATTTCACGGGATCTATGCTTTACTTTTCAAATAGCTCTGATACTCAGGTGGATTATTGAATTCTTATGCTCATACAAAAAGAGTACGTGGAGTTTAAAAACCTATGCTTTGAAGGCTATATTCTTCGTTTCCGCCCTTCTTTACAGTCTACAACCAAATTTGTTTTCCTCTTTTCTTTTTCATTCTTTTTAAAAACAGCGAGTTCTCAGTCCTAACAATACTAAATCTGTGCATGAAGGCCAAGGCAAGGCACTAATTTGCCATGAAGAGGGCTAGGTAAGTATTTTTATTGGCATTGCTTTTGTGGCAGAAAGTCAACAACAAGGCAATATTTATAGAAACTCAGGCATTATTTTAAGAGTACAGTTTTGCTTCAAAGAGATGATCCAGAGCAACACAGAAAATGTAATCATTGCGCACAACCAAATGAAGTTTGTTTCTCTCATTGTAGGCATGAGTTGTGATATTTTATTGATGAAGAATAATCTTGTTGAAAACAATAAAGAAAGAGTTACACAGAATATGTGGGGGCTCGGGAAAATATAGCCAACAACAATGGAGGTAGAGAATGCAAGCTCAGAGTTAGAACTGGAGTCTTTGAAAGATTATAGGCAGACCACAACGTTCTGAAACAGAGTTCAGCCCTTCAGCATATTTTTTCCATGAAGAACAGGTATGTACTGTGTGGTGTATTGTGAACAGTGTTGGAATTGCAAGCTATCGGTTGAAGATTATGGGGCTTTCTGGGTCCTGCTTGCAGTTCTAGAGAGGGCTCTGTAGCAAAGAAGTGTGTGAGCAGAGCCATTCTGGGGAAAAAGCCAGCCTAGCGCAAGATGGAGGGAAGTATCAGAGGGGTAGCCACGTTAGTCTGGATCTGTAAAAGCAGCAAAGAATCCTGTGGCACCTTATAGACTAACAGATGTTTTGGAGCATGAGCTTTCGTGGGACGAAGTGGGTATTCACCCACGAAAGTTCATGCTCATGCTCCAAAACGTCTGTTAGTCTATAAGGTGCCACAAGATGGAGTGAGTTGTTCCTTGTTGCATTAGGGAGCAGCCTGTTTTCTCTGTGGTTTTGGGTTCTCATTGTTACATTGCAACCTTCCAGCAAGAGTATTTATCTGTCATCTAATTTCTCAATGTGTAGGCCATGAACGTAACATAGTACAACAAAAGATGGCCTGTATATTTCTCTTTTGGGTAGAGATTGTCTGTCTTTTTTTCTGTTTGGACGGTGCCTACCACAATGGGGGCCTGGTCCCTGACTAGGGCTCCTAGATGCTACCCCAGTAAAAACAATACATTTGTAGTTTAGGTATCATATTCCCTGCTTTGTTCTCCTCTAGGTTGTCACAGCAAAAGGCTTCTACGGTGATCCATGCCTCTGTCATCTCAAGACTGGAAATGTTTCTCTGTGCTGTTCATAGGGCTATTCCTTAATACTATCTGGAAGCTGAAGTTGGTGCAGCAGGTGGCCGCCTACTTTCTAAGCCACATGGCTTACCAAGAACATGTAATCCCAGTGCTCACTGCTCTGTCATATACTCTGGCTACCTGCTGGTTTCCAGCTGGAACATAAGGTATTTATTTTAACTTATGAAGCCTTGAATTGCATGGATCTCCATGCCTAAAGACTGCCTTAATCCGCAGGCCAAATTTATGGTCAACAGAGATACTTGGGGTGGAGTCTCCTTGGTTTAACAGGGGGTAGATGCTGTACAGTGCTCTGCATCAGAGGGCCACTGTTTATAGAGAATGGAGTATCGATGGGGAAGGCCCTGATTATTGAATTGTGTTGGGGGGAGAGGGGAGGTTGGCTGCTGCTTTTGTTTGTATTGGATTGTTTTATGTAATGTCAGAGGTGCCTGGAGTAGCAATGGATGCCTTTATATGTCACTGTCAATAGCAAGGAACAATATTATTACAATTTGTTTAGATGCCTGGATGTATTTTCTAAATCCTTTGTGCAAACAATGTCCTGCAGTGGTTCTCAAGCTGCTTCTACATTCATACTAGTGAAAAGTCCTAAAGTAACATGCAGACTCATTTGGATTCTGTATCTGATCTGGAGCCCTGAGTAGGGGATAGAGTGGGGATGCACTGCCATAGGGTGAGCTCCATAAGGTATTATGCCTTCTGAGGCCGCATCCCTTGCCAAATGTTCCTTGTGTGTAGGCTCTTCAGTCGTTTTTAGGACCATATAGTGGCCTCTCTTTGCAGCAATTGGCTGGCTTGAAGTGAGTACCACCTATCTCCCATTGGGGTGGCTTGCATCCCATAATGGCTGCTTAATGTGCACTCTTAAATCTTACTGTAATAATAGCTCTCGCTTTTATGTAGAGAGTTTCATCTGTAGATCTCAAAGCATTTCCCAAAGGAGGTCAGTAGCATTATCCCCATTTCACAGACTGGGAAACTAAGGCACAGAGAGTTGAAGCGATTGGCTCAAGGTCACCCAGTACGTCAGTATCAGAGCTAGGAATTGGAACCCAAGTTTCCTGAATTCCATTTTGGGCCTCTAGCCAATGGACAGCCCTGCCTCTTAGGTATAGTCCTTTGTATTCCAGCAGTGCACTAGGCTTGTTTACTTCCTGGATGATCTGGAGCTGTTATAGTCAATTGCATAAACGGTTTGGTTTCAGACTTGCACTTACCAAATGGTCATACTGTACCAGCATGCCTATATTTCTAGTAAACTCTCTCCATGCTGGGACAGCTATTCACAGTGGAAACCCTCTCATTTATCAAACCGTTTTCCTCAGCACCGTTTCTTACCTTAGATTATCTATCACTGTACCACATATACACTCTAATGTGGGTCAGGAGGAAGAGTAAATTCTCCCATGCTGTGGCTCATTTTATTCCTATTGTGTGATATAACTTATGAATTTCAGTACGTGGGATAGAACTTCCAAGACATAACCTCAACATGTGATTGATGAGATAGTCAACACCTGCAAAACTCAGATTATCAGTTGTTGTCAGCACTGTTCTCATTTACTATTTGTCTTATTCCCTAACCTCGAGGGCTTTTCACAACTGTTGAATTTGCATATGAGCAAAGCCTTTTTCTCTCTATGTACAGCCAGGCACAGGAGGAAATGGAGGGACAAGAAAGCATAGAAGCACAGTTTTTTAACTTGATTCCTCAAAATGCAGGTACAGAAGGCCTCATGGTACAGCCATTCTGTCTGCAGATTCCCATGTGGACTCAGTGGGAATTGCATGTGTGAAGTCAGCATAACTGTGAATTTAATCCATCTCCATTTAGGTAGTTTTAATGCATCCAGTGTCTATGGCACTGATCTTGAAAACACATGTGACTTGCCTAACTTTAAGATTGTGAATAATCCCACTGAAGTCAATCAGTCTATTCAAATGCTTAAGGTAAGCATGTGCATAAGTGTTTGCAAGATCATAGCCTAGGTGAAGATTTTTGCTTGTATGCATGTGTGTTCAGAATCGTAACCTTTTAATGTAGGGGTTGTTTTTCTCAATGAATAAATTTGAACTAAACTCCATGCATTTTTGAATTCTAAAATGTCTGCATTAGTGACATTTCATTTTAAAAGTTAGTTCATGTACTGTAATTAAACCAGGTATTGATACTATAGACTGAATTAAGCCATCCAGTGCCCATTGAAATTATACACTTACCCAAGTGCATAATCTATTTAAAATCAACACCCCCAGGTTGGTCTCTTCACCAGAGATGTCTCATGTTCTTGCACTTAGATCATAGCCATGGGTATTATATTTATCTTCAAGAGGGCTGAATGCTGCTCATCATTCTGATGTGTGAAGACCCATTGAAGCGATTGTGCCAGACTCACCCCTGTTACAATCCCATTGAAGTCAACCGAGTAATAGCAGTGATACATTTAGCCCAGTGAAACTAACTGAAGGCATGTGTTGACACTTAAGGCTTGGTCCTCTATGAACAAAAAAATCTGCACGCTCACTGGACCTCAAATTCCATCCCTCTCTCCCAGAGCAAACAAGGGGCCCTTTATACAGAGTAACGTGCCTCCATAACAGGCACATCTTTGGCAATTTGGGGTAGCCTACTTTTGTTCTTGTACGTATTGTTCTTGTTCTACTTTTACCAAATTGTATCAAAAGCATTTCATTTCAGCATTTTCAAAATGACACTGATTTTTTTATTTGAAAAGACTTTGTTTTGAAGTTTTCTTAATTTTTTTAAATTTTTCAATAAAATTTACAAAAATGCTCAAAATCAGAATGAATCATTTTATTTTGGGTGGAATGAAAAGTGTGGTTGGAGCCCAAAATAATCTTTCTTTGACTTTTCACAACTTCCAGAGAAGTGAAAAAAAACAGTAATTTTCACAGCGCTACCTCCAATGATTGTTTTTCTCTGAGTTAAACACTTGTATGTGACTTCCTCAGGCTGTTCTGAGCAAGGACACTCCCAGTGCTGTGCTGCTGACTTCCTTAGGATTTCTCTGGATTTACACCTGTGTAACCGAGAACAGAATTTCATCATACATATATAAATACTGTATATGACAAAATAACACAGAAACATGAAGAAAAGGCAGTAGTAATTACAGCATGTTCTCATTAATGACTAGGTACAGTTACAATTTACTTTATGGAGTTAAGCTATCTCACGGCTACAGAAACATTGCGGAAATGATATACCTGTTACACCCAAAAAATGATAGTAAGAGAACATACTGGTTGCAAAGTCTACCACTCAAAAGTTAGGAAATGCCAGAATTAAGGTTGCCTATGCAGCAGTTCCAGTCTCTGCCACTTGGATTTTTGTCTCAGTCTTCGGCCACGTCTACACTACAGAATAAAATCGAAATTATTAAAACCAGTTTTATAAAACTGGTTTTATAAAATCGATTTTACGTGTCCACACTAGGGCGCATTAGTTCGGTGGTGTGCGTCCATGGTCCCAGGCTACCATCGATTTCCGGAGCAGTTCACTCTGGGTAGCTACATTAAAGGAATGAGACCAATAACTTTGATTTCCGTCCACACTAACCCTAAATCGATATAGTAATATCGATTTTAGGGTTACTCCTCTCGTTGGGGAGGAGTACAGAAATCGATTTTAAGAGCCCTTAAAATCGATTTAAAGTGCCTTATAGTGTGGACGGGTACAGAGTTAAATCGATTTAACGCTGTTTAAATCAATTTAATGCTGTAGTGTGGACCAGGCCTTCCCCCAAACTCCTTATCCCAATCTATGCCCTCTGCAGCTGCCATCCCTTCAAAGTCCAGTTCCCGATCCCTCTGCATTCCAGTCAGGCAGACTGCTCCTCCTCTTCACGTTGCTTGGGCCCAGCAGAGGTAGCCCTGAGAGCATAGGCGAGACATTCTCTGCTCTCAGTTCCAGTGCACTGCATCACAATGGCAACCTTAAATAGTGGCCCGGCCACAACAGCCTAGAATAGTCGAATGAATTCTGCTTACACTGCTCAGCACAGTGAAGTACTTAGTTTTCAGTTGCTTGCAACTTATTCCAGTCTTGAACTGTGTGGGTTGAAATTTTCCATTCCTGGTGCCTTCCTCAGGGTGAGGGTTTTGTTTGGAAAGTATTAGCCAAAACAGTTCAGTTGTTTCTAAGCACTAGAGTAGGCAAACGTTTTGCCAGTGTCAAAATTCTTACAGCTGTTTCCCTGCGAAGCTACAGCACCTCCACACTTCGCCATAGGGAGTTGAAATTTGGCAGCAGGGTGACCTCAGTGTCAGGAATGTGCCTTTTGCCATTCCCGAGCTGACTGAGGTAGGATGTGAGTTGGACTAGCAAAGAAGCACAGTGTTGTACACAGGCCGTTCAAGAGAGTTGCTCTCCTCCTTCTTGGAAATGATTTATATGGCCACTCGCCTTCCCTCTTTGACTGAAGAAACAGTGCTGAGAGGTAAAGTGGGAGAAACAACTAGTTTAATCAAAGCCCAGGAAATGAAAGCTGGGAAAATGGCTAGTACTGCAGGTGCATTAGCGGCCGTCTGCAGGGCCTGTATTTATTGTGCAGAGGAGCTACTTGCCTGAAAGAGAGGGGAGGGAAATTGATTCATTAAATAAAACTCTTTGCCATAATGTAGGGATAGGCGAGATGGCCCACTAGAGGCCCCTTTTAACTTCAATTATTCTGAGATTTGGATGAGTTTCCCCTCCCCCCCCCCCCACATACACCTGCAGAAAGATCTGTGGCGACTGAGAAGGTTTCAGAGACTGGGAAAATGCTAACAATCCATTAGCAGGTGGGCTGTTTCCCTGAAGAATAGTTAAGGGGACTCAACACCCAAACCCCACTGAATGGGTTGAGGATTCAGAGACCAAACGCTTGGATCCCACTGAGGTATGCTGAAAACCAGTGCTCTCCATGGAGCTGTCCGAGGTTCTCTGCCTGCTGTCTATGCTGTGTTCCTAGCTGCAGGAGGGTTGAGTTCCTTTTCAGTGGACTCTCTATGGATTCGTTGAGGGGAACATACTGGAGCTTTATTACAGCCGGTTCTAGCATGATTTCCAGACCAGTTGCATAGTGCTTGAGGTTCGGTTGATTTGGATAAATAGCCAAACTTTGAGTTGCTATTCTTTATTCTCAGGGCCAGCACCTCAGCTTGCATAAGTCAGTGCAGCCCCACTAATGTCAAAGAAGCTGTGCTGATTTACACCAGCTGAGGATCTGGACCTAAACCTTCTAGAGGATTCTCAGGCATCAATGTGACTCTAGTAAAGTTTGCATTTATTTGCAGCCTTGGAGGAAAGTGTGAAAAACAAAAACAGAAAAGTTCTTTCAAAGACAACCAATGAAAGAACAAGAGTTATTGGGGCATCCACTATAAATGAGTATGTTAAAAAGACAGTGGGTTTATACTTCAGGCAAATTAATATTCAATTAATAAAATTCATGGTTGGCAATAAAGGTCAGAATAGCATCATACAGCAATTCACTCCCTAGGGTGATCTGTTTAACATGATGCTTTATAGACAAGCCCTCCTCTGCTTTCAGATTCTTTAAAGAAGGCTGCTGCTTTGGAGTGCTTTGCCCTTTGGTGATTACATGGCAGGTTTCCAGAGAGAAGGCGAATGCCTTGCATTTAATCTACGGCTATTTTTCACCACTTGTTCAGAAACCAAATGTTCAGAATGGTTATGAGTTGTTACGGGGGAGAGTGGGGAAGTTGAATAACAACGAAATGCCTTAATGAAAATTAACAGCTGCAAGATTGAACTTGAGCTTTAAGATTAACATGCCTTTTCCCCCCTTTCTATGTTAATATGTTATATATTTAGACATTTATTTATCTATCAGAGGCAGGCTTTGTTTACACGGTAGAGTAATGCGCTCTGGGGGGTGTGGTTTCTAAAGCACACTAACATGTTGCACATTAATTGATCTGTGTAGACTCTGCTGGTGCACTTTAACCTTGTGCTGTTGGAAACAGTCGTGTATTAAAGAGTACTAGGGATCATTTAATTGGTCCATGTAGACCTGGCTGGTGCACACTAATGTGCACCACGTCAGTGCACTTCAGCAATCAGACAACTGTAGCGCGTATTACCCCAGTGCATCGCCAAGCCCTATGTTTAACTTTTCCTGCTGGGATCAAAAAATCTTATGCCATTGCCTGTGCTGTCTGGCAGTGAAGAAAGCTATCTCAGCATATAGTTAGCTTTATGTCCATAGATATGGATTATGCCTGTTTCTATGGCCACAGTTACTGACATTCTAGGAAACTGTCCATAGCACTAATATTATGTAAAGAAAATGCATGTTGCTTTTGATAGGTGGACTGTAATCAAGGCAGACAAACTGCTACATCTTTTTCCATCTCTAATTTTGGAGCGTCAGTAATTTTGTAGGTAATTGGCCCATCGACTCCATCCTTCCGTTCCCTGTAAATATGCCTCAGGATGTTTGATAGACAGAAAAATGTGTACATCTGGAATTAAAACCTCATCCAGAGGGCAGCATAACAATACACTATAAACTATGTTAAATAAAGGCAGGAAAAAGGCCACCTCTCCAGTATGTTTATGTGTTACAGCTGACCCCTTAGCCCCCTAAGTGCACTGTAGCTAAGCATACTGGAAATGTAGGGCGTGGAAGTCATTCTTCCCAGGTTGGCAATGATCCAAGAGAGGACAAGCAATTGACATAAACTTTTGAAGGTTTTTTCCTCTTTTGTATTTCCCAACAGACAGGCTACAGACTCCCAACAATGGCTTGCGGTCTGTAAGAGGGTGCCAGTGTGTCTGTGTGTCTCTGTCTACAAAGAATTACGTATGTAACACTTCCAAGATAAATGGTAAGAATTTTAGCACAGGACGTCTTTTCTTGTGCTAGGGATCCAATGCCCATTTGTGTCTGTGTCCCCCCTGATGTTTTTACACATTGCGTGACAAGGGTGGAACTGAGGTGTGGGGGGGGAGAAGCTGTACAATTATATTTCAAATTTTGGACAGGACAAGGGTGCTCGGGATGCTCAGCACCTTGCAGAATCAGGCCATGAATTTGGGCCAGATACCTAAATCTGTACCCGGGGCCTGATTTTTTTTCCTCTTTCTGTTACACTTGTAAATTGCCAGTTACTCCAGTGATGTCAATGCAATTACATAGGACTAAAACTAGTGCAAGGTTTTAATCTTGCACCTGCTCTTATTGACTTGAATAGTGTAGAATCAGGCACACAGTGAAAGAAGAATCAGGCCCCCAGATTATATGCTATTATTACCCAGGTAAACTCCCATTAGTTTCAATGAGCTCTTTCCTCAGCAAGAATTTAGGAACTAGGTAAAGGCCTGAGGATTGGGGGCCCTTTGGGATTGCATTGATATTTTGTTACTGGAACGATATGATAGAAGAATCATAGACATGTGGGAGGAGGGAGGTAAGGGTCCTCAAGAAGTAATTTAGTCCAGCCCTCTGTGCTGAGGAGGACCAAGTAAACCTCGGCAATTCCAGACAGGTATTTGTCTCACCTGTTCTTAAAATCCTCCAACGATGGGGATTCCTCAACCTCCCTTGGTAACCTATTGCAGCACTTAACTTTCTAACTATAAGGATACTATTTCCTAATATCTAACCTAAATCTTTTTTGCAGAAGATTAAGCTGATTATTTCTTGTCCTACCATCAATGGACGTGAAGAACAATTGATCGTGGTCATTTTTATAACCACCTTTAACATATTTGAAGACTGTTATTAAGTCTCCATTCTGTCTTCTTTTCTCAAGGCTAAATATACTGTGGGGTTTTTTAACCTTTCCTCATAGGTCAGATTTTCTAAACCTTTGCTCATTTTTCATGCTTTTCTTTGCATTCCTTCCAATGTGTCCATATCTTTCTTAAGCTGTGATGTATGAACACTGTGCTCCAGCTGAGGCCTCACCAGTGCTAAGTAGATCAGAACAATTATCTTCCATGTCTTACATATAACATTCCTGTTAATACATCCTAAAATATTAGCTTTTTTGCAACAGCGTCACATTAGCTAATATTCAATTTGTGACCCACGATAACCCCCAGGTCTTTTCCTGCAGTATTCTCACCTACCCCATTATTCCCCATCTTATATCTGTGCATTTGATTTCCCCCACACCCAAAGTATAGTGTTTTGCTCTTGACTTTCTTGAATTTCATCGTATTGCTTTCAGAAAATTCTCCAATTTATCAAGATCACGTTGAATTCTATTCCAGTTCTCCCAAGTGCTTGCAACCCCTCTCAGCTTGGTGTCATCTGCAAATTTTATAAGCATACTCCCCACTCTATGAATGTACATTAAGCCTAGTCCACAAGTCCTCTCATAGCTTTGTTTAGTCATTACTAAAGCAAAGCTCCCATTGGCTCTAGTAAGAGTTTACCCTCAACAAAGACTGAGGACTGGATTTACAGAATTTGACCCAAAGTAACAGTTTCAAGCTTGGTGTCCTGATTTAGCAAAGCACTTGCATGTGTTTAAATTTCATCAATCCCTTTAATGGGCTTTAAGGATGTGCTTTGATTTGGGGTCTTTAAATTGTGAGACAAAGCCCACTGAAGTCAACAGAAAGACTCCTGTTGACTTCAGTGGACTTTGGATCAGACCCTTGTTTTGTATAGCTGTTAGTTAAGAGGGATCTTTTTTCTCTGCTCCAAAGACACTAATAATCTTCAGAAAGAAATAGGATGGATGAGAGAGGAAAGCCAAATAATTTAAAATATCTATTTAGATATAGATTGTGTGTCCTTGAAATTAGATGTTATTTGTATTCTGACATTTTGTAGCAATTTTTTTTGCTAAGGTTAGAAACTTTTAAAGTTCACTGACATTTTCATTATGCCTCCCTGTTTTTTTTATCAGAACCACTCTGGTATATCATAAGGTTGATTAATTTATCTCCTCATTGATTAACGTTCTCTGCTTTTATGTAATGTTTTCTTCAAACACTGCATAGAGAAATTAAAATGGAATTAACTAAATTAACAGGTTTTTAGGTTTGCATTTCTTTGTCCCTTGATCAGACTTCACTATTAAGAATGCAGTGTACCACAATGCCAAGGCACTAATATAATCAACATATTACATTGCAAATGTGTTTCCCTTTTCAGTTTATTTGCTGATGGCAGTGGGTATCTATAATCCGACCTTTTTGTTTTTATTGAGTTCACAATCAAATTCACTGTCATATTGAGTTCTCAGGCTGCTGGATAGAAGAATGTTGCCCTGATGTCCTGAAATTTGGTATAGCTCAGGAAGAAGGAACTTTTTAAAGCATTTACTTTGACCATGCTGGTATGTTCTGATAAAACAGGTTAAATGCCAAATTGGCCAAATTTTGATATAAACCTTAGTACTGTAACATCTTGGGGACCTTCAAATTCTTTAAATATTTATCCACATGAATAGTTTCATTATCTTCAGTGGAACTACTCATGTAAGTAAGCAAATAGGTACATGTGAGTAAAGTTATTCATGTACAGGATATGGTCCCATGAAGTTACTCCTTATTTACTCTAGTATAACAAAGCAGAATTTGGCACACTTTTACTGATTGGATTCACTCACAAGCTTAAGTGTTTGCAGGATCAGGCCCTTGGAAGTTAGTGGACTTACTCTGGATTTGCACTAGTGTGAGATCAGAATCTGACCCTGCCTATCTCAAAATTCTACAGAATACATTAAAGCAAATCTTGATTTATTTTTTTCCTTTGGTGTAGAACAAGCCAACCTCCAACACTATGGACCAATCATTTTCATGGAGGGGAGGAAAAGCCCTCATTAAATGACCTGGGGAATTATAAGTCTGTCAGTCTGACATTGATCCCAGGCAAGATAATGGAGCAGCTGATATGGGACTCGATTTAATAATGAATTAAAGGAAGGTAACAAAATTAGTGCCAAACACCGCAGGTTTATGGAAAATAGATTCTGTCAAACTAACTTGATATATTACTTTTATGAGATTACAAGTTTGGTTGATAATGGTAATAGTGTTGATGTAAAAGAATCCACCTTTTGTAAGGTGTTTGACTTGGCACATGACATTTTGATTAAAAAACTAGAAAAATATAATGTTAACATGGCCCCGGTTAAATGCATTACAAGCTGGCTAACAAGCTGGTCATTCTCGAAATGTAATTTTAAATGGGGAATCACAATCAAAATGAGTGTGTTTCTCATCGAGCCCAGCAGGGATTGGCTCTTGGCCCTACCCTATTTAACATTTTTATTAATTGCTTGGTAGAAAACATAAAATTATCACTGATAAAGTTCGCAGATGACAAAAAAAACTGGAGGGAGTGGTAAATAATTAAGAGGACAGGTCACTGATACAGAGCAATCTGGGACATGTGCTAAGCCAGGTGCAAGGAAACAGTATGTGTTTTAATGACTAATTGTAAACGTTTATGTCTAGGAACAAAGGAAGTGGGCCATATTTACAAAGGGACACTCTCTATTCTGGGAAGCCGTGAAAAAGACTCGGGGATGTGGATAATTATGGTTGCTCCCCAGCTGGTATTTGACTGGCCTGGCCAGTTTTTTTTATGGATTTGCCGGTTCCCAGAAAAATAATGTAATCTGCAAAGATTTTTTTATATATGGCTCTAACAATGTGCATCATTATCACAATACACTGGGATATCTAATGTTAAAAGTTTCGGTGTCCAGCTAAAGATGGCGCAATGTTCCCACTTCCGCAGTTTAAGCAATAACAGATCCAAACTGCTTTAAATACAGCAGCTGTCTGCCCACCAACATGGACGTGCACTGCACATATCAGTGAGAGAGGGATTGAGGCACTCGAGGGTGAGCAGATGTGAGATGTTATCAGTCATATCTATATGAGTTCTCTCTCTCAATACTATAAATGGCTATTGGGGTTGACCATAGGATTTGCAGCAGGCTTGCCTGGTTGGGAGGGGATGCCAGGTTTTTTGCAATTCAAAGCTGGGAACCCTGCGGATAAGCAGCTGAACATGAGCTCCTAGTGTGACACTGTGGCCAAAAGAGCTAATGTGATCCTGGGATGCATAAATAGAGGAATCTCGAGTTACATAGAGCGGTTATTTTACCTCTATATTTGGCACTGGTGCAAGTGCAGCTGGAATCCTGTGTCTAGTTCTGTTGTCCACAAGTCAAAAAAGCTGTTGATAAATTGGAGAGGGTTCAGAAAAGAGCCATGAGGATGATTTAAAGGATGAGAAAACCTGCCTTATAGGGATAAACTCAATCTTGTTAGCTTAACAAAGAAGTTAAGGGGTGACTTGATAACAGTCTATAAATAACTACATGGAAAACAAATATTTAATAATAGGTTCTACAGTCTAGCAGAGAAATGTCTAACACCGTCCAATGGCTGGAAGTTAAAGCTGGAAAAAGTTTGGAAATAAGACATCATTTTTTTTAACAGTGAGAGTAATTAGCCATTGGAACAACTTGCCGAGGGTTGTGCTGGAATCACCAGCACTGACCATTTTAATATCAAAAGTGGATATTTTTCTAAAATCTATGCACTAGGAATCATTTTTGGGAACTTCTGAGGAGGGCAGACTAGATAATCACAGTGATCCCTTCTGGCCTTGGAATCTGTCAGTCTATGAACAGCAGTCATTGTTACCACATATAACTCTGTGAGCATGAGAGTACTGTGCTTCTCACAGGGTGTCAGCCTGGAACAGTTAGGAAGCAAAAGCCATCACTGAATGGCAAAGAGAAAAGGGATTAAATGAAGCAAAAGAAATTCAATAATTTCCATTTGTAAGGGAAGAATATAATGAGGCAGGGATGCATTTCAGATTTATCTCTGGAGTCAAATCAGTCTTTAGAAATGTACAATACTATCCTTTACCATTCTACAATATCGTTTGCCCCTGGGTCTCAAACGCACCGTTAGGGGGAATAGTTATGACATTAGGCTGCAGAAAGAATGGCGCTTGTATTGTTACCAAGCAGAAGTGATTTATCTTCATGCTACTAGTTAGTGGCCCTGAAGAGTCTTCTGTCAGTGGCACATCCTATGTATCAAACAAGAAAATGGTGCCTAGAGTAATGACTGACCAGTTACCCATTTCAAAGAGCAGCGATTTCGACAATGTCATGGAATAAATTGGTACCTCTTATGGGGAGCCGGCAAAAACACAGAAAACCCAAATTCCCAAAATGTAGATGAATGAAACGAGTATTAATGCGATTCAGCTACTGTTCACTTTTCCTTGATCAGGCAAGGAAAAAGGCTTCTGCCCTGGAGATTTAAATGCACCTTTGGGTATTTGAGTATTCCACTTTCATGCTGCAATCTGAAGCAGCAAAGCCCACGGAAAGAAACATTCTGTTGGAGTCTAATATGATCTAATTCCCTATCTCTCAGCTGTGCTGCTTGATATCCCAGCATGAAGAAATGTGGACCACTGGATATTGAAACAATCCATTATAATACCAGGGCTGTCTGAGTCTGAATGCTGCCTTTAGATCTTTTAGCAACATGGAGTAGAGGTCTACATCTTGTGAAAGTGGCTGATGTGTAACATTAACCTGCAAAAGAAAGGGGGACGAATGTTATCAATGGGCCGCATTCTGCTTTCAGACAAGCCAATTGTTGCTGTACTGCAACATTTTTTTAACGTAAGCGCTCTCACAATACAGTTTTCCAAAGCGAAGTGCTTTGAATTTTGGTACTGAAGTTCTTAAGCCTATTTTTTTTTCTTGTGGGGAACGGGTAGATGAATGCAAAAGGTTGACAATGTAGTGCAAGGAGCAGCATTGCCCTTTGACGCGATACATTACGGAAACTAGTTGTTGGGATTTCTGTTGTGGTTTTTTTTATATATTTCCACAGGACGTGTTGCTAAATAGCCTGGTCATGAGAACAAAGCAGCTGCAAAATAAATGAAGCACAGACGAAAGGAAAACCTGGCCTTGATGGAAAAGAAGCACAGAGAGAACTTGCCAAGACCAGACACAAAAAAGACACAAAACAGAAAGAGAGAGAGTTGAAAGAATAACTTGCAAGGACACAAAGAGGTAAGGGCCATTGCAGAGAGACATGTAAACCTAGAGAGGGAAACAAGTAATAGAAGCAAAATCAAAATGTAGATCAAGTGTAGAAAGATATTAAGTAAGAAAGAGATCAGAGAGTTTTAAAATCCTACATTCTTTTAACCCCTGCAAGCCTGGAATTGGAATTATCATGAGCCTCCCATACATGTTTTCCTTAAATCCTCTGGAAAATACGTAGTACTAGTACTTAGATGAGCTTTATCAGAGATAATGGTTATTGTAGGGTGCTTTAGTCACATATCAAGTGATTGCTCTGTTATGTGTGGTTGTCACTGCACCTTAAGTTAACTAGTCTGTAAAATAAGGTTAATGATACATATCTACTCACTGGGCTGGTATGAAGCATGTATAAGGTTTGTACTGGCACACTGGGAGAAAACTACATGTGGGGACTTCAGCTTTGTTAAGAAATTATGGAGACAAAACCAGCCCAAAATTGAGCTGTGATTACATATTTGTAAATCTGGAGTGACTCCATTGAATTCAATGGAATCTCTTTAGATTTCCAGCTGTGGAAAATGACTTTTCATTTTGAAGTCAGTTATCTCTGAATCAAATGCCTAATCAGAACTAAGAAAAGAGCTGCAACCCTTGTTCTTCAATATTAGAACTGGGCAAAATTGATCATATGGATTTTTTTTCAGGCAAAAAATGCAGATTCCAAAATGTTATGTAAATTTGTTTCCATTTTGTCAAAGTCTTTTGGTTTAAAAAACGGTTCATTTTGACATTTTTGAAATGTTTTGATTTTTCAAATCAAAATTACTTTTTGTTGTAAAGTTTCCACTCATGTTATTTTTTTAAATAGTCAAAATGGTTTTAAAATGCTCAAAATGAAACCAAATATTTCATTTCAGGTTGAACAAAATGTTTTGTTTGACCCAAAAATGACATTAAATTTTTTTTTGAATCGCCATCAAACTGAATAATCTGTTCCCCCCACCCCAGCTCTACTCAATATGCCATATCTAAAAAGTGACACCACAAGAAGGCTTTCTTGCAGTGTTTTTTTAAGCACTTAAAAAAGGTAGAGGAAAATAGGAGATCTGAGTTTCAAGAAGATACTATGGATGGGGAAATAGTAAGTCTCAATCTTTTCATTAACACCAAGTTTTACTTAAGCCATTTCATAACTTACATAATAGGTAGATTAAACATAGAGCACGCTGGAATTGCACTGTATATTCCCTGTGTCCAGATTCTCTTCTCTATGAATTTCCCTATTGAGAGAAGATAGTACTGTAAGTGTGATTTGTTTTAACTGATACCACCCCCCAGTGTGCACCATCGGAAAAGCCTCCACTAATGTAAATGTCATTACTTTCCCCTGTAAATTCTAATTCTCCTATATTAGTTTTGGAGGCTAACCAATAACCGGCATTGAAACTAGAAAGGGAGCATTTTAAATGTATTTTAAGGTTATTCAGCCAGAAAAGAAAACCAAATGGAAGTGATTTTAATAGTAAAGAGTAATGATGCCAGCTATAGAGTATAAGGGAGGAGACAGTGGATGGTGTGAAAACAAATTCAGACCCTGTACACACACAATCATCAGGGCATATAAAAATACCCTAGTAACCAGCAGCCAGGGAAACACAGAAATGTGAAACTATGGCAACCCAGTATAGGAAGAAGCATTCCTTATTGGGAGATTGTGGAAGGGGAAGAGATGAAAAAACAATAGCCCCTAAATCTCTATATCAGCCTGGTTCCTCATTTTCTCAGCAGCTCAAGGCCTTGTTTAACCCTTTCACCCTGCCAAGTAGAATTCTTTTCCTGAAACTTCCCAGAATCAGCTGTCCATGAATCTACTATGGGGGAAAAGTCTGTGGTTTCACACCAGTATAGTTACCTGTGAGGGCAGGTTCATTAATGTACTACTATACGTGCTAACTTGTGAAATGAAAAAAAAAATAGGAGAGAATTCTGTGAGGCAGCACAAAAGATGCGAAGAAAAATATGGAAATGTAATAGCTGCTTCCTGTAAGGAAATTCACAGTTTTCAGAGGATTGCATTTTGAAATTGGTGGAGCCAATTTACACCATATGAAGATTGGGCCCAATGTATTTTGGAAATAGCACATGCAACATAATGTGGTGACGAAGGATCAGCAAAGAAGCAGAGTTTCGTTTGGGATAACAAATTCACAAAAAAGTGAATTTTGCCCGTTTTTCTCTTATATGAATTTGTTTCAGCTGCGTGTGTGTTGGTTTGAGCTAAAGCTTGGGTCTAATTCTCAGTTGAGGGATTTATGCTTGGTTTAGAGGCAGGTAAATAAAAGCAGACTTTGGTGTTCTCTTTAATTGAGGCACTAATACACATTAAACAGCTATATGAGAGGGTTTGTTTGTTTGAATTTGTGAGTGCTTCTCTGAATGCACACTTCATCTACATTTGTTATCAGCTATAGGGGTAAAGCCCGTTTCTTTGTGTACTGGGGCGGTCACCCCGCTTCGGCCCTGAAGGGGTTAAAACAGCCCTGGGAAAGGGCTGCCCCAGGGAGCCAATAAGGTAGGCTGATTGGGAAGGCAGCGACAGTTGGGGCCACGCCCCAATCAGGCCACACCTGGCCCTGTTATAAGGGCTCAGGGAGGACCTGGGTCAGTCTCTCTCTAGCTTTGGAAAGAGATGGACCTAGCTGAGTGAAGGAGCAAAGGGTACTGTGGACAGAGCAGTGCTGGGGAAGGGGCAGGCTGAGCTGGGGAGCTCAGACCTGGCAACCTCCCAGGCTGTGGCCTGACAGGAAGGCCTAGAGAGGTACTGGGCTGCAGGGAAAGGCAGCGGGTCCAACCCCCCCCTTGCCAATGTTGAGTGGTTTACAGACTGCAGTCTGCCCCAGTGAACAGGGGCTGGATGATGACTGGCAGTGGCCACTGAGGCAAGGTGGGAATAGAGTTTGGGTTCCCCTGGGACTGGGAGGGGAGACCCAGAGTATGGGGAGTACCGGGGGGAGAACCCCAGGGTAGGAACACGGGGCCAGTGGCAGGCAAGGCACCTTTCTGCAGAGGCCACACCAAAGCTAGTGAGAGCTAATTCCCAGGATGACCAGAAGGAGGCGCTGTGCTGGTGAGTCGTCATGTTGCTACACTTAGTGAACACAAAAATAAATGATAGGTTTTTCTTTATCATATCATACAATGATGCCTTTCATTTTTGTTTTGTAAACATTCTTTTAAAACTCTTCAAACAGTTCTCTGTTACTCTTTCTGTGGCTGAAGATGTCACTGGGGGAAAGAAGTAATGGATTTCAAAAGCACTACCTGTAGTCTTGGTCTGTGCATTTACGACTTACTTTAGACCAGTGGTTCTCAAAGGCAGTCAGCCACTTGTTCAGGGAAAGCATCTGGCGGGCCGGGCTGGTTTGTTTATCTGCCGCATCTGCAGGTTCAGCTGATTGCGGTTTGCCGCTTCAGGCCAATGGGGGCTGCGGGAAGGGCGGCCAGCACGTCTCTTGGCCCGAGGGCCAGTGGGAGCTGCGATCGGCCGAACCTGTGGACATGGCAGGTAAACAAATTGGCTCAGCCTGCCAGGGGCTCTCCCTGAACAAGCGGCGGACTGGCTTTGAGAACCACTACTTTAGACAGAGTAAGATGTGTTAGAGTCATGCAGGAATGGTACAAAGATATTTAATAATCCGAGCCTCCCCTATACTAAATGGATACAAATTGCTGCATATTTAAGAAGAGATTTTTTTCATGCACCTTGTGGGATTGAGGAAAATGATTGATTGGTCCAAGAACCATGTGGATTTGTGTGTGTATTTACTTATGTATTTTTGCATGCTCACTGCCTACATTTGTATGTGCAAATGAACATTTAAGTAGCTAAATGATTTGCCTATGTACTGAAATTACCTCTTGCAACAAGAAATTATGGGACCAAATGTGTGCATAGGTAACTGGTCTCACTTCATGAAAATGTTGTCTTATCTGAGCAAAATTGTTGAGCAGTATTATGGTTCTTACCCTGGAGGGAGCTGCATTTTAGCAGTGGATAGCTTGATTATATATAATCCTGTCTTCATTGAAGTCAATGGGGAGTTTTGCTATCGACTTCACAGGAGCCAAGATTTCACCCTGATTGTATTTATATATTGTGGTGCAGCTGCACCACTATATTTGAACTAAAAAGGAAGCCAATAGAAACTTTTTTGCAGGGAACACTTGCAGGACTGGGCCCATTGTTTGAAATGTGCCGTGAGAATTCTTGGATTAAAAAGTCCTATATACATTTTCTTATGGAAAGAAGATACTATCAGATTTTGTTTGTATCACGTATTAACTTTCTGTTTGAAGCACCATGGTAATTTACATTTGACGGAGGGGGCATTAATGATATCTAGCACCTTAGCTATTGAATTTTCACATGTACTTCAATATTGAGTCTATTGTTCTTCCCATCTAAACTACAACATCTGGCAATTTCACCATATTTGTCTGATCGCATAAGACACTGTATCCTGGGTAGTTTTTTGGCACGTACTAATGCCATGCTTGATCAACATACTCCCAGACACAGTCTCATATGTGTTGCTTTCCAGTGTGAAATTGACAAGGACGACATGAATCTGACAGCTCAAGTCGCAGAGGTCAGGATCAAAAGCAGAACCCTGCAGGTAGGGAAGGCACTGAGTTAATGTAGCCGGCTGTTACACTGTATTGCAGGGGGTGCACTGGAAACCCGTTGCAATTACTGGGGTGTCTGGAAGAATGTAACAAAAATTATATTGCCATGGTGCTCTCTATAGGCAGGCAATCAAGTGTTAGACAGCATCACCTAGGAGAAAATTGAGCTATGAAGGGCTGAATACCACTGAACTCGGGAGACAAGCACGCTTGCTGTGAGAGGCGGACAACCAGCTGAAAGGGCACAATTCCAGCTGATGAATGGCGGGGGGAAAAGAAAGAGAAACTGCTAGAGAAATGGTCCTGATTGTATCAGGTCAGAGTGGAAGGTGTGAGTACATGCATTATGTGATCCATATCCATAGATAGCTTGCAGACAGAGGTAGCTTGGCACATTGAGTCACAGTGTTCTGAACAGGGCAGAGCTCTGACATGCATCTGACAAGCAAGGACCCACCAGCGTTTTCTTTTATTGTTGATCTGCTGTCAGTATAGCATCAATGGTATAATCTCAAGGTATAGAGTGGGAGTGCTTTGTGTAACTGTTAACTGTCCTTCCATACATGGGCCTGTGAAATGGCAAAGCTCATTAAACCCTAAGAATTAGAGCTTGTTGGAAAACATGAACAAATTTTCATTGCTGGCTTCAGTTATATATAATTTTTTTTTGGACTAGCTCTTCAGTGGGATTACTTCTGAACAGAGCAGTTGTTGCCTAACCTGCTGGTCAGTGCGTGCATTGCCAAGCCATCTCTACGTGATTTCTGTGACATGAACATTTTTCCACCAGCTGATGTACTGAGACTATCCTATTGTTTTACAGAGGCCACCAAACAACCTTCTGATACTAACAACTTTCAGCATTCTCCCCTGGATTGAACTCCTACTATTGTCTTAGAACTCTAAAGCTCTGTAGTCCATTAATAAGCTTCCATCGCTACGCAAAGCAACACTTTTATATGCTAGTGTCAAATCTACTACAGGAGGTTGACAAAAACCTGGTTTCCTAGTGGAGGTTGTTTAATGGTGGGGTACAATTGTACTCCATAGGGCAGATCCTTCCCTGGGGTAAACTGCTTGGAATGGGTCTACATCAATGCTCACAAAGGAACTTTTAATGTGGGCTGGCAGGGTCCATATGGGCTGTTAGTAGAGAATCATAGAATATCAGGGTTGGAAGAGACCTCAGGAGATCATCTAGTCCAACCCCCCTGCTCAGGGCAGGATCAATCCCCAGACAGATTTTTGCCCCAGATCTCTAAATGGCCCCCTCAAGGATTGAACTCACAACTCTGGGTTTAGCAGGCCAATGCTCAAACCACTGAGCTATCCTTCCCCAATGATATACTAGTGCGCACTAGAGTTTACATCCTCCTAGTATGGACTAATGTCCCATGTAGGCAAGCCCTCCCTAAACTGCATACAGCAACCAAATCTGATGTCATTTTTTGGTATGAAAATAAATTATAGCACCAAATCAAGTAAAAAACCAAACACTTTCTGAGAAATCTTAAGCTGTGAAAATCCTTTCTTTAAGCCTTTTTAAAACCTGTAGCATATCTTGCATTGATTTTCCCACAGATATTCATATTCAGTTTTTCCTTCCATTTTGCTTCCACCCCAGCCAGCAAATCCTTCTAATTACATTGCTTTTCCTCAGCTGCCTTTTTTGTTTGTTTTGATGGAGGCACGTTTGCTACAGGAGACAGCCCAAATAATGCAAAGGACAAACTTGACTTGATTTCAGACCACGCCACTGTTGCTTTCGTAGCAGAAAGTTGCAGAGTTTGGTTGCATGTGCTGCAATGAGGGGGTCTCTGAAAATGTAGCTATGGTTGCAAATTGCAGCTGACCATGAACAATACATGCAGTGGTTTGCTTTGATGTTTTTTTACACTGGTGTATTTTGTCCAAGTAGAAGGGGCTGGTTGTCTGGATTTGCTGGGGAACATGTGTCATTGTGGGGGAAATGGCAGGTTAAGGGTGTCTGTTTATTTGAAATAATGGAAATCATCTGATCAATCAACCTACATGTTCCAGCCTGACAGAAGTTTAAAGGCCAAATTCAATGAGTACAACTCTGACTTCAGCTTCAAGCACTTATTCTAATCTGTCCTTACCATGGTAACATAGAAAGTGATAGGCTGTGGGCAAGCTCTTTTATGGCAATCACATAGCAAGTCTATGGCTGTATGGTATAGGGATTTCAGGGCACTATAGAATGTTCATAAATGCAGCTCAAAATTCATGGTCTCTCAGGAGCTAGTTCCATCACTACAAGTGGCTGCTAAGATAAGGGCAGGGGACAATATATATAATACTGTGGTTCACTTGCCCAGAGCTAATGAGCCTTTGCAAATGGACAGGCTTAACCTCAGCCTCTCTATTCCTCCATTAAGGGTGGGGCTAAGAGAGCTCTCAGCATTACTACCCCAGAGACAGGAGAAATCTCGCCAAGGTACAGGTGGATGGAGCATCTTATAACCCTTCCTCTGTATATATTGCAGGGGAGTCGGCATTTCAACCCTCTCTTCTGAGAACATCTCTTGTGAGTTAATCAAGTACAGCTCAGAGGAGAAAACACCCACTGGGAGAAGTGTTAGTTTTGGGAACCTTAGAATATCAGGGTTGGAAAGGACCTCAGGGAGTCATCTAGTACAACCCCCTGCTTAAAGCAGAACCAATCCCCAGACAGATTTTTGCCCCCTCAGGGATTGAGCTCATAAGCCTGGGTTTAGCAGGCCAATGCTCAAACCACTGAGCTATCTCTCCCCACACTGAAATCAGTAGCTGCTGCTTGCAGGGACTCTCCAATCCCATCACCTGATGATAAGACCTCATGTCACATTACTTTTGAACAATTAACAGAATCCTGCACAATAGCAGGATTTGGGATTGCTCAATCCATTTTAGCTGCTTTTCTTTCTTTCTCTCCATGCCTATAGACGCACTTGTGTTTAAGCTTCTCATCCAAAACATCCATTGTGGCAAAGTGAATGTAAACACTGGATTCATCCTACAGGAGTGAAATAAGTCTTGATTTTAAAGCCTTAGCTCTAATTTTTCTCTTTCAGAGAAGGGCACATTGCAATGAGGAGATGTGTTTTGATCATTCACTGTGTTACAAAGAGAGTGACTCTAAATGGCATTGGGCAAATCCTCAGTTCTAGCCACCACCTGAGGGGTGGGATGGTGCACTGGGTTGTAGAAGAGAAGAGAATTTTGCCTTTCCCCTCCCTGTGCTACATAGCAGCAGCAGAACTGCTCTGTGGCAGGTACTGTAGCTTCTGCACCCTGCTCTGGAATGGCCAACATAACTGCCATTAACCTCCCTAAATCAGCCCCATCTCCATCCCGGAGGGGGCAGTGTTCTATAGCACACACCTCCCCAAATCCTACCTTCCTCCATGGAGCCAGTGTTTCTGAGGCATGAAAGGAGAGCCATTAAATGGTCATGACTTTAGTTTATTGTCCATCTGGTCCAGATTTGAACCAGTTATCTGCAGGGCTTTAGTCTGTCTGCAGAACTGGCACACGTGTCCAAGTGAGGTCCAAGTCTCTAAATGCCCTCCCTGATCTATGTAAATAACGTACATGCGTGTGTAGGGAAAGATTCACAGTTCTGCCTCCAGGATTTGAATACCCAGTTCTCACCCAATTCCCATGAAAATTAATATGCGTATCCTCTATGCAACTCTGAAAATCTCAGCCGTCGTGTCGTGCACTGGATTAAGCATGTCTCTTTCTAGCAGCTAGCACCAGTGATTGGCACAGCCTGCTACTTACTCTTGTGCTTTTGGAGCTATGAGTCCTGAGCTCAGTCCCCATTAATGATTGCTGCATCAACATGAATACCTGCAGCTAGTCTGGGCCAGATTTTCAAAGGTATTTAGGCACCTAAAGATGCAGATAGCTGCTTAGTGGGACTTTGAAAAAATACCTAGGTGCCTAACTCCCATTGAGCTTAGGTATTTTAAAGGTTTTACAAATCCCACTAGACATCTATCTACATATTTAGACACTTAAATAGTCCTATATGCTATGTACACAATGGAAGAGGGTATACGCTTCTTGCATCTGGCCATACATGAAATATTAAAGACTGATAAGCAGTTCACATGCCTGATGGTTCCATGGACACTTGAGGAAATGGACGCTGTTTTAGCTGTCTTGCTGGCCTTACTGCGATTGATTAGACAGGATCTGGCATGCCTGCTTGTATCTCTCTTCTCTCTCCAGACTAACTCAAGAGAAAGTCTGACTAGTGGGTGTGATAGCAGCTTTCACTTTTCTCTGTTGTGGGTATCTACCAGAATGAATGGGGAACTGGGGCTAGCTGATATAGAAATAATATGCTCTCTCTCTCTCTCCACACACACATTACGGCTTCACACATTATATGGATTTTGTTAGTTAACATGTAAATAATATCACATGTCCCTGAACAGCAGCTGAGTCATTATGAAATAGCTTATGAATTGGAAAAGGTCAGAGAGAAAGCCAGCTGCTTTCCTCTCCCTGCCTGTGCTTTCAGTCTGGGCTGAATTATTATTATTTCACTAATTAGTAATCTGCATGCATATTAAAATGATTACTCTATAATATACACTGCATGACAAAACAACAATGGCAAATTGTTTTACTGTGCATAAGAGCTTAACTCTCGCTACAAAAAATGTTTTCTAATACTCCATTTGTATCCTTCTGCTGCTGATTAAAACCTCACTGCTTTTGTTTTTATTAGTCCTCGGTCTTTATGTTACTTTTATCACTGTGAGATCTTTAGAATTAGCCACAAGGGCTCAGCAGCTTTGCTGCGGCCATGTTTCCTTAATAAATCCGGTTACCTCTTGAGGTGTCAGGGAAATGAAATCAAACCCCTTTGTAATAATGTTCTGCAACCCTTTAAATATTGATTTTGACTATTTAGACCTGCTGACAATAATTTTTATCAGAAGGGAAATGAAAGAGGCCAAGGCAAGTCATTTAACCTCTCTGCATGTCAATTTTAGCCTCTGTAAAATGGGGTTTTAGACATGATTTAGGGCAGGCAATAGGAGGAGAGTTTTAAATTTACTTCCCTCTCAGGGGCTTTAGATTATTAGGGCTTAGGTTCTGAACGTTTGCAAAGCACTTTGGGATCGCCTGATAAAAGGTGCTAGGAAAGTGCACAGTATGTTTAACATCTGCCTCATGCCTTTTTGATTGGAAAAGCAAGATGGGTGTTGCAATCTGACTGGATTGTACTGCCTCATTCTGCACTCCAGGTGACTCCAACCCAAGGGTTCCTATGGGAGATTAAAAGAAAAATCAGTGACTGTGAGAGCAGAATATGGGGGTTGGTGACTTTTGTACCTGTGTGTTCCATCGCAGGATTGCTCTTCCATTCCAGGAGCTGCCATATATGCAATTAAAAATCTCTGTCAGCCATGAACATATGAACATACTTTCCTTTCAAAATTCCCTTTTTGCTTCAACAACACTGATAATCCAATTTTCACCAGCAGAGATGAATCATGTCCCTCACGAACACTTTCACAGTGGATGGAGAAGAGCAATCACGCGTATTGATTTCCCTTCCGTTTTTCTCTGGTCACGTCTCTTTCTGAGACAGCTATGAGTAACTCTGCTCCTGTTTTCTTTCGTGCTGCTAGTTTTGGTATCAGGTAAACAATGAATATACAGAGTGTGTGTGTGTGTGTGTGTGTGTGTGTGTGTGTGTGTGTGTGTGTGTGTGTGTGTGAATGAAGTAGCCATAAAGAGTTAGTGTAAAAGCTCTTTCTTGACCAGGGAGGGGAGTAAGGAGCACTCTTCTTCCATTACGTGGCTCTGGAGAGAGCAGAGAACAAGGGCTGATTACCTGCTACTCCCCACTGCAAGCAAATAGATGAAATGTAGTTTGGAAGTGAGAGGAGCCCCTTGCTTTGCCTCTCCTCTTCCCAGATGCACAGGGGGGAATAAGATGATTCACAAAAAAGGGTGAAGGAACGTGTGTCCACCAGAGCAAGGGGGATCAGGGGAGGAACTGTAGTTTTTTGAGTCACAATTTGTTCTCACACAGGATAGATTGCAAAGTTATAATCCAGCTCTCAGGGTGTGTGTGTGTGTTTAAAAAAATAAAAAATAAAATAGAATTGGAAATACACCTATCTCTTAGAACTGGAAGGGACCTTGAAAGGTCATTGGGTCCAGCCCCCTACCTTCACTAGCAGGACCAAATACTGGATTTTTTTGCCCTACCTTCCTAAGTGGCCCCCTCAAGAACTGAACTCATCACTGTGGGTTTAGCAGGCCAATGCTCAAACCACTGCGTTTTCCCTCTCCCATAAATAAATGGAAAAGGTCTCCTTGGAAGAACAGGTTGCTGTAACACAGACTTGAGTGACGGTGGGTCAAAGTCATAACTCCAGTGATTTCAACTGGCTTACACCGGGGGGGAATTAAGCCCATGTACTTTTATACCATGATCTTTCTGTTTTCTTTTTTTTTTAATCATATTCATGGGGAAACTTCCCTAGAAGCTGGGAGGGGAAGGATTATTAGTGTTACAGCTTGAAAACATCCTCTCAAATATATGTAAATTTCTTGTGCAACTGCTGTTTCATTGGATATGTATTTATTCTGTTTTGTGCATCAATAATATAAAGAAGTTTATTCAAAGTTGTCAACAAATCTTTTATTTAAAAGTAAACATGAATAGAAATCATCACAGGAAAATAACCTCTCCATTAATGCACACTTGATGTGTCCTACATTCACTGTTTATCTGTTCAAAAATCAGCTTTGTTCCAGGTAGGCAACTGTTGATCCACCAGCCTTTTTATCCCCTTTGTGCTCCCACTCTACTTCCATCTGAGTCAAATGTAGAGCCTGCTCTTCCGCAAGGAGGGAGAATGTCATGCAGGGTAATGTCATGTGGGAATGAGCCAGCTGGAGACACTCTGTTTGCAAGCACTAGGGCTCTTTTGCAGAACCCAGAGGGTCACCTCTATTCTAGTTTACTCAGATTTGTATACATCTGGTGTTGCACCTGAGTTTACGCTGGTGGCGTGTAGGAATTTTATTCATTATTAGACTTTGAGACTTCTCTAGCACGCTTCAGATGAAGAAGATCTCAAAGCTCTCTACAGAAATTAGAGACTTGATTCGCTTGGTGCCCATGTGACCTACACAAGTATTGTTAAACACCTTTTCGAGCAAAACAGAACTCGGAGTTTGTGACCAACTTTAGTACACACAATGAGTCAGAAGCAGAGCTGGGAATGTAATCCTGGAAACCGAACATACTCCACCTAAAAGGAATTAACAATAAGAGAAATAGCCATGTTGGGACATTTGTAACCAATATTTTGTTAATTCAGGAAAAAGGCATTTTCTTACCTTATCATGATCATCCCTATTTTCCCGCTCTTGACCCTACCATACGCCCTCCCAACCACCTTTCTAAGTTTCTCTGGTGAATTGTTTAGTGCAGCTCATGCTGGTCTTGCATTTTATAATGACTACAGGCAAAAACTAACACCTCTTATGCAATTCTCCCAAACATTAGTGCTTAAAACAAAACTAAACAACTCACGGAACACAACTGGGATGGTTTAGTTCTATTGCCTTGGTTGTTTGGGTAGATTTGTTTGTTTAATTATTTGTATTAGTGCCTAGGAGCCCCAGCCATGGACCAAGATCTTGTTGTGCCAGGTGCTGTACAAAAAGATAGTTCCTGCCCCCAAAGCACTTGGTCTATGTCCATCTCTAGTTGGAATGGAGATGGACCAACTTCTGTCCTGAAGGAACATGTGTCAGGTAGGCTCATCCTGTTTAACTTCAAGATGTAGCCCCTGGGATCTATGAGGGAGGAGATGCACTCTTCCCCAAAATGAAGTCTAGTTTATGTGCCCATTCTGGGCTAAGAGATATGAAGCTGCCAACCAGCTACAATGAGAAATGTGATGGTTTTCATGGAAAGTATTTTTTAATTCAAAAATAAACACGGGAAAAAACATTCCTTTAGCAGTTTTTTTTATAAATGCATCTGACACTGGGGTGTTGTTTCCTGGTGTCAGGGTTGCCCTTTATACATGGGTGATGGAGGATGAACTATTGGGGAGGAAACTGACAGAGCAAAAACCAGCTGCGACAGTTGGACATGGTCTTCGTGAATTGACCTGACACAGCACTAAAGCCGGTTGTGAGAAAGGTGTAACTGACTTCCAGCCAGAGGAAAGGAATCTGTAACTCATAGATTTGTCTTTAAGGACCAAAAGCAGGAGAAATCAGCCATTGATTGTAAAAGCAAACAGAAATAACATTTACTTTCCCCCAGTTTTTCCTGATTACCACTCATTCATTCCCCACCCACACCCCCTAAAAAATCCATAAGGGCTTTGCTTTGCTTTACATTGCATTCCCTTTGCCACACTACAAAAGGTTTATGAAGGCTGTTTCCACAAGCACTCTGTGATTTATAAATTCAGTCAAAAAAGCCATATTCTGCTAGGTAAAATACCCTGCTAGCTAAGTGTAACAGTGATGACCCCTTGCGGATTCAGACAGACTTCTTAGTGCGTGTGCAATGTGACTCATGTGGTATGTGACCAGGATTCATCACGAATTTGATCCACTGGTTGACTCATTAGCTTCCCCAGGTTGGGCCAGGTACTGACAGGGAACATGAATGCTGATCCATGCCCCCCTCTCAGGAAGTCATGTTGGAGGCTGGCTCTCCTGCCAGAACAGAATGGACAGACTCACCCACTGTAACCTTAAGAAAGGATAATGGTTTCCTTTCCATAGTCAACAGCAATTTGCATACCAGCCTGTACTAGGGTAGCTGGCCCCTTAAATGAAATCAGGCCCACTCTCCTCTTCCAGTCCAGGTGCATCTGAGTTTGGTGTAATGAGGAGGGTGGGGCTGCCCCAGGAGTTATAAATGAGAGACAACCCAAAGGCAAGAGAGAGAGAGTCCAGAACTGAGTGTCAGAAAGTGAGCTCCGAGCTGGATTGAGAGAAGGAAGTAGTGTGAGTTTCCCTGGTTGGGTAGTGGAGCCAGATCAGGCTAGTGAAAGCAGGAAGGTAGCTGGGGTGTCCCCTAGCTGGAGAGCCAAGAGAGGGCTGAAGGCTGAAAGAAACAAAGGGAGAACTGTCTGCTGGCTCTTTGAGCTCGAGAGCTGACGCTGGAAGGGCAGAACGGGCTGAAGACTGGGGAATGATGGAGGGATGAGCCTGCTGACATCTCCAGGTGAGAACTAGAACCATACCTGAGCAGGAAACAGAACAGAGAAGCACACCAGTGAGTGAGGCATGGTGAGAGATGGCTGGAGCTGTACCTGTACCTGACAGGTGACTATAGCGAGAGAAGCCTGAGCTGTACCCACTGTGTTGATGGGTTTGTGACAGGCTGAATCACAGAAACCCCCTTGAGAACTGCCAAGTGATGTGCCGAGACTACTTCTGTCCCTGCTTTCCCTGCCAGCACCCTGTCTTGCTGAGCCAGACACTCCGTCTGCTCCAACAAAGACCCAGGGTCTGAATTACTTAACTGAAAGAAGCTTATAAAAGTGTTCTTGTCTTTAACACTCAGATGCCCAACTCCCAATGGGGTCTAAACCCAAATAAATCCATTTTACCCTGTATAAAGTTTATACAGGGTAAACTTACGAACTGCTTGCCCTCTATAACACTGAGAGAGATGCACTGCTGTTTGCCCTCCCTCACACCCTATGTATTAATACATACTGAGTTAATTAATAAGTAAAAAGTGATATTATTAAATACAGAAAGTAGAATTTAAGTGGTTCCAAGTAGTAACAGACAGAACAAAGTGAATTACCAAGTAAAATAAAATAGAAAATGCAAGTCTTATATCTAAGAAAACTGAATACAAATAACACCTCACCAGTTCCAGTAAGCTTCCTTTTACAGACTAGTCTCCTAGTCTGGGTCCAGCAATCACTCACACCCCATGTAGTAACTGTCCTTTGTTCCAGCGTTTTTCTGGTATCCTTGGAGGGGGAGAGGCTCTCTCTTTAGCCAGCTGAAGACCAAATGGAGGGGTGTCCCATGGGCTTAAATAGACTTTCTCTTTGGGTGGAGACCCCTTCCTTTCTCCTATGCAAAGTCCACCTCCAAAACGGTGTTCTGGAGTCACTTGGTCAAGTCACATGTCCATGTATGACTCACAGGTTTTACAGACAGAAGCCATTGCCCACATGATATCTTGAATGTCTCCAGGAAAACTTCTTATGTGGACTGGAGCATTCCAAGATGCATTGTTCCTTATGTGCTTCTTGACTGGGCACTTAATTTTGTGAATTCCTTTCTCCAAGAACTGACCAAATGCTCTACTCGGGTGTTTAGAAATCAAGCCAGTATATGGCCAATATTCATAACTTTGAATAGAAAAATGATACCTGCATGCAAATAGGATTAATAGTCAGTAGATCATAACCTTTACATAGATATGTTACATGGCATATGTAGTATAGAACATATTCCAGTTATCTCATAGTCATAAGTCTATTTCTATAAAGCCTTATGGGAGGCACTGTCACAGGGTTGTTGGGACTTGAAAGATTAAATGTCCTGTTTGGACTGTGCTGGGGAATTCTGGCTTATGGGTGTGGGGCTTCTGTAATAAATTAGCCCAGCAAAGCTTGTGTAGAGTTACTGGGTCCTCCAGAAGAGGGAAATTGAGGCAGGGGATTCTTTGCAGGCACCCAATTTCTGTATAGAGTTCCTTAAAGTAGCATAACAATCTGCATTTCTTCATGTCGACTGTTTTTTAATTCAGAAACATTAGGATAATATTTAACCTTGTCATTTCTCTCTGTAAACAAAGGCTGGTAGGAAAATTTTCATCTACATGTTTTTTTTTTTGTCTGCTTTCCTGGAAAACTTTTGAGTTTTCATTGGAAAACTGTATCGGAAAATTTAAAATATTTTAATCTGCAAACCACAAAAAGGGGTTTGATTCAGGATCATTTCCCCTCCCTGTTTTTTGGTAATTTTTGGTTTAACTGTAATTTTTCAGTGGCCAACTCTTAGCCCCCAAATCACTGTTCAGCTAAATGTCAAAGTTTTCTGTAGGGGGCAAATCCCCATTGTCTAGTCAGCTCTACCATAAACATGGTTTGCCAAAACCAGAGACAGGTAACCACAAAATATAAAGAACAGGTTTTCATTCTGTAGTAAAAAGAGTCTTTAAAAGGCAGGTAATAGAATGTAATGGTTTATGATCCTTTTATGAGCTATTTAATTACCGTGGCCTATTCTGGGTCCAGAGGCCTGTTTGATACCGTAAGTAATAGTTCAAGTATTTATTCAGTGAAATTGCTAATATTGCAACTTGCCTTGTTCTATTTCTGTGTTCTGGTTTTATGGGCTTTACTAGTGTCTGAGAAATTATAGTCATGTCACAGGGAAAGACAATTTCATTCAAAACAATAGTTAATGAAAATTTTAGGGCAAGCTATAATTTTAGTTAAGTAATTCATGGAAGTATTTTTTTATCATGGATTTTTGTAGCTACTTAAAACAAATAATTGATATAGCTTTTATTATAACAGTATCTACATTTCCTCATAATTGTGCCTCAGTTCCGTTTTATTCCTTGATCTTTGTCTGATGCCCTCTATTTCTGTTAGCGTAACAAATCAACCATTCTGCCTAACCTTTATTAAAGGAAATTAGTAACTAAATTCATAAATGTCATGGGACTGATTCAGCTCCTGTTGCAATCTTGCTTTAGATTCTAGTGGGAATTGGATCAAGTCCTATTTATTTCTTTTAATTTTTCTGAATATAGAAAAGAGAACAGCTCTTAACATATGTTTCCTTCTTGTCTAAACTACCATAAAGCCTTAGCTCAACATAAATACAAGAAGGAGACATATGGTAAAAATGGTTCTCTTTTTTGCTAAAAACAAACCAAAAGGAGAACCTTGTCTTTTAAGAAGGAATTATATTTTTAACATATGTCTCTTAAATGTGTGGTAGAATTAAGGCTATAGGGTAGTTTATCCAAGAAGATGAGATGTGGTTGTGCTTTTTGAAGAAAGCCAAACCAAAAGCATATCTTAAAAGAGGACATATACCATTGACATGTGTCTTTCATTCGTGCATATCAGCCTTATGAGTTATGATAGTTTTTGAAGCCTTGGATGTCAACAGCGTGTTGTGGAAGAAAAATAATAGTTTGGAGTTGATAAGTTTTGTATTGGTGTAGATCCAGAAACAGAAGTGTGGGGATTGACCTCAATTATTTATTTCCTAGCTTTTCAGCATTTGAAGAAAACTTTGTTAAAATAGAACAGTGCAGCCTTACCTACAATTAAACAAAGTAAAAGGGCCTTTGTGCAAATGAAAACCAAGTTTTCTGTAAGTGTTACTTAGTGACAGATCTTACCAGTATTTTTAGAGGAGCAGGCATACAACTGCTGTTGCTGGAAACTTGCAATTTTAAATAATGACAACTGGGAACTGCTGTTCTATTTATGGTAACTGTAGCCTGAGCTTGGCGGGGAAATGTCACCACCAACCTAGCACTAGCTTATCTGTCCAGGATGGCTGGGAACACATAAGGGGTATTAATAATCACTTTTATTTCTCACTTAGAAAGCTAGAAATAGTGATGTCTGCTTTCGAGCATTCCAGTCCAGTTAATTGCTTTCAGGGAAATGTAATCAAGAACCATTATCAGCATGTATTAAACTGATACATTCCTAAATCATTGCTCAGGTTTAGATTAGATTAGATTTCTGATTATAGTAAACTCACAGTTTGCCAGTTTTGCAGCTGCCTACAGAGTCTGGTCTTACCACAGAATGTCTTGTTTTGTTTTTACAATGGAGAAAGCACTGTGCAATATTTCATAGGGCATCTGAACACTGACAAACGCAACTATTTCATGTACAATGAGATCCCTCAGAAGACTTTGATCCCATTTTATATATTGAGAATCAAGAGACACCAGACCAAGTCCATCTCTGGTATAACTTCACTGGTCTCTAAGAAATAAATGCGCAATTCTCAATGTCTTTGTTCTGTCCGTATTTATGCTTTGCAGGGCTGACACATAGCAATTGATAGGTAAATCACAGGCATTAAGATCAGAACTTTGACAATCACTACAAAATAGTTGATATGTTGCAATAGCTCAGGGCAAGTGAATACAATCAAGTAATGCTGTCACAAGACATGGTGAAACAATGGTAAATCAGATCTGTCAAAGAGCAAGGGTGTTTTTATTGTTCAGGCACAAGACTGCATACGAGGAGCTCTTGTCACAGAATCAGGAAAAGAATCATGTTATGAGCACGTTCTACAAAAGAGATGTCGACGTAGGTAGGCAGTTAATAAATAATGTGCCTGTAATGGTTACTGGCAATATGCAGCAGTGTACGCAGGCTTTCTAAAACCAAACCAAGTTGTTGCTGGGCACTGCAAATGGCTTCCTTTATGAAGCTCTTTACAGCTTCTCTTGGCTTCACAGACTTCTCGTGTGAGCTTGAAAGGAGGATGGGCCAGTGGTTAGGGAACTAGCTTAGGTCTTAAAAGACCTGGGTCCAAGCTCCTGCTGCTCCACAGACTTCCTGTGCGACCTTAGGAAAGTCGCTTAGCTTTTTTGTGCTGCTCTGTAAAATGGAGATAAATAGCACTTCCTTACCTCACCGAGATATTGTGAGGTTAAGGACTCTGAGGGCAACTGCACCCGTGTTCCATGGTATGGTCCAGCTAGGGCACCTACTCTCAGGCTTCCAGCTCCCCCACCACTGCCTCTCTTGGGCAGAGGCCCACATTTCTCTCTCTCTCTCTCTCTCTCTCTCTCTCCTGGCAGGGGTATTTCAAGGCTTCACAGCTCTCTACCTACACTGTGAATTGCCCAATGAAGTCACACTACCTAAGCAGGCCTGCTTGACTCTTCTCCTCAGACAATTAATAATGTAATTGCCACACACATAAGTTACCACACAGATCTTTCTAAGCAAGCACATTAAATGTTGAGGTAAAAATGTTACAGAGAACATGTTAAAAGCAATTAAAAAAAAAAAAACCTACACACATGCTAATGAGCTTACCAGAGACCACCCCCTGACTCCAACAAAGCTCTGGCCAGTGAATCGTCCTTTGCAACTTACTTAGGGTTTTCCTGTGACTACAAGTTCATGAATCCTTTTGCTCTGAACAAGCACCCTGAGGAATCTGAGGGTCACTTGGGTCTGTGAAGAGACCGGGAATAGGGAATCAGCCAGAATCCCACACAACTAACAGTTCATTCTTCTTAGCACATTGTTTAAAAGAGTCCTTTGAAGCTCATAACACTTCTCAAGATTTACATTAGTCATGTCTCCTAGACAAGATACATACAATCCCACAATAACACACACATTTCCATTTTGACTACAGTGAGCTCCTAAAATGCTTACGCTTAATTCAATAAAGTTTGTCCAGGAAATTGCTATACATGTCACACTTGGCTATGACAGTAAAGGAGACCATATAAGTATCTAAGATATATAGCCTGGATAAAACAGCCATGTCTCTTTATACTTTAGTTTCCAGGTGTAAAATGAACATGATGATTCCCTATCTGATGGGCTATGGTGAGGCTTCATTAATTTAAGATCCTTGAGTGGAAAATGATTGCCTGAATGAGGGCACAGTAGGATGATTATTTCCTATATATTTTAGTACTACTACTAAGATATCTCACTGTTAGGATGATTTTTTTGAGACAGCACAGTGGTAGATGTAGGGTGACCAGATATTTGGGACTTTGTCTTATATATGTGTCTCTTGTCTTGCATCTCCTGTCCCAAATTTTCATGCTTTCTATCTGGTCAGCCTAGGGGCATTGAATATAATAGGTAACATATAACCAGGTAACAGATATTTTCACAAATCAATATATGGTTTGTGAAAATATTTGTTACCCGGTTTTGAACCTGCTTCTCCCTGGGACAGAAATTTAACCTTTGTGCTGCAATGTAACAGTGTCACTGTTCAAATTAAAACCTGCTACTGAGTGCAAATAGAAACATTTCATAGGTAGTGACATGGCCTCTACCTACAAATGTGTTGGTGATTTCAGCCCACTGGGAATTACAAGTGCACAGCAGCTCTAGGAATTGACTCTGTTCGCCAGCCTCTCGAGATTGATGCCGCAAAACATAAGAAAGATCGGATAAGGAGCAATGGGAAAGATTTAACGGTGCAAATCAACATAGCTCCACTGACCACAGCAATTGCAGGCAATCAAGCATAGAAACCATTCCTATCACAACTGCTGTCAGACACCCGGACAGTAGATTTTGACTAATTCAAGCTACTGACATAAAAGCCTTCAATCAATGAGGTTGCAATGTGATAGGAAATGTTTCCATGTTCAGCCAGAAGCAAGAGGCTGAGCACTAATGTGCTACAGAGCAGCATTTGTAAGAAACACAGACACAAATGAGCTGTTCATGTTGGTTTTTCTTTTTTGGTCATTCCAAGAGGTGAGATGTCACATTATAACCTATTAGGATGTCTCTCTTCCAGAATATCTTACAGATTAAGTTAGCTGTTCCTCACCCCATTGGGCAGCAGTTGTTTGATCAAAAATATTATCTCAACCACCAGCAGCTGAATTTTTCCAGGAAACAGAATTGCTCCTATTTTTTAATAAGTTGAAAACAACAGTGTCAAAGAACTCCATACTAAAGCTATACAAAAGGAGCTACACATGATATAAGTGAAGTTAATAAGTTTAACAAATACTATAACCCAACTTAAATTTTAAAATGTGTTGTCATAACTTTAGTGCAATGCCACTAATGTATACTGGCCAAACATACTGAAAATGTATGCAAATTGACTATTTTCTGTTATATTCAGTGTCCCAGCTAGACTCCTAGAAACTTTCAGCAATACCTTGCAATGATCACCAATCAATGTAGCTTGAATGTGGATATTTATTTAAACACATTCCTTAAACTCAATATGTGCTTTTAGAACCTATATATGCATACTATATATGTATAGTGTGTGTATATACACTATATATGTGTATTTAGAAGCTTGATGTGATTGGACAACCCAAAGGTAGAGGATATGAGCCATGGTTTGGCCACCCATGCTATGAGCCACATGCAGCTTTTTTACACTTAAAATGTGGCTTACGGAGCCTTGCATGCCCCCCCACCACACATTTTCCACCTGCCAGACTGGGAATGGGGAAAACTCAAGGCTTCTGCCCTGTGGCAAGGTGGTGGGTCTAGAGGCTTCTGACCTGCGGGGAGGAGGGTCTCAGGACTTCAGCTGAAGCTCTGGGCCCCAGTAGGCATGCCTGGCTCTCAAACTTCTGAAGATTATTGTATATGGCTTGGAGGGTCAGGAAGTTTGGCCAGCCCTGGGATATAGAGTCAAATCAAGAGCAAATGTCTGTTGGAGGAGTTTAAGTAGGTGGCACTGAACAGTAATATATTCCAGTTCAGAAACGAAGACTAGATACACTGGATAAATTATTTCCTGTGTATTGTCCTCTCTCTAGTTAAAAAATTGATTTGAGTGGTTTCGGTTGATGCTATTGATTTCCATGGTATATTTTTCATGCCATAACATACTGCTGTAATTGGCTGTATTGAATATTGGGCCTGGTAGAAAGGAGATTATTTCATTTGTTTAGTTACCACATGGGGTTTCCTATGTAATACACTTGATCTTGACTAGAGCAGGGAAAAACTTGCCATACCAAACCTTTTGTTGATGAAAAATATGGATTCAAGTTGACCAAAAGAATTCATGAAATTGGGTTTATTTTGATAAATAGTTTCAATAAAAAAAGACATTTCAGAAATGACAAAATTGTTCATTTCAGCATTTCTGAAACAATAGTTTGACTTTTCATATCGGAAGGCTATTTTTCATTTTGGAATTTCTCTCAATTTTATATAGACATTTTTCATCCCCCCCTCCTTACAATCACAACAAAATGTTCCATTTTGGGGTTGGCCAAAGTGTTTTAATTGGCACAAAACAAAACTTTTTTCAACATTTAGGTTTGTTGACAATTTCAAAATATTATTTTTGGTCAACTCTAACCAAATTAGAAAAGAAATTGGACTGGATTCCAAACCAAATATTCTGTTATTAGATCAGCCCTCATCTTGAGAACTATCCGTCCATCTTTTGTCTATCTTTCTGCTATGTTTAGTGGTGCCCATTATCAAGTTAGTCTTTACTAACTGTTGCCAAACTATAGAATCATAGACTATCAGGGTTGGAAGGGACCTCAGGGGGTCATCTAGTCCAATCCCCTGCTCATAGCAGGACCAATCCCCAGACAGATTTTTGCCCCAGATCCATAAATGGCACCCTGAAGGATTGAACTCACAACCCTGGGTTTGGTAGGCCAATGAACTATCCCTCCCCCCTATCTGAGATGTCAATTATTTTTTGTACTGTATTTAAGGAAATATTGCTGTACTCAATATTGAATCATAGGACTGGAAGGGACCTTGAGAGGTCATCTAGTCCAGTCCCTTACCACAGGATGGTAACTGATAGCATGGATTAGCTCAGAATGGTAAAATTTTAGTCATTTTACTTTCTCATTTCAAGAAAGTCAGTGAAGTCTGGTGGATAGGGCATCTGACTGATAATTGTACTTGGTTATACTACCAGCTCCACACTTGCTGTGTGATCTGGAGCAAGTCATTTCACCTTGCAGTGTCATCGCATCTTCTGTCTGTTTAGATTGTAAGCTCTTTGAGGCAGGGAATGCCTCTCGTTAAGTATTTGATTATTATCTAGCACAGCGGGGCTATAGTCTTGGTATGCCTGGGCAATACAGTAATATAAATAATTTTATCCAATTGCAAATGAGGTCACAAGGTGCAGAGCCTGATGTCTTTTTAATGGCAACCCCTCTGTATAAGCATTTACTTTTTACACTTTCAAAATATACCAATCCCATTTTTCAGTTGGTGCATGTGGAAGAATATTTAAAATCAATGCAAAATGAACTGTTTGAAGGAATAAATATTCCTACTCCCAACCCCGAAATTAGGATGCAAACTGGAACTAAATCATAGTGCACAATTCTATGTAATAACTCAGGAGTCTGAGCTGGAAATGTTGGAAAGTGGGCTATTGAGAATGACTGGTGCCATGATCTTTCTAGCTTAATCTGGAGTTCTAGAGCAGAGAGATACTTACCACCATTGAAAATTAAATTGAAACATGGAATCACTCAGATTAACAAATCATAACTAGCCTGGAATGATCTCATACTGATAGAGTGAGAAATTCCACGCAAGTGGGGAATTCTTGGCCTCTACCCAGGGCCGGTGCAAGGATGTTTCGCGCCCTAGGCGAAACTTCCACCTTGCGCCCTTCCCCCCCCCCACCCCCACAGCAGCTCCCCCCCATGCCCTGAGGCGCCTCCACTTGTGGAAGCTCCCCACCCTCTGCCCTGAGGCACCCCCCCGCCCCAGCTAACCCCTGCTTCGCGCACAAGCACCCCAAGCATGTTGTCGCTGCTTCACTTCTCCCACCTCCCAGGCTTGGGGCACCTAAGCTGATTGGCTCCACAAGCCTAGGAGGCGGGAGAAGTGAAGTGGCCATGGTGTGCTCAGGGAAGAGGCAGGGCAGGGGTGAGCTGGGATGGGGAGCTCCCCTGCTTGCTGCCCCCCTTACTTGCTGCAGGCGGCCCTCCCCACATTCCCCTGCCCCAGCTCCCTCCACCTAAATGCTGGCAGCTACCAGGACGGCCGAAGATCCGGCTGCTGTGGTCGCTGCCGAAGAAAATGGTGCCCCCAAATGCCAGTGTCCTAGGCGACCGCCTAGGTCACCTAAATGGTTGCACCGGCCCTGCCTCTACCCATCACTAGGACCCTACCAAATTCACAGTCCATTTTGGTCAATTTCACAGTTACTGGATTTTTTAAATCACAAATGTCATGATTTCAGTTATTTAAATCTGAAATTTCAGTGTTGTAATTCTAGGGGTCTTGACTCAAAAGGGAGTTGGGAGGGAGGGGTCAGAAGGTTATTTTGGGGGCGGGGGAGGTCGCGTTACTGCAGTGCTGCTAGATGTGGCCTTGCCATCAGAGCTGGGCAGCTGGAGAGCAGCAGCTGCTGGCAAGGAATCCAGCTGTGAAGGCAGAGCCGCCGCCTGCAGCAGCGCAGAAGTAAGGATGGTATTGTCACCCTTCTGCAGTGCTGCTGGTGAGGAGCTACCTTCAGAGTTGGGCACCCAGCCAACAGCTGCTACTCTCCAGCCATGCAGCTCTGAAGGCAGCGCAGAAGTGAGGGTGGCAATATCACAATCCCTCTAAAATAACCTTGTGACCCCCCCACAACAACTCCCTTTTGTGTCAGGACCCCCAATTTGAGAAACGCCAGTATCCTCTGTGAAATCTGTATCGTGTAGGGTTAAAGCACACAAGACCAGATTTCACAGTGCGAGATCAAATTTCACGGTCGATGACACGATTTTTCATGGCCATGAATTTCATAGGGTCCTACCCAGCACCATGCTTTAGCTGTCCTAAGGACTTCAGTTCCCAGGGTTAGTCAAGCTGGCACGTTTTACACAGGGGCACTAAATTAGCCATTGCTGCAGAAGGGGAATGTGAAATATCACTGTAAATGAGGCTTGTCCATGTCATTGTCTTTGAATCTCCTCTTAGAGGGAGAAAAGACAGACGGGTTGGTTATAGGAAGGTGAGCAAAAGCTGGATGTCTGGAGCATATTGTTGAACTGCAGTATGCTGGTTTATTCCATATAGATATATATCTTCAGTAACTGCTTATCTAGACCTCCTGGTGAACAAGTATGTTACCCAATGGAGCAGTCACTAATTCATCCAGCCAGCCATCTGTGTATTTTAGGGTTTTAGACTGCCATCCATCACTGCAGTAGATGAGCATCTTCCATGGGAAATTGGTAGCAGTCACAAAGTCTCTATTAGTAGCATAGAGTCCTGTGGCACCTTATAGACTAACAGATAGATAAGGTGCCATGGGACTCTTTGCTACTTTTACAGATCCGGGAACACGGCTACCCCTCTGATAAGTCTTTATTGGACTTCATGACATCTCTTCCACACACCAGGGCCCAGTGCTTGGGTATCTGCACCTACTGCTTAGGTGATTCGGAGAAAGGAAAAGAGGCCTTAAAGTTCAGGAATAGAAATCTGGAACAAGATCTGAACTGAGATTCACCGCCCAGGAGGTATGGTGGAGCTAAAGTGGCTCTGGGGGCCTTTATGGCAGTCTCCTCTGGCAGCTCCCAACACCAGTGCTTGTGGCTGTTTTCCTCAGTTTCTATCGTGGGGGAATCCTCCTCCTAGCCTGAACTGGGCTTTTAGGGTCTATTTAGGCAATTCCAGCCCTTCAGCCCCAGCATACAGAGCCCATAGAAGTGTTGAGGATCTTGCCAATGACTTCTATACCCAGCTGTGCCAAAGGTGTTCCTTGTGACCGGGAGCAAGTCACCTAACTGCCTTGTGCCTCAGTTTCCCCACTTATGAAAGAAGGGGTACAGTGGGGATTAATCAAGAAACTATCAAGTGTCTTGAGATTCTTGGATGAGGGGCATTATATTTGAATTGTTTTTACTTTATTATTGCAATTGACTATCTGATTGTCCAGCGATGTCATTAGTGAAATGAAAATTGTTCTCCTTCAGCTAGAAAAGTAAACGCTTTTGACTTTTCTTATGTGGCTAAAAATCATAGACTGCCTGCATGCTTGACAACTTTACAGAAATGTGATGGGAGAGAAGAAACGTGGTTCAAACTTAGAAGCAGGGCATTTAATTGTTAATGATGAGATGTTTAAATCCATTAGCCTTCTTTTCCCTCCAGTTACATGTTTGTAACCTGCCTGCCTGCTGGAAGCTATCACTTTTTGCCTCTGAGTCTTTCAGAAACTGGCACTGATCTCACACCAAGTATTGAGCTGTATTCTGAGTCACAATTAATATCCTCTGTGTGGCTGCTACATCTCTTTCGTTTGGAATCTTGATATGAATCCTGAAACTTGAGAGTCTCCAAGTTCTCATGCAGGGAAAGGAAGGGATGGTAAGATCTAATGGATTTTGCCTTCAGTAATAAAGCTGTGCAAAACTCTGGTTTTGGTCCCTGTAGATTCTTACCCCAGGAGTTCTGACTTAAATTGAACTCGGAGCAGGCCTCTGCCAAATTTGCCAGCCTTCTCAATGTTTCTTACATTAAACTAGGCAAAACTGCTATCGATCATACAGAACTGTAGATTCAAGGTTCTCCTGAAAGTTCCATGAACTTTGATGGGCTTAGCCCAGAGTAAACTACAGAAATTCTGCTCAGCTCTTTAATGACTGTTCTCAGTTACTCCATTGATGTCCCCATTACGAGAGTAAAATGGTACTGGGAATCTTGCTTCAGAGGAGAGCTTTAAGGAGAGATGTGAGGGTGGATAATGAGTTATCCTTTAGTCTGGAGAGTAGCTTTTGGGTTAATCACATCCACAGAGATCACAAAAGCCATTGAAGCAGCTTTTTGGCAATCCAGCTGCTCCACTTACATCAGGCCAAGATGTGCCTACAACCCCAATTGGCTGCTTTGGCACCATAAGTCTTTCCTTTTAGTACAAATTCAAAGAGAACACTCGCCATGAGTTCCTCACAGATATACTCTATCTATGTATCTATCGTGATGTGTGAACTGAAAAGCCAGCAAAAGAATCTGAATTAGGGTTTGGTTTCTATGAGCCAACCAAAGATACTAGTCCATAGATTGTCTGAGTCTACATAACTGGGCTGGAAGTTTCACATCAACACAAACTTCTTCTCAAGGAGATTTTTGGCACTTTCTGTCTCTGGTTAGGATGGAAATGGCATGAGAGAGTATTACAGGCTCCAGTAAGAAGCAAAAAGACCTTAAAGTGTAGTGAGGTGCCAAAGAATTTTTAAGGGAGAGAAAATAAAAGCAACCACATATAAAAGTAAAACCCAACTTTTCAAGCTGTGAAAACAAGTGTGGTTCTAATTTTGAGCATAGATTTGTAAAAGGTCCATTTCATCCAAACCAACTTAATCTTCTTTAATTATGTCCGTTAAGGGCCTCCGCCAATTTCTATAAAATTAAATAAGGCCTGATCCAGATCTCATGAAAGCCTTGGACAGTTCAGATTGATTGCAGTTGCAAGTGGATAAGACCCTAAAAATGGAATGTGTAAGAGAGATGCAGTGTGTAGTTCTATAGATTCCATACTACCTACATTTCTCAAATTTGTTCTTTTTAGAGTGGATTGCAAAACTTTGAAGGTCAGTCTAATTGCACTCTTATTTTATAAATTGCTTTCTTGGCCAGACAATGCCACTCACAGTAGATTAAACCTGAGAGACACTATCTCTGCCTTTGTTTTATAGAAAAGATTTGATAAGTGATTTATTCTCTGTAGAATGCCTTATAAATGTGCTGTTAGATAAGTGATATCTGTCTATCAAGATAGATTTTCATATGGAATCCTTTTCCTTAAAGAATAAATGGATCTATTCCCACTCCCCAATACAAATGCATATGGGCCAGATTCTCAGGTAGAGTAAATGGACATGGCTCCACTGAAGTCAATTTACACCAGCTAGAGATCTGGCCCCTAATAATTTTTCTCTTGCAAGCCTTCATCTCTTCTCACTGAACTCAGATTCTGAACTCATATAATTCTTGCATCTGGTTATTTACTTTCTGCTTTGTATTCTTTTGATAGAGTTTATTAACATACTACATTTTTCTCTCCTGTTCCACAATGTGTGCTGCATCCTTAATCTCTGATTTATAGTCCACGTTTGTTTTCCATAATACTCTTTTGTTGAAAATCAATAAAAAGACAATTTAGAAAAAAGTGGTTCTCTCTAAAGTCTAGTTAAAGAAACTGCCAATAATTAACAACAGAGTGATCCTGCATTCCCTGTGCATTGAAAACTCCCATTGACTTCAGTTGGAGTTTGGGCTTCACAAAGACTCCAGAAACTTGGCTCAGGCTTTTTGAGAATACCTGGGCCTGAATAGTGAAATTGCATCTAGTGTTGTACAAATCTATTCAGCTAAAATTCAAATCCCAACCCAAATCTTACCAAATTTGAACCCAGCTGTTTTTGAGGTTCCAAAAAGGATGTGTTTCCCCACTCTATCTAAAGGTCTGGGGGCAGGGGGCAGGGGGAACAGTTTAAAATGTCTCTATTTTTGCATGCTCAACTTAAGGTCTCTATTTAAGTTCCAGTAATCACTGACCACCCACTCCTTGAAAATTAACCCGCTTTAAGGTGGGCATCCAACCTCTCACATCTCATTAGAAAAAGTGTGGCTCATTAAAGGCTTTACCCAGCTAGCAGATGGGCAAAGGATGAGTGTTCAGCACTTTTAAAGGTGCCATTCAGGTGTCCGAGTTAGGCACTGATGGTCAGGTCTTGAAATATATTTAGGCACCTAACTTCCATTGACTTAAATGGCAGTTAGGAGCCTAAATACTTTTGTGGATCTGGCCCCCAAAAACTAAGGCACTGAAAATCACTAAACTTGAAGATTAGGTCCTGATGTTTGTAGGCCTGAGACACACAGTAGTTTGGGGGAACTTATTTTTGAAACTAACAGCCCATCACTGACTGACTTGACATGTGCATCTCTCCAGGTAGTTCCATTTTCTTCTGGATTACATTGTGTATAGCAGGCAGAGCTGGAAGTAATTTATTAGAAAATTATATATACAAAAGCTTGAAACAAATGCCTTGTCTTTGTCAATATGTAAATGGTATTGCCCGATGAACAAAACCTTACCTACAGTTCTATCTATTTCAGGCTCTAATCAGTGCTTGTATAAATGCAGTTTAATAATTTATTACCTTTTTAACTTTGGTTGAGCTTTATTATGCTTTTCATCGTTGCTGTAAATATGTAAAATGCTGTTAATCAACCTTTGTTGGTGAATATTTGATTAATAGCTAGCAGATGTAACTTGCCTCTGTGTATACGGTGTTAAATGTAATGTACCAACACATAATTCATTATTTTAATAACATGTTGGGATAATAAATCAAAGGAACTCTTGAGAATGCAACAGTCAGAAATACCAAGGGAAAAGCCAGGCATTGCTTTTTCCTTTTTTTTTTGACTTTTTTAATGAAGAGTATGGACCCGATTTTCAGAAATGCTGAGTACCTACTGTTCCCCTTCTTATTAATCATGTTTGTTACAGGAGTGCCTATGCATCAGCTGAGAATGGGGCTCCACTGTGGTACATGCTGTAGAAACACAGAATAAGACAAGGCCTGCTCTGAAGAGCTTACAGTGTAAATAGATGAGACTCACAAAAGGTAAGAGAAAAGGATTAAACACACAAGTAGAGAGGAAAATGCAGTGGTTGCAAACATCATGTTCGTTCCATGATTTGTTTTGGTTTTTATTTTACTTGAGTGGGATCATGTTAGAACAATAGCTATGTGGAGAGACAATTGAAGGGAAGGGTTAGGAGGGGTGCAGGAAACAGCCAGTCAACACAGGGGAGGGAAAACTGCAGGAAGCAGCCTGGTGCAGTCCCTGTGTGAACTGCTTTCTGCAGCTGCTCTGCTGGGTTCAGTCTCTGGCTGGTTCGTTCCTGCAGTTTCTTTCCCAATACTCATATGGCTGAGAGGGGGGCACTGTACATTTCCTAGTGATGTCAGTTGGTTGTAGGGATTCCACATGTGACGGGTTGGATGCCCCGTCCCAGATGTCACCTGATGTGCTAGGGTCTCACTGACCCCCCTGCTACAGTAGCCTGGGCTCCCTCTCCCTGTTTAGCTGAATCAGGCTCTCTAGCCTCTGGCAGCATGCAAGGGTAGGGAGGCCCCGCTGTAGAATCACAGAGTCTGCAAACCGCTCTCTGTGGGAAGACTCAGCTAGGAAATTGCCCAGCTTTCGTGTGCACACCTCCTTTGGGGAGTAAACACAAAATAATATTGTCTTGCACTGTAGAGAAATCTATACAACGTAAGCTCATAAATTCCCCCCCCCCTTAATGTGGAGGAAAATTACGTACAACCTCTTGCTCCCCCCCCAGTTATAAATTGCACAAACTAGGTTTTATAATAAACAAAAACAAGTTTATTAACTACAAAAGGCAGATTTTAAGTGATTATAAGTGATAGCAAACCAAACAAAGCAGATTACCAAGCAAATAAAACATAACATGCATACTAAGCTTAAGATCTTGAAGAGACTGGTTTCAAGAAGTAATTTCTCACCCTAAATTTTGCTTTTGGGCAGGTTGCAGAAATTCCTGAAGGTTAGCTATCCTTCTTGAAGCTTAAATATTCAGACACCTATTCACAGGCGAGATCCCCTTTCTAGCCTGAGCTCAACTCTTCCCCCTACCCCTTGTCTTTTGTTTCTCAGATCTTTCCAGCTGTCATCCTGGGTGGGGATTCAGTGAAGAGTGAACCAAGATCAACTTACTCCCCAATCTTAAGTAGAATTCGCACAAGGCAGGAACCTTTTGTTTCCTAGTCTTGACCTCCCCTCCTTTTAGTGGAAAATCACTAGAAGTCCAAGATGGTGATTAGTACCAGGTGACATGACCCCATGAATTTGTAGTGTCAAAGCAGTGTCCCAGGACCCTTCTCACGAAGGAGAAAGATTAGTATCTTCAAAGTCTTACTGGTTTTTCCTAATGGCCCATCAAGGCTGATGGCCTGCAGTCTGAGTGTTTCCCAAGTACTCACAGTTGTAATTCTTACATAGTCAATATTCCTAACTTTGTATACAGAAATGATACATGCATACAGATTAGATAATCATTCAGTAAATCATACCCTTTCCAATGATACCTCACATGACCCATCTTGCATGAAATATGTCTTAGTTATGCCATATTGATATAATAAACATTTTTTATAAAGAATATGGAGTGTAATGTCAAACCATGCTTCTGAAAATCAGGTCTGTCTTAGAATCACAGCAATGAAATCCAATTCAGGGTTGATGCTCTGTTTAGAAAGTCATAATATTGTGGGTTTTTAGCTTTTACCAAGTGGGAGGTCAGTTCTAATGAGAAAATTCAATTAAAGTGGGCTATTATCAACAGGATGAAAAATCACTTTCGTAGTGATAATTAGGGTGGCTCATTTCAAACAGTTGACAAGAAGGTGTGAGTAACAGTAAGGGGAAATTATCATGGGGAAATTAGTTTTTAGTTTTTATAGTGACCCATCCAACTCCCAGTCTTTATTCAGGCCTAATTTGATGGTGTGCAGTTTGCAAATTAATTCCAGTTCTTCAGTTTCTCATTGGAGTCTGTTTTTGAAGTTTTTGTTGTTGCAGAATTCCACTTTTAAGTCTGTTATTGAGTGTCCAGGGAGGTTGAAGTGTTCTCTGACTGGTTCTTTAGTGTTATAATTCATGATGTCTGATTTGTGTCTGTTTATTCTTTTGCGTAGAGACTGTCCAGTTTGGCCAATGTACATGGCAGAGGGGCGTTGCTGGCACATGATGGCATATATCACATTGGGATATGTGCAGGTGAATGAGCCCCTGATGGTATGGCTGATGTGGTTAGGTCCTGTGATGATGTCCCTTGAATAGATATGTGGATAGAGTTGGCAATGGGGTTTGTTTCAGGGATAGGTTCCTGGGTTAGTATTTCTATTGTGTGGTCATAGGCACCGACTCCATGGGTGCTCCAGCCCTGGAGCACCCATGGGGAAAAATTAGTGGACGCTCTGTACCCACCAGCAGTCAAGTTTTCCTCCTCCCTTCTCCCCTCCGTCTCCCCCCCCCACACGCACTGCTTCCCCACTCCTCCGCCTACTCCCAGCGCTTCCACCGCCAAACAGCTGTTTGGCAGCGTAGCAAGCTCTGGGAGGGATGAGGAGGAGCAGGAACATGGCATGCTCAGGGGAGGAGGCAGGGAAGAGGCAGGGTCGGGTGGGGATTAGGGGAAGGAGTCGGAAAAGGGGCAAGGAGGGGGTGGAGTTGGGGCGGGGACTTTGGAGAAGGGGTTGGAATGGGGGTGGGGCAGCTCCTCATGGAAGGGGTGGAATCGGGGCAGGGTTGGAGTCAGAGGGGGTGCTGAGTACCCACCAGCGGAAGCAGAAGTTGGTGCCTGTGTGTAGTTGCTGAGTGAGTATTTGCTTCAGGTTGAGGGGCTGTCTGTAAGCGAGGACTGGCCTGTAGCGGCAGTAGCTCCTTGAATGGAATAACTCCACGTATGAACATACAGTTGCCATCACAGACAACCACTAGAGCAACTGAAGATTAACTTAAAGCTAATATTTGGCAATTCTCTGTGGTGTGACAAATCATCTGAAAAGGCACCTATTGGGACACTGAAATTAGCAGGATTTATAATGATGAGAAATGTGTGTGCATTTCCCATCATGCATCATAAAATATGGATGTTGACAGTCCTGGGTGCAGTGCTCCCCCGATAAATGCTAGGCTCTTGTTCCCACCACAACAATGCTGGGTTATTGATATATTTTTCTGGGATGATGATGAGCAGAATCTACAGGCAATTACATTTTCATGGATTATGGTAAGTAAAAGAATGAAACGGAGAGTCAAAGGCAGTTGAAATGCAACCATCTAAAATAAAATGAACTAGGCTGATTGTAATTTATCCTGATAATTGCATCCTTTCCAAAATACTTGATGTTTCTTGACCTTTTCTGAAAAACAAAAAGTATATTACCCTGAAAAATGGGGCAGCAGAGCCTTGAATATGCTTTTACAAAATATGTGAAGGCATGAACTTAAATTGTAAAGGATGAGACGAGTGTATCAAATTATATTAAAAAGCTGGACTTTTTTTAAAATGAGAAAAATAAGCTGCCTAGGGAACAATCGAAAGAATAGTGGTCCTATTTTCTGTAGTACACCAGCAGCCTTGATGTATGGAGAGCACCATTAAGTTTTTCTACATCAGTTCTTGTGTGCCCTATCACCATAGTATCTGAGACTCTCAAACAGAAGTTTATTTATCCTCAGAAATGTCCCATGAAGCAAACGAGTAGTGTTATCCACATTTCTTATAGATGGGGAACCAAGGTAGAGAAAAATTAAGTGACTTGCTAAAAATCATACGTGGTCTGAGACAGACCCAGATCTCTAGAGCCTCAGTTCAGTGCCTGGACCATAAGCACTGCCCTTTCCTCCACACTGACGTATTTTAGAAAATAACTCTGTTCTCTTATAGCTGTTGATAATTGCTGATGGTTTTTAATGGCAAGCACCACACAGTATATACAGTATAATGCACCAATACAGCCAAGTATGTGATTTACTATTGACTGAGACATTTTACAAGCTGCATATGTGTGGTGACCTTGACAATGTGTTTGATTCAATGAGAGATTATCAGATTTGATAGGCCTTGTATTTAATTCAGTGCCTTGTTTGAAAGCTACAATGCTCTGCATTGATTTCCATGTGCAATTAATACTTCTTGTCAGTAACAAATGCTTCCAGAGATAATATACTCTATCCATTTCAATCTCTCATGTATGCATTTCAAATCAAATAGCAGCTGGTAGACAGAATCTCCTCAGAAGTGACAGATTTAAGGTGGGAAGATAGTATTAAGAATTGCTTGTATAATATCTTTAACTTTTAAAAGAGAGAAACCAAATAGGTTGAGATGAATCTATGTAATGCCAAAACTAAGGGTACTCAGAAGTCCTCAGATTATTATCATCCAGTGCCTTTCTGTATGCCATTCATTGCTCATGCTTACAGTTGCAGCTGAATATTTAGTCAGGGTTCAGGGCTAATCCTGAGTGAATGAGAAGTTTAACCTCTAAGGTGCACAGTGGAGCTCCTTGATTGGAACCTCTAGGCACTACCACAATACAAATAATGAATAATATTAGCACTGTGTATGATTTGCTTCAGATCTCTATAGTAGAGCTAGCCGAAAAGTTAATGATTTTCCATTCTGAAGGAAATGGAAATATTGAAATTAAATATTCCAAAATATTTTCTTTTGACCTTACAGAAAGATTGCATTTTGATTTTATCCTTTTGATGTATATTGTCATATTTTAAAATTGAATGTAGAGTATAAAAGTTGAAATGTTTCAACTTTAGATAGAACACAAATGTTGAAATGATAAAGTCAAAATGAAACGTTTTGATGTTATGAAAACAATACCTTTCCCAGAGAAAACTTTCAAGTGATGGATACATTCCTGTGAAATGTTTAGGTTTTGTCAAATCAGCATTTTCTGGCGCAAAACTGTCCAACTGGAAAAGTTTCCAATCAGCTCTAATCTGTGATTGTGAATTCAGATTTTTTTAAATAGCCCATTTTAGAAATGGGCCCTAACTGACATCACTTTTCCAACCCTCCCCCTATCAAATTCTGCAGCGTTTAATAGAACCTATGTCCAAACCATTTTTGGCTTTGGTTTTTCAAAATCGCTATAATATCTGCATCCAAACAATATGCTGCTTTGTAGAGTTGTCTTTGGTATTATATATAATGGTCTTTGAAGCTTCAGTTTATTTTGTCTCTTTGATGCATGTTAGAAATAAATGATAAAGTGAGCGGTGTGGCTTAGACCATGAATCCTACCTTATAAAATATCTGTAAGGGCTAGGCTTTTATCTGGGTAGGTACTTAAGGAGCCTCATCACTATAGTATCTAACTGCCTCACCAGTGTTAATGGATTTCATTCTCTCACTGCCCCCAGTGTGGTTGGGAAGTATTATCATCATTTTATGGCTGGACTATTGAGGCACAATCTAGATTAAATGACTTGCACAAGGTCATGGGAATGGAGTACGGGTCTCCTAAATCCCAGTCTCGAGACTAACCCATTCTGCCATCCTTTCATTCCAGTCTTATTCCTTACGTTCCCACATACACTGTGCACCGAGTGATGCTTCTCAGCATTGCTTGGAGAGTTTTGTATTCTGTAGCTCTGGGGTTCTTGATGAAGAAGCTAGATTATTAGAGATCTGTGCCAATCTGGGGACAGCATATTCTATTCGCTCTTGCAAACCTTAAAGTTCCACAGTAAAACAAGAGCTACGCACCTCTGCCAAGCCTCCTCATCTATTTTGCATTTAGCGTGCAGATGCTGGGATGTTTTATAGGCTGCATTTTCCTATGCTTTTTTAATCTTTCTTCATTAAGGGCCTCTGGCATGTGACAGGTAATTTGCCTGCTAACAGCTTCTTCCATTAACACTACCCTTAGATTGAATGTGTATGAGGAAATGGATAACGGATGTTGTGCCATTTAATGGAATACCTGTCCCTCATCTACTCTGAGCCCATCGTGTGTGTCTTCTCCCCTCCCACATTTCTGCTACTGCGTGACTGGTGGGACGGCTGTGTGTGTGTGTATTGCATATACCCCAGACGTTTATCCCAAGCCACTGTATGCTATTTATTATTCAAAGGGGTTGCTTGTGCAGATGTTCACATCCTTGTACCCTCTTGCCTCCCACTGTTCCTTTTTAATACACAAACGGATTGCACTGTTGTCATCTTTTGCTTCAAGAGAAATAAATCCCAAGCCAGTCCTGTTTTCTTTCCTTATTCCTCGGAAATAGTTAATTCATACATGGAGCCTTCTCTTCCTCTTCACCACCTTATGGGCATGTTTTTTCCTGAATTAGGTTCAGTCCAAATCCATGGAAGAAATAGGAAAATCTATATAGATATCTCCCTGGTTATTTATTTTTTTTTAAAGCCACCTTGTTAATATGATGCTGTCTGGTTAAATGGCATGCTACTTCACAGGATATACCAATGACACACACATTTCAGAGGTTTAATATTTTATCTGTATACATCTGAGTCCCATTGTGCTAGATGTTGTACAATCCTATAACTAACAAGACATTCCCTGCCCCAAAGAGCTTATGGTCTAAGTTTAAGGTGAGAGACAACAGGTGCGTGCACCAACCAGATGGGGGAATACAAGGAAGAGTGAGACCGTTGTAATCAACATAAGCACTGGTCACAGCCCACTCGCTGCCTATATTGTCTAATTATAATACTAGACCTACAGAGAGAGAGAGAGAGAGAGGGCTGGATAGAGAAGTATAATTAATGGTATGTAAAATGCTGAAAATATCACAGCACATCACATTAAAATGTTCACGATTTCCTTCTGGGCCACATCAGGGTACAGAAATTTGACTTTTTGCCAAAGTTTGTAGAAAGTAGAATCTCAGTACACCTCTACCCCGATATAACTGTCCTCAGGAGCTAAAAAATCTTACCGCATTATAAGTGAAACCGTATTATATCAAACTTGCTTTGATCCGCCGGAATGCATAGCCCTGTCTCTGTTCCCCTCCCCGCCCCCAAGATTCAAGATTTAGTTCTGTTTATAGATCTTTTTTGGCTTGTAAAGTGTCTCGTTGGATATTCAGAACTACTGACAGAGTAAAGGACAGCGCTTTCCTGTTTGGTTGGCGGGGGGTGGTTTTGGTTGAAAAATGACTGATTGTTTTTGTCAAAACTGATCCTTTTTCTGTGTAAGGTACAGTTCTGACAAAACTTTTGTTGGAATGGAATTTCTGGTCAAAACCTGAGACAGACATTTCTTCCCTTAACCCTCCCCCCCCCCCCACACACACACACCAGTCTAGACAGGTAGGCTAGTGGTTAGGGCCTGGGATATGGAAGACCCACGTTCAAGCCCTGCTGCAAATTGGGATATCATATTTTCTAGATGAGTATCCTAGTCACCAGACTAGTAACTATCATGAGGTGGGCTCTCCCTATCTGTTTTTTGTTTTTGTTTGTTTAAAGATGTTTCATCTGTATGTAGAACAGGAAAAATGTTTGAAACCTCAAAAACCAGAAAACTCTTTCTCACTCAGCTCTAGTGAAACACAGCCTCCAGGGAAGTTTGCCCATGAGATACAAAACCCGATGCACTAGCCCCTGAAATCTTGTGAACTCTAACATGCTAATAGGGTTATTTTTCAGCACAACCTTAAAGGAGTCCAAAAGGCTATTGATGAAGAGTGTCTCACCCTTACCTCCTTTAACCCTCCTCCCTGTGGAAATTCATTGTGATGTAGTTAAAACTGTTTAAAATTCTACGCTGTCACTTTAAATTTCAGATTTTTTCCTGGTCCTCTGTAGGGAAGGTGCAATCTGGGCCTAGCAGCAGTCAGTTTGCAGTCAGGAAGCTTAGAGTAAAGTGGGGTGATTGTGCTTCTCTGCCTTGGGGAGCAGCCTGCTTTGTCCCTTTCTATTTTAGCATTCTGGTGTGTCATCATTTGGGATTCCAAGATTTAAAATAACATCATGTTGCAACCTTCCAGTAAGAGTGCCACCTGTTTTTTTTATCTAACCTCTCTCTCTCTATGACTTGAACATAACATTCATGGCACCAAAGACAGGTGCAGAATTAAACTTTTTACAAGGGCTGGAATCATAGGGACTGCTACTGGAACCTTCAGATATGGTGAAGAACAAGGCCATGATTCCGTGATGAGACCACGGGTTAGGGCTGGGAAGGACTCAGGCTGAGAGAAGTAGAAACCTCAGAGGCTATAAACGCTTTCTTTGCTTCCAATATAACATGTGCAATAAAAAAGGGGACTGTGCTTTCATCTGCTTTCTCCCTTTGAAAAGCACTTGAAAGATGGAGGGAGCAGTGAGTGAAGAGCGCAATGTTGGTCAAAGCCCTAACATGCCAAATTTCCCCCATCCCCTACTGAGCAGCTGAGGCAGTGGATCAGGAGGGAATGGGAGCTCAAACCAATGCCTCAGATTGTTTAAAGGAGGTTTCTTTTCACAAATCATCTGAGTAGAAGCCCATGTATGTAGCCTCCATGAGGAGAAGGGAGGTATGTGCCTGCCGATTCAAGAGAGGGAGAGAACATGTTGTCTGCTGGCTCAGGGTGTGTGTATGTGTTGCTGTACAAAACAAACCCCATGGCTGGAAAAAATTGAATATCAGGTGTGTTTACTACTGACATTCTGGAACATCCACACTGTGTTTTGGGGTGAGACCTGTGAGGTCTTTTTCTCACAGTCCCAATATCATTTCCCCCTGTAGAGTAGCAGTACATCTCTCCATCACCCTTTCAGAGCCCACTAGTAAAGGTATTTGGTACTTCCTCTAGAATCAGTCACTTATGGAGTCAGCTGTCACAGCTCTGACTATTAGCTGTAGGAAGTTGTGGCCTTGAACGCTTGTGGTTTCCTCTCCCACAGGCCATGGTCATCCACCTTGCATCATTCGCAGACCCTCTTGCCCTCAATGTTCAGGACGGAGCCTGAGATCTGAGGAGATCCCTAGAGAGGCAGCATTATGCTGCTGCTATTGATCACAAGACAAGGCCAGAATAGCTTTTATATGTGCTTCATTTCCCCACTCACTGCCTTTCGTTAGGTTTGTGAACCTAGCAAACTTAGAACACATGTTCATGTCCCCTGAAAGCCTTGCATGGGCTTTCCCATGCTTGTCCAGAGGTGCACTGCTAAGGAAGAAGAAATCTCCCAGGATGCAGTTCACTTGTTACCCTAAAACTTTGATTTTACCCAGAGAACACTTAGCTCACTGCTGCTTTCCAACCATATTCCTTTTTATCCCAGCTGCATTAATGATATGATGACTCTGGAATGCTCATACCTGAGTTCCACAAGAGAATATGCCTCTCGTGAAATCAGAATGCTTACTCAGCCACGTTTTTATTCATGCCTCTGGCTTGCAGCCTGTATTGAAATGAAAATTCTGCAGGCCTGTCACCAGCCTTCATTTTGGATGTTTGTCATGTGCTGGGTCTATGTGATTGAGATCTCCAGAGCTCAGCTCCATTTTCACCACCTTTGGCTTGTACAGAAATCAGCAAGAAGTGCAAATATTAATAATATAGACTCCGGACCAGATCCCTCTCTGGTGTAAATTGCTCTAGCTCCATTTAAGTCAATGGAGCTGTGCTGATTTGCACCAGCTGATTCCTAGATCTCCAGCTGGCGTAAACTGGTGTCACTCTACTGATTTGATTCCCTAGGTGAGGATCTGGCCAAGACTGTCATGGAGCTAATGCATAGCCTGTCGATTACCACCTGTTTTTAGGTAATAAAATTCTGACTTCCGCAGTAAATTTCACTCCTGAGGGAATGGATGACTCAGGGAGAGTAGCAATTGGATACAGAGCCTTTGACCTTTTGGTCCCTAGTTCCTAACCATCCCAGGACGTAGTGACCAAAAGTTATCATATGACAGGCACATGTTAAATTACAAGTATCTCTGCTACAAGGCCACCTCCACTTTTGACATTAATAGTCAAAGCCGCAAAGCCAGTGACTGAATGGATATGGAACCAAAATTACCCTTTATCTTCAGGTGTGGTTCCATCAGAACAGGATTGCTATATGTCGGCAAGACAGCATGAAAGATATTACATTACTGTTGAACACGTTATACTTGTTCAGTGGGTAAATGGAGGACTTCAGTCTAGTACCCTTCATGAGCACTGAAGTACTCCCAAATATACGATTATTGAAGTGAACCCAAAGATTATTTATTTGGGTAGAAAGCATCTTTTTAGCAAATTTGATACTCTCGAAAGCCATGCATTATAACTCAGTATTGCCATTTTGTTAAGCCTTAATAGTGATCGATTGTTTTACGCCTATGCTGTGAATCTTTTGCAGATAAAATATTTCAGTTGCAAACTTTCATCACCAAGAAGTTTTTTGAGTTGGGGTTTATTTTGCTCTATTTTATCATTCAAATGGTCTAGAGGACCTCAATGACTGAAAACCAGCAAGTAAATAAAGTCCTATCCATTATATATCCTAACAGCAGGCCTAGGGACTGAAGGATGAGGAGGAATATTTAAATCATCAGGTGAAGCTAAACTGTGCTGTGTGGAATGAGTGAGTGAAGTGACATTCTAATCAAATCTGACAGCACTATTGCATTGTAATTATAGACTGCCAGAGGCACTTTTTAGACTATCTGTACTTTTGGGGTAGTTTGCATCTAAATTAAAATTGAACTTCAAAGCAGTTAACTGGGGATGCATTTCCAAGGAGTTTAAAAAAAAATGAAAGAAACTAACTGATTAGCGTTATGTTTTGTACCAGCTGCTTGCTACTGTAAAAAAAAACACAAAACAAAACAAAAAAAACCAGGCAGCCATGTTGATAATCAGAAACGAGTATCTTGAATGCCATTAATTTTCTTCTGAATTATTTATGGGTTTTTTTGTTCCATTTGTGCAGTTCATTTTAAATGTTGATTTAGCGTCCCCAAAAAGACTAAAAAGAGATCTGGAAAAGCTCCAAAGAGCCAGCTAGTAGCAATGTGAATTTGTTTAAATGTCCTCCTCTCAACAGAACCCTGATCTACTTAATATTTATGGAAATGATGATTAAATAAATCTTTCCTCCCCGTTTACAGTGAAACAATGGAGTAAACTGCTTTAAAAGAGAATTAGCTGGTTTGGGGATGAAATGCCATGCAAATATGAGGGTTTCTGAAAAAGGTAAAGCACATGATTGTATACTGCAAACATCTGTCTGTCTGCTTTACAGATGTTCTGCTTGCAAATCCTTTTCTGATTAAATATCTAGACAACCACAAAAAGGAGTTTGTGTCTCCAAGATGTTTTCTCTTTGTTGTTATACTGTGGATCCACTTATTGGAAGCAACAGCCTAATTCTTGTGACTCAAGCCTTCTATCAGATACAGGCGTGCATCACTTGGCATATTGTAATATCAGCCAGTGTTCTTGGACGGGCATGTGCTGTATCAAGATACATGGCAAGCAGGTTGTGTGTTGGAAGGAAGGGCTAGGTCATTAATCAAGACCTGTGTACAAACATGGGACAGTCTAATACAAAGGTAGTATCTTTTGGATTCATTATTTCTTCTCCTTTTCTCTTTCTTTTATCTCCTCTCCCTACATCTGTAAGTAATCTTTCTTTTGGTTTACAAGACTTGAGAAATTGCCATACTGAAATAGAGAAATAGCAAGTCTAATACAGTGTCCTACTTTCAGCAATGGTTAAAGTTGGATGCTTCAGAAGAATGGAGTAAACCCCCATAATGTATCTAACTTGGCTACACTATACCATAGGGCACTGCTTCTCAACCCATGGCCTATGGGCCACTTCTGGCCCAACTGGCACATAGCTGCAGCCCATGTGACACCCTCAAGGCCATACAGGTAGTATATGTATTGTGAGTATGCAACCCACATAACACAGAGAGAGTTGCATATGTGGCCCACAATGATAAATAATTTTGAGAACCACTGCCATAGGAGGGCATTTCTTCCTGCCCACAAATGGTGACTAGCTTCTGCCTTGAAGCATGATAATTCTTTGAATATCATCATAATGAGTGTACAGTAATTGTAAGTGATAAAAGACACCGCTCATATATAATCCAGGAATTTATCAACTCTAATGTCTACATTTCCAATACTCTTGCCTAGTATACTTGAACTCTCCCAAAGTTTAATCTCAGAAGACTTTATCTAATTGGATAGATGCACAATTGCCCTATACAACAAATACCTATTCATGCAGACTGGTGTCCATGCAAAATTTGCACAAGCAAGTTCAGGAGCTGGGCTTGAAAATTTGGGGTTGAGTTATTTTTTTGACCATCCGCTACCGCATTCCTAACCTGAAAGTCTCACTTCTGTGCTGATACATTGTTTTCCACCCCACAAAGTGGTGTATTTATAATCTCTTAGGAAATGCAATTTTATCATAATTTCATTATTGTTTTATTACAGAGATCTCACTTTGGATGTGTATTTGTGATTATTTAGTCGTGGTTTTTTTTACAGACTATGTGTGTAACTAATAGCACTTGGGAGCTTTTTACATAGATACAAGCCCGCTAGATCAAACTCACTCCCAGTCTGTAGCTTTCCATTTGTTAAGGCAGGACATTCATTCTCACAGAATTAGTCGTGTTCAGAGTAGAGCTGGTCAGCAGCATTTTTCATTAAACATTTTGTGAAAAATACTTAATGTTTCTCATCAAAACTTTGAAATTTTCAAAACTATGCATGCCATGTTTACCTAACTTACATGTCCAGATCAGGTGTTTGCATTTTGCACATTTGTCCAGTTTTTGCACCTGAGTTCACTGGTGTAAGTGAGACAGAATTTGGCTCATAGGTTTTCAAATCAAATTAGAAATGATTGCCCTTAAAAAGGCTGGGTACTGTAAAGCTGACAAAGACAAAACTCATACACTTCAGTGGCAGCTTTGGCTGCACCAGGACTGCAGGCTTGAGCGTTAAGCTTCTGATGCTGCAAGGACTTTCATGCATGCTTTACCCGAATTCAATGACACTAGTCATAGTGTGTAAGTCTTTGCAGGAGCCTAAAAGTGCATCTGGATAGTTTTCTAGAGAGAAATGAATAAAACCAACCTTTTTGTGTGTTTGGAGCAGCCATCGCTCATTAGATCTAGGTTCAGAGTCCAGTTATTAGTTAATGAACACAGCTTCAAATATATATTTGTAAACTGCTGTCTCACTTGGTTCCTTTTGTTTTTCCTGTCAACTGCTATGGTTACATGGCTGGGTTTTATTTTTCATAATTCTAACACCGTGTTTTTCACAGTTTCGCTACAAATTATTGCTGCGGGACTTCTTCTCACCCAGCGATGACAAGTTATTAAAGAAAAAGGCTTGAAGACATTTTGACTGAAAGCAGTTTTTCCCATTTACGTCTTGACAACGTATCAGCCATTCTCAGAAACGGGGAGGCAATTTTACAAAACCACTCTGCTCCCTTCTGTGTCTCACAGCACATGGAAAGTCTGAGAGTTCCACAGGAAATATAGCTCAGAGCTGATGCCTAGACATGTGTGCTAGCAGCTTGTAAATCTTAACAGACTCTGGGTGGTTTAGAAGGTTTGCCAGCTGTAGGCCAGGATACTGATAGGATGGCTGCCTAACTGCAGGAACTGAACAGCCACTGTCAGATGTCTCCAGCCTAGTCATAGGAACTATATTACAGGTATGCTGGAGCACTTGGATGAGAAGCCATGTTCTGGCTAGAGCCTGACCCTGACCCCCAATTTCCCTGGCTTTATACCAAGTCAGCAGCACCCCTCCCCGGCAAGCACAGCTCATTTTTGAGACAGTGCTGACTATCTGAAGGTCAATGGGGAGGTTGCATGTGAACTTTTAGCTAGTGGGGGCTTCCCTCTGGGCTACAGAGGCAGAATGAGGCTAGTCCCTCTGAGAGGTCGTCTCCTTTTCTCACAACTCTTTCCTTACTCCTTAAACCATTCAAGCACTTGAGCTTCCAGCAGATTGGGTCCAGGGTGGATAGTAGGGCATTCTCTGTAACACATTTCCTCATCTTTTTTCTTTTCTGAGACAATCACTGGATGGATAATGGGTGGATCCTTTCTAGTTTATCATAGTCCACTTCACTGGGTACAAAGTAGCCTGGGTAAATGTTGTATGTAGTGGCAGCTTTTAGCAGGAAGTGCAATTGAATGCATTCTGCAGCTTCACGTCATCACTTTCTGCCCTTATATGTTGGAGTCTCAAACAGTGTTTCCTGGGACTACCACATTTTAGAGGATGTACTTCTTAGAGTGAAGGTAGAGGATGGGAGGGGCATGGGAGTTCAGAGTGCCAAGTGCATAGTAGGTAGGAAAATTGGTGGGTGCCTACAGAATCATCAGCCATTGTAAGTTCAGCCCATCTCTTAATTCGTCATTAGACATTTTCTCCATTGAACATATGTCGGGCCTGAAATGCAGAAGAAAGACACACAATCGGAAGAGGGAGCAGAGCCTTTCTTTTAAGTATGGAAATTATTCTTCAAATGTCTTTGTTGACAGCTGGTGTGGCACAAAATAAACATAGGTCTATTTGCAAGTAAGCAAGAATTAGCATAAACAGCAGCTGCTGCATTACCAAAAAACATGTAACAATAAAGAATTTTTTCTGCCTTCAGAAACAAAGGTAGGTAAAGAGCCTGCATGAAATAATGAGTTAGTTAACCACCTGTTAAAGTTCTGAGCACCAGCAAAATGAAAGAGCCATTTGCTGATGGCATAAGCATTTTTCTGAATCAGTTTTTCTAATTAAAACTGAATCTGTTTTTATGGGGGAAAAATGGCACTGTGGTGTTAAAAATGTTTTCCCCCATAGATAAGTGGCATTTCTTTACTTGGTTTTTAATTTTCTTTTTTCACTTAGTTGTCACTAATTCTTACAGGCACACTTGGATGGGGTTTGTTAATTTTTTCTCCTCTTATGTAGTATATAAAAGCCACATCAGGCCACCAGAACCTTTAATCATGTTTATGGCCAGATCTCATTCAGAAAGATATATTTATGGTCTGTTGTCTCCATTTCTTTCTGTGGTAAGAGCTGGTTAGTAGCCTACTCGACAACATTGTCATGTTTTAATAAAAACTAATGGCCCCAGACAGTGAAATGCAGAAGCAAGAGAGAAGCAGCAAGTTTCAATGCATACCTTTAGACTAATCATGCTTGGGTTTATTGCTTTATCAGTTTTTCCATTGAAGAAGGCTTTCCTATTTAGTTAACTGGATGCATGATCTTTATGGGAAAGTTATCTGGGAAATGCAGTAGATTATTTAGTTGACACAGGTATTTTCTTATTTCACCAATAATTACAAAGGTTGTACTGCTCCACATCAGCTATCAGTTTGTTCTCAATTTGCAGCTATGACTCCATGTTTTTCTGACAATAAAATCTTCTAAAAAAATGGGCACACTCTAAATAATAACACTACTTAGAACTTACATAGGGTTTTACATCTTCAAAGTGCTTTAGCAGCTAAGGCCAGATCCAAAGCACACTGAAGTCAATCGGAGTCTTTCCACTGACATCAGTGGCCTTGGATCAGATTGGCTTAGAGCCGAATTCTGATATCCGTGCTCATCTGAGTAGCACTTTGCTCAAAGAGTTGCTCCATTAAAGTCAATGAGACAATTTGTGGAGTAATACTACTCAGTCTGAATAAGGGCATGAGAGTGTAGCCTTAAATGGTTAATACTCACAACACCCCTCTGAAGTAGTATTACTACCCCAAATTTATAGATGGAGAAATGGTCTAATGACTTATCTTAGAAATGTAGGGCTACAAGGGACCTCAAGATGATCTAGTCCATCCCCCCCCAGACTGAGGCAGGACCAAGTAAACCTAGACCATCCCTAACAGATGTTTGTCTAACCGGTTCTGAAAAACTACAATGATGGGAGTTCTACAATCTTCCCTGGTAATCTACTCCAGTACTTAACTATCCTTATAGTTAGAAACTTTTTCCTCATATCTAACCTAAATGTCCCTTGGTGCAGATTAAGTAGACTATTTCTTGTCCTGCCTTAAGTGGACATGGAAAACAATTGATCACCATCCTCTTTACAACAGCCCTTAACATACTTTAAGACTATTACCAGGTCATGCCTCAGTCTTTTCTCAAGACTAAACATGCCAATTTTTAAATGTTTCCTTGCTTAAAGCATGGAGAAAGTCAATGTCCAAATGTGGCCTAGATCTCAGGAGCTCATGGCTTCCACTTTCCTGTTCAGTCCACTAGACTGCACCTCTTCTCTTGCTATATAAGGTTTTAGAGTTTCCTACAGAGAGAGCCTGGGTTTTTCAAATGGAAGTGTTTGTTTTGTCAACCTGTCAATAGTTTTTCTGGAAAAGGGTTATATGGGATATTTCTCAAAAGGAATATAATTTGTATTCAGTCATAGTCCCTATACTATAGACAGCTGTATTGTAGCCTAAAGGTGGCTGTATTTCACAGGTGTATATTGTGAAGGTGGTGGAAGAAACACATCAGGATTTTTGGAAATAAAAATCACTCAGGCAATTTGGGTCTCATAGATTTCTCACAGTTTTCATTAAGATTTCATCATTTTAGATGTTAAAATGGCTTTTATTTAAAGAGTAAAAAAATTCTCCTTTACTTCATTTTGGATGTGGCACCAACATCAAAAGTGGAGAGACCACTGTCATTTTTTACTGCAGCACCTTTCACAAAATTTTACTTCTCTATTCTTTCTGATATGGTATTTTTGGAAGCTTCTATTTGACTTTCATCTCTGAAAATATTGGTCTTCTATATCAGTCAGTCTTTCTATATATCTGAAGAGGGATATGTGTATGTGAATTTATATAGGTATACAAGTATGGAGAGACCTTGTTTCTGCTGCAGAGTGAAAGCAAATCTGTGAAGTCTTTACACCACAAAGTAGAACTACCAGTGCTAAAAATTTATCAGTTTCACTTTGGATGGGGTTATTTTTTCTGTCTTTATTCACATTCTGAGTACCAGACTGTGATAACTTTAGTTACGTTTAGTAGTATCTTATGTGACAGACCGACAATACCCTGCAATATCCTGTGTGGCAGTCTATATTATTATGGTCACCACTTTTACAATACTATGATAAATTTTGTACAAAGTATGCCTTGTGAGATCATTTGAAATGTCATAATCTGCTGGACATTATTGTCCTGTTGAAATATTTGTATCAACATTATATGCAAAGTTATAAGTTTCTACTGTATAACATTGCTGTAACATGAGTTAGAAAGTCAGGTTCAAACTAGTTTTTCAGATAAAAAGAGCTATCACTGGCTTAAGCAGTCACTCTTCAGCAATGGGAAGGTGTAAACAAGAAATGTATATTTCATTACAGAAATGGTTCAATCCTCATGCCCACAGGAGACGATCTGTTGCCTGCACATCAGTGGGAGTAATCCTCAAAGAGGGATGGGTGATATAAAATGAAAGACAGTTGCCTCCACTTCAGCTTTCCTGCTCCCATCTCTCTGCTCATGATAACAACAACGCTCAAAGAACTAAGGGGGAGTGGTCGCGGGCTGGAAGAAGACCCAGCCTGTGAAATTTACAGCAGCATATGGTGACACAACCTTTGCTTTTATAGACTCATAGACTCTAGGACTGGAAGGGACCTCGAGAGGTCATCGAGTCCAGTCCCCTGCCCTCATGGCAGGACCAAATATTGTCTAGACCATCCCTAATAGATATTTATCTAACCTACTCTTAAATATCTCCAGAGATGGAGATTCCACAACTTCCCTAGGCAATCTATTCCAGTGTTTAACTACCCTGACAGTTAGGAACTTTTTCCTAATGTCCAACCTGAATCTCCCTTGCTGCAGGTTAAGTTCATTGCTTCTTGTTCTATCATTGGAGGCTAAGATGAACAAGTTTTCTCCCTCCTCCTGATGACACCCTTTTAGATACCTGAAAACTGCTATCATGTTCCCTCTTAGTCTTCTCTTTTCCAAACTAAACAAACCCAATTCCTTCAGCCTTTCTTCATAGGTCATGTTCTCAAGACCTTTAATCATTCTTGTTGCTCTTCTCTGGACCCTCTCCAATTTTTCCACATCTTTCTTGAAATGCGGTGCCCAGAACTGGACACAATACTCCAGTTGAGGCCTAACCAGCGCAGAGTAAAGCGGAAGAATGACTTCTCGTGTCTTGTTTACAACACACCTGTTAATGCATCCCAGAATCACGTTTGCTTTTTTTGCAACAGTATCACACTGTTGACTCATATTAAGCTTGTGGTCTACTATGACCCCTAGATCTCTTTCTGCCATACTCCTTCCTAGACAGTCTCTTCCCATTCTGTATGTGTGAAACTGATTGTTCCTTCCTAAGTGGAGCACTTTGCATTTATCTATATTTATTTTTAAGGCCGCTTAATTTGTTAAATTAGGATTAGCTTACATATTACTCTCATTTTCTTTTGTAACCAATTCTGACTTTTATGCACCAATACTTGTAATCACTTAAAATCTATTTGTAGTTAATAAACTTGTTTTTTTATCTTAACCCATATGCTTGGATTAAAGTGTGTGAGGAAACTCCATTTCGGATAGCAGGGCTGGTGCATATATCATTTTCCCTCGATGAAATGACAGACTTTCTGAGAGCTTGCATTGTTCAGTAGTGTGCTGGACAGTACAAGATGCACATTTCTGGGGGAAAGTCTGGGACTAGAGAATTTGCTGGTATTGCTCTGCAGTTTAATTCGTGAGTGGCTAGTAGCACCCAATGCCGGTCAACTAGGAGTGAGTTTACAGGCCAGGAGTGGATGTTTATACAACAAGCAGTGTAAGAGGCACCCAGGTTGGACAACTGAGGGCACACCTGTTCAACAGTCCAGATTGTATCCTGGGGAATGTCACATCCTGGTCAAACCTTATGGAATTAAGAGAAACTTTACGGAAATAAGTTAAACTTTACTGAATTAGGTTCAATACCTTTGGAGTCTAGTGTGTTAAAAATGCAATTGTGTATGTGCTATTGTAGAATTGTTTGAAACTTTTCTATGGGCAGGATTAATGCCATCTCTGGGAAATAAAAAGGAATTTCAAAGAAATTTTTGGGGACAATGCCTGTGAAGTGGAATTTCTAGGAGATGCATGAGGGTGTGGGGAACGCAAATGTCCCACTTCAAATCCATACTTTTGAAGCTATGCCTGGGGTAAAAACAAGTTGTCTGCTAATTACCTGCTCTTTGAAACTCCATCTCAAAGACCCCTGAACATTATAAAAGGTGGACTAAACATGTCATGAGCAGACTCGTTCTGAGCTGAAGCTGTGATGAACTTGAAACCTCTTGGGTGGGGTTTAGAAGGACTGCTCCTGCCACAGCCCATGGGGTGATCTCTGGTTAGCATATTAGCAACTGTATAGGCTCTTATGTTCTTTTTAGTGTGTTTTCTCCGTAGTGCTTTTACTAGAAGGAAAACATAGGCTTGCCTAGGAAGTTCTATGTGGTAACTTATAACTGTTGGAGATTATGCTGTATAATGACTCTGAGGAGAGAGAGCAAGCAGGCCTGTTAAGGCACCCTATCTCTGCTGGGAATAACATAGTGAAAGCCAGGAACTGTTCAGCCTGGAGATACGCCAGTCAGAAGGTAACAAGATGCAGGTGTTGTGCTGATAAAGACATTAATGGTGGTGAGGTGGTCAGATACTACAATGATGGCAGGCCACATAAGTAGACAAATAGACAGTATTGATAATGGGATTCAAAGATTAGGTTGTTCGTTCACACTCAGCCTTTTTCACGTTCATTCACCACTGCTCTTAATATAGTTACTTTGGGTACTACTCTGCTGATGCTCTTTTGGCTACGTCTTCCCGCTCCCTAGTCTGCTGAGCGACATCACACTCAATAACAGTTCTGCTCTTGGATCTGAAACAACCCAGCTTCCCCACCCCCTCCTTCATTCCAGTGTTAAAAAATGAAAATCAAATGTTGGGGTTTTTTTTCAAACCAATTTCTGTGCGAGTGATGCTCCACCGGATTTCAGTTTATGCAAAAAATGTCACAGACTATCGCATGTCTGAGAAATGTCGTCTCTACCTGTCAATTTATTCTCTGTGTTCAGTTAAATTCTAACACCCAGTGCTCCTCCAGGTACAGTATCTGTAGCTGACAATATTACTAGGCTTGTGCATTATGCATTCTCTCTCTCTCCACTTACATATGCATATTTCTGAAGAGAAAATGATAGATGACCAAAACCAGGGTGTTTTCCTACCAATGGAGGAAATGTGTGAGTAGTAGAAGGTGTTTGTGTGCAAATATCTAGAGGTAGATGACAGGCAGTATCACAAAGGAAGACATGTACATAGGGAAGAGCCCTTATTTTCATGACCGTTGCAAGATGGCATGTGATTTTTACATAGCATGTTATGCTGTCCCACAGAGCTGGAAATCATTTCTCCCTGTCTGTTCTCTCCAGGGCTCCCTCGTCACGGTGGATACAAGAAGTTCTGCGGTTTTTCTAACAACAATGTATGCCTCTCCGTTCTCCAAATAGTTGCAGTGGTGGTGATTTGCATCTGACATCTTAGGGGAAAAAGTGGCAGTTGTGAGGGGATATGCTGAATTATTGGAAAGAATGCATCAGGTTATGGTGCATGGAACAGGGGACCTGGCTTCTATTTTTGGTTCTGTTAATGACATGCTATGTAACTATGGACAAATCTCTGAACCACTCAGTGGCTTAGTTTGCCTCTTTGCAAAATGGGTCTGACAAAACATGCTGTTCATTGTCCTTTTTGGACCTTCATCTAGCTGTCTGCAGAACGTGCATATGCAGCTTTTATTACTGGAGTACTGAGCACCTCCCAATCATGGATCTGTTTATCCTCCCACTCCCCCATGAGGCAGGGGAAATCCCATTTTACAGATAGGGAATTGCATCACAGAGAGATTAAAGCCCATTTCTCAAAGGTATTTAGGTGCCTAACTCCCACTGAAATCACGTAACTTAATGTTACACGGTCTGCAGCAGAATTCAGAATTGAACCCCAATTTCTTGACTCTGACCATCCTTCCTCCCGATGCTGCCGTGGGTTTTTTCCCCCACTTTGGACTGAAAGACACTGGACTTCTAAAATCTTTTGATGTCGCCCATTTGAACAAAATCCTCATGCTATGTACTGTCACTTGCTACCATCACTTCACTCTCTTTAGAGACCCAGAAAAGGACTATGAGAAGTAGGGATCTCTCTGAACAGAAGCAACTTACACACGTTGCAGTGAGCGAACGTCCACACTCCTTATGGTGGTAGGTAGAGTACTTACACTGCATGCCCCCCTAGCACGGGTATAAGTATCAATGAAGATGAGTAGGCACTGCTTTGGCAGATAGAGACACGCCTGAATCGTATAGTGTGTCCCCTATACTGCTCTCCTCTCTACATGACCAAGCAGTGTCCTCCCACCTGCACGGCCATTTTTAGCAGTGCAGTGTCCTTTTCTCGCCCCACTTTCCCCACTGCCTCCTCCCTGCCAGAGCCTTTCCCTGGCGTATGTAGCTACGTGCTACAGGGTGGATGCAGCTTGCTTTTCACTGCAGTATGTAGCTCCAGGTACATTACATGGCACCACTAGTGGGGTGCTGTGTAGAAGTTGCCTTAGTTTCCTCACGTTATGGCCTTTAATGCTTTGTGTGCCATCAGCTTTTTGTGCCAGCCATCCACTTATCCTTCTGTCTAGTCTCCGTCCCATCAATAACTGCACTGGATGCTGGTAGCCTAATAGTTCTCTCTGTCGCTCTCCTTTTTTAATTTTTTAATAACAAAAACTAGTCCCCTGGTATCAGACCTCCCTGAGCTGGGAATCCGCGAGCCCCTTATCAATCTGCTTTCTCTACGAAACCCATATTCTACAGGGATTCTAGAATCTATTATTCTCTCTTCTCTGCCTCTGGTGCCACAGCCAGTCTGGAAGAGAGACCACTTGAAAAGAGAGAGCAATGCCAATATGGTTTATGAATTCCTGGCACATTGCTTCACCCTGAAGGATATATTAAGCAGCAAGGATTTTTAAAACAAAGACCTCTACTAACCTCACCACAGGCAGTGAATCTGCTGATATATTATTAATTTTATGCACTAACTTCAAATGATCTGACTAAAACAGCACTTGTCTTCTCCTTGCACTTGCTCATCGTATGACTACTGCCCCATCCAGAAATGTCACTTTCCTTTCCTCCCTTGCTGTTTTAAAATATATAAGCTCCAAGTCTATTTAAACCACAATAACCCAATTATCCTGCACAGAAATAGGGCTAAAGCCAAAAGAAAACTATTATAATCCCTACAATGAAAGTCCACAGCTAACAACTGAGAAAAGAATAAACATTATTAAAATTGTTACATGTTAAGATCTACATCATTTGTAGATAAGAAACTAATTTACATTTTAATGTTAAATATCTGGAAATACTACTTATGTCTTAAACTATCTGCTGAATAGTACGTACCGACATGGCTACAACTGCAGTGCATGCATAGAATAATTCCGTTAGCTAAGAATCTCATTCATATTTATATTGTCCAAAGGGAGAAATGTATTTGGATCATAAGCCAAATATTTACGGTGGGATTTTCCAAAGAGCTTGGCATTGACCAAACTCTCTTTTCGCCAGATAATTTTTGTTCTACCTTTAATAGCTTTGGGGCATTTGTTTCCAGTTTACAACAAGGGCTGGATACTTCTGAAGTCAATGGGGGCAGGATTGGGCTGCAAATTTTATTCCCTAAAGTCTAGTGGGTGGGCGTAGAAACCCGATGCACTTGGAGAGCAGGGAAGAGATTAATTCAGGTCATGAATGAGGTAGGAAGGGGACCAGCGGGGGCCAGTTATACCCCAGTGAGGCTTGGAGTGTGACCAGCCTGTGCTTGCAGTGGGAGGGAAGAAGGAAGTGCCTTTGGAGAAGGCTAGTGAAAGGATTCAAATCTACTGATCCACAGGATCCAGCAAGTGGTAGAGGGAGAAGTAGGATGTGATTACTGGAGTAGTTTTCAGGCAGTTTTTGCTTCTCTGGAGGGAGACTGGCTGGAGCGAGCCATCCTCTTTTATTCTTTTGTTTTGTCTGGTCTGGGGTGCAGAAACTTCTCATTTGTGGAACTCTTTTGAAACCCAGAAGCGAAGGTCTTTTTCTGCTTTGACTTGAGGGACAAGCTACTCTACTTGCTGGAGAGACACTGAGGCAGCAACTGCCCCATTCAGAAAGAGGTAGGGCACTTGCCCATAGGTCTGTTACAACAGTAGTTTAAAACCTTATCTGGTGTGGAATCAAAATGTTTCTCTTTCTCAGCAGACTGGAAAAAACATGGCCTGGAGAGGGTACTAAGATGGAATCAAGTAGGAAAAGGCCCTAAATGTACCTGCTTTTTAAAGGAAAAAAATAGAAAATAAACTCCCAGGTTTATCCTAGGATCTCTGTCATGGGGAGGATGCTAACAATTATTAAAAGTACAACAGAGCAGAAGAAAACATTTCAAATTACAATAACCTTGCAGCTCCAATACCTTGACTATGCCACAAGTTTAAGCAGTTTAAGCAGGGCCGGCTTCAGGCACCAGCCGAGCAAGCTCGTGCTTGGGGCAGCAGATTCTATGGGGGGCATTCTGCCCAATCCTAAGGTGGCATAGCAGAGTGTTTTTTGTTTTTTTTTCTTTGGTTCCCTGATCTGGCCGCCCTGTAGGGGACAGAGGAGGGGAGTGCCCTGCTGGGGCTGGGACTGTGCCTCCGAGGGCTCTAGGGCTGGGGGCCTAGCCTGGGGCAGGGTCCAGCAGCCGCCTTGAGAGGACTCTGGGCTCCGGCAGGGCCTCAGTTGAAGGGGTGAGGCTTCAGGCAGTAGGGGCAGGGCTGGAGGGGCTAGCCTCCCTGAACTGGCGATCCACACACTGCCCATGGGTAGAACAATGTAGGGAGGATTGCAATGCTACTGCCAAGCCTGTTCTGTGGATAAGTGGAGGATCTCTGCTTCCAAGGCTATCAGAGGACACTTTCTACCAGTGCTGAGCCCCACTCCAATTTTTTAAAGAACAAGACTTTGGTCTGATTCAGAGGAACCTACAGTACCTGACACTTACTGGCTCGTCTTTGGTCTAGAAACAAAGTGAAAATTCCACAGGAGCCAGCCTTATCTGTGAGATCACCAGGTCTTCCTGATCTCTGAGTAGACTGGCCCAAAGCCAAAGCTGCAGAAGACAGTATAAACAATTGCCTCTGAGACCTCTGGGGAGTGTACAGCAGCAGGCCCCATTAAAGTTTTAACAGAGTGCAGTGTGCCCATTGGCTGTTGTGGAAGGACCTTCCCAGTCATATTGCTCTTCTGCTGCAAGCTTGAGAGTCCCCTTCTTTCTCACATGTGTCCCTGGTATACAATTGGCCAAGATTAAGACTGCACTCTTATGGTGGGGCAAATCACAAGGGAGGAGGAAGACTTCTTGTGCCATCTCTCATCTTTTTCAGGATTATCAGGGTGAGGTGCAATATTGCCCATTAATTTTTTTTCAAAGCCTAGGGGTTTGGATACCTAACTCCAGCTTCTATTAAATGAGTAATTAGGCATCAGTTGTTTGAGCAACTCTGAAAATCCCAGTCATCATTCTCAGTACAGATGAGCCTTCGCTGCCAAGTTCAGCTCCAGATCTGAACTTCTCTAGAGTTCAGTTGGGCTCCTGGGCTATATAAGTTTTGAGATGTTGCTCTTCATTGCTGTCATTAAACTCCTATCTTTGCCTGTTGAATAGGCTCTTAAGTTGCCCCCTTACAGTATGGTAATTATTCTAATCATATTAAAGTGCAGAAGAAACTTCAGTGAGGAAAATAAAAACAGACTGTACTCATGGTGGCAAACTTTATTTCCTTTAATGTTCTGTTTTTATGTCTTACTGCCTGGACCTATCCCACTAATAAGCTTTTAATGACTGTTCCCACTGATATTATAGTACTTCGTTCTTTGCATGCCGCCTTTATTTTCTGCAAGAAAAATCAATTAAGCACCATGCCTCCCTGACCCCTTCTTATATTAAGGCTTATCCCAACAATTAGGATTGCATTATAGCCTTCCGTCTTTTTTAATTTTTGTTCTACAGACATTCCAGCAAGTCAGGTGTCAGTGCAAAGATTAACTTTACTGCAACACAGCACATATTTTAGCTCATGTTGGTATGAAACCACTTCAGTGGCCTAATTACGCCTACATGATTTTTTTTTCTTTTCAAGACCGATATTTAACAGGGCCGGTGTTACTTTTGCAGTGGTTTCCTTGATAACTTATTTTCAATGTGAATATGGTAGGTTTTGGGGGGAGGGAGGGGTCGGAGAGACTGCAAGATGCATTTTTCTACAATCCAGAGCATTGAAAGATTTCACAGATTTGCCTAGAAGGGGCAGCTCTTGCCACCTGTGCTACACGGGCCTTAGCACTCAGCCAGTGATTCTGGCATCTAGCCCAGCTACTGGTGGTTGAATCAGAGCATGTCTTTTAGAACGGCACTTGGTCTTGATTTTAAATACTCCGAGTGATAATTTACTGCATCTCTTGGTAATCTGTTCCAATGGCTAGTTACTGTTACTGGTAGAAATTTGCATCTTATTTCCATTTAGAACTCTGCCAACTTCCATGGGTAAGCAAAGTTGCTGCACTTCAGAAAATAGACCCAAACTTCAACAATTACCCTTAATTTAATCATTTAATGGAAAGGTACAATTTATAACTATGGCTTCAGCACCACGCATCACTCTGTCCTATCTGTCACTTGGCCCTGAAGCTCATAGTTCGGTTAACTTGATCCTTCCTACCTCCTTCCACCAAGTTTGTATAAAACAAACAAAAACTTCCTGATTATTTCTCCTGGGCTGGATGTCCTAGCACAAAGCAAGCACACTTTGGTTCTCCTGGTGTTTGCTGTAACAAATGGCTCACGAATGCAGCTCTACATGTACATGACCCGATGGCACCAGAAGAGACTTTCCTTGCAAATAGCATTATCAATCACAGCCCTATCTGCACCACTGCTCTAGAGGATTAACCCTATCGGTTCTCCCTGCCTCCTCCATCCTCATATGCCATGCAATTGCAGGGTATTCGCCCCTCCTCTTACATCCACAAGGCACAGACAACTTAATTTCTGTGATAGCTATGGGTTGCTTTATTGTTTATATGGGCGGATAACTGTTCAGAGTGCTCTGGTATAATAGAGCACTGGTTGGATTATATACCTATGGACATCAGGGTCTCCCCTCTTGCTCTCCCACTGTGATGTGAGAAGGACCCCATAGAAAAGAATGGGGACACAAGGCAGTGCAGTGGATCTGAAATTAATGTTGAGCCAAACCAAAACAAAATACTTTGATTAGGGAACATCAAAACATTTAGCTTTGATCAAAAATGTCAAAACAAAATGTTTCAAGATTTCTCTAATTGAAGCTTTCCGTTTTTGATTTGTTTCAGTGATGCATCAGTTCTCTTATCAAAACAACTTCAGCAGAATTTACGACCAGCTCTAGAGAAAACACTTTACTTATTATAGAGTGTGTTGGTGGTGTTGCGATCCCAAGGGGCCACAGACAAAATCAGCACTCCTGCTTGCATTCTTTTTGTTCCTTTTTAATTTTAAGCAGGTCATGGGACCTCACTTATCAACCGTGGCAATCTTTTTGCTGCTAATTGGTTAGATGTCAGATGATGATAAAAGGGAATAATTTCAGTTGTATTCATTTCATGAGATGTTTTTTGTTTTAGTAGATATTTGCTGTTCTTATCAGATCTACTGTGATAAGTCACTGACATGAGAAACTGTTACCTCCTTTGGATTGTTTTTGTAGGACCACTTTTCCTTGACTCATACAGTGCGTGCAGTCTGAAGAGAATTTCCTTTGCCTTATTTTGAACCCACTCAAACCGTGTGGGTTAAATTACATAACCGCTGTTGCTGTCTGGGAAAGACTGTTGTAAAAGGCATCAGCGATCCATGGAAAAGATCTAGTGGAAAAACAGGACAGGGGGGTCTTGACTATGGAAAAGGGAGTGGGGACAGGGAAATATTTCTAACAAATATATACATGGTGTATTAGATTCTCACCTGCCATATACTGTAGCTCCAGTGAATTCAGTGTTGCTATACTGATTTATATCAGCTGAGGATCTGGCCCATTATATCCTATGTACCATCATCTGTTTCTTCCAGCATAGCTTTTTTTGGGGTACTTATATTCCTCATGTCTAGCACAGACTTCCTTGGAGCTAAGAAATCTCTTATTTTAAAATGAAATCTTCCTCTAGAGATGCCCGGGGCAGGGTTTAAATGACAGGCATCAAGGTTTTTGTACTTAAAGTAGTTGCAAAGTCTAAAACAGTATAGGAGGGTTCAAGTATCAGAGGGTAGCCGTGTTAGTCTGGATCTGTAAAAGCAGCAAAGAATCCTGTGGCACCTTATAGACTAACAGACGTTTTGGAGCATGAGCTTTCGTGGGTGAATACCCACTTCCTCAGATGCATGTCTGAGGAAGGCATGCATCTGAGGAAGTGGGTATTCACCCACGAAAGCTCATGCTCCAAAACGTCTGTTAGTCTATAAGGTGCCACAGGATTCTTTGCTGCTTCTATAGGAGGATTGCAAACATGAAACTCCTGAGGTTCTTCTATCTCCAGCACATTGGCTGTCTGTACCTACTTAGCACTGAACTAGGCAGGAGGCCACAGGCTTGCACCGTAGGGTTGATAACTTGATAGTACAAAGTACTATAACAGTGTATGAAGTTTCCTTGTGGGGGTTGCATTGAACAGCAATATACCAATTGACTGAAAAAAATTAGTACAACTAGAAAGTGCCAGAACCATGCACTTCACAGGAAAGACTAACTGATCAGATCCCGTATTCTCATGATCCTTAAAGAAAAGGAATTCGAGTTGCACTGATAACTAGGACTGTCCATGTGTGGTGTGGGTGAGGTGGTTTTTTTGTTTGTTTTTTGTGTTTTGGTTGTAGTTTGTTTGTTTGTTTGTTTGTTTGTTTGTTTTGGGTGGAATGTCTTTTATTGGTCAGTCTATTCAAATGAAAACTGTATCCAGGAAAGGATTGTTTAGGCTGAATCTCCTGTCTTTAAATATCTTGCAATTGTTAAAACAGGATGTTTTGGCATTTTTTAAATGAAAAATTCTGCTTCTTGGTTTGAAATACTGCATTTTAAAAGATAAAAAGTCAAAACTGAAATGTGTTAACATCCACAGAACATTTACATTGGGGGTGACATTACCCAGTGTACAACCTGGACTGATGAAGAGCTGTGTTTCCTCACTTGTCCAAACTGGGATGCCTTTTACACTGCGTTACTGGTGAACAGCCACCCCTGGCCAGTTAAAACACAGCCTCCAGTGTGTAACTTACTCAGTACTGTGTAGCTGGGAGTGCTACTAGCTAGTCCAGAGGTGGCCAACCTGAGCCTGAGAAGGAGCCAGAATTTTACCAATGTCCATTGCCAAAGAGCCACAGTAGTATGTCAACATCCCCCCCCACCATCAGCTCCCTCCTCCCCCTCCCCCAGTTCCCAGCGCCTCCCACCCACTGGCAGAGCCCCCAATCAGCGCCTCCCCCTCTATCCCTCCCTTCCTCCCCACACCTCCCAATCAGCAGTTTTGTGGCTCTATGGGGGGGGGAGGAGTGAGGGTATGGCACACGTGGGAAGGGGTGAAGTCGGGGCAAGCCTTTGGCAGAGCCAGGGGTTGAACAGTGAGCACCCATCGGCACATTGGAAAGTTGGCGCCTGTAGCTCCAGCCCCGGAATCGGTGCCTATACAAGGAGTCACGTATTAACTTCTGAAGAGCCACATGTGGCTCCGGAGTCATAGGCTGGACATCCCTGAGCTAGTCACTCATGAATTATGCTGCGGAAGAACCCCAGCAGATCCTTTTAGGCCCAGCCATGTCCCCCAGAAATGTGCATCTTGCACTGCCCAGCACTCTCCTGGACAATGCAAGCTCATAGAAAGTCTGTCATTTCATCAAAGGGAAATGATATGCCCAGACCCTGTTATCTTAAGTGAACGTTCCCAAACATTTCAGTCAAAACACACTGATTTAGAAAAAACAATAAAAGAGGTTTATTAAGTACAGACAGAAAAGAGATTTTAAGTGGCTACAAGTAATGAGGCATAAACGTCAGGATTGGTTAAAGAATAGCTTGCATTTTATCTTTTTAAGTGCCTGATTTAACAGGCTGAGTGAACTTAAAAGCAAAAGGCTTTCTCTCCCCATAAGCTACAGCCATCTGTACTGTCTGAAAAGCCTCTCAGCCAAGACCCCCTGCTCTTCCCCTTCCTTTCTGATTCCATTCTTTAAGGGTTGTTGATGTCCTGAGTAGAGACGAAGGCAACCTTGCTAAGTCATGGTGACAAACAGCCTCTTGTGGCTGTAGGGTTTCCAGGTGTCCAGTTTTCGACTGGAACGTCCAGTTGGAAAGGGACCCTGGTGACTCTAGTCAGCACTGCTGACCGGGCCACTAAAAGTTCAGTCAGCAATGCAGTGTTTGTGTGGGGTAAATCAGGCTCTTTGCCTGCCCTGGCTCTGTGTGGGAGCTTTCAGAAATGGCTAGCATGTCCGGCTCCTAGGCGCAGGGTGGCCAAGGAGGCTCTATGCACTGCCCCACCCAGAGCACTGGCTCCGTGGGCTTGCATGGGCAGTGCCTGCAGGCAGCATGCAGCGCCCCTGGACTCCTTCACCTAGGAGCCGGACATGCCGGCCGCTTTCAGGAGCTATGCAGAGCCAGGGCAGGGAGGGAGCCTGCCTTAGCCCTGCCTGGGAGCTGCCTGAGGTAAACGCCACCTGCCTTGAGCCCACACCCTGAAACCCTCATTTCTGGCCTTACCCCAGAGCCTTTTCCCACACCCCAAGCTCCTGCCCCAACCCGGTGAAAGTGAGTGAGGGAGAGTGAGCAATGGAGGGAGGGAGGATGGAGTGAGTGCATCGGGCCTCAGAGAAGGGGCAGGGGTGGGGCAAGGCAAAGGTGTTTGGTTTTGAGTGATTAGAAAGTTGGCAACCCTATGTGGATGTGAGGTTTGAATTGTCTGTATTAAGAAGAGGGCCTGAAACATAAGGCCTTATATTAGAGGCCTGGTATGAGGCCTGAGGCCTGGACTAAAGTAGTCAAAACTGCTGTTATAAAGCAAAGTTAAGTTGTGAGCAAGAGGCAGGCCCTGCTCACAGAATCTGGCAAGAATAGGGCTGATGTTGCAGAAACACACATTCCTAAGTAGAGCTAGGCACAAGAATATATATGCAAACACATTCCAGAAAGGTGGTACCAGAACACCTTGATACCAGAACATCCCCCAAAGATAACAGGAATACACTGACCCAGCCTGGATGACAGCATGATGGATAGAGATGTTTTGATTAATCCAACCTGTAGAAGGCAATGGTTGACACCCTAATGTGCCAGAGAGTGGCGCCCTAATACATTAGGGGCAATATGTAATTTTTTTGTATTGATGTATAAAGATGTATCTCAGAGGGAGTGTCTTTGGCCAGCCTAGGGAGCCGGGGAAGGTCCCACCACTGATCAAGCTGCGTCTGTTGTCATGAGCATATATGTTTTAGTATCCTCGTACAGTGTGCCAGATGCTATTACCGTGATTCGTAGACAATAAATCTGGTCAGGCACCTTCGCTACTAAACCAAGTCTTGTGGTCTTATTGGGCAGTTCGATCGGAGCCTGCTGTACGTCTGGCCAGAGCCAGTGCAGCACACAGAGAGAACACACGCATGCAGCCAAACGTCTGATGACAGTCTCCTTGTGATGAACTGTAAATATCTTGTTCACTCCTTCCCACTGCCAGAGAATGGTCGCTTAACTAAGTGATAGCCCACTTGACTTGTCTGTGGGTGCCAGCGTGTCTTTGTCTCTAAAGAACTAGTTTGGCCCTGTCTTCTTATCTGTGGAACATATTACAGCAGGGGTCAGCAACCTTCAGCACATGGCCCATCAGGGTAATCCGCTGGTGGACTGCAAGACATTTTGTTTACATTGACTGTCCGCAGGCATGGCCCCCCCGCAGCTCCCAGTGGCTGCGCTTCGCTGTTCCCAGCCAATGGGAGCTGCGGGAAGTGGTGGCCAGCACTTAAACAATTAGAAGGAGGGAAGGAAAAAAAGAAATGTGACTTGAAAGAGAAAATCTTGAAACCCTAAAAAACACAGTGTATACTTTGAAAAGCTTAACTTTTTTCACTCTCCATTAGCTTAGATTACACTTAATCTTTCATGATTAACTTCTGCAAACCTAAGTTTCAAAATGAAGGCCCCCATGCTGGGACCATTCAGATGGCTACAGCTAAGCTTTTGCAGAGTGAGGGTGTTAGAGCACTTTGCGGTGATTGTAGCCAGAGACTGAATTACAGGGACCAGATCCTCAGCTAGTATAAGCTTCTTTGTCTTCAGTGGAATGATGTTTGGCAGCTGAGAATCTGTCTCCTTGTTTTTATTCCTGTCTCTACCACTGAGTCATTTAGTGACATTGGGAAAGTCAGTTCTCTGTGCTTCAGTTTATGCTTCCTCCTTTGTTGGATATTAACCTGTATTGCAGAGGTGTTGAGATGCTTATGTTGGAATCCTTTAATGAAAGGTGGCAGTACTGTAAATGGGCAAGTTGCATTGCGTTTGATACGTTGTACGCTATCTTTTACATTCATCAGCAGTTATCCCTGGCAGCATTTCTGTACCTATGTATGTGGTGCTGATATGTCATCGAAAAGATCTAATGTATTTTGAAGACTGTCATTTTCCCATAAGCTGCAGAGCTAGAGGAAGCTACAGAACCTGTGAAGAATGGCAGAGCTGTAGTGAGCTTCCTGTTAACGAAGTTCTACCACCTCTAGTGGGGCAGTGCAGAGGAGAATCGTCTTCCTTTTCAACCAATCGAGAGGAGGGAAAAGGACAAAAAGGGACATCTATAGTTAGCTGTCTGCACATTTGTGATAGGAAAAAAATAATGCTATGCTGCAATTATCAAGATTTAATTAAAAATTAAAATGGATGGATAAAATGGAACTCCAAACTTGCTCACAGTCTCTGTGATTCTGCCTCAGCAGTCATTTTTAGAATACTGAATAATATACTGTACTTGCTGTGTTAGCCTCTGTGGCAAACTGACGTTCTGCTTTGAAAAAGGAGTTCATTGTTCCCCTGAAATATGAGGTTCTGAAAGCCAAATTTCCCTTTCATGTCTGTAAGCAAAACTTCCAAAGAATATCTTTTTAAATAATTGGACAGTTATATGCAGGACTTCATTTTATGCAGACATGTCTGCTTTGCGTATGTGACTGTAGATTATTTGGAAAAACAAACAACAAATATGTTACAATTGTAGGTGTGGCTTGCTTGATTTAGGATTAGATTTTAACCTTACAGTCTGCCCTGATTAACAGGTAAGGTAGCACTTAGCTGAAGAGAACGTACTGACTATCACAATTCAATCCCTGACTCCCTTTGTCTGCAGAACATAAGAACGGCCATACTGGGTCAGACCAAAGATGCACCTGGACCAGTATCCTGTCTTCCGACAGTAGTCAATGCCAGGTGCCCCAGAGGGAAAGAACAGAACAGGTAATCATCAAGTGATCCATTCCTTGTCGCTCATACCCAGCTTCTGGCAAACAGAGGCTAGGGACACCATCCCTGCCCATCTTGACTAATAGCCACTGGTGGACCTATCCTTCATAAATTTATCTAGTTCTTTTTTGAACTCTGTTATAATCTTGGCCTTCCCAACATCCTCTGGCAAGGAGTTACACTGGCTGACTGTGCGTTGTGAAAAAAATACTTCCTTTTGTTTGTTTTAAACCTGTTGCATATTAATTTCATTTGGTGACCCCTAGTTCTTGTGTTGTGAGAAGGAGCAAATAACACTTCCTTATTTACTTTCTCCAGGAGGAAGTTATCTGCACCAGCCCTTTACCTGACATAGCTTATTTCCCCCTGTATGCTGGCCAGCATAGCTGAGCCAGTATGTTGGGAGGGGATGGAGTGGAGGTCCCCCTTCTTACACATGCAAGCAATGGCCAAACAGTGCTTCCTCCTACCCCCAGTTCTTCAATATAGAAACAAGCAGAGGAGTGAGGGAATGCCTAATGTCATTGGGTTAGCATGAGTCCGTTTGGCTCAACATTAATGAAAGAGGGCAAGGTATTTAGAAATCCTTCGATGAAAGGTGCTATATAAGAAATGCAGTGCCCTGTTACTCTTATAAACTGATCTAAAAGTCTCAAATGTTTTGGCTTTAAAAATAAAAGAAAGCTAGCTCTGGCAGAGATCAATGTGGTGAAGCTAATGATAGTGTGTCTTTTTTGCTTTTTCATACCAGGATGCTTCCACATCTATGGTGTCGGATTCACATACGCTCTGACAGGCAAGCAGGTGTCTCTCACATCTACTGTAAGCTCGTCATTTTCACTTGAAGCAGAAAATGAGATGGATTGGAGCAGACTCCTATGGCCCTGAAGAGAAAAGGCGATAATATAATACAAATCACTTCTAAAATCAAACTGGTTGAAGATCTGTGATCTGCCAGGCCTTCTGCTGTGCTCCTTTCCACCTCCCACCCCCAGAATTGAGCAGAATGAGGAAAAAATGCAGGAACCAAAGGGAAAACTCTAAAAAGCATGGTAATGGCAAGACATGCTCTTCATAAACTAGTTACATATCAGAAACAAGGAATGGCAAATTTTAAGATACTGCAGGTAGCCAAAGAAGCTGCTGAAATCACAGTTTAAGGGTAGTTGAAATTCATGGCCTGACTTCCAGAGATGTTGAATGCTTAGAGCCCCAAATGAAAGCAACAAAATCGGGGTGCTCAGCAATACTGAGAAATTAGAGCAAGAGAAAGGATAAGGATTAAGTGAGCTTGAAGGCTATTGTGACTTCCTTGCAAGAAATCGAGGGCATAGGCTGGCCACAAAACTCAAGCACATCTAAGTCTCCTTTATATTATTGGAGATGACATTTGTTATATCAGAGTCCAGGCATGCAGAGAGAAGAGAAGGCTTTTATTCCGAGCATTGAATAGATCTCGGGGTGTGGCAAATATGATGATGGGATGATTCTGATTGTCACTTGCTCAAATGGTTCTTAAAGCAGTATTATGCACCTAGGTTCTGACAGTCAGTAGTTCCTGCTGCACAGGTCTGAGTGCAAATCATTGCTGCTGGAAGCTGAATTGCTGTTACTCGGCCAGAACTTGAAATCATAGCCAAAGACTTCATTAATGTCAAATTCTTGTTCCGCCCTTGTCAGGAGGTGTATGCAATGTAATCCTCACTGTACATGGTGGCTGTCAGGTGTCCTTTCTTGTGGCAGCTGCCTCTGTTAGCATAGCCAGAATCTGAGCAGAAAACTTCTGCTGCAGACTCCATCTGCTTTCTTGTTTTCTGGTGTGTGCTTGTAGGCCTAACTAAAATACCAGTGAAGGCAGTTATGTCCCCAATTTTAGCAAGCATATGCCTAAGCCTAAATGCAAATAAAGTCCGATGGAACCACGCACTGGAGTTGGCTGGGAAAACTTCAAATTTTCAGTGAAATCAAACTCTCTCCACTAAGCGATTAAAAACTTGGATTTGGAATCCTTTCATGGTGCCTCTGGAAGTTGTAGTTCAGGCGTCTTATGTTCCTTTCTCTCTGGGCTGAGTTCCATGATGCACCATAGTCTCCCTTCTTGTTGAGCCACTGAGGTACATCATGGGAGTCTCTGGCTCTGGTGCATTGTGGAAGATGTAGTCTGGCATGAGAAATGTGGTCCAAACAAGAAAATGCAGCCATGAGGCACCGTGGTGGTATTTCCAGAGCAGATGTTTGGGGAGGGGGGCAGTAGAGGAGGAGGGTTTTTGTGTTTTACAAAGCTTAATTTTTTTCATTTTGTTTAAAATCAGTCTTCCACCAAATGGTTTTAATGGAAATTTTTGACTATACTCCCCCGCCTACATACTTTCTGAAATGGGGCAGCCAGAACTTGGTCCCAAGTTTTGTACTTAAGTAGACTGCTGTCTGAGTCCACGAACAGCTTTCACTGAGCTGCCATCTCATCTCCAGATAGGCATTTGAGGAGCCTGCTTGCTCAGGCTGTGACACACTTTAATTGTGAGATGGAGCAAAGAAATCCAGTGTTTAAAGTGGAATTCAACTGATTATTCTAATGAATGCTAAAACTTGCTTTCCTACCATAATGTTCCACATTATAGCTACTAAAACTCTTCCAGGAGCCTTAATGAAGGTGGCATCAACCTTATTATATCATACATGTGCAACTGCATGCTTTGCTAAGAAGAGCATTCACTGCAGAGAGGATTAGACAGTGTTTTTGTCTCCCTTGATGGTTCCTAACACTGAAAAGAGATTATAAATCTTAATAGCAAATTGATAAGGGAGATTGGTGACTCATACCTGGGAACTAAGAAGGTATAGGTAGGTGGTTACTGTTGTACAAGGATTGTAGTATGAACACAACTAGGAAAACGTTACTTTAGTAGGAAAGCTTCCTACTTCAAGGTCAGCTAAACAATGTAATAGCTTGCAAGGGGAGTGTCATGGTCTAATTCCCCACTCTGAACCTTACCGTCCAAAAGATGGGGTACCAGCATGAATTCCTCTAAGCTCAATTACCAGCTTAGTACTTATAGCGCTGCCACCAACCAGGAATTCCAGTGCCTGGTACACTCTGGTCCCCCCAAAACCTTGCCCGGGGACCCTCAAGACCCAGTCCCTCTGGATCTTAACACAAGGAAAGTAAACCCTTTCCCTCACTGTTGCCTCTCCCAGGCTTCCCCTCCCTGGGTTACCCTGGAAGATCACTGTGATTCAAACTCCTTGAATCTTAAAACAGAGAGGAAAATTCACCTTCCCCCCTCCTCCTCTCTCCCCCTCCCAGAGTCTCTCTGAGAGAGAAAGTAATCCTAACACTGAGAGAAAATTAACCTTTCTCTCCCCCTTCCCTCCTTTCTCCCCACCAATTCCCTGGTGAATCCAGACCCTGTCCCCTGGGGTCTCACCAGAATAAAAAACAATTAGGTTCTTAAACAAGAAAAGCTTTTAATTAAGGAAAGAACAAAGGTAAAAATTATCTTTGTAAATTTTAAGATGGAATAGGTACAGGGTCTTTCAGCTATAGACACTGGGAATACCCTCCCAGCCTAAGTATTCAAGTACAAATTAAAATCCTTTCAGCAAATACACATTTGCAAATAAAGAAAACAACCATAAGCCTAACTCGCTTTATTTACCTAGTACTCACTATTCTGAACTTATAAGAACCTGTATCAGGGAGATTGGAGAGAAACCTGGTTGCACGTCTGGTCCCTCTGAGCCCCCAGAGTGAACAACAACCAAAAACTAACAGCACACACACAAACTTTCCTCCCTCAAGATTTGAAAGTATCCTGTCTCCTGATTGGTTCTCTGGTCAGGTGACAGCCTGGCTCACTGATTTTGTTAAACCTTTACAGGCAAAAGAGATTTGAAGTACTTCTATTCCATTAACTCTTAACTATCCATTTATGACAGGGAGCCATTGGGCACAAGAACAGATAAAACACTTAAGAGATCAGTGCCAAAGATGCTGTTGTGCTAGTGCAGGGGATTGGACTACATGGCCCACAAGTTCCTCTTGATTCCAACAAATATCTTGTACAATTCATAGCCTGAGGTCCTGCTTCTCTTTGCATAGACAGTACTGTAAACACAAATGGAATGTGGTAATCTCTGCAAGTTGCACCTGATTTTGAGCCTTTTCTTCTTCCTCTTCTCTCTGTAAACGTTGTCCTTCACCTGTCAGTCACTTGCCATCTCTGTAGCCATTAATGCCACACTTTTTGCCATTGTATCCAAGTTCCCAGAATAACACTGCCTGGCACTGCACTATATGGTACTTTTAATCTATAGAAGCAAATAAACTACAGGCCTGCTGCAGCACGGTACGTGAGCTTCTCTCTGTATTTGCATTCTGCCTGCACCTGAGAGGCTGGGTTGACGGGGAAAACATTCATTGCAACTTCTCCTTCCTGCTTGTACTTGTGCAGATGCGGCAACAATCTGGTATGATATGTTTGGCAAGAACTTCGGGGCAGCCTTAAGACAGACACTGAATCGTGAGGGTAATTAATCCTTGGAACAACTTTCCAAAAGATGTTATGAATTCTTAATAACTTGGAGTCTACAAAGCGAGATGGAATGTCTTTCTAATAGGTATGCTGTAGTTCAACAAGAAACGATTGGTCTTGATGCAAGAATTCCTACATGAAATTCCAAGGCCCATATTATACAGGAAGTCAGACAAGATGATCACAATGGTCCCTTCTGGCCTGAAACTGAAACAGAAGGCTATCTAATAAGTGCAATTACTTGTATCAGGTTGCACTATACTCTAAATATTTTCAATATAGGCAACTTTACAAGAAGATCTGTAGACACCTTTCTGTGGGTAGCTGCACCTGTATTCCTCCCTCCCCTGGGAAGTACACTTCAGGAGTGCCCAGTCAGGTCTCCAGTGTCACCTACCTCTGGGTAGGGACCTATGTCCCACTCCTGACTGGGGCATTTTAAAGCTGCACTGTGATATCCCCAGCAAGCCAGTCTGCCTGACAGCCAGTGCCTGTGTGTTGCTTTCTATTTGAGGGCTATGAACAGTGCATTGCCTGCAGTTACAAGTTACCACGCAGCTTCTTCTAAGCAAGCATGTTTATTCTTAAGGGGAAAGCACTACAAAGGAAAACAAACCGATTTATAAACCATAAACCAATCCTGCTCCCCTTGAAGTTCATGAGTCTTGCAATTGACTTCAACTGCAGTAGGATTGAACCCTCAATCTGCATTGGCAACCAATATTATAGCAGTGCCAATGCATGGCCTGTATATGGCACCTCTCATCTCTTTACTCCAGTGTAAATCCAGAATACTGTTGAAAGTACATCTGTATTTGAGCCGTGTGTGTGTGTGATTTCCAGCATGCAAAGATGTACCTATGTCAGCTCTGCTCAAGCTGTCATGCTTAAATAGCAGTGTTGCTGGGGTAACCCAGGTGGGAGCTTGGGCTAGCCACTCAAATATGTAACAACAGGGTCCATGTGGGTACGTATTTGCGCAGGTAGCATGAGCCACTGCCCAGACTATACTGCTCGAGCTAGCACAGGTACATCTGTGAATTCAGGGTGAATCTACACTGAGCTGGGAGGTGTGATTCCCAGTGTGCCTAGGTACATCTAGGCACACTGGGAATCACACTTCCCAGCTCAATGTGGATTCACCCTGAATTTCACTGGCAAGAGGTCTGAGTTGGACCGATAATACTTGCATAACTAAAGCTACCTTATTAACATAAAAATAATCTGACTTGACTGCAGGCAAGTAAATTCAGGATTAAATCCTCTATACATAATAGTAAGCCCCAAACTAAAGCTAACGCAGCAACCAATAGTGTTTTGTTGTTGGCTTAATCCTGAACTGAATTTTTTGCTTTTGTGTGCCTTTCAGACTCCTACTGATGTTTTTAATGGAGTCCTTGCTGAAGGAATTTCCTTTTTTGAGGGGGAAAAAAGAATTTGTTCCAGATTTTTTGCAGTTTGGTGTATTTATTGTAATTACCAGAGAGATGTCATTGGTGTGTTTTTAGTAGGAAAAGATGCTCAGGGTTACTTATGACTGTCTCACAATATAATATATAGTAGGTCAAACCCTGAAAGCTGTAGAGTACCCTTTCTACTCCATTGACCCCAGTGGGATTTTTGGGTACTCAGGCTTATTGTATTCTCTTCCACAGTTGACTTGTACACAGCATTACAATACATTTAGAAGTGTTCTATATTTCTAATATGCAGCTGAGAAAGACCTGGGGCCTCTTCCAAACCATACTGAAGACCACGGAAAAGATAACTGCTGATTTGAATGGGCTTTGGCTAAAATGCTATCAGTGTGGTGAGGAATGGGTGGCATCTGTCACAGCTTGAAATGAATTCAAGTTACACATGGGCTCCATAAATTAAACCCTGGGCTAGATCCTTCGCAGGTATGAATTGGTGTTGCTCAGCTGAAGTCAATGGAGTAATGTATGTCTGCACCAGCTGAGAATCTAGCCCTATAGGGCAAAGATCTCCTGATACCTCCATCAACACATACAACTCACTAGAATGAGAGTTGTAAATAGGTATCTGAGACTGTAACTTGGTCTACCATGAACAATTATATTTTCCTTGGCTCTTATTAAAGCCCTTCTTTCCAAGGCACATGGGGGGCATTCAGTAAAATCTATTAAAACATAATACAGGTAAAACAGGAAAAAATAAACTAGAAACCTAATTTCTTCCTGTAAATGATATTCAAACTTGCAAATGTGCCCAGATCTGAGGAGAAGCTCTGTGGAGCTCAAAAGTTTGCCCCTTCCATCATCCAAAGTTGGTCCAATAAAAGAGATTCCCTCACCTAATAAATGGTCAGTCATTTGGTAGTGTCTTGGGCCAGCCTTCTTGCCTCCACTGGTAATAGTGGAGTTACACCCACGAGGAATTTGTCACATGCACTTTTTTAATGTAGTGTAATTTTAGCTACACTAATTACTTGCTGTAATGTGTACACATCATCTTTCAGGGGCCTAATAAATTAGACAAATGGGTAAGCTTGTTCTTTGCAATAACCATTGGCTCTGACCAGTCTGCTGCTGATCGTGGGAATTCTGCTGTTGATCCTGTCTATGGTTTTCACCATTCTATTAGAAATAACTTTTCTTTCCACTCAGTGTTCACCTTCCCAGCTCAAATATTTATTACTTTTAGTATTGTGGTGATTTATTTCTATTTGTTTTTAATTTCCTTGTGCAGTGTTTCAAATGCTACCACAAGCTATGAATGGCTTGGTGTTAAATTATGTAGAGGTGCCACATTGCTCTTGAATGCCTGCTTTTGATGAGGTTATTAAAACTGTGACAATACAAATTGCCATAGCAACAAAAAACATAAATCCATAGCCTATTCAGACATCCTGTGTATGAAAATATTTTAGAATCTTCAGATGCTGAGTTGCAATGAAATTCAAGAAGCATAGTATGTGAGTCTGCATTGTGTCCTAAAACACAGCATTTATTGGTACTTGATCTTTGAATAGTCAAGAGCCATCTGTTTCTCCTCAGGAAGAACAACCTTGTGGTTGAAGTAGGACTCAGAGATCTGAGTTCAGTTCCCACCTATGCTACCGACTTCATGTGTCACCTTAGGCAAGCCACTTAATTTCTCTGCACCTCAGTTCCCACTTTGTCAAATGGCCAGAATATGACTTTCCCCTGTCCATTCAGATTGTACAGTGTGTAGTGGGATAGAGGCAAGCCAATAACATGGTCCCAAGTGACACTGTAATAATTATTTGTATTGTGATAGTGCCTAGGATCTTCAGTCATGGATCAGGACATCATTGTGCTAGGTGCAGTACAAATGGAATAATCAACTGTAGAGAGGAAAGGTTTGGGGCTAGTGGCCTCAGCACAGCACCAGAATCCACGAAAATTTGCATTCTAATCCCAGTTCCATTACTTACCCTTTCTAGTGTCTGTGCCTCCATTTCCCCCAACATCTTTCTAATGGAGACAATGGTTATTTTACTATGTTAACACACTTGTAGTGTGAGCTGAAGATGCATGGAGATGTCAACTTGTTTAAAAACAGATTATTCACATACTTTTCCATTGCGTACTGCACAGTGTGGGGAATAAGGAGCCTCCTTCCCCCTGCTCACCTGCCTTTGTCTGTGTCAGCATTAGATAGAACTTTAGCCCCTGCACGGTGGCATGACAAATATCTTAAGGATAGTTTGTGTGTGTGTTGTGTAATACAGGCTCTTTAATCTACGAAGCATATCATATAGAGGCCAAATCCTGCTTGTCTTACTCATGAATAGTCCTGTTGACTTTAGCTGGACTTAATGTATTTGAAGTCAGTGGCGCTACTTGCCTAAGTAAGGACGACCGGATTTGGCTCAAATTGTCTAGTGACTCAATGAAGCTGGTTGTATTTGTTTCTCACGGATTGCGATATCAACTGATGGACATTACGCGCCAAGATTTATAATGGCATTGCTTTAGTGGAGCATATGGTCTCTGGCTAGCCCTAATGTTCCCATGTGTCACTTCAGCAGCGAGGCCTCTCTGAGTCTAATAAGTCTAATTTGCAATGGTTCCCCTGTTTCCCCATGACATTTAATAATGCATTCTATATATCCTGCCTTGCAAAGTCTGTTAAAACATTTTGATATTGCATTATACCAATTGGGTTATTTGAATGCTGAAATATACCATTCAAATGTCTTCCTTCTTTTTAAATGAACAGTCCGTCTCTCAACCAGACAAGGACATTAAAGCAATCAGTAGGGTAATGAGTTTTTTGCCTGGAGTTTGTTGGCTGGTTAAAACGTACAACAGGAATATATTTCACGGTTTGATTTAGTGACACTATTCGTTGCAGCATATTTTTGTTATGATTGTTTTGCCTGTCATAAATAAAATAGCAAAGAACACTTTATTGAAACCTTGCAGAATCTAGATTAACACCTATATCTAACAATAGATATTAAAAAAACTTTTTAAGATGGCTTCTTAAATAGAATGTTTTAAACAACTTAATTTTCAGCAATATAGTGGAATTCAGTAAATGGCTGCTACTAAATCTTGGAAGAAATACAATCGCTAATCGGCAGCAGCAAATGTGGAATCTTCATGGGTTGCAGTTTTATTGCTCTCAGCTGGGCATCAAGTAAATATGAAAAACTAATGGAATAAAGCTCCAATTAAGAGACCTGGGGGAAAAACCTCTGATGGAGAGCTGATGAGACAAAAGATGTACAGTAGCCAGAGCTGGTCGCATTGTCTACAAGTCTGAAAATTTCCATATTTTGAAATGTTCAGGTTTTCTCAACATTCTCCTTGTTTAACAGTCTATAAAGCTGGCTGAATTTTCAAATGTTTGGAATGTTCTTGAACTGGGGTGGGTGGGAGTGTGTGTTTTTACTACTCCTCCTCTCCCAAAACTTTAATTCCAGCCTGAACAGGCATCAAGAGATGCTGGTGAGGCACAAATGCCTCCAGCTTCATGATGGATGATAGATTGCATTCTGCCAAAATGAGTGGGTTGGTCATCAGTAATTGTATCAACTGGTAAGTTTCATAATGTGTCAGGTCTTCATCTTAAAGTTAGGTGCTGCAGGGCTGTTGGGAGTATGAGTCTGGCATTCAGCTGGACAAGGAGCTTTTTAACATCAGCAATGTTTCTGCTTCAGTGTGGCTGTCTGGAGGTAAACTTCATGCTCTAATGTCACCAACCCACCATATTGCTTGTCTTTCATTTCAGCTCTTAATAAGTATAGATCAACTGCCTGCAGCTAGCCTCTCTAGGTGCATGCGCAGTAAGGCTTTTATTATTATTGAAGACGGGTTGGAATTGAACGGTTTGCTATTCCTTATATTCAAGGGGGCAGGTTGTCGGATGGTAAAAAAAAAAAAAATCAGCATAGTTCCACTGAAGCAAATAGCTACATTGTCTAACACCAACTGAGGATCTGGCCCAAGGTATTGTAATGTAATTACCCTTCAGTAATGGATCCAGTGGTTGATGGAAGGTTAGAATAATAGCTTTTGGCCTCTTTGCAGGGGATAAGACATTCTGGGAGATTGTTTCATAGAATAGTTTGACAGACAATGAGCATTACATGGAAGTTCAGATTTTCCTTAATACCTGGCCAAGAAAATGGCCACACATCAACATACCAGACACCTGTCCGAAATCCCAGGGTTACGCCTATCACAGCTATCCCTTGCTACTCATGGGACTCTGTCAAGAAGTATAATAAACTCCCTGTCAACACATCCACTATACTGCTTTAAGGGTATCAAGAATACTACCCCAGTTGCCATCCGCTTTTTGTGCTCCAGTGAAAAGAGTAAATAAGGGTAGGGGGTCCTCATTTAGCTCTTTTGGAAGGAAACGGTGGTAAAGGATGGATGAAACAACTCCATATGCATTGTTTTCCCCTAATCTCTTTGCACTGCAATAAATGTCTAAGGAATATAGAATTCCATAAAGTACGCAATACCCCAAGGGCACTTTCTGCGGCACAAACAGTGATTTTGATGATAATTCTATGGGAAGGCTCTGATCTATGCTATAGTACTTGCGCCAGTCTAACCCCATCTGGCTGTATCAGGTGGAGACTGACCAGGTGGGAATGCTGTGCTAATAAAGCATGGCACACATTTGAAGTATAGAAGTGTTTGCATTTTAATCCCAAGAAAGTTTCAAGCCTTGAGGATGTGAAGATGCTGAAAGGTGTTAAATGGAAGGCAAGGGGGAAATGGCATCCTGGACGTAAATAAAAATCTACGTTTCTGTGTAGAGAATTATTGTCAAAGGCACAAGCGACAGTTCGGTGTCCCAGTACCCTTCCACTTTGAAAATCTCCTCCTATATTACATTCACTGATGCTTCACACACTGGAATGTCAGAGTAATGTTGTTACTTGGGCATTGTCTACACGGGGAAAGTGACCAGCATATCAATGCTGGCCATATTTTAGCTTTTCTGGAATAGCTTTCCCATGTGGACACTCTCTATTCTGGAATAAGCAATTTTTATTTTGGAATAATTAGCAGCTTTGTGCTATGCCACACATCTTCCCCATGTAGACAAGGCCTAAGGAGCATGGATGAGGTGAACAGTAAGTAATTAGGAATACATCTAAATCATGCTACAATGGCTCAATTACCTCATAGGCCCATACAAGACAACAATTTCAACTCCTGTTAAAAAAGGAGCATGTAACTTCCCTTATAGTAGAGCTTAATCCATTAACTCCTCAGCAGCATCTGTCGGGTTTCCCATTTTAATCTATTTTCTGGTCCCTAAACTTGCTGTAAACATGTGCTGCTTGTTGAAAGTTGGCGTGAAAGGCGTCAGCCAGGGAGTGATTAATCACAGAATGTGAAAGAAATCCATTTCCCAGTTTTAAAGGCTTTGTACAAAAGGACCATGGGGTGGTAGCTAATATAGACGGTTCTCAGAAGTCTGCCTTGAAGCATCTGGGTAGACTTCATGTTAAATAGATGCAGCCAATGGGGAAAGTGCAAACTCATCAAACATAGGGTAGGTCTACCCTGCAGTCAGAGGTGTGACGGCAGCATGTGTGGACATATCGAGCTAGCTTGGATCTAGCTAGTTCCAGTAATAGCTGCGAAGCCACAGTGGCACAAGCCCCACTCTGGGTCCAGAGTGTGTACCTGAGGGGCTAACCTCTGCTGCTGCATCTTCATTGCTTTTGTTCAAGCTTCCTAGATCAGAGCTAACTCAGGTATGTTCATAAATGCTGCAGGCACATCACTGATTGCAGGGTAGACCTACCCTAAGTCCCTATGTACATACTGCCATGAGAGAAGTATTTCTGTCTGCTCTGTGTTTAGTGTGTCCAAGAACAGTATTTAGACAATAGAATAGAAAGGGTCTATTTCTCCACTTACGTCAGTCTTTTTTTATTCCTATTTCAGTCACTGAGGTCAGTGAAGTTACACTGGTGTAAAATTGGCAGTTCAGGGGAAACTTAGCCCACAGGCTTCAAAGCAGCCTTTATGGTTTATTTTAAGTCCCTGATTCAGCTAAGCAGGTGTTTATACATGCTGTGAATAAGTCTTAATGAACCGATCTTGCAAAATGTACTCATACAAGCAGTACTATTGAAGTCAGCCAAGGCCTGGCCCAAGTAATCAGGCTGGACATTTTCAGGGAGGGGAATTGCCCCCATGTGCCTCTGCAAATGCCTGCATGAGGCTCTTTCATCCCAGTTCCACTTCAAAGAAGCCCTGGCTGACTGCAGAGGATGGTGCTGAATTTGCCCTAAATCTCATTTCTGCTAAATCCAGCCCTCTTCAGTGCCTTCCAGTGCAGCTGGTCAGTTGGGAAAGTGTAGGAAGACAGGCATTTTGAAAAGCAAATACAGAGATGGTCAATAGCATCTTGAAAATGCTGCTATCGATGCTAATGGCATGAGGGATGTCACTTCCCAGTGAGTTCTCTGTGAACACATTCCACACTACCACACAGATAAGGTCTGGAGCCTTCTGACTAAGAGATCACTGACAAATGATCTCCAAATGGCATGGATCTATTGTCAATTCGGCAAAGAAAAAGGACAAAGCAAAAGCTACCTAGCCATTCTCTGACTACTTTCACTTATCCTTCTGTTTACTTTGGTAGCAGAAATGACTGATTGTGACTTGAGTGTAGGTGGATGTCTAGACATCCTTAGGTACAACTGCTGGTCCTCCAACAGTATTTGATGTTTATATTATGGTAGCACCCTTACAGAGGACTAGTTGTAGCACACTCATCCCTGAGGTTGCTGCAGCCTGGAGCAGTCTGCAGGCTCGGCTGGAATCAGTTAACCACTCTTTGTTAGGTGGATATGAACCCCTGAGTGGTAATTACTAGGCTGTTGGGACAATTGGCAGTAACTGGGAGGATATAAGTGGGTGGAACAGGGAATAGAGTGGAGGGTTTAGGGCAGGGGTTGCCAACCTGTGGCTCTGGAGCACATGCGGCTCTTCAGAAGTTCATTTGTGGCTCCTTGTATAGGCACTGACTCCGGGGCTGGAGCTACAGACGCCAACTTTCCAGTGTGTCGGGGGGTGCTCACTGCTCAACCCCTGGCTCTGCCACAGGCCCTGCCCCCACTCCACCCCTTCCCACCTCCTCCCCTGAGCCTGCTGTGCCCTCACTCCTCTCCCTCCCCACCAGAGCCTCCTGCATGCCATGAAACAGCTGATCAGGAGGTATGGGAAGGGGAGGAGGCTCTGATCAGTGGGGCTGCCGGTGGGTGGGAGCTGCTGGGAGTGGGGTGGGGGAGCTGCTGGGGGGTTGCTGATGTATTACTGTGGCTCGTTGGTAATGTACATTGGTAAATTTTGGCTCCTTCTCAGGCTCAGGTGGGCCACCCCTGGTTTAGGGGGTGAGCAACAGTGTGGAAAGCTCCTACTGCAAAATGTCTGTGTCATGTTCTGCTTGCAAACGAAAGGAAAGGAGAATAGCCTGCGAGCATGTTTGGCTGTGAGGTGATGGTATATTGTACTCCCTTGCCCGTTTCTGGGTAGCTGCAGGAGTATCCTGTGACGCCCTTAAAATGTGCCAGGTCCTTTCTAAATGCAGGGGGAAGGCAATTCTACAAACACTGTCTCTACGTTAATAAAAATGCAGAAGGGAGACCTGTAAATTACACCAGGAAATTGGGACCATATACTTTGAATTGCATAAGGGAAGACTCAGAACTGTTTGTTTTTTTCAGCAGCTCCTGAAGTGCATGTGTGCTGCTGCATGACTTGCTTTTTCCTGATGGTCAGACAGACCCAAGTATTGTGATCAGAATCTCATTGCTTGGGGCTAGAGAGGAACGTAGGTTTTAATATAATGAAAAAAGTCAGTGCTTGTCAATCCATGAACTCTGGGCCTTGCGTCTTTGACTGCATGAGCTCAGGGGTCAAAGTGCTGAATTACATGACTTATAGTGCCCTCTGGTTTTAGTTATAACAATTAATCAGTGAGTCATACTCTACCATGGTGTTTATGCGGCTAGAGATGCCTACTGGGATTCACAAAGCATTTACAGGCACCTAACACTTCTTGACTATAATCACCGTCACTTTTGTCTTTTACCACCCAACACTTCTGTCTTGCAATTAAAAGAGAGACAGGTTTCAGAGTGGTAGCCGTTAGTCTGTATCAGCAAAAACACCGAGGGGTCCTTGTGGCACCTTAGAGACTAACACATTTATTTGGGCACAAGCTTCCATAGGCTAAAATCCACTTCATCAGATGCATGGAGTAGAAAATATAGTAGAGAAGAATAAATACCCAGCATATGAAAAGATAGGAGTTGCCTTACCAAGTAGGGGGTCAAAATGAACATTCTTTAGAGAAGAGATCCTGGGTATATATGTACAGTGCCCAGCACAATGGAGTCCTGATCTTGGTTAGGGCCTCTGCTATGACGTCAGATGTGACAGTGTAAACGTGGAAGAATCTCTTTTGAAGTTTATATAACCATTCTGGGTTTTCCACCAGCATAACCTATGCTAGACCACATTCTGTTCTGTTGCCTTGTTCTTAAAACAGGCAAAATCTTTTTAGTGTTAAATCCGAGCTAAGTGAAAACTAGGTTTTAAAAAATGTGTTGTTTAGGTAAAAGCAAATGCTTATTGTGTGTACAATTGTTTCGGTGCACTCAAATCTATTGGAGGAGGGAATTGACTATTTTTGTATGGCTTTGAATGTGTCTTCTAATGTGCTAAGAAGTGAATTGCTCAAGAAATGTTTGCTTTATTTGAAGTTGGAGAGAAAATGAAGAGCGGAAATGGCAATAAAGCCTCTTACTACGTGTTCAGCTAAGGTGACAAAATTGCACCCAACTCAAGAGACCCTCAAAGTGACATTTGATTATGGAAACAGAGGTAGAAGAATGCTGGGAATAGATCTGCTGAGAAGAAACTTTAGAGAATTAACTGACATAGCAAAGCACTTTATTCTTCCCCCACAGTAAACTTGAGTGATCTTAATGATGGACAATAAGACTCTAGCTGGTGTAAACTACATCAGTTGAATAGTTGTCAGTGACAGTAGAAGTGGGAACTGGGCATGAGCATGGAGGTCAATACAGGGGAAGATTCTTTGAAGTGCTGAAGCAAAATACCTTTTTGCTGCTGCCAGACTGGAGTAGAGACAGCGATGAGAAGTTTGAAGGAAAATGGTAATGGTCAAAGTTTGTTTATAGGCAAAACTACAAAGAAGACAGGTTGAATGTTGTACTTAAAACAGCTGAAACTCTGTTAGGTAGTTAGGAAGCTTTCAGCTAGAGACTTCAATGGAGGCACTGGACTAGAACTCAGATGAGGAATTCAGTCATAGAGTAAAATGACTCCTGCAGACTTTCTTGGGTTTGTGATTACATATCTGCCTGTTCTGTGGGGAAGTGATCACCCCACCCCTAACTGAACAACTTGTGACAACTGAGGGCAACCTCTTGAGCTTTCCCACCAGCTCTTTCTCCTGGGGGATGTTTCTGTGGGGAGCTGGTGGCCTACACCCTGGTCTCACACTAGGAGGAACAGGCAATCAAAAATGGAAGATAAGCTAGAGAAATCCAAACCAAGGTTCACTTGAGGTATAAATTAAAGGGACAGGTTGCTCCTTGTTTGACTTGACCAAGTTCACCCAATTCTACTGTTTAAGCAATGTCTCTTACTGCACCATCAAATTATATAAAAATGTATCATTCTAACCCGAATAGCTCTCGACAGAACTCTGGCAGTGGCTAACATCATAAGATTTAATATACTCTTAAAATAACAATAGCTCATGTCATTTAACATAACTTTTTTTTTTCCAGAAAGTGCTCTTTCCTATAGAGTAAGAGAGAGGTTTTGGAGCAAAAGCCCCTGCTGTGTCATGTCATATGATTTTTTTTTTAATGGCATGATGTATCTGGAAGAGAAAATTGATGAAGATTCTCCAGCCAGTTGATCAAAGATTCTTAACTGGATGTTTACCAGGGAAATAGATACAACCCTTTCAGTTAAGAAGTGTATGTGATTATCCAATAATTGCCAGATTTAAATGATAGCACTGAATGAGCTGATGACCTTTCCAGCACAGTCCTTTCCCTTCTAATGAAAAGATGAAATTCTGTTCTTTATACACTATAGCAGTTGTCGCAAACAGAAGTATGTATCCAGCGTTCTTATTGTCATCCTCCTCAAATTACTGCATAATGAAAGCACATTGCAGCAACTTGCTATTTAAAATAGAGACGGATGGTGGATCTATTTAAAAGGGTCCATTAATACATTTCAGTATAAGTGTCTGCTACCAGGATCTTTTTTTGTTCTTTATCTAAATAGCTGTGCCTGATAAAGCACCTGGAATCTGACACAAACAGCAAACCTAAAGCTTTGAAATGCTGAAGCTAAACTTGCTAGTTTTATCAGCTATCTGACTGTGACTTTCTCTGCTCTAGAGACCAGCAAGAATTTGGGGTCTCAAAGTTTCGTAGTGGGGACCTCCTCTTAGACTTTTCACGGACAGCTCCCTTCCATCTATGAATGTGCAGACCACCTCCCCTCCTGGTCATATTTGCATAAAAAACTTGCAGCACCTACAGCCATGGCTCCTCTGGCAAAAATTTTAGCCTAAATTTTCAAGTGTCCAACAGTGGATGCCTCATTTCTTGGCTGCCCACCTTGCTTTCTAATGATCAGGCCCTTTTAACGTGCCTCAAACTGAACTCCCAAAGTCACCAATCATTTCCAAAGGGCAGGTATTAGGACAGGACTCTGTGGTTTTAGCAGTCCCTAATACAGATGATTGGTACCTGCTGATAATGACGGGAGGAAGGGCACAATTTAAAGGTTTCCCCCCCAGCAGCTTGAGGCATGCTCCCCCTTATCCTCAGCAGCCACTCCCTGCAGCTTGCTGCTGCCTCTCCTCATGGCTGCAACTTGCAGCTTGCCAGCTCTAGGACCTGCCACCCAGGGAGGGGGTTCAGCTGGCAAACCTCTGTGTCCCCCCACCGCATGCATCACCTCTAGTCTTAATATAACATAGCCTCTGGAAACAAAGAGGAAGATGAGTGGATTAAGTTCTCCCCAATGAACTAACTCACCCTTGGGAAAAGCGCCTGATTCTGATCACAGTTAAATCAGTTTGACCTCAGTTATTCCTGATTTACAATGGTGCAAAGGAGATCAGAACTATTAACTTTAACAATCACCTGCTACTCTCTTAGGAGCCCAGGCACCAGGTGAGGAAAACATCTTTATTCATGCAAGCGCTTAAGCATGTGCTTAAAGTTAAGCACAGTATGTATTTTCCAGAATAGAGGCCATAAATCATAGTTTTAGCTAGAAAATAATACACCTCTACCCCGATAGAATGCTGTCCTCAGGAGCCAAAAAATCTTACCGCATTATAGGTGAAACCACGTTATATCGAACTTGCTTTGACCTGTCAGAGTGCACAGCCCCGCCCCGCCGGAGCACTGCTTTACCGCGTTATATCCAAATTGGTGTTATATCAGGTCGCATTGTATCAGGGTAGAGCTGTACTTAAAAAAAAAATTAGGAGTGCAAGTAACTAACACTTAGAAATATATTGTACATATTAAGGGTCTACACAAGCATGCTAAAAACCTTTTTAACTGAATTAATGTACATGCAGTTTTCCTATTAACAGCAGCAAGCTAAAACCTGACTTTCAGGCTCAAGTTAGGACGATGTGCTATGGGGGATATTTTACTTGTTAATAAAGTTGCTTCCATTCAAACTTTTTAAATTCTACTGCTATTTCATTATGGTCATTGAATGTCCTCTGACATTGCTCACTTCAAAAATATGTATTTATTTATTAATTCATAAGTATGTTCATCTATCTGAAAATATTTCCCAGTGTCCCTACATCATAAAGCATCACTACAGTTCTTTGCAGTCATCACTAATTTAAGCATTTCTCAATTACAAACCTCAAAAGAATGAAACAAGCATTTTTAGGGGATTACACGGGATTGTAGGTCTGTTCTAAATAGCTCATCACTTACAGCAGTAAATATAAATACCAGTGTTATAATGGTGTGCTGGAGCCTTAACTGAGATCTCAGGTGGGACATAGACCATCAGAACCACTGAAACAGCACAATTTAAAGGATTTTTTTTTTTAAATCTGATACTACACTGCATTCCTGTCAGGTGATGGAACCCGTGTGTGTATGGAGAGTGGTGGAGAGAGAGAGCTTGTTTGCTAAGCTGCTTCTGGGAATGCAAGCCCAGTGATGGGATGCATAATTTGGACGTGTTTTCAAAGTACATGAGTGGTAGCAGCTGCACATCCCTTGGAATCGGTGAAGGTAGTTTTGGCCTAATATGGAACGACTTGCAGAACCTGTGAGGCTCTCATTAGCGGTGCTGTCTAAATCTCCCCCCTCCCACATAAGGAAACCACCTTCAATTATTCAGTGCTTCCTGACTTTGTTTTTCTCAGTTAACGTTGAAGTGTGATAAAACAGAACAGTTGCATCTGGCCCAACCTAATTATCTCAACAGAAGAATTCAATTACCCATCACGTCTGTAGGTAAACACTAGACCTAAGCTAAAATGAAATCCAAATTGCAGGTGTTTCTAAACAAATAGTGGCTGGTGTGGAGCCATGCCGCATTTTGAATTGGTACATTATGTGGCATCAGGTTAAACAATTGCCAAAATCTAGGTCAGTTCTGTCACAGTTTCAGCTACACCTGTGTTCTCCCTCTGTGGTCCAGCAGGAGCACTCACTGAAGGGTTTTCAGCCCCATCTGTCTCCTCTCTTGGGTGTAGACATGTCTGTCTCTCCTTCGTGACCGGAGTACAGTTGCCTGCCTTACGCTGTGATATTCCCAGCAATTCAGCGTGCCTTAATAGGCCAACATCTGTTCTTTGCTTTATCTGGCCTGGTTTACACTAAAAACTTGGCCGACCTAGCTCCATCGCTCAGGCGTGTGACATACTTACATTCACCTAATCTCCAGTGTAGACAGCACTAGGTTAACATTTCAAGTGTAGACAGGCCTTCCCTGGAAGCTGTGAACAGTGTTACTGCCAGCAATTAAGTTACCACTCCACTCTTTCTAAGCAAACGTTTATTAAGGTGAAAGCGTTATAGACAAAATATATTACAAACAATAATTGAACTTACACACGTGCTAAAAAGCTTCCTAGAGGTCACCTCCAACTCCAACCTCAACCACTGGTAGGTGTTAGTGCTCCAAAACCCACAACTGTTTTTTTTTTCCTGTGGTTAGAAGTTCATAATGGTCTCAGAACTAGAACCCAGGCTCAACAGTTAGGTCATTTCTGTATACAGCTCGAGTCTTTGATCTGTGGAACAGATAATCAGCAGACATTGACCATTTCCGTAGGGTGTAGCTTCAAAAGTCTGGGTATTTGCATAACTGGCGGTGGGGAATGTGCTTTAATCTCTCCCTCTCTATTCCCCAGGAAATCCACTTAACATTTATTGTCCCCAAAGTCCATTCTTGTCTGGCACACTCTCAATATAGTCTTTTGCACTCTCAGACCTCACATCACTTTCACCCCCTCACCCCCCACTCCTCTGAGAAAGGTTATGTCCAATCCTGTCCCACAATAATACACAAACTTAATACAAGAAGGTCTTTCAAGGTTATTGAAGGAAATTGCCATATCTGTCACAGCTTCCCAAAGCACTGCTTTTTTGAGACTACTTCTGGAAGTAATGCTAGAAACGTATTTCTCTAGAGTCTTATTGCTCTGGGCAGCTTACATGGTAGGAAAGCCTACCAGTGGGAGGAGTGAAGACAAAATTCAGTATGCTCCAAATACCTACTGGGTCTAGGGAATCATCCCATCTGCAGCTACTGAATGACTTCTAACCACTCAGCTCGTCTCTCTAAGTCACCTTCCGAAACACCTCAGCTCTTACTACGTAGCAGACGGTAGTTTAAATTCTGATCATAGACTCCCACCAAATATTCACACAGTGACTCTAGCTGGTATCCTTTATTAGAGCCCTATCGCATGGGGCTATTGGAAAATTCCAGTATTCTCTTCCATTGTGGAGACTGAAAGCTTAGTGGCCATGAAGGTGGTTCTGGTCATAACCAGCAATACAGCTGGAACGACTTCAAAAACTGCTCAGTGTTCAGAAATGGCATTGGGCATCTAATCACAATATTTGTTCATCTTGATCTTCTGGGATACCTGTCAGTGGAACTAAATGGCTCAAGCTTAAGCCAGTTCTTAACTGGACAACACTTACACTTGGCAACCCCAAAGCTGTTCTGTTTTAGTACAATCTATTTCATCTCCAGTCACATTCGTCACCAGTGCTCCCTTGTTACATGCCTAAAACACTGTGTACGTGCCGGCTGCATTTATGAACACAGCCCACGAGGGTACAAACACTTCTTGCATCTTGTATTCCTCCATCAGAGATGTATTAACCCTCTTGGAAATGTGTACTACCACAGGCCCTGAAGAGGTTATAGCAGTGCTGTAAGTGCTCTAATAATCAACAGCTCTGCCATGCAGTTGATACGTGACCTTTGGCAAACCATATATTCACTCTGTGCCTCACTTCCCTATCTGTAAAATGGAGCTAACTATACTTCCTCTTTCGTTTATCTGGTTTGGTTGTAAGCTCCTCAGGGCAGAGGCTCTCTCGCAATGTGTGTATACATCTCCTAGCACAATGAGGGTATGTGGGGGGGAGCTCTGGAGGTTGGCACCTCCCGATATTCCTATAATAAAAATAGGCTGAAAACATAACTACACTTCCCTCCTTAAATACCTGTGCTGAGATTCTGGAAAGAATGTCAGAGAAATAAGTGCCCCAATCCCATTGAAGTTTAGTGTATTTGGACATTTTATTAAGCTCCTCTAAAAATGTCAGTCCAATGACAGTTTGGATTTAGACAAGCCAGGCAGGATCACATCTCTAGCTTCCCTCTCCCACTGCATTTACTGCTGCATATCAGTGTCCTAGAAAAGTGTATTATACTTAGAAACCATGATGCAAGGAGGACTCTAAGCCTAGGTATTTTCCTGGCATGTGTAAGAGGGCTCAAATCCCAGGTAACTCCACTCATCAGAGTTCTCTGATTATCCATTCTCCATATTGAGTGATTTCTATTCTATGCTAAAAGAAATTGTTCTCTAATTTTGTGTCTACTTGATGTAGGTCTTGAGATTGCTACAAGTGAGGATGATCGTCCAATGCATAATATGTGACATGAAAAGAAATCATACACAGATGTTGAGACAAACTATGACATCTTCCATTGTTGTGTGCAGTGTTTATTGTGGCTGTGTTGGTCCCAGGATATTAACGAGACAGGGTGGACGGGGTAATACCAACTTTTTTTGGTGAAGGAGACAAGCTTTCGAGCTTACCCAGGCCTGAAGAAGAGCTCTGTGTAAGCTCCAAAGCTTGTCTTTTTCACCTACAGAAGTTGGCCCAATAAAAGATATTAACCGCCCGCCTGCTCTCCGTAACACTATGGCTATATTGCAGGGCTTGCAGCTGTAATGCTGCTAGTGCAGACACTCAAAGCCTCTGGGAGAGAGCTCTCCTGTCAACTTAATGACTCCAGCCCTGGTGAGTGGCCGTAGCTATGTTGGCGGGGGAAGCTCTCCCGCCAACATAGCACTGTCCGCACTGGCGCGTAGCTCAGTGTAACTTACATCACTTATTCACTCCTCTGAGATATAACGTTTATACCGACTTGAGCAGTAATGTGTACATAGCCTTAGACAACAAACTAGTCAGGCAGCACAGCATTTAAAACCTGACCCTAATTCGGCATAACACCAAGTACTTGCCTGAGTCCCATTAGAGACATAAGACCTAAACCTATGCCTAAAGGCTTGTGTATACTGCTGTGCAATTCAGATTAAGGGGGTGTGAATAGGAGCGTGCACTACAATGCTGGGCTCTAACTTCTCCATGTGAACACTGCAGGAGTGAACTAAAAGGCCCCTCGATCTCATTCATGGAATCATATTTGAAGAGGATTATGTTAATGTGAAATAGGAACCTTTTAGTTCACCCCAGTAGCTTCCACATGGGTGAGTCACAGCACAGCGCTTTAGCAAATGCTGCTTCACACCTCCATAATCCGAACGGTGGGGCTGTGTAGACATGCTCCTAAAATATGAGTTTTGCAAATAGCAGTTACAATTATTTTTGAGAGCTGCAAGGGTTAGTGTAATAAACTGCACTGGTGCAATAGACTCCTGTCATATAGAGACACTGTGTTATAGAATTGGGTCCCAGCATCAAAGTGCCAATCCACATTCTTTAAACTTTCTCCAAACCTGCAAAGACAGCCTGGGAATTTTCAATCCTCTGACAGGGATTTCAGTTCTGATTCGTAACTAATCTCTTGTTTAAAATCCTGATGGTGGCTTTTGGTCTTCTGCCGCTGCTGCTAATTATATGAATTTTAAACCTCCGTCTTATTAAGGCTCTGTAAATTGGAGCCATTAGAGGAAAATCAGCGTGCGCTTTCTCTCTCTCTCTCTCTCTTTCTCTCTGTCACTCTCTCTCGGTCTCTCTTCCCCTGGCTCCAGCCATATCAGGATCTTTTTTTTGCAGTGACCAACCTCTTGGAATGACCTGGACACAACTGGAAGAACATTTGGATGCAATTCAAGATGCTGCTCTTGATCTATAAATGGCTATCTGGTCTGAGTCCACAGAAAGAGGTGAAATGTGTTGACCGAGTGTTGCTGAATTAATGCTATATTAAGAAGCAACCCAAAATTTAAAACACAAGAAGCCCTATATTCCAAAAAGCTTAGTTAAAATTCTCTGTGACCTCAACACTTGCTTGGTTTTGCTGGATATACTGTGAAGCTATTGTCAGATTATTTCTGACTTTGTTAAACCCTGGAAGTACTGGGAATCTTGTGGGCGCTATACTAAGATTTCAAAACAAAATGAAACTGCTGGTTTTCTGATGTTGACTACCTTCTAGATCAATGTTCATACAGTATTTTAATCAAATTACTTGGCCTGTGAAGTCCTGAATGCACACTGCCTGTTTTCCCATTAGCTTTGCATTGGAAACAAGTACTTAACTTCTGACTCATGCGTACTTGGTTTAATAGGCTCAGCATAACCTATACAAAAACAAATGTAGTTTACTTTAATTCTCTTGCATTCCCACTGAAATGCTATGGAGCACTGGGGACAGGAAGAGAGTTTTATGACATTTTTCAATGTTTACTTTTCTGGATGAATATTAGGTTGAAAACAGTGATATCTTATGGCCTACACTGAAAACTTACTTAGGCATAGCTTCAGCTCTCAGGGGTATGGGAAAATCCACACCCCTGAGATGGATAGCAATATCAACCTAACCCTCAGTGTAGGCAGCGCTAGACTGATGGAAGAATTCTTCCGTCCATCTACCTACCACCTCTCAGGGAGGTGGATTAACTACAGTAATGGGAGAACCCTTCCAGTCGCTGTAGTGTGTGTCTGCTCTAAAGCACTGCAGCAATCCCTCTTCTTCAGTGTGTTAAAGGCAGATATACCTCTAGCAACAACTGTTTCAAAAGTTTTTTTTGTTTTAAACTTCATTTATGAGAAAGCAGGTTGTTCTCAAATGTCCTAGCTGATGTATATCTTTTGTTCTGTTGCAGCTAATGAAATCTGACTGGTGAAACCAAAAGTGACGCATTGCAATTCAATGCATCCCCTGGGGGATAAAAGGTACATATAATTTTTCCATAGCCCAGGCAAACAAACAAAATAGGTTTTAAAAGTATGGGGCAAATCCTCCACTGGTGTAAACTGCATGGCTCAAAAGAGGTCAGTTCATACAAACTGAGAATTAGGCCTGTTACGTCTTACTCTTATACTCAAGGAAGATTTGTCCAGAACTTTGGATTTTATTATTGTATATTCAGGGCAAGATCTGTCTGTCACAGTCTTGTAAAGTGCTATCAGCACCTGGATGCTGTGTAAACAATCATGATTGTTTAGCTTAATTCCCAGTAGACCACTGTGGATTTTGGGATAAATCTGTCAACTTCAGCCCCATTGGGAACTTTAACAATGTGAATGTCTGCACTCCAGCAGTGCAAACCCACCCTCAATACCCAATCTGGTCATAAGTTTCTTCCAGCATAGGGAAATCCTTGAATGACAGGCATAGTAACTCCTAAACCACTTTTCCTTCTAGCTGCTAGTCTAGGGAGCATCTCTGGGGAAATCCCTACTTGTTTTGAGACCATTGGGGCCCATTGGCCACCAGAATAAATTCAGATTGCTCTAATTTGTGCTAGGAACAAGACTGGCATCTAGATGTCCTTGGGGTGGAGAGTTAAAGGCTAACATCATCTTCTGAGCTGCAGCTCGGGGTTTGGGTATGGCTCTTAAAAAAGCAACTTTCCAAACTGAAGTGAGCTGTGAAGATGGGTTGCATCAGCAACAAGGGATCACTTATACAACTTGTCACAGGCTATAGCAGCTGCCTGGGACTTCCTGTGCTCAAAATCTCTATTTCAGAACCTTGGATCAATACGAGAATGTGACCTTAGAACTAATACAACTTCTCTACTTCCATGCTTGACGCTTTAAAAAAATGTGCTTCTACTCAGGTGCTGGTAGGTATGAAGTTTTGAAATACTACCACGACTTTTTAAAAAACGCTTCTCTCTTTTGATGAAAATTATCTGCTGCAGGTATTAAAAGCTATGCCAGATATCAGAGGGAAATGTGCTGGTTGGGTACTAAAGTTTTTTTTGTATTCTGTTTTGTTTTATTAATCATGGCTGATTGGGTGCTTTTTAAAAAAAAAATCAGTAGATTTCATTTACAGCACTTGTTAAAGACTTGTTAAAGATTAAGTTTTGCACTGCACAGAAATATCTTAACTTAGAATTACACCTACCTGTTTAAGACTTGGATCCTGCACAGGACTGAAGCACTCTTTAAAAAGAAGAGGTAACTCTTTCCACTTCCTACTCCACACCCTCTACTGGAGTGTGTACTGTGAAGAGTCTGAACCAAACAGGTTTTACTGTGCTACCTGCATTTGGATTTTGCAGAACCTTGACTTTGAGTTCTAGGCACATTGCAAAGGCTTGGTCAAAATCTCTCACAATGGCTTGCTGCTTCTTTGGGAGTGTTTAATCACAGGAACGGGGAAGGGATATCTCAGTGGTTTGAGCATTGGCCTGCTAAACCCAGGGTTGTGCGCTCAATCCTTGAGGGGGCCATTTAGAGATATGGGGCAAAAATCTGCCTGGGGATTGATTCTGCTTTGAGCAGGGGGTTGGACTAGATGACCTCCTGAGATCCCTTCCAACCCTGATATTCTGTGAACAGACAGTGCCCCAGCACAGCCACCCTAACAGGATATTGGAGGCAAAGGTGACTAGTGAGACTTGAGTCACAGACACTTGCTTTGTGTAGTGGCATTTTCGAACATCTGAGCATCTTGCTGACTTCCTGGGATTTATCCCTCTGTGGTGGGAAAGGAATTGTGGTCACCATTTTACAGATGAGGATCAGAGGCAAAGATAGTAAATAGGTTGCCCAAGGTTACACAGAATGTGTGGCTGAGACAGGAACATAACGCAAATCTACTAAATCCCAGTCAACTGCCTTAACTCAAAGACTATCCTTGGTTTCCTATATACATCTTACAGGGCTTATAGCAGTAGGTAGTGGCCAGTGCTTCTAATTGCACTTGCAAGCAAACAAATAGCCCCAGTGCTGGCTATGTGACCAGAGTGTCCTCTGCTGTCTGAGAGATGAGGCACTGCATTGGGCACTGGCGGAAGTCTCTGGGTGCCTTCTCACAAATCCCCCTGTCAGATGAAGTATATGGAAGAAATTTACAGAACCAGGTGTCAGTGTGTCCAGGTTCATATTGAAGAGGAGCAGTTGGACCCACCATGCCAACTATAGATGGAGAAAAGATATTGTGTGCCACAGCTCTGTCAGGCTCTTCCTGAATTTGTATTTTCTCAGTATTGCCAACGCAGCTTAGGTTTTTGCGCTTCCAGACACAAAGACGAAAACATGTCTACAGTTACTCTTGTTCTCACTGATATCCTTAATCAGAGAGTCAAGTCTCCAAGGCAGTACAGTGAGAGTCTTTCCAAGGTAGGTCACAGAGTCTCATGAAAACAAAATGGTGGCTGAGCAGTTAGGGGGAATGTAAAGGGTGAAGTCAGGGCTGGCGCTTCCATTTAGGCGACCTAGGCGGTCACCTAGGGTGCTAGGATTTGGGAGGGCGACATTTTGCCACCCTCGGCGGCAATTCGGTGGTGGGGGGTCCTTCTGCGCTCCGGGTCTTCGGTGGCAATTCTGCGGCAGGTCCTTCACTCGCTCTGGGACCCACTGCCAAAGTGCCCTGAAGACCAGGAGCGCGGAAGGACTCCCCCGCCGCAGAATTGCCACCAACGACCGGGAGTGCGGAAGGATCCCCGCCTAGGGCGCCAAAAACCCTGGCGCCGCTCCTGGATGAAGTGCACAGGAAACCAAATGACTTTCATGGGGAAGAAAAGGAGAGAACAGCTTTCTCTTAGTACTTTAGCCTGATTTTTGAGACCCAGTAATTCTAGGGGTACATATTAAAAATGAGGTTTGTGTGTGTGTATTGCTGACGCCTAATGAGTGTCTGATGGAAAGGCAAAGGATTATAAGTGCCTGGGCAAGTTCCCTTGCAAACTAAATTATTTTTCAGCACAGTCTCAACTAATGCTCCCTGAATAAGATTTTCCTCTGAACTCTGGCCAGTGAAATCTCCTAATACATCTAAACTTACAATGATAAGGAAATTAGACACAAATGTGAAAGCAAGAAGTGGATATAATGCAATTTTACTGTGTTAAACATGGACAATATAGACAGTAAAATCCTACACGCTGCATTGCATTAATCCAAGAGCAAAATATTATGCACAGTTTAAAATGACCAGTGCCTCAGGGAGCTTATTAGTACTTTGGCCTTTTCACTTCTAACGAGCTTTCTGTCACTGTCATGCTGCTTCCCGTGAGATCAGTTACACCTTTGAAAAACCAGCTATAGTTAGAGATAAAGTAACTTGCTGCACATGATGCATTTTTATTAACAGGATAGCAATGCAGGTCACCTCCAAAAAAACCCCTTTTTTAAAACACAAGGAGGACAGCAGCTGCTTTGTGGTGGTCTGGACAAGTAATGGACTTAAATGCTGAAGTAGGTTTGTTTTTAATACTTTTACAGCTGAATCAGTAATTCATTTTTAAAGCTGTCTTCAAGGGAGATAGGAAGCTTCCGGGGATGGGATAGGGAGACTTTCGCATTTGGTTTGCTTATTTTACACTTTACAATCCAGGCTGATAATGACTAGATCTGGTTGGAATTTAAAAAAAAAACCAACTCGATTGTTGAATGCTTTGACTAAAACTTTGAGTGTAGTCTGTGACTGGAGTCCTGTCGTCAGGGAGGTGGGATAGAGAACCATCCCTTTAAAAGCAGGGTAGAGTGGAAATTCTTTCCAAGTCGAGCTCCCAGAAGGGAGGCAGGTTCAGGTGAAGAAAAGACATGCAGCCCCTGCAATGAGGTGAAGGTATCTGTTGTGCCTGAATAGTTAGCTTTTTTAAAATTGGCCTTGAACCCAGGATTTGGCCTTGATCTCTTGAATCTTTGCCGTTTGCCCCCTATGAATGTGGCTCAGACACTCCATATACCATAATCAGGAGCTCCAGAGGATTTGAGGATATCCAGATACCACCAAACGATCACAGAAGCTTTAGCAGACCAAAAAAAGATAGGCAGATATGGTTCTAATAATCCATTTCAGGATTAAGAATCCAGATTGAACTCAGACCTTGACTGACTTTGTACTCAATCCACAAGAGTGTTTGACACTTCAAACAGCTTTTGTTTTTCCTTTGTGGGTAGAGCTAGTCAAATTATTCATTGTAGGCTCAGGGCCGGCGCTTGCATTTAGGCAGCTTAGGCAATCGCCTAGGACGCCAGCATTATTAGGGGGCGGCATTTTGCCGGAGGGGGCGGCAGGCAGCTCCAGTGGACCTGCCACAGTCGTGTCTGCGGAGGCACCGTTGGTCCGCGGCTCTGGTGGACCTGCCGCAGGCATGCCTGCGGACGGTCCGCTGGTCCCGCGCAGCTCCGGTGGACCTCCCGCAGGCACAGCTGCGGCAGCTCCACCGGAGCCGCGGACCAACGGACCTTCTGCAGAAATGGCTGCGGCAGCTCCACTGGAGCTGCGGGAGCGGCCCGCAGGGCGGCAAAATGGCCGTGCACCTAGGGCGCAAGAAACCTTGGCGCGGTCCTGTGTAGGCTTATCCCTCTCGGTCCATGAATTGTTTAGACCGATCTTGGTTTCGTCATTTTGGAAGCAATAGTTTGTGCAATCCAATTTCAATTTATGGATTGTTCATGAGCTCTTCATTATTCGAGGTGTCGGGTGCTGTTCTTTCTACTCCCTCACTGAAGGATCAAGAGCAAATTCATTTTTATTACAGTATTGCCCGTGAAGAAGAGAAGAAATAGGTCTTTGTTGTAACTTATAAAAGGAACTTTTATTGAGGCCTATAGGGCCAGATAGACTTTGCAGTTCTCCCTGGCTCATTTAAGGTCCTCATGCAATGATGCATTTAAACATTTGATTGAAGTTAAGCACATACGCAAGTGATTTTCTGGATAAGGATGGGACTCCTGACTCGGCTTAAAAGACCATGTGTAGGTGGTCCCTGTCCATGCTCACTTCTGCTGGTGTTAACTGTGAGTAGAGCTGTTTGGGAATTTTCTGTTGCAGTGATTTTCCAATTTGGTGGGTGGGAAGTAACTGCCACAAAATTGAAATCTTCCTCAGGAAAATCTCTATTTTACCCCCAAAAAATATTTTTTCTTCTGTGAGGAAGATCGAAATGGAATGTTGTTTTCAGGTCAGTTCAGCCAGAACTGGAATATTTCATTTTGTTTTGAATCACTTCAATAAAACACTAAACTGCATTTCCCTATCAACACTTTGCCTTTTTGGAGTTGTAATTCATACCCTCATTCTCACCTATAGACTGAGCTCCCTGTGGGACATCCCCCATAATGCTATACAGATTTTTCCCCAGGCCAAGCTTTGTGGTGCATTGTGGAAGATATAGTCCAGCCAAGGAGCCTGACCCTAGAAAAGGAGAATATGGAATCAGGCTGTGGAACTATAACTCCCATAAGGCTGACCCTAGAAGAGGAGACTATGGAATCAGGCTGTGGAACTACAACTCCCATAAGGCAATGTGCTACCATGGAAAAATGCAGTTTCAGTGTTGAACTGATTCAAAACAAAACATTGGGTCAGTTCAAACAAACCAAAAAACGTAGATGCTTTCTGTGCAAAACTCTCAATTTTTTTCTCCATAATAAAAATGCTTTAAACTTCAACTTTTCACCCCAATTTGTGATGTGGTGTGAAGATTCTAAATTTCATTCACCTCTAATCAGGAGTAACTTTATTGAATATACTCTTGATTTATACCAGTATAAATGGGAGCAGAATCTCCAAGATCTCCCTAAACTTCATCCTGCATTTAGCAGTCATAAAATGGATCCCTAATTATCTAGTTTGAGGCAGGCTTCAGTATCCCTGCTTTTATAATTCACTTACATTTCTATCCTGCCACACACTTGCACCTGAAATAAAATTCCTGACTTTTGTTTCTTTTTGTGACAACTTACCATTTTAAGGAATAGCTCCAGAAAGCTTGTAATACGCAAATGCTTCAGAAAGCACTGGGAACATAGTGCATAAATGCATGTTTTTACTGCTCACTCCCTTTTACATTATCACCCTGTTACAACACTTGGCACGACAGTTTCAGGAGTGCCCATGGAAACAATTAATGGTAAATTATTTATATTAACAGCTGCTCTGTGGTTCTTTCCAGTTGTTATTTCACATTATTTCACACTTAATCCTATACTTCTTGAATTTTGCTGTAGGTTGACATAAGTGGCTGAATTTGTCATCAGAGTTAAAGGGGATATTTTTTCACTATCTTTTTCTAAATACAAGAATGTTTCTGTGTATGCACATTTGTAATTACACACGCTTCTGAGCTTGCATGTGCAAGTAAAAGATGCACATTGTTTAAGTGCTGAGTTGCCAAGCCACTACCTGATGGAGTTGTTATAATGCTCTAAGATGTGGCTCCCAGTTCAGGCACAATTTTGGTTGGCTCAGCATTGCACAGGAGTAACTACCATGTTGCCATGACAGCAATGGTGCTGATGTAAATAAAATCAGAAAGACTGCAAGCCAAATTCAGAGGTGATGTGTTTAAATTAGACTTCCTTAGACCCAGTCAATGAACGGTAAGGAAATAGGATTTGTCTAGACTAGGGCATGTTGTGCTAGGAGTAAAGAAGCTACACTAGTACAATCCAGTCACGTAGATGTGCTGTCCCCACATGAAACTTACTGAGATGCAAAGTATCCTGATAAGCTACCCTATTTTACATTGGCAGCACATCTGCAGTGGTTTGGCTACACCATTGCACGCAACCCCCTTGGCCCCCACACTTCTAGGGTAACAACGATAGTGCTGCTTACGCATTGAGGAAACAGCAGGAGCGCAAGTACAGTTAGCTCCTCTTCCGATTAGCTGCTTTTCTTCACCCACATCTCTTCTGACTTCTCAGCACAGGAGGTACCAACAGAGACTCCTCTAACTCAAACTCAGAGGGTCAAATTCAGAGAGACAGTGTTTGTGGGCAGAGGAGACAGAGCTATGTTGGTAAGTATAAACAAGAAGAAATGGAAGTGGCTAGTTACATCAACTGAGACTCCCCCAATCCACTTGGCTTGAGTCTGTTTTCCACTAAGGGGGGAAAGGAGTCCAGGAGAACTGGCTGTATTTTGAAGAATCCATATTGAGGTTGCAGGAACAAACCATCCCGATGTATAGAAAGAATACTAAATATGGCAGGCAACGAGCTTGGCTTAACAGTGAAATCCTTGCTGATCTTAAATGCAAAAAAGAAGCTTACAAGAAGTGGAAGACTGGACATATGACCAGGGAAGAGTATAAAAATATTGCTCAGGCAAGCAGGAGTGAAATCAGGAAGGCCAAATCACACTTGTCGTTGCAGCTAGCAAGGGATAGTAAGAGTAACAAGAAGAGTTTCTACAAGTATGTTAGCAACAAGAAGAAGGTCAAGGAAAGTGTGGGCCCTTTACTGAATGGGGGAGACAACCTAGTGACAGAGAATGTGGAAAAATCTAATGTACTCAATGCTTTTTTTGCCTCTGTTTTTACAAACAAGGTCCGCTCCCAGACTACTGCACTGGGCAGCACAGCATGGGGAGGAGGTGACCAGCCCTCTGTGGAGAAAGAAGTGGTTCAGGTTCAGGACTATTTAGAAAAGCTGGACATGCACAAGTCCATGGGGCCAGATGCGCTGCATCTGAGGGTGCTAAAGGAGTTGGCAGATGTGATTGCAGAGCCATTGGCCATTATCTTTGAAAACTCATTGTGATGGGGGTGGGGGTCTTGGATGACTGGAAAAAGGCTAATGTAGTGCCCATCTTTAAAAAAGGGAAAGAGGAGGATCTGGGGAAATACAGGCCAGTCAGCCTCACCTCAGACCCTGGAAAAATCATGGAGCAAGTCCTCAAGGAATCAATTTTGAAGCACTTGGAGAGGAAAGTGATCAGGAACAGTTAGCATGTGTTCACCAAGGGCAAGTCATGCCTGACTAACCTAATTGCCTTCTATGATGAGATAACTGGCTCTGTGGATAAGGAGAAAGCAGTGGTCACATTATTCCTTGACTTTAGCAAAGCATTTGATACCGTCTCCCACAGTATTCTTGCCAGCAAATTAAAGAAGTATGGGCTGGATGAATGGACTATAAGGTGGATAGAAAGCTGACTAGATCGTCGGGCTCAACGGGCAGTGATCAATGGCTCCATGTCTAGTTGGCAGTGGTATCAAGCAGAGTGCCCCAAGGGTCGGTCCTGGGGCCGATTTTGTTCAATATCTTCGTTAATGATCTAGAGGATAGCATGGTTTTCACCCTCAGCAAGTTTGCAGATGACACTAAACTGGGAGGAGTGTAGATACGCTGGAGGGTAGGGATAGGATACAGAGGGACCTAGACAAATTAGAGGATTGGGCCAAAAGAAACCTGATGAGGTTCAACGAGGAAAAGTGCAGAGTCCTGTGCTTAGGATGGAAGAATCCCATGCACTGCTACAGGCTAGGGACAGAGCGGGTAGTAGCAGTTCTGCAGAAAAGGACCTAGGGGTTACAGTGGACAAGAAGCTGGATATGAGTCAACAGTGTGCCCTTGTTGCCAAGAAGGCTAACCACATATTGGGCTGCTTTGGTAGGAGCATTGCCAGAAGATTGAGGGACATGATCATTCCCCTTTATTTGGCATTGGTGAGGCCTCATCTGGAATACTGTGTCCAGTTTTGGGCCCTACACTACAAGAAGGATGTGAAAAATTGGAAAGAGTCCAGTGGAAGGCAAAAAAAAATGATTAGGAGGCTGGAGCATATCATTTGAGGCGAGGCTGAAGGAACTGGGATTATTTAGTCTGCAGAAGAGAAGAATGAGGTGGGATTTGCTAGCTGCTTTCAGCTACCTGAAAGAGGGTTCCAAAGAGGGTGGATCTAGACTGTTCTCAGTGGTACCAGATGACAGAACAAGGAGTAATGGTCTCAAGTTGCATGCGGGGGGCGAAGGTTAGGTTGTATATTAGGAAAAACTTTTTCACTAGGAGGGTGATGAAACAATGGAATGAGTTAGCTAGGGAGGTGGTGGAATCTCCTTCCTTAGAGCTTTTTAAGGTCAGGCTTGACAAAGCCCTGGCTGGGATGATTTAGTTTGGATTGGTCCTGCTTTGAGCAGGGGGTGGGACTAGATGATCTCCTGAAGTCTCTTCCAACCCTAATATTCTATGATTCTATGATGTTGATTAGGAGATCTCCTTATCTCTTCAGCCAAAGTATCTTTCTGTAATGGTACCTTCTTACCTTTCTCAAAGGCCTTCAATTTGTGGCCCTGAATATCAATATTATTCTTACTAGCTTTCTCAGGATATTTCGGGGTCAACTCTGCACCCTCTGCTGTCATTGGAAGGTATTGGATCAGTAACCTACTAACTTTGTGAAATTTGCCTGCCAAGTTAGCTAATAAGTAGAGTGAGACAAAACCAAGCGCCCTCCCCCACTTACATTTGAGCACCTTCAAATGTTGGGAGAACTCTTGGAGCTCAAGTTAGATCTTGTGTAGCCCAGGATGAGCTAAGTCAGTACTTAGAGTCCAACCATCGTTGAGCTTTGGGGAGGCTTAGGCCTGCCCCAGAAACTAAGATCCAGATCTTTTTATAATGAAGAAAAATCTTCCAAGCCGAGAGAAGCTAGTTACAATCAATGAAGTGAAAAGAAGGAAAATCTACAAGCATTGATTATAGGAAACATAAATCTTCCTAAGCTGTGGGTGATCACTTCACTTATATTGCCATTCTATCCCCAATGAATGGGCAAAGCTTCTGTTTCAGATTTTGTGGTGGAGCACTGAAAATGAGAAAGAACATATGCAAAATGTGTACAAGCTCTCTGTTAATGGGTGAATTTTACAGCTGGCCTTGAGTTTCTCTTCTCCTGGAGGTAATATTATCTAGTGGTTAGAGCAGAGGCTAAGGTTCTCTGCTACTGACCCTTGGGAAGTCCCTTATCTCTTTTTCTTAGATTTTGTTTGTGTTTGCAGCACTAATCCTTATTCATGAGTACTCTCAGAATTGTGTCTTTTAGGTTTTTTAAAAATCCCAAACTTAACAAAACACTGTAGTGGATAGCTTATTGTGGGTTTAATGCCTTTTTTTAGTCATTGCTGGACAGTTTCTTCTAATTACCTTTTCCTGCAGTGGAGTCTGGGAAAAAAATTCTTGTGAAAATTTCAAAAGCGCAAGATGCTTCAAAACTGCCCCTGCCCCCACTCTCATTCTTATTTTACTGTTCGATTCCATCTGCAGCTGTTTGTGTGCAATTTACATTTTCTATATCTCAGCTGGGCTTGCAGCAAACCCCTAACTCTCTCCCAGTAGAGAGGTGGGATGAGAAAAGCATGCTGAGAACTGAAGCTGGCTGCAGAAATGGTTCCAAACACAGGCCCAAAGCTAGTTTCTGTAAAAGATTGGCATCTCTGTCAAAGTTGTGCACAGATCATTTCTCCGTGTATTGGGTCTGGGTGAATTTGCCAAACTGCCCAGTCTCAGTAACTGAGTACATAGTCGCATTGCTAGCCAGTTCCCATTTTGCAGATGGGGAACAGAGCTATAGAGTGTTACGCAGGAGTCTGTATCACTTAAAAATCGAACCCAGGCCTCCAGAGTCACACTGCCACGCTTTAAGAACAAGACCATGCTTCCTAAAACAGAAGAAAGGGGTCTGTACTGCCATTTCTTCACTGCTAGCTAGGTTAAAAAGCCTTCCTGCCTGAGCTGCAAACACCACTCTGAGCCCTAACTGTCATCAGCCCTCACAAGATAGAGCCTATAGCTCATCCGAAGAGTGTCATTTCCCCTCAAACTCGGACCAAGCAGGCATGGCAACAAACCCCTTGTCTCCAGTCCATTTCAAAGAGCTCTTTGACCAGTGATACAATAACGTGAATATTCTTAAAAACAAAAAAAACCCAAAACTGCCAGGACTGCAAATTATTAATTTGGCTTCATTCTGTAATCCTTTAGGTGCTTATTCTTCTACCTTCTTGAAATTATTACCGTGATGCAACCTGCTTTTTCTGAGTAGGCATGAGAAAATCTTTATTGTGACATTGCCAAGCATAAACTATGGATAATGAGGATAAAACTGTTAACATAAAAGCTCTGGTACTTAGCAAAATAAAGGAATAATGGTGTAACTCCCAAATTCCTTTTAAAAAACAAACCACTCTTTATTTTGGAATCATTAAGCAGAGTACTGCTCTATATTATAAAGACATAAAAGAAATTAGTGGATGATACAATGCTGCTAGGAGACGTGATACAGGGTAATCCTCTGCAGAGGAAAACATGATTTCAGTATCTTTATGGCTCCTAGAGCTATTGTTCTCACTGCATAGAAGTGTCTTGCATTAGAACTGTAATGTAAGGACTCTGAGCCTATCAACTGCCTTGTACCTTGTATAAATATATAGGACCTCATAAGGAGTGAGGCAGTAGAAAATCTGAGCAGGGCTGGATCTTGTCTATTTTTTAAGGTGAGTTTCTCATCCTTGGCATTGCAAAGAAAACCTTGAAAATGTGACCAGAATGTAATCGATGCAGAGAGCTGCCTGAGTCTGCAGAGAGCCTGAAATACTAGCGCTGAGAGGGGTGAACTGCCTCAGGCATCTTGACAGTCCATTACCTCCAATCACCTCAGCTGAGGTCTATGCGCATTGCGGGAGGAGAGTGCAGCAGCCCTTCCCAAAACAGAAACACCCCTCCGTTGCTATTACCACCCGCTGCCTCCTGGAAGGAGAATGAGGAGAAAGAATGGCATGTGTTCCACTCTCCAGGGAAGTGTGGCTCTAGTGCTGCTTTTTGGCTTCTCTGAGACAGGGGAGAAAGCTTCCTTGCTACCACCATTCTAGCTGGTGGGTGGGGCTGAAGGGGGAAAATGGTGGTGACTCTGTCCTGCTGTGCCTATGGCCCCAGATTGCCTTAATCGAGGCCTTCAGACTTTCTGGCCCCCCTGCTGTCTGACAGCTGATGACTCAGTCCCCAGCACAGCTATGGATTTAAAATTCCTGCCACTTCTAAAGCTGTCCAGGTCTGACAGAATAATGAAGACCAGATGAAAGGACTGCTTGAGCTTGTCAGGCTCCCAGGCTGCAACAGCTTTTCCCTTGACTTCTTGCCATGTTGGTACTCTACTGATAATTGCAAGAGGCATTTGAATTACTATCACACCAGCTCAGGAAAAAAATCTCTCTCTCCCCTTCAGAATAGAACCATGTGTCCCTACTTGTGTGCTCATATTTCCCCAGTCCTTGCTCTCAAATATTCCTGAGTACCAATTTCATTGCAAAGCACTCTCATTCCTTTGGTGTCTGTTTCTCCATGAAGCAGATGGATCATTCCTCCAAAGGGTTAGACTTGCAAGGCTTCAGTCCATGCATATTCATATCTCCTTTTTCTGCCCGAAATGCTTTCATCATTTTCTCCCGGTAGAATAATAGACCTTCACTAACTTGTATCCCTGTCTGAAATGTGCCCCACTTCCAACTGTCCATTGTTTCTGCTTGGTGGCCGGCAATTCCTAGCCTGCCTTATTTCATAACCAGTCCCCCTTTATTAACCGTACAAATGGTCTTGAACATGGCCTTTCTTTGTCTTATTTAAATTTGAGGCTAGGATTATACTTTTCTCCCCTCAATAAAATTAGAGAATTCTCAACACGGAATCCTAGATCGCCACACCTTGGCGAGTCTCTGCTCTTCACCCGATGCTGTTACTTGAAACAGGCACAAGATAGCAAAGGGAAGTGTTCTGGAATCTATGCTTATGGTCATCTTTTTTCTGAAGGTACATGACGACTTGAACAATACCTTCTACCCATATCACTTGGCCATGTTAAAGGTTGTTACACCAATTTAGCTGTACTCTCTTTATGATAGCTGGGTTGCTTTAGGCAAAGCCAAGTGAGAGCCAAACTTTGCTGTATGTTTCTACTTCATGTTGAATTACACTTATAGCTGTAGGATGAATGATATAACTTATACAAATGAAATGGCTGTGCTGTTAAGAGGTATGGCACTCTGTGGATTTAAGCAGTCACTGATGGAAGGCAAACAATGAAAGGCAGCCGTATCAGAGAGAAATTTACTCCAGGCAGGGTGACTTCTGCAGAAGTTGAGCGACAGAGCATACATTGAATGATTAAACTGAATGGGTATGTCTACACTGCAATTCAGCAGGCCACAAGCCTGAGTCAGCTGACATGGGCCAGCTATGAATGTTTAACTGAAGTGCAGACATACCCAATGCATCTATCAGCTGCAGCAGGTTAGGTTGGTTGAAAAGAAAAGTTAGATTGCTGGGATATTTAAGGTCTTCGTCCTGCAAGTGCATCCACACAGATGGATCTGTACACTTCTGCAAAGGCCTGGGGAAATCAGTTGGGCTCTAAGCAAGCGCAGGGGTCTGCCCACTTGAATCCAGTGACAGAAGCAGCAGCCTAGATCTTAGGGTCAGATTTGGAATTCAGTTATATTGAAGAGAGGAGTTTAGCTCCTAAGAGAGCCAGTTAACTTTTTTTAATGGAAAAAATTTTTAGCGGTGCAAAATGTTTTTTCAACCAAATGGAAATGTTTGCCTAAAATATCAGTTGTTGACAAATTAAGACTTTAGGGGGGAAATGAGGGTGGGGGGTATTTGTTTTTGGTGTTTTTTTTTTAAACACAAAAATAAAATAAATTACAATATGTCTTGTAAGACTTTTGCAAGGAGATTTTTTCCTGACAAGCTCTAGCCCCTAGATTTTTCCATTGTTCAATAATATTTCTACTACAGGGGTGCCCATAGGCCCCATTGTGCTCAGGGCTGGGAAGGGAAGCAGAGTATCAGAGCTGTAAAATGATTTTTCCAAGGTCATATAGCAGCTCAGTGGCGACATTGGGAATAGAACCCCAGGATCTTGATTCCCAGTCCATTGCCTTGTTTGCTAGACCTGTGGTTTTCAGCCTATGGTCTGTCTAAGATTTCCAAAGGGGTCTTCCCCTCCATTCAAAAATTTTTAGAGGTCTGCAAACGAAAAAAAGGTTGAAAACCACTGTACGAGACCACACTGCTGTCCTTGGTAATAACTTAACAAGTAACCTCACACTGCAGGTGGATGTCCAACCAATACTGTATGCCTCTGAATGGTTAGAAAAAGAAAATGAAGCTAAACAAAATATGGGGGGAGTTACTTGTGTATTTTCTCTTCCCCAAAGCCCAACTCACACTCCAGACCAAAGTTGTTCTTATTGCCCCGTGGTGTACAGTGTGAACAGTTGTTGAACTGCAACATTCGCAAACCATCCGCAAGTCTGCTGACGATTGCACAGATTTTGATGAAGTAGGCAAGCGCACTGCAAAGATGAAAGATTCTGCTGCGCCTCTGTATTTCCCACTCTCCTTCAGACAGAAGGGTTGCGTGAGCAGCTGCCTCTACGGATGAGTCTAATGCAGCTCCTGGGTCAGCAAATTTTAAACTGGTTAAAGAAAGCAGGTTTTGTTTTGTTTTCAGACATCAATATTTAAAAGGGAAGTAGGAGGGAATGGCAACTCACTAGTCATCACCAGTCATTTAAAGAACTTTAACACTTGCCTTTAAACAAACAAACAAAGACTATTATAATCAACCTCAGTGTTTAATAAGACAGACATAAGGCTTTCAAAAATATAGACAAGCCTAAGAATCGGCTTTGGCACATGCATCTCAAAAGATGCCCAGTACCAATTTGTATCTTGCATTTCTTCTTGGCGATCAGAGAACCTAAGACTTAAGGACCTTATGTAACTGATTAACATGTAACTTGTTTTCATCTTGGCCTAACTGACGACTGAACGATCTTTTCCAAAGGCTTTAGCCTTTCTTGTGCTGCCCATAAATCAGATCCAGAATATACCATGGGAATCAGGATTTCCAACCTTAGAAGGATTGCCCAATGGAAGAGGAACTTGGACAAGAGTAGGGTGAATTATGTTACTCCATGGCCTGAAATAATATATGCTACTGGATGCAGGGAAGGATTTTCAAAGGTACCCAGATTAGCGCCTATAAGACAGTAATACTTTGTTCCAGTAATTCCAATATGTACAGTACAGGTAATCATTCTGCAGAGTTTTTACCAGCAAAATAGAAATTTGGTGGTAGATTTATGTATGCCCTTTGGCTGCTTTGCCCCATTCTGGTCCTGGAAAGTAGCCACAACCCTATTTTACTGGTTAAGCTCTCTATTACACTAGTGAACTACATGAGGATCAGCTTACCTAATATAAGAAAATAAAGATATACCCTGTAGACGTGCAGACTCATCCTTGCGGCGCCTCCTGCTGGTGACTTCTGGGAATTAGCTCATTTTCCAGCTCTGGAGCACCCTCTGCAGGCTGCTGATCCACCTGTCCTCTGGCCCCTGTGTCCCTCCCTGGACCCCAGTATCGTTTTACCTGGGGTGCTGGTCCCTAGCAGTAGTCCCTCAGTCTTAAGGTCTCCCCTCCCAGGGGACACCTCCCCCACTATCCCCACCTTACCTCAGTATATGGCTATTGCTAGTCATTGTCTAGCCCTTGCACCCTGGGGCAGACTGCAGTATCAGCCTACTCATCACTGGCAAGGTCGGGTTTGGACCTGCTGCCTTGGCCTACCCCTGGGCTTCCCTGTGCAACCCCCAGTACCTGTTAGCCTTCTGCTAGGCTGCAGCCTGGGGCTTTCCAGGCTGGAGCTCCCCAGCTCCTCTGCCTTCCCTCAGCCCTGCTTCACTCAGGTACCCTGTGTCCAGCTCCCTGCAGCCAGGCTCATCTCCCTCTATAGCTAGAGAGAGACTCCTGGGCTCCCAGCCTCTTATAGGGGGCAGCTGGGCCTGATTGGAGCATGGCCACAGCTGAGCCTACTTTCCTCAATCAGCCCAGACTTCTTGCCCCAGCCACAGCCCTCTCCTGGGCTGTTTTAAGCCCTTCAGGGCAGGAGCAGGGGACCACCCTGCTACATACCCCCAGTGCGTCCACTGGCTCCCTTGATGCCTTTGAGGAGCAGTGGGCGCTGTCCAGGGTTCTCTGCTCGGTGTCCCCGTCAGGTTCCCTCCTTCTGACCCTTTGACCTCACTCCTGTCCCTGTTCTTTTATTAGTTGTCCCCCGAACTCAGTGGGTTCTGTGGCCCTGTGGTTCCTCCCCTTAGGCTGGGGGAGGATCCTTTAGCAGTGGGCGGGCTTCGCCCACCCCCTTCCCGGAAACCCAATAGATACATACCCCCAGTGGGTTAATGTCCAAGAATACTGCTTTTACAGTGAAGGCCTGCTTCCTGCTACATATTCCACCTGGCTTGACTGAGACAAAGGGAAGGCAAGGAACTTCTTTAGGGTCACAGTGAGTTATTGGTTCGTGTTGGGTAAACCCCAAGGTGCATCACAGATCTCATCTCTCTCTCTCTCTCTCTCACTCCCCTAAGATCAGGCCATATACAGCCTCCTTAATAGTGTTGTCCAAAGTAATGTTGTGGACTCTGGAGTGTATTCTTAAAGTATTTCTGCACTGAGCCTGCTATACGGTGCTTTTCCTTTCTATTAACACCAATACTGTGTAATGTATTAAAGCAGGAATTTCTTATTGTATGTTAGAAGCTGCACGTATAATCCTAGGTGCTGAAGCACTGATATACAGTATAAAACATTCCCATTATCTGAATGTTGATCCACAGTTGAAACAGGGTGTGTGGGGATGTGTGGTTGTACAAGTATGTCGAGGTATCTACCTACAGAATGTGACATTTGTCTTGTGTAGAATTTTTCATCAGGATGTCTCAAAATACTCAACCAGGAAGAGAAGTGTCATTGTCCTCACTTTACAGATGGGGAAACTGAGGCACAGACGTGACTTGACTTGCCTGAGGTCACACAGCAGATCATTGTCCAAGCCAGGAATAGAACCTAACTTAGCTGGATTCTCAATCCAGTGCCCTGTCCATGTATGTGTAAAATACATACATGATACATTTAAATAAAATTTAGCGCTGATGAAAAATGCTGGCTTGACAACCCTGGAGCATGAAGTTCTCTGTCCACAAAACAGGTAGAGCCTGGGCAGTGTCAATGCAAGCTTCAAGTTCAAGCTTCTTGTCATTTCAGTCTTGGATAGCTTTGCTCATTCTACTCCAGCTGCTTCTCCGCAGTCCACTGAACAGCTAGCTGGTGACAAGTTTTAGGTACTGTTGACCTGGTTTGGTTTTGAACTAGGGACTTACAAATAGAAGGTTCTATTGACAACATCCTGAACTGTCTCACTGCCCCCTATTCATACATATGCTTAAAATGTCTCACTTTCATCTTTGATACATGAAAACCTTTATATAAAAATACCTCATTTTTATATAGTTCTCTTCATCTTTAGAGCTCAAAGCACTTTACAGAGGACAGTATTATCCCCACTTCATGGATGGGGAAACTGAGTCACAGAGCGATGAAGTGACTTGCCCAAGGATATCCAGCAGGCCAATTACAGGGACAGGAATTGAACTGAGGTCTCCTGTCCTAGTCCAGTACCTTAGCCGCTAAACTCTGGGTCAAGCACTAATCCCACAGATGCACAGGTGCTGTAAATCTAGCAAGGTGTTTGTATGTACAGTAACATCCACTATGTGCTAGGCACTTTCCAAACACACTAGGAGAAAAGTCTCTGCTCTGGGGTGCTCATAACGCAAGGACTGACATATTGACAGAGGTTAGTGGAAGGAAAACTATAGGCAACTTGTGTACTAAGCCTCTCAATTAATGTACACAGTATGGGCCGAACGCTATTTGAAAAATGTGCACAGTCTTGAGCTAATCTGGTGATAAACCTTAGAACTGTGTCATTAACTGATTTTTATTTTCAGTTTTCTCGCAATTCCAGAAAATACAAAAAATATATATTTTGGGGTTGTACAAAACATTTGGTTTGACCCAAAATAAAATATTTAGTTTAGATTTTGAGATTTTTTTTTTACTTTAATTTTTTAAATAAAATTGAGGGAAGTTTCAAAGCAAAGTCATGTTGAACCACAACACTTTGTTTCAGAAAATGGCAAAGCAAAATGTTTTGACTTAATTCTTTACTTTTTAGACACTAACAATTCAAAACTAACATGAATTTATGAAACATTTTGGTGTTGCTGAATTTCTGCATTTTTGATGGGGGACTGGGAGGGGAGTTTTGGCTAAAACTTTTGACTTATCTCTAAGAAAAACACACAATCTTTGGAATAAAACTGAGCCTTCATGTTATAACAAAAGACACAGGGTATCTCTGAGGATAGAGCAAATGTTATAACTAAGTAAACTGCAAGTCCTGTTTTTCATTGCATAGTGTTATATGTGCCTGGGATTTGCATGCTACTTTATCTCAAATTGTACTCACAAGTCATGGGGGGCGGGGTGGAAATCTCAGTTCTCAACTCTATTAGATTAAAACTTATTCTTTGAAATTCAGGACAAGAAGCATATGGAAATTGCTACTGCAAGGAACAGATACTATGCCAAGAATAAAAATCAGCACTATGCAATATTGAAATGAGTGCCATTATGGGTTATTTTGAATCAGGCCATGACATGATTAAAATTCAATTACCTCTTCTGCTTTGAAGGGCCAAGTGACTTGGAGAAAACAAAGTTGGAATGTCAGGACTAAGAAAACAAAGTGTCTACGTTGGTTGTAATTTTCCAATAACTCTTTGCAGCCTTGATGCTTACAGCCCATTCCGGGACCTATTGGGTTACATACAGCTTGTCTGTGACTCTGGATTCCTTGGTAAATGCTGCACTATATGCAATTGATGTCTGGTGCAGTTTGTGCCTTTCCTCTCCTAATAGTCAAATCACATAGCCATGTTTATGACCTGCCTTATTACACTGAATCTCCATTATAATGAAATCTAATAGACTGAAACTTGTTAGAATGGCTCTCGTTTTTCTTGTCTCTCTAGTCTGTGGGTCTCTCCTTTTTCATTACAATACGTGCCAGGATTGTGTTCTTAAACTCTTTAAGCATAAATGGTAGCTGATGGTAAACCTTAAATAAAACTACCTCAAATTCCCACAGTTTGTAGGTAACTGAGGGCTTGTCTACACTTACTGGGGGACTGACCAGCGGCGATCAATGCACCGGACCCACTAAATCGACCCACTAAATCGACCACCGATCGCTCTCCCATCGACTCCTGCATTCCACCGGATGGAAAAGAGTATGGGGAGTCGACGGGAGAGAATCTTCCATCCACATTGTGTAGTGTGGACCCCACAGTAAATATTCATTTGAATTATTCACATAACTCAAAGTGCGTAGCTTAGATCGACTTTCTTCTCTAGTGTAGACAGGGCCTTAACATGCTCGTTACTTGCAGGCTTAGCCTTTGAGAAAGAAACTAACGTCTGTTGTTGGCTTGTTAGGTCTCTTCTTGCTAAACAAAACCCTTCTGTTCAGGTCAGTCAAAACATCTTGGCTTCAAAATGTTTGTACTGTAATTAGTTTAAACTTTGAAACAAAAAGTAGCTTCAGTCCAGAAAACTGAAAATTTTCACTCAGATGTGCCAGAATGTCCCATGTTTTCAAAACCTCTTCAAACTGAGAAATTTGAAACCGACCCTTCCCATGAAAAGTTTGGTTTGGACAAATCAGCTTATTTTTTAACTGAAAAAAAACATTTTGCCAAAAAATTCCCAACCAGCTGTAGTAATTGGGGCTTGATACTATAAGATGCTGAATGCCTCCTGAGAGCCAACCCCATCAATGACAGATGTCACAGGAAATAGTTCCCTCCCACTGCCACAGTACCCAAGGAGAGGAAGGGTCACTGTGTGGATGCAAATGGCCACAGCATGGGGGCTGGCCGTGATGCAGGGGCATTGGCCTAGGGACGCTATTATTTAGGATATGTCTAGGGCCTCGGATTGCCTTAATCCTGCCCTATTTAAAGCGTATGGAACACTGAAACTCTTAGCGGGTAATTAGTAGGAAAAATAGGTAAACATCATCTGCCTCTTCCTTGCATTGATTTCATATCAGATACACCTCTAAGGCTGTCTACACTACAGCCTATGTGACTTATGTTGTTCAGAGGTGTGAACCCCCCCTTCTCCCCGCTGACATAGCTTCTGCTGCTTGTGGAGGTGGTTTTTTTATGCCAGTGGGAGAGCTCACTTCCATTGACATACGGCATCTTCACCAGAGGCGCTGCAGCAGCGCAGCTGTATCAGTGTACATACAGACGTGGCCTAATTTTCCACAGGCTGAAATATCTGAGGCTCCATTTCTACAACTGTTATTAATGAAGTTTCCTTATGTCCTGATTTTGCTGAGCCAAACCTGGTTTCCTCAGAACTTCTTTCATGAAATCGAGAATTGGACATATCATGTGTCCTGAATCAGAACATTTGGGACCAGGATTTCATTCTTGTGGGTTCTTTATAACTACAAAAAAAAGGGGGGTATGTTCATGTTCTTTGTAAGCACTGCAACATAGAATTTGCTCACGCAGTCCAGTGGAACAAATGTTCAGTGGGATGGTCAGTGACCGGACTGAAGAGAAGTTGAATAATTGGGAAAGAGAGCTCCTTAGAGAGTGTCTACAAAGTGGATGTTAATGGCTTGTTCAGCATTTCATAATACATTCAGAAAGATTTTTCCCAGTGAAAGTGTCTGTGTAACTATTTGTAGGCAGTGGTGACACCAGCACGCGTGACTTAAATAAAGGTCACCTCCATCTTTTATTTTCCAACCTTGAAAAGTCACTGTGGAAGAATTCCAGTTTTTTATTTTGAAAATGTAGTCACTTTGGCTCTTCTTCCATAAAATTGTATTGGTTTTCATAAAGACTTTCAATAATTTGTTATGCTCATGCCGACCTTAATACAGAATGGTTGTTTCTAGAGTCGGGTTTTTGGGTTTTTTTTGAGAGTAGTAAATACACCAAAAATGCATTTTTTCTCAGGGCACCAACACTTGGGTCAAATTTGGCAAATAGGTTTGGCTGAAATTTTTTTTTTTTTGTTCTGGAAATGTCAAAATATTTTGTTCTGCTAACTTCCAAATGAAAGGGAGGGATAGCTGAGCGGTTTGAGCATTAGCCTACTAAACCCAGGCTTGTGAGTACAGTCCTTGAAGGGGCCATTTAGGGAGCTGGGGCAGAAAAATTAGTTGGGGATTGGTCATCCTTTGAGAAGGGGGTTAGACAAGATGATCTCCTGAGGTCTCTTCCAACCCTGATATTCTATGAACAACAGTATTTCATTTTGAAACTTAGCTAATTTTTTAAAACAGATATAAAACTCCCAAAACAGAACACTTCCCCCCCCGCACCCCCAAATCATTTTGGGTAGATTAAAATGTTTCACTTGACTAGAAACTTGGGGTGGGGGAGGTTCATTCAGAAGAACCAAGTCCAGTTTTGGTTTGACCTGAATAAACTCTTTTTTCGTTAGGTCCCCAAACTGAGAAATCCATTTATCCATTCAGCTCTAGTTATTTCCTACCATTAAAAGACAACTGTCTAGCTTAGATTTTGGCCTTTCCTGATCTGTTAGCCCCTTCCCCCTGTACTTGGTATATTCTTTGTTACAATATATACACCAGCTTATTATGACCATAATTTTGCAGACAGTATATATGTGTACCAATTGACTGTCAGTTACTTTAATAAAAGTAAAAATAAAGCTGATGGAGCATTACTAATGCAGTGAAAGTGCTTCACTTTTTTTCACCTTTGCTCCTCTTTGAACAGCTGCTGTATGTATCAAGCATACATCCCTTTTTATTACATATTAGCTGAATTCATTTTAGTCAAGAAAACAAGAGGGGTAGCTTACGGTAAATGAAACGTGTATGGGATTCTAAAATTCAGTCTAGATGAAGATGTGAGTCCTATGCAGCCATTCATTGCCCCCTTCTCAGGGCACATTTGGAAGTTACATGCAGCTCTAGGAGCAGATCAAAGACCAAATTGTGACTCCCACGCTCGCCCTTCCTTCTCAGGAAGGAGTGGTGAATATTCTAACTGGCCAATTAGTCTGTATAGGTGAATCCAGCCCCTTGTTTCCAAAGAACTGGCACATACTAGACCATTATTTCCAAAAAATCAAATCCTGACATCCTTACTCAGTTCTTAATTCTTTATTCACGCAAGCCAGCTGTTGATATTTTTAGGCCTCATATAGAAAATCCTTCTTCTCATCCATCTCACAATTCCCATATACCCATTTCCACCCAGTCCCCAAACAATGAAAAGATATTGCACATTCCACTGCTCAGCCATATCCAAAAGCAAAAACCATACCACTACCAATGTTCATTTACAAGGGATGTTCTGCATATATGGTGCTTCTCTTCACTTTGCAAAGTTTAATGTCACTGGTCATCAATGACAGTCACAGTGCATGCAGATCAGTGTGTGATCAGATACACTCACGCCAAGTGAGCAGGCTTAGCCATTCCCAAATTTGCATGGGAAGCTACAGAAAAGTGGCAGGGCTTGTTGCCTTGAGGGCAGATTCTGTGAGGTACTGACCTCTGTCAACTCTCTCTGAATTCGGCAGATGTTGAGGGTGCTGAGGGAGTGCTGAGCATCACAGACAGCTGGGTGCTAGTGCTCTAGGTTTTATCCCATGTCCTTTACATCCTCTGGTTTGTGATCGCTGGATTAAGGATTTTCTCACCGTTGTATGCTACATTTCCTAATGATTTACTATTGTCGAGCTCTAAATACAGCCAAATCTTTCCAGTCATTTCAATGGGATTGTTGGATTTGAAAGGAATGAAGGGTTGGAGGGACATTTAGGCCTCAATTCAGCAAAGCTTTTAAGCACACATTTAAAGTCTAAGCATGTGCTGAAGGGCTTTGCTGAAACAGGGCATAAATAAGCAGGGCAGACAAGGTCATCTCTCTCAGAATGCCTAGGAAACAATTTTCAGGGGACCAATCCACAAAGGAAACTTAATTTAAAAAACCATAACAAAGCTCTTAATCTGAAAAATGTAGAGTCATGTTTTTCCCTGGAAAACCCACAGGAAGGCAGCAAATCTTACAAATGGGTGTGGCTTCCCTTTCCTTTATGAAAGAGGCATGAGGTTTGGTCTCTTAAACTAGGAGATAGCTGGATATTCATACAACTTTGCTGGTCCTTGGCAGCATCACTTCTTCAGGAGAAATTTCAAGAAAGATGTGGAGAAATTGGAGAGGGTCCAGAGAAGAGCAACAAGAATGATTAAAGGTCTTGAGAACATGACCTGTGAAGGAAGGCTGAAGGAATTGGGTTTGTTTAGTTTGGAAAAGAGAAGACTGAGAGGGGACATGATAGCAATTTTCAGGTATCTAAAAGGGTGTCATCAGGAGGAGGGAGAAAACTTGTTCACCTTAGCCTCCAATGATAGAACAAGAAGTAATGGGCTTAAACTGCAGCAAGGGAGATTTAGGTTGGACATTAGGAAAAAGTTCCTAACTGTCAGGGTAGTTAAACACTGGAATAGATTGCCTAGGGAAGTTGTGGAATCTCCATCTCTGGAGATATTTAAGAGTAGGTTAGATAAATGTCTACTAGGGATGGTCTAGACAGTATTTGGTCCTGCCATGAAGGCAGGGGACTGGACTCGATGACCTCTCGAGGTCCCTTCCAGTCCTAGAGTCTATGAGTAGTAGCAGAAGCGCTCTAATAAGATGTGGGGGCTTGGACTATTGAGCCACAGCATTAGTTAGCAGGGGGCGCTAGCCCAGTGACAGAGCTCTTCATAGAATATCAGGGTTGGAAGTCATCTAGTCCAACCCCCTGCTCAAAGCAGGGCCAATCCCCAGACAAATTTTTACCCCAGTTCCCTAAATGGCCCCCTCAAGGATTAAACTCACAATCCTGGTCTTAGCAGGTCAATGCTCAAACCACTGAGCTATCCCCCTGTGTTATGCTTGGCCTGGCCACAAGTGGGTGCCTAGAAGTGCATTGACTCTCAGTGGCAGTTTAGGACTCCTTTGAGCCACCGTGAGATGCTAGATCTTTGAACCAGTGTCCAGATCTTCCTATATATCTGTACAGCACCCAGAACAATGGGTCCCAGATTCTCTTTGGGACCCTGGGTGCTGCTATAATGATGATGATAGAAACCTGCAGCTCTATGCAGAGTAACTATGCCTGTCCTTGTGGGGCAGTGGATCCTATCCACTGTAACCAGGATGGCAGAAGAACTGGAGTCCCTCCTGAGACAATGGAACTAGGACCTGGGTGAGAAAACATCCTGCAGGGGAAAGTACAAACAGCCAAGCCTAGGGAGAGAGTTTAGGTAAGATTTGTTTTGTTGCTATTTTGAGTTACCAGAAAGGGAATAAACGTGTAACTGACTTTGATCTTTGCTTGCTGCTCTGTGCTTACCCCCCAATTCATCTTTTTAATATTTAATTCTTCTTTTCTTTTACAACCACTTTCATCATTTAAATCAAAATTAAACATGCCTTTTAAACAGATATAATTGATTTTTAATTCACTGGTCAGAGTGCAGTTAATATAAACAAATGGGATTTTACTTCCATTTCCAGGTACACTTAATTAGAGGCACAGCCAAAATAAAATTACAGAATTTAACTAAATACATAACAAGATTTTGGTAGGTACGTGCACACGCACACAAATGCTCCATTATTTTAATGAAGGTATATTTTAAAAAAAAGTTGTTTTATGGTTTTAAAAGCCACTGTAGCAAAATAACCCCTTCAGCGAAGAGAGTTACGTGCAATTAGAGCTGCGGATCTTGAATTGTTTGTCATTTATCTTGGATTCCTTGTCAGACATGTTGTCGTCTGCCATTGCAGCATGTGTACTCTAGCAACTCTATAAAAGGCAATCAGTGAAAGCATATCTGACACCTTTGGAAATGGAAATTAAAATTTTGTCCTTTCAAAACACTCAGCAGAGGAGTTTCTCAAAATTAACATTCTGTTGGTGATGTGGAGTTATTCCCATGCCTGTTTCCTTCAGTTCACACACCGAGAAATCCCCAGGGTGATTAATTCAGTCACCACTCCCTATTAAAAATCTGCAAGCTGCAGAACTGACCTGCCCCTCTTCTTACATTCTCAGTGCTCTCTATTTTAAAAGCCAATAACAGATCCTCGCCCCGAGACTGATGGGAGGATTAGAATATTAAAATATATTGTGCTGTGACTGATAATTAAGAAAATCACAAACAGTTGTTTGGCACAGCCTCAGTAACAGAGCCTTCCAGCTGGAGTGGAATAGGGGGACGTTTCATTTTGGTCTATTAAATTTAATATGGGTGTTCAGAACAGAAGTTTATAAGACCTTAGTTGTACTTGCATTGGAATCTGGCTGCCTCTATCAAATGCAGTCGTACAGGAGGAAGGCATTCCATGTCAAGAAAGCACTTAGGCATGAACTTAATTCCTACTGATGTTGGTAGGACTTAAGCATGTACTTAAGTGCTTTCCTGATCGGGTATGGGGGGAGGGGAGCTTGGGCCTGATCCAAAGTCTTCAGTGGGTGTTGGGGATCAGGGCTTTAGGGCCTGATCCTGTAAAGTACTGAGTGCCCTCCACTCATGTGTTGGTTAGTAGGAGTTGTGCCTTCTCTATGTAACTGTCAGCCGCTGGTCCCAAACAAGATTCCTATTCAAGAAGGGCTCCTGTGAGCATTTAGTGAGTCTGACTTACTGTGTGTCTGCGAGCAGCACATGTGCTAATGCTCACGGACTGAGCAAAGCATGGCATTTTTTGCCTTCTGACTTCACTTAGACACTGAGTTTCTCCAAGCCATAGCTAATAAAGAACATCAGAAAAGAAGAACGGCCTCCCTCCAGGCTCCCACTCAAACATGCAAGACCCAGTGAACTAAGTGGGCAAGTAGAAATGCCTGAGCACTGTTGGACGTGCCCAAGCTGTGTGCACGCAACTGTAAGACTTGTACGTTCATAGGCCATGTGTGCACATTGGGCCTCTTGTACATAGATAAAAGCAAGTGTTTAAAAATCCAGGCCTAGGCACTCCACAATTGACTTCAGTGGGAGCAAGATTGGCCCCTATAACTGTAACCTTCTTCAGGGCCTTTTTGACCAAGGTCAAATGTGGTGCTAATTAATATCAGTCTTCTCTTCATAGACCATATCTCCCCGTGACAGACAGATTTGATGATCAAAGTGATCTTCTTAATCTCTAATTCCTATCAATTATATATGTATGTTGGGCTAAAAACTTGGATTTTCCTGCCACCAATGCAGTTCTGGCTTTCAAAGGAATTTTACCTGTGACTTCCAAAGTTATTTACTCTTCCTTTGTAAGAACTGAAGTTCCAAATGGCTGCAGAGAAAGAGCTGAATATAATATCATTGCCTCTTCCTCCAGCATCAATTGTGGCAGGTATCCAGGACTTTGCAGATTTGCTTCCAGATCAGGGGCACCATTTAGGGATGGGGGCACCTCCCTCCCCCCATCCCTGTGTTTTGTACCCCTGGCTGGGAGTGGCCCCCACACCCTTTTTCTCCCCCCTCTCCTCACTGGCCAGGAGTTGCCTCCCCACCCACCAAAATCTGAAATGGTATCCTTGTTCCTGGTGCAGGGGAAATCAGGGATCTACAGTCTATTCTAAGTGTAATTTGCTTTATTTACCCATGCAGGTCCCAGTCCCTGCACAGAAGTGTCACAGGCAGCCTGCGGGAAATCCTCTCATTTAGGAATCTCAGTCCACACCCCCACTGGACTAATTTTGTAGTTAGAAAGCTAGTTGTTGATCCCATTACTCAGAGACTGAACTTCTTGGGGCTATGCATTTGTCAATCAGGAAACATTATTCCTGAATAAAATTTGGTTTTATTCCAAGGATTTCAGATAAGTAAGGCAGAAGAAGAGTATTTTTTTTATTTTCAACTGTTTTATAATTATAAAATAACTGTGTTCCTTGTGTGGACATTTGCCTTTATTAAGCACTGGTTCCACATGTGGGTTGCTCTGTGGAACTCGACAGTGGAGAGCTGTAGAGCAGCTGCCAGGGTGGACAAGCACTGGTGATAAGCCCTGATCCTAGGGCAGGATCTGGACTTTCTGGGAGGATGTGGTCAAGTGAAGAAGAAAGAGGGATGCCAAGTCTAGCCCGAGAGGGGCAGAAGGGGATTTGTAGTTTTAGTTTGGGATTTTGTTGGGTTGGCCTCCAGGGGGCAGCCCTGTGAGTCATGGCCCTGAGAGAAGCGTGAACTTAGAGAGGCTGTGGGAAAGGCCTACTGACAGGTTTGGTAGGAAGACCAGGGAGGCAGCAGCAAGGAGTCTGGCAGAGAGAACCTTGACTGCCTGTCCTAGGGTCCCTGGACTAGAACCAGGGGTCAGCAATGTGTCCGTACATGGACACAAGTGCCCATGATAAAAATGTTGAGGACTGTGGTAATTTTTCAAAAAACGGAATGACGGAATGACATAGTCTCCCACCCCCAATGTCCATCACTAAATATAGTAATTTTGTCAAGTGTCCATCATGTCACATGGTGGTGCCAACCTCTGACTAGAACCCAGTGTAGTGAGAGGACTGGGTTCCCCATCCAGCCATTACTATGCTGCACCCAGCCATGACAGAGCATACTAGTGGTGAATCTGCTCTTCCACACGGCACAACCAGATCCTGCATTTGGGGTGACATATGAAGAGCCCTCTCCGTATGCCCTCAGTGGTATACAGCACTCCAGAGGCATTAGAGCTGTGCTCCTCATCCACTTCCCCGCCCCCTGTGTCTGCTTGCAAGTTTCATCAATGCAATGTATTTTATTTCATGTGAAGTCTCTTCAGCTTGTTTTTCTTCTTCCACTGATGCCCAGTCACGTGAGACGCTCAGCATCCTTAACTCCCGGTGTGTCAATGGGAATCGAAAGAATTGAGCACTTCACAGAATCTGGGCAGCCTGCTTAATTGAGATGGTAGGCCAGCCGGTAGGGTCTCTCAAAACAACCCTTCTGAGGCTCTGATATTTTATTCTCTGAGTCTCTGATAACTGAGATTATGACTTAATTGACCCATTTCTCTTGCTAGTAGTGTGTGTCTGTGTCATCTGGGAGAACTAGACCCATGGATAAATGCTGAGAACAATAGAAATCTGTTCTTATTACTCTTACCTGCCTCTTCCTTCCATTTTTCCTGTAGTTTATTTTTTCTAAAGAATAAAGATCTTTTCAGTGGAATAGTAGAAAAACTGGAGTTAAACTTCCATTTATAATTTTCCACCTCTTTAAAGATAAAAAGATCTATCAAATCCTAACAATAGGATACTGCAGGGCATGCATTAATGACCCTTTAATGCACTTCTCAGGTGGCTAATGGCCCATTACTGCTCTCTTGTCATGTCTTGTTGCATAATTCTATGCAAATCCAAAAGGGATGGCTAAAAATATATATATATTTTTTTCCAGTCATTAACATCAGACTTCAGTTTTCTATTTTTTTAAGGATGTTATTTTGTTATTGATGTCTTTCAGTACTGTGATGGAAACCAAATCTTGTAAACTAAATAGAAAGTCTTTGATAGGAATAAGTTGAGTCCATTAACACCCTAAATCAAAAGAGGCTGCTTCCTCTGATGTATTTGTGCAGCTCATTTTCACATATGCAGCACCACTTTAATGAATAATTTGTTTCCTAGGCTTTGTTCACTAAAATTCCAGCTGACAAGCCCATGTCTCTTGAATGGCTGCATCTTTAGAATAGACTTAAGGTAACAAATAAAAGTTAGAATCAACAGCCATAGTTCCAGACATGGCTTCTCATTTTGAATGCCTCCATGTTTCAGTGCCTTCCAGGTGCACACCCAGAAATGGAGGTACTCCAGATGAGAGGCCAGTTATGAATAAGGGACCTTAAGGTTCTGAAATTTCATGTTGCCAATATTTATGCCTGCACCAACTCTGCCAAACGTTGGGGAATCTTGTGAAAATGTTGCAAAAATAGTAGACGTTGCTATGAAGAGATGCAGAATCACAGCTTCCAAATTAAAACAATTCATTCTAAAATGCCATAATTATAGTGCCAAAAAATTGTAAAATCTCTTGAAAACAGGACAGATATTCACAATGAAGTGGAAACATGCTCATATTTCCAGTTGTTCAGGTAATCAATATTTTGCCTGACACCTATCTCTACGTATGATCAGGGCCGGCTCTAGCAATTTCGCCGCCCCAAGCACGGCAGCACATCGCAGGGGGCATTCTGCCGCTCGCTGGTCCTGTGGCTCCGGTGTACCTCCCGCAGACTTTCCTGCGGCGGGTCCGGTGGTCCCGCGGCTCTGGTGGACCTCCCGCAGGCGTGCCTGCGGATGCTCCGCACGCGTGAGACCAGTGGACCCTCCACAGGCACGCCTGTGGGAGCTCCACCGGAGCCGTCTGCCGCCCTCACGGCAACCGGCAGAGCGTCCCCGCGGCATACAGCCCCAAGAACGCGCTTGGCGTGCTGGGGCCTGGAGCCGGCCCTGCCTATGATGAAACCAACCAGCCTAGCATGGGATAGTTCAGAAGTTAAGGGGGTAGGAAACCTGGCATCATTGAAGTAAATGGCAAAACTCCCACTGATTCAGTGGAACCAAGATTTTTTTCACTCTGCAATTATTGCTTCATCTGATTGTGCCTTGGTTTTGCTGCATTCTCCTATGTAATAGCGTGTCATGATGCGCTGGGACAAGTAAAGCTTGACTAAACTTACCACTGACTTCCTTTGTTGCTGGCCGTTTCTTTAAAAACAACATAGTCACATTTTATACTAAAGGAGGGCGGGAGGGGGAGTAACAGTGAATTGCTCTGACTAGCAGTAAACAGTCACCATATACAAGGACATGCAGATGTGGGGGCTTCTCAGGCTGTCATTTTTATGTGTAGGTTTTCCTCCTTTGAGCATAATAGTAGTCAGGAGAGAGAGGACAAACTGCCAGATGTCTCAGTTCTATGTGGGCTGCGCTGGAAAGGTGCTAGGAAGCAAGTCAGCTGGCAACTGCAATGAGGTAGAATTGATTAGAGGTTCAGAGGAAAGTAAAGTTCATGCATTCCCACAGGGATGCGAAGGATGAGAAAGGAGAGAGACTGACCAAAACCCCATAGTGCTAGAAGAGTTCAACCCTAGATGTGCCTAGTTACCAAATAACCTGAAGAAAACACTGGCATGATTTTGTGTAGGATTTTAAACTACGTCAGACGCCAATGGTAGCAATTCCATCTGCTGTTTAAGCAGAAAGTAACAGCGTAGGTGGAGGAGGAAGTGATACACATAAGAAAATTTGTTCTTGGGAGGCAATTGGGAAAAACACATGTGATGACATGGGAGGAACATCTGTGCATCATGCGATAACGCTTTGTGCTGTAAAGGATCAACGGGAAGTGAGGTGGCTGGGAGTGGGAGATGGGAGGCAAAGAGCCAGGCCATGTGTCACCAGGTGCAATTCCATTGAAGTGCTGCTTGAAGCATGATTTCCATTGACACCAGTGAAGTTGCACCAATTTATATTAGGGCTGAGTTTAAGTACAGAACCCCTCAATGCGTGGCACAATCTTGGCAGTCATACCCACTCCAATCCAAAGGCGTTCTGAACAAGAGAGGCAGGTGTTAAAGGCAAGCTATCCATTCTGATGGTGCAGCCTACCACTAAAAAGGCATCTTAATTTTTTTTTAAATAAACATAGCCAAAAACATCCTACATTCCTTGTGTTAAATGGAGAGGTGGCCAAAGGCACCCCCCCACACACACTGCATGATGATCCATTTCCCTCTATAGAAGCCAGGAATGTAAGGGAATTTGTGTACTAAGAAACATGTTGTCTATCAGAGCTGTAAAACAAACACACACACACACCCAAGCTACAGCTGTGAAAGGCACCAAAGACCTGCTTGGCCGTGTGTGAACTAAAGGGAAGTGCAGTGATTTCTAAACAGGGCTTTGCACAGGCGTATCTGCCAACGTAGACAAGTCCCTTCCAAATGTGGAAAGCCTGATTCTGTCTGGGGACTCTGGCCGCTAAAGGCACAGAAGTAATAATGATTTAAAATACATCAAGTTCTTGAAATGTACAAAGCTAGCACCTACGGCCTGGCCCATTACTTCTTAGAGAAGCCTGGTGTTCTAAGTGCTGTCTAGAGGGATATCTTTAACACTGCTGCTATAGGTACCTCAGCAAAATTGCTTCAACCTTAGCAGTATTGCATGGCCCTTTATGTCATTCGGTAGAAGTAATAACCCTTCACTAAATAATTTAGCCTGAAACATTTTGCCGCATAAAAATATTTTTTCCCTTTGATAAACACTTATTCTGACCAATTGCACAATAATCATTTTAAAAGGACAGCAGCATGAAGTTGGCTTTTCCATAGAACATCTGGAAACTTTCTATTTTGCATCGTATAACCTGATTTATTCATACAATGTGCAATATTTTTGCATGGGATTTAGAGGCTGGTTTTGATGGAAAATATGACAGATTTGATGGGGATAGACAGGATTTGCATTTATTTTTTTCCTTCTCAAGCACCTGGCTCCCACACGGTATCAGCTAAGAATTAAGAGAGAGACAGAGATGCCCTTTTGTTGCTTGGGTTTTAATATAACATTCTCATTCTGTGAATTTGACTTGAGATGCAAACAACAGTTTTAGAGGGCTGGGGTCTCTTCTCTTCTCACACCAATGCAGGTCATGAAAAACTGCTCTGAAATCCATGGAGTTACACCTGTGGGAAGTTTAGTGCAAGCGAGACAAGAATCAGGTTCCACATTACATTTTGATTAAAAAAAACCGAGAACTGGCCCACGTTAAACGGTTTAAAAAAGTGGCTAACTGATAGGTCTCAAAATGTAATTGTAAATGGGGAATTGTCAGCAAGTGGGTGGTGTATTTCCAGTAGGAATCGGTTCTTGGCCCTACGCTATTTAATATTTTTATAAATGATTTGGAAGAAAACATTGTCATCCCTAATAAAGTCTGCAGATGACACAAATTGGGGGAGTGGTAAATAATAAAGGCAACATGTCACTGATTCAGAGAGATCTGGATTGCTTGGTAAATTGGGCACAAGCAAACAATATATACTGTAACCAGGTACATCTAGGAACAAAGAATCTAGGCCACACTTACAAGATGGGGAACTCTATCCTGGGAAGCTGTAGCTCTGAAAATAAAATTGTAGGTAGATGATCAGCTGAACATAAGCTCCCAATGTGATGATGTGGCCAAAAGAACTAATGCGATCCTGGGATGCATAAACAGAGGAATCTGTAGTAGAACCAGAGGTTACTTGACCTCTGTATTTAGCACCGATGTGACCGCTGCTGGAATATTGTGCCCAGTTCTGGTGTCCACAATGCAAGAAGGATGTTGATAAATTGGAGAGGGTTCAGAGAAGAGCCACGAGAATGATTAAAGGATTGGAAAACATGCCTTAGATTGAGCTCCTTGAATCTATCATTGTATTTAGTTTAACAAAGAGAAGGTGGAGCAGTGACTTGGTTACAGTCTGTAAGTATCTAGATAGGGAACAAATACTTAATAATGAGCTCTTCAATCTTGCAGGGAAAGGTATAACACGATCCAATGGCTAGAAGTTGAATCTAGACAAATTCAGCCTGGAAACGAAAGGTACATTTTCAATGGTGAGAGTAATTAATCATTGGAACAATTCACCAAGGGCCCTAGTGAATTCTCCATCACCAACAATTTTAAAATCAAGATTAGATTTTTTTCCCCCTAAAATCTATGCTCCATGAATTATTTCGGAGAAGTTCTATGGCCAGTGTAATACAGAAGGTCAGACTATATGGTCGCAATGGTACCTTCTGGCCTTGGAATGTAAGAATTTGAATCTATAGTAACATGAGAGTGAAAGGATAATCTAGTGGTTAGGGCTTTATCCTGGGTCTTGGAGTCCAAGGTCCAATTCCCTGCCCAGGCCTCATGAGACAGATGTCAGTCATGTCATTATATTTGCTACTAGAAGGTGGTTGGATAGTATGGTAATGAGCGCAGAATGGGAACTATATAGAATAGACAGAAATAAAAAATAGACATGTTGTATTCAAAGCGAATGTTGACTCTACCGCAACTTCATGCTTCTCTGTCCTCATTTATTTGGAAATACTTCATTATAGTGTAAGTTCTCTAGTGCTGGGACCATCTCTGTTACTGTGTGTTTGCTACAGTACCTACCACAGTGGCTCCTGATTCTGATGAGGGACTCAGGTCACTAATGGCATAAGAATAACAATTATTTAACACGCACTAAATTCTATGAAGGAAGATGCTGGCTCTATTTATTCTTTAAATTCTAGCTGCCCGGATGGATGTATTTAAATTGATTTCAGTGTGACTCTATGTAGCTGGGCCTTAGCTGTCTGTACTAGAGGATCTCAGTGCCGAATCAGGGCCCTTAGGTGAAATCCCAAGGCCTGGTGGGTGTAAATCAGAGCAGTGTATTCCCCAGGGTGGAAGACATACTATTCTGTTTTATAGCCCAAATTTGGTTTAATCAAGCAATGCATTGATGGGAATGTAAATGACAAATTGCAAAGAAATGAAATGTGCTGGCAGTTCTCTTTAACTGCAAAGTTTTAATTGAATCTTTATTTTCATGTGTTTGAGCACAATGATGTTTGTTTATTTCTACATAGTCCCCTGTGCAAATGGGTTGGTTCGCTGCGGGAGAAAATTCTCAAGACTCTTCTTGCAAATAAAATATCTTTGATAAGCCATTGTCTAAATATAGTGGTGACATTAAGATCCACAACAAGCAATTTCTGCCTTTATATTTAACTTGTATTTGAAAAAAATGAGGCTGTATACACTTAACAGTGTGTGAATGTCAATGCTTCTGTATCAGTTACACTAAGGCAAAGCAAAGCGGAATGACTGAGGCAAATCCAACCTCCCAACATCTTGCATGGGTGCAGAAGGCTCAAAAGCAATAGAATTGCCTGCAGGAGGACAGCTCTTGGAGGCTTTTCCAGGTGCTCTTTGCACCCCTAATGAGCCCCATGTTCTGCAGCTGTTCTCACCATGGAGGATGTTAGAGTGGGGCAGGGGAAAGATGGAGGCCAGGCAAATGGGTAAACACACTCTGTGAATCCACTGGCTGAAGCGCCCAGCATGGCACTAATGACCATTTCAGACCCACTCTATTGGGTGAATAAAGTTCAGGACTGTTCAAATTCATGGTCCCGGTTTGGGCCAATTTGGAGTTCTAGCTCACACACAAATCTAGACAAGACCTCCAGGTTTGTGTTAATTTGGCTCAGATCTCTAAATCATTTCAAGTTCACTCAAAACTGGGCCCAGGTTTGGGAACCTTTTTGATGAACCTGGTCTGAGCTTCAAGGTCGTAGCAAAATATGAAGCCTTATGAGATGACTGTGTTTGGGTTTAGCTGCAAATCTTTTTGCATTGCTCTGATTGTGAGGAAGGGAGTTGGTGGATGTACTGAAGGTCAGTAGGAACTGGGTCTATCAGAGCTAATGGATCACAACAATAGCAGTGGATAGGGGTGGCACTATTGCAGCAATTTTACTAGGACCATTTCCCTCTTCTAACTGTGCAAGACTCCAAGAGTAAAATCCTGTCCTGAGTTAAGTCAACGGCAAATCCCCTATTGACTTGAATGGGGCCAGGGCACATTTCCTGAACTACTTCTCCTGCTAAAGTTGAGTTTAAGGAAAAGTGAAGGTTCAAGTCTCTTGACTGATCTGAAGGAAAACTCATGCAAGAACCCACTGAAGTCTAGCCAAGAGCTACATAATTTGAAATCATCATGTAGCAAGGGCTTTAATTCTCCCTCCATTCTGGTGGCACTTCATTTTCTTTCCCTCTCTCACACACATGAATCAGACTGTGCAATATGGAGAATAAATCATTAACTGAAATCTGAGCATGATCTTCAAAAAAACAAAACGGCAAAAAAACAAAACTGAATTTTAAATTCTTTGCTGCAAGACTGCCTCCAATACTCTCCCACATAGCTGTGTGACTGCGGGATAGCTGGCAGTGTGGCTAGAGTAGCTTTCTGCCCCCACGCTCCTAATGATCTAATATTTCAGGGGCAAGGCACCAGATCCACATATGCAGCCCTTGGACTTGGGGGTAGAGTAATCAAATCAGAGGTAATTCTGAGACTACAGATGAGATGGTGACACTATGGCTTTTTGTTGTAGAGCAGGCTGTCTTAATGAGTGCATGAGCCAGCAATCATCTTAAATCATCTTATATCAACTCTGATTCCCTTGTGAATTTCTGCTACCTTTTCAAAAGGTTATTAGTTTGGAAGCATTTTAGGGGGTACGTCCCTGCACTAAATCTATAACTGCCTTAATTATTCCTGTGACAACAAACACAGAAACAAAAAAAGACAAAGCACACTTTGATTTTCATTTGCTGTCTGCCACGATGCCGTTGTTTTCTCATCCAATTAATTCCACTAGGTTTTTAATTGAAGTGGCAGTTGGCATAAATATTAATCAGCTGCAAAGAAATGCAAAGGGTCAGGGGGGCACGGCAAATGGAGGAACGATCTGTTGTCTTTTGTTTTGGTACTCTGGTTTACTTTCCCTTTCGTTAAATCACAGATTCCTCAGAATGGAGAGGTTTAGTGTGGTGAGCGTCAGATTGAAAAAAATACATATATACTGTGGTTCAGATTTTAATACTGATACTTGGAAAACTGATACCACAAAAATGTTTAGTTAATTAACTGTCTCATAATATCAGTTAGTGGGAGAAGGGAAGGACTCAGCAGCTTGTGGCCAAGCAATAGTTCCAGGCCCACTCATTCTGTTCGACGCCAGCGACCCAGAGACCGATATATGAGATCCCCTGCTTTGGAGAGGAAGGCTTGGCCAGTGGGTTAGGACTTTAGGAGTTTGACCCTCAAGTCTTCCTTCTGCCATGGACTTCCTGTGTGACACTGGACAAGCTGCTTAGTCTCTCTGTGGGGATAATAGAACATCACAGGAGTATTGTGACGATAAATACACTGAAGATTATGGTGTGTTCGGATACCATGGTAATTGGACCTTAGAGAGGGAAGATTCAAAGCTTCATGCAGGAAGCTCTTAGCCCGTAGAACTCCTTTTCTACTGGCTCACTGCTCAAACCTGGAGCTATGTCAGCTCTCAAGAGTTTGCTTTAGTGGGTTTCCTGCAAACACTTGATTTGGTTCCAGTCTGTAGGGGTTGGATTTGACACCCCAACCCTGAACATGGCCTATGGCTTTGATGCATGAAATGACAGTTTCACAAACTGAGAATTCAAGATTTGGCCGGGAGGGTGGATTTTGGTCATTCCATTGTGAAAAGCGGTTTTTCCTGTACGGAACTGGCAATGCAGCGGGGTTGGTCTCTGTATGCATCTCTGAATGCAATGTGTGAATAGTAACAAATATATCAGTTTTGATATTTAAACATTACAGCTGTGTGAAATGCTGCCATTTGAGTCAAGCCAGAACTCCAAGCTAAAATCCAGCAAAATGCAGATAATGCAAAGTTCACATGGCTTCATCGTAAAACTGGAAAGCTCCTGGGCTCCCCAAGAGCACACAGAAAAGAAGTTCGTTCAAACTGTCACACAGCTTCATTGCAGCCTGAGAGCCAGATTCTCCTCTTCAAATTGGCTTCCCTACAGTACATCATGCAAGTGGCCACAGGATCTGGAATCTGGCCATAAGTGGCTAAGTGAGAATTCCTCAGGCAGGGGAAGGTGTCAGCTGGTGTAAAGCTAGCAGAGTTAGCTCCTGCATCAGTTCTCGCTGAGGATGGGAAGGAGTAGATCAAAGATAAGGACTGGGAGGATGGGGATGGCAGAGCACAGCTCCACTCCTCCAGTTCTCAGCTGGGAAGTTATCCTTCGAGAGCAACTAGGCTCCTCAGTCTCCTCCTTCTGACTCATTCCTAGAAAGTGCTACAAAATCTGTTGGTAATGCAGGGCCTATGGCTTTAGACTTAGCTCTTGCTTTTTAACAGAAGGTGCATGGGACATGTGGATAGAAAAGGCAATCACAGTAAATGTGAAATAGCCCATGGTAATGGACTCATCATTTGGAGGGATCAACCCATCCATTATTTGTCAAGAGGGCGGGGGCGGTGAAAATGATACATCAGGTCCAAATTAGTCAGAAAACAGGTATGCCATGAGAGGGTGCAAGGGGCAAGCTGATATACCTTGTGTAGTGTTCCTTACTCCCTCCAACAAGGTGTTTGACAAAGATCTACTTCATTTAGTCTCTCAGTTCCAACTGCCTCTGAATTACGCAGCTTGAGCTGCTGAAGGCTGTGGTTCTCTGCAACTTGCATCACTGTGGTTTTCTCTTAGGACTAAATTCAGCCCCATTTTATAAGTGAAAGGAACTTGTATTGACTTCAGTGGAAGCCACAACCATTCGTAGCAATGAAGAATTTACCTGTGGGAGTGTTGAGGTATAGTGCACATAAGTTGAATTAAGGGTTTTCTGTCCTCTCTTATAACTTTCTGAGAGTGGCTTTTTTTGCTATACTCTCCGTCAGTTCCCTCGGCAGTGTTGCTAGCTCTTGCAATATTTACTGCTTTCCTTTAAGCTGCAGGACCTGGAGCTAAGAATCTCAGCTTTCATTTTAAAAAAAAGTTTCTAGTCCTTCTGCTTGTGGAGAAAAGCCTGAAATTGTGAACAGAGTATAGCCAAAAGGCTCAGAAACCAAGCAAGAAAATAAAAATAACCCAGCAATGTTTTTTGTCTCTCTAGATTTTTTAGACCGATATTATGATTTTGGGGGTCCTGAATATTTGGGGTTGGTAATATTGCTCACTGTGAAAATCTCACTCAGGTCTGTTGCAACTAGCTGCCAAATAGGTGCTAGCTCCACTAATCAACCAGAAATGTTGTGGGTGTAGAGATCAGTGAGGGACAAGCACTGTGCCCATAAAAAAGAGAGAATGATCTCTCTAACTTCCCATCACAAAGATCTCTGATGTTGTCTCCCATATACCACGTCCTGGTCCTCTCTAGGAACTGAGAGATTTCAGAGTGGCAGCCGTGTTAGTCTATATCAGCAAAAAGAACGAGGAGTACTTGTGGCACTGTAGAGGCTAACACATTTATTTTAAGCATAAACTTTTGTGGGCTAAAACCCACTTCACCAGATGCATGTAATGGAAAATATCTACCTACTGTATTTTTCAGTGCACGCATCCGATGAAGTGGGTTTTAGCCCATGAAATCTTATGCTCAGATAAATTTGTTAGTCTCTAAGGTGCCACAAGTACTTCTCATTGTTCTAGGAACTGAATGACCAAAAGTTATATGGTTTTAACTTAAAAGTGTAAAGTGCATCCTACATGCAGCTTAAACTGCTGTATTGCTGTTGAATTTGGCACACTGAGTCTCTCTCCTCGAGCAGACAATGAGAGCTGTTCGTAGTTTCAGAACTCTCTCAGGCAAGTAGCACTAATTATAGTGAGGTGTAATAGCAGAAAAGACATTATATTTAAGATTTCAGGAAATCTCCAGGTGCCTTACAAAGGAGAGCAGTATCATTATCCCCATTTTACAGACAGGGAAACTGAGGCACAGGGAGTGGCTATGACTTGCCTCAGGTCAACCCAGCAGGCCAGTGGCAGAGACAGGAATAAACTCACGTCTCCCGAGTCCCAGTCCAGTTCACTGTCCATTAGTCCACACTGCTTCCCTCTCTTTTATCACAGTGATGAATTTGAACCATGTGACACATTGATTATAGTTGGATGTTTGCATTGTGGGGCGTGTCCACCCCTGGTAAATCTATAAGCTCATAGCATGTGGCTATTCACATAGCATAAACCACGATGGGAGAGGGTAGAGGAAAGAAAAGGGATTCAATTCACTCTTGAAGTGGAAGGAATTCAGAGGAAGCTGAGGGAGTTCAGAGCTATTTGCCTTCCTTCAGGCATGCTATCAGCCATTGTATATGCTTCAAAACAAACCTCCTCCAACATGACAGCCGTTAGAATGCTACAGCGGTGGAGAATTAGGCTGTGACTGGGGGGATCATTTTTAACATTCTTGCATTGTAGGCTGGAGAAAAGCTTTGAACTGCTGCGGGATGACAGACGTTCAAAGTGCTTTAACTTGGGAACCCCATCCGTTGTCTGTCAGTGTGTAATAATCACCTTTTGGGACATTAAAATGGGAACGGTATCGCAGTTACAGAAATAAAGCCATGATATGATGGAGCTTGTCAGCTACTAATCTGTTTTCTAAATATATACATGTTTCTTGTCTCCTTGTATTAAATCATGCTGTAAAAATATTTAGCTATTAAATAAAATAGTATATGACTCTAATCAGTAAAGCACTAGAGATTCTTCCTTCCCCCCGACCTCCCGCTTCTCCCCCTCTGGATAGGGAACAAAGCTTCCCACCATATCACTCCAAAGCTCAGTGATCATTCCAAATAGATGTGGGTAATCTATTGAGTTGTTAGGGCTGTTGGAGGCTTTGTGTTAAGCCCAACTACACAAGGCATTGAAGTTAATGAGTTAAGTTCAGGTCAGAGCTGCAGAGAGGTGTTTACCCACGATTCTAAACTCTGGCACACAAGTCCCCGTGGGCTGCCTTGGAAAAGCTTATGAACTCACTGCTATTTGCTTAATAAGGTCAGAATGGAAAGCAAAGCTCCAGAGGAACCAGTGGCTTTTATTATTAGGAATACACACCGGAGAGGAGAGGCAGGATGATCCATTGGCTAGAACACTGGGCTGGAACTCAGGAGACCTGCGCGCCACCCCTGACTCTGCCACTCACATGCTGTTACCTTTGGCAAATCACTTTGCCTCTCCCCATCCCCTGCCAATCTTTCACCCTTCTTCTGTCTTGTCTATTTAGTGCAGTCCTTATTTGGACAGGTTTGTTGTCTCTTGCCATGTGGTTGTATTGTGCCGGGCACAATGGAGTCCCAATCTCAGTTAGAGTCTGTAGACACTAATCTAATACAGATAATTAATAAGGAGTAAATTTGTCTATCTTATTCACAAGTACTACTTTGACCAGATGTAATATGTTGTAGCATCTCTTTAGTGGACAGATACAGGTCACATACGGTAGCTAGCGAGCTATAGTACACAGAGGTAAAAGCAGGTATAAAGTATTTACTACCATGATAAATCACTAATATATTTGGCTACATGTTTCTTCTCCCCCAGGATCCTCTGCTTTCCTCATTTTTTCCGATTGCTCTCAAAGGCCTCATGCCAAGGCACATTTTCCTCCCACTCTGAAGACACTGAACCTCCTGGCGGGCATAAAATATGCAGTATAAGTTATTAAAGAATGTTACAGTACTGAATTGAGCAATCGTTAAATAAATACAACTAAATAATATATAAAAAAAACCCTGAATGTAAGTTGTTTCCGTTTTTGCCTACTTTGCTCAGTAAGAATGACTGTCTCTCTCTCTCTCTCTCCTTTTCTGCTTTCCTGTGATATAGACTGAGCTCTAAAGCCTCTCCATTGTTGATCAGAATGCCTGTGAGAGGCTTAACATACATTGCCTCAGCAATTTCTTGTTCAGCAGCTTGTTTCCATTTAGCACTTTGGCTTAAAAGATTCCAAATTGAAAACACTGTGAAACTTAATTCAAATAATCTATTATTCAGTGTTTACTTACTTCTTGCAAGTCTTCAAGGGGCACTTACAGCCTACCAAGAATTAATCAAATAATTAATTCTAGGAAATCAGCGGTTCAGTTAGAATACCTGGGGCTGGATTTTCAAGAGCTCATTTAGGCAACAAAATAAGGCCCTGATACCAGAAAGGTACATGCACATACTAACCTGCTGTGGCACTACCCCCAGTTCGTGATGTTAAGCACATGCCCAGGTTATTTAGAATTGGGCCTATGTGACCAAACTTCCCAGAAGCTCAGCATGTTGAGTACTGAGCTCTTTTGACCATCTCGTCCTTGTTTAGGTGATAAAATGGGATCAGAGCTTTTTTTCCCCCGGAAAACCCAGTGCTTATTGTGGGTGCTAAGCAGCCTGTAGTCTGCTCATTGACCCCTGGGATGCGGGTCCAATGGGTCTCCTGGCTGCTCCCAGGGACGTTCTATTCTATGGGCTCAGCATCACTCTCTGATCCGTTGGGGCATTATGCCTAAAAGTGAGCAATTGAAAATTTGGCCGTAAGAGTGACTGGTTTATAAGGAACCGCAGAGTTCCCAGAGTGGCTTCAAATATATAGTTTGGGTTTATGGTTAAATGTGTAGCACTGTAGTGCTCTGAAAATGAAGGAAAGCTAGCTAATGGTAAAGCAAGGAATAATAATGTAAGCTTCAATTCACATCTTTGCTAGCACACTTTATCTCTCTGACCTGCAAACAACACAAGACAAAACCTAACAGCTGTGGTAAGGACTATTGTCGTTTCGAAGGTGTTTATTGGAGTGGAGCCTGGTTCTGAGTCCAACAAACTCGTTACACATTTAAGCCTGAGATATGTCTGTAGAAGTTAAAGGCCAGTGTGATAACACGCTCTGTCTCTTAACTCTTTTGGAAATAATTCTGAACTATGGCCACTTGGTACTGGAAAAAACATTGACATAGCAATATGGTCATAGCAAATTAACAAACAACCACTAAAATCCTTAGACAAGACAGCAAAGTGCTGCACTTCCTGTTGGGGAGGAAGTGAATCATTTTTTAATAATAAAAATGTTTTAAAGTGGCTAGAAGGAGGTGGTTTCTATTGTTTACTTTTTCTCCTTTCTCACCATTTTTTATTTTCTCACCAGCTGATGCCCACCAGTAGGGCCATGCTGCCCCTCTCCCTTATTTCTCTGAACTCTGGGCCACTTTGAATCCAGGCATGATCCAGATTTTGCTGTTAGCTCCTATTTCAATAATGAGTCAATCAAAACCATGGACTGGAACGGCCTGACCTCTGAGGATTCAGCCAGATCCAGATCCAAACTTTACACTTCACTGGCCCATCTCTCATATAATTGAATCTCTCTCTCTCAGGTTTTCCCCTCAATTGTCTCCTTTTTCAATGCGTTCAAAAATAGGTGCTACATATTTAATTACGCTTGCCTTCACTCTATTTGTGCTGGCACACTCAGTCTCCTATATAGCTGATAGTCTGTCAGCCAGACAAAGAGCTTAGGCTGGCTGATGTTCAGCGTATTATTCTTCCAGCTCATATCAACGGAAAGCTTGTTATCTTAAGGGGCAGGGAGATTTTGTAGCAAAGTATCAAAAATTAGGTCAACAATTTAATACGAGTTCCTTACATTTCATGATAAAATGGCCCATTAAGGGCCATGAAAGCACTGTAAAACAGTGGACAGAGAAGTAATCATTAGAATACTTCCCTTTCCTCTTTTAATGTACTCTATTTTTTTCTTTCCAATTCAGCTCCATCTAGAGCCAGTAACCGTATGGGAAAATAAAAGAAATCTAATTCATTACACGAAAAAAATACACTTAAAAATGTCCAAAGATCTGATAGAGAAGGGAAATAATGTGGAAATCCAGTGAAGGACTCACTGAAGTGAAGTTGAACTGAAGGGCACACATATGCTGGGCTTTTCAAAGGAGGTAAAAGGAATTTCAGTGGGTTTTAGGCACCAATCTCTGTTTGGTTCCTTCGGGGTGGGGAGAAACTCATCCATTATGGGCCTGATTCCAAGCCCACTGAAATGGATGGGAGTTTTCCCGTAGACTTTGGATCAGACCTTAAAGTAGCTGGAGCATGTGTGTGATGACTGATGTGTTAATGTGAGTTATTTGTGTTGTGGTAGCACCTCGGAGGCCCAGTCACAGACACCATTGGGCTAGGCTCTGTACAAACACAGAACAAAAAGATGGTCTCTGCCACCCAAAAGGTTGTAGTCTATGTGTGACCAAATGCACTCCTGTATTCACACACCCCTACACACCATTGTAATAATCTTTGTACAAAATACACCTGGTGAGGTATCACTTGAAAACTAATAACTTGATGGTCAGTAATATCCTGGTGAAATGTATGTAGCAACATTATATGTAAAGCTATGAGCATAAACTGAAATTATGACTGAGTTATGTTTCCCAGATAAGTCTGGGAAGTGGGTAACACTGTTTCTCAAAGACTAAGGACAAGCTGGTGCCTCTAGCCAGGTGGCATCAAAGCTGATGGGCAATCATCTATCCTTTCAACTGGCCATTCTTTGGCAAGGAAGGGGGCAGGAATAAACAGATCTGCCTCTTAGCAGCCAACCGCATGGCACCTCTGCCACCACCAGACTCCTTGTCTCTGTCCCCACAGTGGGAATGAACTTTATCTGGGGGAAGGGGTATGCACAGAAATACAAATGTGGTTGATTTTGGAGGGACACTTTTGGTGCCCCCAGCAGCTGGGAGGAGCTGGCTCTCCCCTCCGTGGCTCTGGAGGAACTGGTTCCTCCCTATCCCCCCACCCTCCCAGTGGCCTTAGGGCCAATGGGGCTTACTCTCCCTTGGCAGCTGGAGGAACTGGATTTCCCGACACAGGCCCAAGGCCAAAGGAGCTGTCATCTCCACCCCAGGCTGGGGCCAGAAGAGCTCGCTCTCTCCACCCCAGCCAAGGAGAAGTTATGTGCCCCCACTGTTTGGGGGGCCATGATGCTGCTTGCCCCACCCTTCACTCACCCCTGTCTGGGGGTAACCCTCAGGAAAATGTATTTCAAGCTATAAAAATGAGGGGCAAACCACCCCAAGTTATCATTCTCTCTCTCTCTCTCTCTCTCTCTCTTTCACCTAAGAAAACAAATGAAACAGCTGTTGTACTTTAGGAGCAGATCCTGGCCTGAGAGTTGGTTGGCAATGTTATTGGGACCCTGTGGTAAGAATTTCACCTTAAACTAGACTTAATTACTTCAGCAGTAGCAGGAAGCATTTTATCTTTATTTTTCTTGTGACCATTTCTGACTTTAATGGCTTCTAATTGTAGTCACTTAAAATCTGTCTTTTTGTAGCGAAATAAACTCGTTTGATTCTTTAGTCAAAATCTGTCCAGTGTTCTGGACTGTGTGGGTAACTCCATTTAGGTAGCAGACTGTTGTATAGTGATCCCCTTAGAGGGGCAATGGACTGTCCAGAATACATGAGCTTTTTTGGTTGGGGGGATTAGAACTAGGAGTGTGTTGGGGGTCACCCTGCAAGTAGATATCAAGGCTGCTGGAAGCTAGGGTGTGGCTGGTGTGTTGCTGACAGGCTGCTGAGTCAGAGTTGCTGGACCAGGCTGTGGCTATGCACAGACACTCAGGATGTGACCTGCATTCTGTTTGGCTGCTTGTGAGGAGCCCAGTTTGGAAGCTACAGCAGCAAAGCATTGTGAGGCACCCAAGATTGCAGGGCAAGGGTGACACAGCCCCTCAACCTTGGATTGCACCCCACAATGTCAAAACATAAATTATTTTATTCTGTGACTATCTCATGTCCATCATTTTGGGATCATTTAAACTCTCCAAGCTCCTCAACACACTGGCGGGTGTTAAGAAAGTTCATGGATCTGAAACTCCTGGGAAACTCACCAAGGAACTGAAGATAAAACCCATCTTAATTCTACCTATATAATCTTGTTTTCTGCATAGTAAATGCTTGTTGTTGTTTTATGGATGTAGGGCCCCGGTCAATTATTTGTCACACGAATAGAACGGAAGCATAAAATAATCAGCACTTAATGCTAATCCTGAAATATTTGGCCCATCCTCCCAGCAGCTCATCATTGGAAACAAATGCAAGTGCTCTCCTCCTCCAACATAAATATTTCTCAAATTCTAAATGGCTTGAAGGTGTTTGTTTCATCTCAGGTGCACTTTTCATTTTCCACATAAGGACAACTGAGTGATTGCACTTCTGCCGAATGTCATGGGAACCAAATAATAATTAAGAGGATAGAAGGAGCGGAGGACAGAAATATAATCACAGATACCTGGCTTGACCCCTACCAATGAATTAATGAGGAGCTCAGTTAAGTGGAATGATGTGCAGGCACTTTGTTGCAGGCACTGAACGTCTCAAATGCAGAGAGAGAGAAAAATCGTGAAAATACAAAAAGGAAGTGCAGCCATGCCTAAATACTTGTTCAAATCTGGGCCTTGCTCGCTTCTGAAAATGTTACTGTAAGTCACTTAGGAGCCTGTCACTTTTGAAAATGGGACTTAGAAGCCTAATCACTCCAGCACTTTGAAAATTTGACTCAAGCTCTGTGTGCATCTGAGCAACCATCTTTTAAATGGCTCCAATAATACTTAACTAGCTTACAAGGTATTGTCAAGTTTAATTATGTCTGTAAAGCACTTTAAGTGCAAGGTATTATTATTATCTACTGCAGCAAGCCTGCCAATAAGAGTTGTATAAAACTTCTCACAAGAGCCTTTACGCTATTTATTAAGTGAAGTTTTCTGTCACTTCATGCTCAGCTGAAATACTGTCCAGCAGGTTGGAGGACCCAATTATACCACCAGCTGCAGCATTTGAATGATCCTTGTATTTAGAGTAGAGGAGCTATTGAACCCTCTGAATATTCGATTTAAATATTTATCTGGAGCACTGATGATGAATGGTCCTACTGGCTTCTCAGTCCATTAATATTGAAAAACTATACAAGAAAGCTAAGGGAAAAGAACCTTTCTAATTAGTACGTATCTGCTTTAGGCATGTTAGTGTAGAGATGGAGTTAAAATGAATATTTCCCATCCCTCAGAGGGAATTTTATTAGTAAATGAACTGAACCTTTCACTATTCCTTCCAGATTTCATTCCACTAACTTCTTAGTAGCAATGGGATCTTTTAAGATATTTTAGGCAAAGGTAGAAGTCTGTGCTTTTTAAGTCACCTTGCATTAGGATTTTTTTTTATTGGGGCAAAATCCTGCTGTCCTGTCACTAAATGAGGTGAATTGCATGGGATAGGGCCATTTCATAGAGCTGAGTGTAGTAAAACCTAAATACTGTTAGAAAAAAAGCTGGACTCAAGTGACTTGCCCAGGGTCATTCAGTGAGTCATTGGTATAGGAATAGCTCCAATGATTCCTGACAATCTGTCTAGCTACTGGACAATTTGGCCATAGCAGTTTTGCTGTGCCTTGGTAAAACAATAATGGACATTCTGCTTCTGCACTGCTAATTCTTTCATTTTAATGTAAGGCATTTATAGAGTGCCCTAAATTTATACTGGGTTTTACAAACACATGGAGTCAGTGATGAGCTGCCAAAATATTAACAACCGGTTCCCTCCTCCTCACCCCATGAGGAGGTCATGCCCCCCGCGGGACTCCTGCCCCATCCAACCCCCCACATTCCTTGACAGTCCCCCCAGACCCTTGCCCTATCCACCCCTCGTCCCTGTCCCCTGACTGTCCCCTGCTGCACCATCCAACCCCTGCTCCTTCCTGACTGACCCCCCGGGACTCTTGCCCCCATTCAATATCCCTGTTCGCTGCCTTCTGACCACCCTGACACTAATCCACCCCCACAACTCCCCTGCCCTCTATCCAACACCCTCTCCATGCTCCCTGCCCCCTTACTGCGCTGCCTGGAGATGAGGGCCGGACCTCTCGGCCGGGGTTGGGACCGGAGCTGGAGCACTCGGGCAAGGCTGAAGTTGGGGCGCACAGCTGGCCAGGGACAGGCCGGAGCCGCGCCGCCCAGCCAGCCGAGGTCGGAACCGGGCCGGATCTGCGCCCCGCGGGGATAGGTTTGGAGGCCAGGCCAGAGCCATGCGGCACCTGAAGCCCTCCTCACACCCCCACCGCCCTGCCCCAACGCACCTGTGGGAACCCGCTGCTTCCTTCTCAGCTCTCTCAGGCTTCCCGCGCGAACAGCTGATTCGCAGAATGCCGAGGAGAGGGAGGAGAAGCCTCGAGAGCGTTCAGGGGAGGAGGCAGAGGTGGAGTGAGGTGAGCTGGGGCCGGGTGAAGGGCAGGCAGCTGCTGGGGCTCTTGTTAAATTTAAAACCCCTTTTCAAACCAGTTGTATCTCATGGGACAACCGGGTCTAAAAGGCTTCTAAATTTAACAACTGCTTCCAGCGAACCGGTGGGAACTGGCTCCAGCTCACCACTGTCTATGGGTAGGGCACTTGGAGCTAGGGTTAGGGTTCCTGTGGGTAGGACTTTGCTCCCTAGGGTTAGGGTTCCTATGAGTAGGGCACTTGGAGCTAGGGTTAGGGTCTCTATGGTAGGGCACTTGGAGCTATGGAGTGTAACCTGTTCCCCATGATAAAGTTCTTGTAATCCAAAAGACCCCGCTCACACTTTGTGATGGACATCATTCCTGGATGCACCCACCAGGATTCCCTTTGAAGTTAATGGGGTTATCTGCTGATGCAGCAGTATATCTGTGTAGGTTGCATTGCAGGATAAACTTAACACTAGACAAGACACACAACCTTGGTTCATGGGAAGGAGAGTTTGGAGATGGAGAAGTGGGATTGCATCAGAGGTTAGATTGGAAGCAGCTATTGGAAAGAGAGATTAAATGTCTCATTCCACCAAGCTGGTACCTGACTCCTATCCATGTGATGGTTTTATGTGCAACTTTTAAAGGATCTGTTAAGCAGGAGCCCACCTTTGTTCCTTGTAAATAACGCCCAAACTTGAAACTAACCCCCACGTTCACTATTTTGGCATTTTTAAAAAAGAATCAAGAAAGGTTCCTTAATTTCATGGATTTCAATTGCATTTTGATTTTAATCAAAAGACTTGTGGGGAGGGGCGTGCGTTTTGAAGAGTAAATTTAATTTCACTTAATTTTGGCATCCCCTTGACCTTGTCTATGTTACAAACAGGTGAAGAACAGCACTTGATAATGCACGGAGCTTCCAGTACAACTGAACACATGCAGGACTGACGTTGTACTGTTATAGGGTTTCTACAGCTCTGATTGCTGTAGTGTCTTATTGCCTTCCAGTTGTATATCAAGAGAAGTCATGAACATCTGGCATGTGGACACTAAGTATTGCATTGGCCAGGAATTGAACCTACTGAGTTTGAATAATTCAGTCATTTTCTATTCAAAGGCCACCAATGCAGTATCTCCTACACCCTCCAGTCATAAGATATGGCATTAAAATAACTGCTGGTTTAGAAGAGAAGTTAGCAGAATGTAATAACACTCTTATCTTGTAGCCGTTGCTTTAAATAATGGCCATCTTTTGGTACATTTTCAGCACAGAATCCACTTTTACATTTAAAAGAATAAAGTGAAAACAAACCGTACCTGTGTGAAATGAAACCACTTTAAACACAGCTGCAGCCGCGTGAACAATCAGTGCTCTTGAAAGATAAACACTTAGTTGTAGCTATCAGGCACATGTAGAAATAAAATGACCATCAAGCTGCTATATACAATGAAAACTCTGGCTAAATACCCTTGTCTCTCTCTGTTTCCTTGTAGAGCATGTACGTCTCTATGCCAAAAGTCACTACTGGCTACAAAAATGTTGTCTTGAACTGGCTAGGGTGCATGTGTATCAATCCTTCTATGAATGGAATCGGAATTGCCCAGGTGTGTGGCAGGGCCCTATACTGCTAACAATGAATGGAGATTCACTGTTTGCTTATGTGACAGGATCAGGGGCGACTCTAGACATTTTGGCGCCCCAAGCACGGAGGGTCCGCCTGCGGGAGGTCCACCGAAGCCGCAGGACCAGTGGACCCTCCGCAGGCAAGCCGCTGAAGGCACCTTGCCTGCCGCCCTAGCGGCGACTGGCAGAGCACCCCCCACGACTTGCCGCCCCAGGCATGTGCTTGGAGCGCTGGTGCCTGGAGCCGCCCCTGGACAGGATACTGTGGTTTTGGAGAAGGATGTGGATTTTATTCTCACTAGGCCATGGAGTTCCACTTGGCCCTGGTCTGACACATAGAGTCCTAAGTAACAAGAGTTTTATGAGGTCTTTTTGGAGAGAGGGGAAATGGAGTAGAACAAATCCAGTGAGTGTTCAAGCACTTGAAATACTGAAATGCTGTTACTGGAACACATGAGATTTTAAAGTGCTGATCACAATAGAATCCTGGTCTATGACTTGAGCTCCTAGACACTATGGTAATATAAATATAGAAACAATGCTAATAAAGGGAAAGAAAGAGCAAGTGAAATAAAATTTCACTTTTACCTAGGTAAATTGCTTGTGGATCTACAGCTAATCTTTTAGGAAGAAGACAAAATGGCCATCTCTGGCCATCTCTGGATCCATGGTCATCGGAAGGAGAAAAATATATTCTCGCTGGGACCAAAGCTGCTGATTACTCTTGAATTGTTGTGTCATCTTCCTTAGGTAATGCTGGGAATTACTGAGTCCCATCATATGATTAAGTAAAACTCAGTATTCTAAGGGATTCTGCTGTAGTTTAGATACACTGCCATTATATATTGTTTGAATTCTGACTTGTTCCAGAAATGAAGCTGAAAGAAATTAGCCAGATTTGGAAGCATGAGGGATGATTGATTGTTTTGCATCTTCTCAAATGCTTTGTATATTTAACTTTTATATGCAATTTAAAATCAAAGGTTCATTTTTCACCAGTTTGCAATCTGCTGATGAAAAGGCCAATCCTACAGCTACTCTTCACTGGATTAAACATAATAATTCTATTTGTATGAGAGGATACCACTTGTCCTAACTTGTTCTGGGGGGAAAAAGGGGTTACAATGTAATTTCTGTTTCTACTTGATGAATTAAGAGCCCCATCCTGTTAAAAGGCAGTTTAAAAGAGTTGTTCTTTTGCCTTTAAGTCAAAACAGAGAAGTATAAATATGCAAGTATATATTTTCTTATAAATATTGGCCTGAATCCTGCAGTTGAACATCAATGGGACTTTGTGCATCTATGGATCTGAATGCTGAATCAGGGCCAAAATCTCTTCAAAGTAATTATCCTAGTTTCCTGGCAATTTATCTTAAATAAATAATAATAAGCAGCACTGAAGTAATTCCAGTCACTCTCAGCCTTTCATTAACCATTAACCAAGCCACTTATTTGAAAAGTGGTCTCTTCTGGCCTGATTTAGGTTTTTTGAGATGTTGGGGGATCTTCACGGCAAGTACTACACAGCCTCCAGCACAGCTTTTGCTAACCCACACTATAAGCTCTTTAATCCTTGTCAGTTGGATGATAGCTTTCTTTGGTGTATTGAGTTTGCTAAGGGGAGGAAGGGACAGGCTGCCAGACAAACTTTGATTTATTCAATAGAATGATTAGTTTCCTGTAGAAATGGACCCTAACCAAACCCCTGGATCTTCACACCCTGGAACATTGGGATCCAAACTCAAACTTTGCAGCAAAGTCTGGTAGTCGTGTCAGGTTGCTGTTCTGCAGGGAAAGGACTTTGGATGGAAAATACTACTACAGCCATGTCGCATGTATACACCAATGGGGGTGGGGAACAATCAAAGTAATTCATATACCACCGCCACTGTCCAGAAGAGGCCATAAGAGCACTGTAGAAATGGGTAGGAGAGAGATGCACATTCTCACAGCTTTCTGTTATACGCAGAGACACTGGACCCCTTATTCAGCCACTCAGGGAAGTAAGGTTCAGATTATGGCTCGAGATGTGTCATGGAGAGCAGGAACTACTTATCTGTATCCCCTGCTGAGGGCAAAGAGGGGTCACAGAGGAATGTGGAGAGGAAGGAGCCCTGGCTCCACCCCTTCCACTCACTTACCAGCCAAAGAAGCTGACTGGTTGCCCGGGGGACCTAAACTGCTCCACAGAAAATCAAGGAAAGAGCAAGGGAGCAATTGTGACTAAGCGGCTGTTCATTCTCAGATCTGCTCCAGGGACAGTGCGGCTATTCTATTATTTATTTGCGTGGCAGTAGTGGCTATGGACCCCATTCATGGACCAGAACCCCATTATGCTAGGTGCTGTACAAACACACAACCTAAAAAATGTCCCTGCCCCTAAGAGTTTACAATCTAATTATAAGACAAGAAACACATTGCAATTTTGCAGTCTGCTCACCCTGCGTGAACATGGATCACATGTAGAACGAATGAGTGAACATTTGAAAGCTGCAGCTAATCACCATTAGAGACACCAATACATTGTCTAATGAAGAGGATGAGACGCACAAACAGACCGGCTGGCGGAGGACTATCACAGAGCTTTTGGTGATTTGTTTTTGTTTTAAAGCCAGAACTTGGTTTTGTAGCCTGTGTGCGTACTATGATATGGAGATGGGAAAGAGATGGAGAGAAAATACCTATCGCAAATCAGACCTTTCAACACACTGTATAGTTTGTTAAAATTCACTCATGCCTCTTGTGCTTGTACTCCATTAATCATTTTCACTTGTGAAAATAAGAGTAAACTTATATCACCCATCTGCATTAAGATCGTGTCAGTTTTATCCTGCAGTTGTTTCTCTTTTGTGACAGCCGGAGTCAACCTTTCATCTCATAAAAACTGGAGTGGAAGAGAAGTATCTTTTTTTTTTTTTAAAGTGGCAAATATCTGCTGAGAGAATTGGGACTCCTGACACTGTTTATACTTCTCTCTCTCAATGGGAAGGTTTTCTAGGGCAATTCTCTGTCTTGTGTCTTCATTGTTGTGCCATTAAGTGATGTAGGTTTAAGCTTTTTGTCCGTATAAATCTTCAGATAGGAAACATGTACTCAGAATATGATTGTTCCCCCACCCCGGATACTAAATATTGTTGGCTTGCTATGCAAAGTGGCACCCCCTCTGCTGAAGTGGTGGGAACTGTAATTCCCTGAGGCACGGTGGTCATTTGTCATATTTTCATAGTGCACTTTTTAGGAGGCGCCAACCTTGAAAGAATGCGACTGCGGTTAGTCAGCAAGAGTTCTTTGCTGAGATTCCTAAAACCCACTTGACAATGGCGAGGTCATTAGTGTGCGAAGGCCACTGCTTAGTAAGCTGATCACTATTGTCTCACTGTTTCCTTGGACTCCCTTAGGGCTTGGCTACACCGGCACTTTATACTGCAATAAAGCCTCCCAGAGTGCTCTACCTTACTCCCTGTCCACACTGGCAAGGCACGTAGAGTGCTCTGACTCCCTGGCTAGAGCGCTCCTGGTACTCCACCTCCACCAGAGGGATAACGGCTGTTGCATATTGGCTGAGAGGCCCATGGGCCAGTGTGAACGAGGAGTTACGTTAGAGTGTTCTGACTGACCTCCGGAAGCGTCCCATAATCCCCTTAAGTCAAGTGGCCTTTCTTCTCTTTGTTGTGAAATCCGCTGAGGAATGCGGAAGTGCCTTTTCAGAGCTCCATTTCAGAAGTGGCTGCTTATCTGCAACGGGGCAAAGCAAATGTTTACTGAGCGAGAGGCAGGGGGGCTAGGGGGATCTGAATTTACAAGATAGCGTGCTGACACACTCTCAGCACTCCAAAAACCCACTCTCTCTCTCTCCCCCCACATACAAACCACACACTCCACCACCACCCCATTTGAAAAGCACGTTGCAGCCACTTGGACGCTGGGATAGCTGCCCATAATGCATCCCTCCCAATGATGCTGCAAATGTTGCAAGTGTGGCCACACTAGTGCACTTGCAGCTGTCACTGTGGACTGACTGGAGTGCTTTCCCTAGTGCGCTCTCCGAAGGCTGGTTTAACCCAAAGCACTCTCCAGCTGTTTGAGACAGAGACCCTCTCTTTGTTCTGTGTTTGTATAACGCCTAACAGAATACTGCCCTTGTCTACATCTGAGGAGCTCCCAATTGCTATGGCAATGCAAATGTGTATATGTCTGCTGTCCTTTCATATACAGTAGTGCTGCTTTGGCTCCTATAAATCTGGACTGATGCTAGCCTTTTTTTCTCCTGCTGTTTTACCATCTCAGCAATGGTAATTGAAAAAGTAAACATTTCATTTTTCACATTATATCACAAAGAAATAACAGGCTATTCATTATTTGGCACTGATTTTTCTGCTAAATCCCAGCTAGAATGGAGAGGCATGCACACTCCTTTAAAATTCCTTCTTTGTTCTGTTGCATTGATTTGGTAGCAATTTGCATAGCATTACTAATAATTTGTGATTTTTTGCTTTTAAAACTAATCTAAAGATGTGGAATGAGCCTCAAATGTGAGCTCCACTAGAGTGGAATGCAAATATCCAAGCTAGAGGGGATTGTACTGAGTTTACGGCCTTGTCCTAGGAAGTGCTAGCTGTTTCAGTGAGAGCTCAGAGAACCCCATGCCTTATCACCATTAGGGCTGGTTGAAAAATCAGATGACATTATGGTAAAAATTTGAGTCCCTTATTTTTCCTCAAAACCAGCATTTAGGTCTTGATGATGCAATTCATTAGGTATGGGCAGGATCATAGTAACTTCACTGGGGTTCTGCCTAGGCATGACAAATTGTAGGATTGGTACTTTAGGTACAATCACTCCTGCCATTTGCTGGTGATCCACGATGTAGAGTCTGGTATATTTAATTCTGCCACTGTTTTCTGTTCTTTATTATAGTTGTTTTAGACAATGGCTATTTAATTTTAGAGGTCAGTTTAAAGTATTAAAATGTTACAGTAAATTAAGCATTGGTCTTTTCAAGAACCTATTGAAAGACTCTTTTAAAAAAAATCTATAGATCAGTTTTACTTGATCATATGCCAGCCAATTTCACATTACTTTGAAATTCTGCCTTAATGACAAATAGTGGAAAACCCCCAGAGTTTTGTGAAACAAAGGGAAAAATACCTTGAGTTAAGCCAGTATTATGTTTATATTTTCTGCTCAACAGCAAAATCAATAGTTTTATTCTTGCCAAAAACCCATAGCAATATTTCTTAGATCACCTGAATTTCAATAGGGTACTGGGGATTAATCACAAGTATGGAGAGTCTGGTACTCAGTTTCCTGCTAGACAAAATATTTTCTCAAATGTACAATTCCATCTCTCTGCTGACCCCCAAATAAATCACAGATTTGATGGTGTAGCTATGTATTGTATGTATGACTTGAAAGTGACATATCCTTTATGATCATGAAAGTCAAAAGACATTGTAGCAAATGACATCGAAAGTAATATCAGCTGTTCCTACATTCAGTTTGACTACTAATATAGGTGGGACTAAACTTTAGGATCAACCCATATGTTGAACTCCCGCTGACTTGAACTGGAGATCTGCATGGGGAGTGACTCCACAGCAAGGCTCGTGAGCAATTCTAGCATGGCACTTCCAGTAGCTGAAGTCCTCCTCTCATCCCATGCAGCTGCAGTGTACATTTCCCCATGCTGCCAGGCCTCCGCAGCTGATCTTAAGGTGCCACCTCTAAGGATGAAAGAAGATAGCTCAGTCTTCATGACTTCTGAGATCTCGGCTCCTCTGCTGACGCTACCAACAAGCATGTGAATTGGGGCCCTGATTTTTATGATGGAATGCTTGTCCATTCAGGGCTGGACTGGAACCAACTCCTCCTTTGCCACCAAGCAGCAAATGGGTATAAAGATTTTTGTGCTTCCAGGCCATGTCAGTGGAAACTACAGCCAGTTTCCTGAGGATTTAAATAGGTTTATACAGTCATACATATATTTAGTATTTATAGGCAAAATACTGTAGTGGATCAAATAGAAATATAGAAGAATGTCTGTTTTTTCCTGTATCTGTTTTTTAGCTGCTCCGATACAGATGACACCTATTAGGGTTCAAAGGGAAATAATAGTCTGTATTCATTCTGGCATTTCTGCCACAAACATGTTTTAAGTTGCAGAAGCTCTTGGCAATGATTCGTCTATTTAGTACACTTAAGGAATAAAGAATGTGAATTGTGAAGCAATCGGAGTTATGAGCTGCAGCCACAGTGAATATCAATTGACACAAAGTAACAGTAGCCCATGAATACAGTCATGTTTTCCCCCTTCATAGTGAATTAAGATGAGCAATGAAAGAAAGATGTCTAAACTTATCAGTGGCAGCCCAGTCCCACTGGATTTCTAAATAAATTCAGATTCAAGTGTTCCTTCCTAGATAGAATCACACTTCTAACATGCCCGTTTAATTTTTATTTTCCCTCCACACTTGTGGCGTTACACCTGGGATGACTTTGGCCCAGCAATTTTAAGAAGCAGATAGTCTAGTAAACGTACTCACATGAGACAGCTGATGTGAATTTGTAGGATGCAGCCGTTTGTCTTAAACTTTGGGCAGTGTAAGAGTTACAAAATGAACCTTTTGTTGTATTTGGGGAATTTAGGTCTCAATTCAGGAAAGCATCTCTCATCAGCAAAGCACTTTAAGCATGCGTAAGCAGGCTCTGAATGATCTCTCTCCTGACATCTAGTGATGAGCTGGGGGAAAAGACTTCAGGAGCAGACCACATTTGAGTAGACACCCCCGGTTTGCCTAGGTGTGCAACAGATGGAGTTGCTTGGCCAAAATTACCAACTTTGGCTGGTTTGGAGTTAAAAATCACTCTGGTATTTGAATGCAGGGGTAATAAAATGTTATCCTCATTGTACAAGTAAAGGGCAGCAGAACTGTGCTTAGCACATCCTGATTGTGGGGGTCACCCTAAATTGAACCTCACTTGCTAACTAGGGAGTCAGATCCCAGTGAGGGGGGGGGGAGTGGGTGGAGACAAGTGTTTCTATCTGGCTGTTTGAACTTGCCCTAAAGACTTTTAGCACCATTTGACCTGTCACTTGCCAGTGTTTACAGACAGAGCTGATTAGTCCCTCAGTTGAGATTCCTTGTTTCCAGCTGGTGATTTGTGGAGCTGACATTGCTGCTGAGCAGGGCTAGAGGCTGAGCCTTAGACATTGTGCAGGGACAGCATTGCAGTGGAAAACAACACAAACTATATGGGCAGAGAGGCTCCCCACTACAAGCTGAAATCACTGACAGCTGAGTTAAGGGGAGGAACTTCAGAATGTGACATTGCACCTCTGTGAACACACCTCTGAACTTCTGGGTCTTCGCTAACTAGGGTGACCAGATGTCCCTATTTTATAGGGACAGTCCCGATTTTTGGGTCTTTTTTCTTATGTGGGCTCCTATTACCCTGCCCCCATCCCATCCCGACTTTTCACATTTGCTGTCTGGTCACCCTATCGCTAACCAAGGACTGGCACTTGTGAATGGGGTGCAGTGGAGGGAAAGGGGAGTGGTGTGTTCAGTGACATTCGTTTGTTGCACTTTCACAAAACAAGGTGAGACACTGAGGCAAAGGACAGTGCCCAATGCACTGTGGGGTGGATGTTTTGCTTTTGATCTGTGGTGTTTTCCCAAATTAATGTTGGATCCTCTTTCCCCTGCTTTTAATAAGTTTGATTTTGTAGCACACAGACTCGGTGCTTGCGGATGGAGAAGTATTGCCTCTTCGGGCATCCAGGGGTGGTGTTACACATGTGCTTAAGTGCTTTCCTGAACTGGGCCCATAAATCTGTTTTTATACTCGCTTACCTTCGCCTTCCTCCTTCCCACATTAAAACAGCCATTTGCCACTGTTCTAACAAACAAAAAACTCCACCTAGTGGAAGCATTTAAAATCAGCAAAGATCTGTGTGCAATGCTGCATATAGCAACAACTCCTCGGATGGCATTTCAGGTTCCTGCTGCATAGCCAATGGCGCCTTCAGGCGGTTCTCTACTTTAGCAATCGATATTTCATTAGTGCAGTGGGATTCTGTACCTTTCCAAATCTTTTATGTGTATTGTCACTTGTAATGTATGTATCTGGTTGTATTGGGAGAGCTAATGGTTGGTTAGTTTAAGGTAACTGCTTACTAATCTTCTAAAAATTCCTAGAGTTTGAGGCAAAAGACTGGACATCTTAGATAGAAGACTAGCCAAAGCTCCCAGAGGTTCTGTTGGCTAAAGAAATTGATTTTATAGCCCACGAAAGGCTTTCTTTTGGAAACTGAGTAAGCAGGTGGCTGCAATTTATATAAAATTAAATTTTTAGTTGTTTGTTATGACTGGAGGTTTTCCCAGTTCACTACTGATAGTTCTTTTAAAAAATAATGCTGGTGTATAAAAAGGGTTGAATTTTACTCTTAAATGTTGACCTTCGACATTTGTTTTTAATCCTTTTGGAACCAAATCTGAAATTAACAGGCTTATTCCTTGCTTTAACTTTCAATGTTGTGGCATGCAATACATCAGAGGAATCTGTGGACAAGGAAGAAAAGGATGGCTTTGTATTCACATCTTGTGTCACTTTCCTCTAATAGACTCTGAGCCATCATTACAATCAACATTCTTTATCCTGAAAATTGCTGAACAAAGTTTAAAAATCTTAAAATAGAGCTTCTTTGAGGCAGAGAGTAATTACGTAAAGTGTTTAATGCAGCATTAGCCGAGGGGTCCCTTTTTTTCCTTCCCAGAGCATCAAGGTCGAAAAGGGAGGTTGTTGTTTTTTTTAATTTTTTTACCTTTTTTCTTCCTTTCTCTAATATTGTTTATCACAGTTAAGGAGGACTGAGGCCTCCAAAATATTTTCTCTTTTAATCCGGCAATCTCCACCCAGGCAAAAAGTGCATTAAAGACTATGGGAGTTTTGCCTGAGTAAGGCTTGAAAGATTGTTCTTGTGACAGATGTTATGATGATACCGTGCAGCATATCCAGGTCATGCAAAGGGCATCCACAATGAGAGATGTTACCCACACAGGAAATCCAGACTAGGACTTTGCCTATTCAGCACCTCAAACAAAGGACTCTACCACTGAGCTAAAAAAATCTCCTGGGGTGACTTGTAGTAGTGGGTTCCCTATACTTTCAGTGGGCCAGTCACTGGAGAAAGGCATCTCTCTCTCTCTTTCTCTCTCTCTCTCTCTCTCTCTCTCTCTCTCTCGTACACAGTCCTCACGTTTTTTATTAATTCAAACCATATCACAAGGTCACCACTCCCATCACCGCTTGGCCAAAGAGTTCCCGTGCCATCTGTAGGAATCCTTTCTTAGGATGACCATGGTTCTGTCTTCATGCTCTTTAAACCGCCTTCATTAGGAACTATTGAGTGCGTTCCAGAAAATGGGACACGTGTCCTGGTCTTGGGCCCTAGGATTTAAGACCTGGTCCTTGAGGTTACTTCCAAAAATTCTTTTTGTCCACAAGTTTCCAGGGTCACTCCTCCACCCCAATATGTACCCCCTCTAGAATTCAGACAATAGTTTACTGTTTACTTCACACCCACCATTGTGCTTTTACTTGCTTTTCATTACTTGCCTTGGGGGAGGGATGTTAGTTCACTGGCTGAAATGTGGTTCATTTGCCTTAGTCAAAGCCAAGTACTTGTATAGATGCCACTTTTAGAATCCATGTTGTAGGATCAGAAACGTGGTGGGACTTCTTCGTTCACTGTAGAGGTATTGATTTAGAACACAATAGGTTAAGAGTGCTATGGCCAAATGTTTGATGTGTATCCAGAACAGAATAATTATGCCAAATTCATCCCTGAGGTAAACCGTCAACTACTCCTTTTAAGACAGCTTGATATCTGCTCTTGTGTCTTGGGGGCGGGGAGCTGAGGATTTGGCCCTAAAAAGCTGAACACCCAACTTTCTGGGTAGAATTGGATGGAAGAGCCTTTTCTGGACAGGATTGGAGTAAAAGCCTTCTAGAGCTTTTCTGTTCTTATTGGTTGCTTGAAGTAAATTCTTTTTCAATTTGATTCTTTACTGGTGCCGGTTTTGTTAATTCACTTGTATATTGATATTTGTGCTGCTGGGAGCTCAGAGCTTTTATATGTGTAGTTTTTTTATCTTAAACAAATCAAAAAATGCTGAGGTCTCCTGAGAAACCTGGCCAGGTGTTTCAGTGCCTGAATACGAGCTGAGTTCTTTGAGGGAAAGCTGGTTCCAATGGTGGAGGGGCTGAGAACTTCTGAAAATCTGGTCACAGGTGTCTAATCTTAGTCAGGGGGACCACAGCAAAGAAAACAGAGAGTATGGAGTACTTGGCATGAAAAATGAAGGACATGATGCAAATTACTGACCTGAACAAAATATTTTCACAGGGCATAATGTCCTGTTTACAGAAATACTAGAAGAAAATGTTTGAACATTTGTAAGGATGAGATGGAGAATAATGCCAATAATAGTAACACAAGAATGGAAACAGATGTTGATGAGCCTATAGATTTATTTTTCTCTTTACATGTTGAATTATTCATTTTACTCAGTTTGAACATTGGTCCACATATGATTTGATGGCTGAGTTTTTTTACCTACGCCAAGCTTTTGCCTGTTTCTTGGAAAGAATAGATTTACAAGGGTCTACAGAGTTCAAAACTTAGTCAGACTGAATGGATCTTTTGGTTTCAGAACTTGATGCAAATTAGAAGTGCTTTGAATGTCTGTTTTATCTTCTCCCTTCATCCCACACAGCTACTTAACTGAGAGAGGCATAAATTGTAATCAGGCATAAAGTTACCTCTTTATCTTCAACGTAAGGCCATATTTATATTATTTCCAAAATGAACACTATCAGTACTATCTGAGAATGAAATTGTTGAAACATTTTTCTTGCTACCTGCCAGAGAGAGTTTTGTTGCTGTTTTAGTCCATTCTTTCTGGTTTTTCCAGAAAGTCGCCAATCTGATGTAATGGCATCTGAGTGGTACGCCATATGGAGGTGCACATCCAAAGTGCTCCCCATAAATATAATCCAGGTTTAGTTTTCATTCTCAATCCATCTTTCAGTTAATGGCTGGTAAGCCACTTTCAAAGATACTGTTCCTTCTCCCATAAGAGTTGGTAGAATACATTTTCCAGAGTAACTCTGTAACTCAGTGGGAGTCGCTCATTGCATTCACTTGTCTTTCAGCTATAAGCATAATAAAAACTATCTTTTCGGTGGTTTAATCATAGTAAGGTTGGTGCTCAATTATCTCTTCACCCTACCCTGGGGGAAAAAGTCTTCCCTATAGACCAGCCATTTATCTCATGTATATGTGATTAATTATTCCACTAATCCTGCTAAGTGTTAGGTTAACAATTTCTGCACAAGATAGTTTCCCAATCACTTAGCCAATAATATCTTCAGCAGAACACCAATCTACCTAAGGAACTGGAAGCAATCAACCATTACGCAGTCATTTGAGTCCAGACAGTGCGTACACGCTCAGCTCCCTAAAGATGAAAATGTAATGACTCAGACAGCTGAAATGATAGCACTTGCCCAACTAGCCTTTTTTTAAGAGGGAAGATAGTGGCTAGATTGATAAAGTTGTTACAATCCATTACATTCCATCAGAAATTCCATTCAGCTGAAAAGTCACTTTCTTTTTTACAAGGCAAGGACAGTAAAATTAAATAGAATATAAAAAATAGAACAGGATGGGTGGTAATCTCCCCCCACCCCACCCACCTCCAGACAGCGGGAGTTATATTGGGGTAACTTTGTTGCCACAGCATGTCGTCGTCGTCTTTGATTTATACCATGTCTTTATTTAAAGCAAAATACAGATTACTTACCTAAGCCATTCCATGTGCAATAATCATGTACTTTACAGCTTATTACACTTCATCCTCTTTAAAATACCATGTCCCCACGTCAAGCGTTTTAAAAAGGTGTGACTTAAGCATAAGGGCATTTATCATGGCTTCACGTAGCATGGACAAACGGAAAGCAATTTGATATCAAACTGACTGTTGTAATACAATGTCTGCTAATGAGGATGGGATACACTTGAATCCAAAATTTTCAGGTAGCATCGAGAAGAAGGGATATAATTCCAGAGCTCCTGAAATCTTCAGCATTTTTACATGATCAGTTCTGAAAGCACTGTACTGGCTGGAGCTAATAGGGTCACTTAGCTGGCAGAGCATTTGCTGGGGGGACTGGAGACTCACATTATTGCAGATTCATGCTGTAATTGACGTGTGTGCCTGTTTGTTTAAGAGTGTGTGCATGCAGGTATGTTTTTTCACAGTGAAAATCAATGACCAACCCAATGCAACAGTTCGCAACTGGCAAAGAAACAAAAAACTCCACTCCACTAGCTACTGGTTAGTAATCTGTCCCTCTTTAACCTTTACAGTTTTCCTAGTAGAGCAGTGGTTCTCAAACTTTTGTACTGATGACCTCTTTCACATAGCAAGACTCCTAGTGCAGCCCTCCGCCCCTTCTAAATTAAAAAAAAAACACTTTTTTATATATTTAACACAATTATAAATGCTGGAGGCAAAGCGGGGTTTGGGGTGGACGCTGACAGCTCGCGACCCTCTGAGGGGTCCTGACCCCCAATTTGAGAACCCCTGTATTAGAGTATCTTCTGGAAAAGCAAGTTGCCTTACATGCCATAGTCATAGAGTGTGAAATTGGTGGTACTTTATGTACATGCAGTGGGACATCTTAACAATACCTATGAAGCTGAATAGAGAAAGCAGAGAACCAAGAATATTTGTAAAAACGAAAATCCAGGCACCACTGGGGTTCAGTGGCCTAGTGAAGTAGAGCTGGATCCTGAGCTCATTTACACCTCTGTACATCAGGAGTAACTCCAGTAATTTCTATTTACACCAGAGTCACTGACATCAGAATTTGGTCACTGTAGACACCCGGGTTAGTTAATAATGTATTGCTTCAATGCTAATTTTTTTCACACACGAATCAAAGTTTAATCTCTCCTGAAAACTCTACCCATTTCCCTGTTTTCAGCTTTTGTGTCTTTATTGGGGAAATTGTTGTACACTTGAACAGAGTGACACGACATGCCTATTTCACATAACTTACAATAAAGGTGTGTGAGTTGCATGTTCTTTCCATTAGGGTATGTCTTCACTAGCAATATTAAAGCGCTGTGTGGTCGCGGCACCAGCGCTCTAGAAAAAACATCTCCATGAGGGGAATAGGTCCCAGCGCTGGTGCACTGTCTACACTGGCATTTTGCAGCGCTGAAACTTGCAGTGCTCAGGGGGGTGTTTTTTCACACCTCTGAGTGAGAAAGTTGCAGTGCTGTAAAGTGCCAGTGTAGAAAAGCCCTTTGGACACACAGTCACAATACCAAAGAAAGGTGACTTAAGCGACACTAATAGCTGGCAAGGAGTTAGGCTGCTTTCAGTGAAAGGCAAAGTCTTCTGCAGTATCACCTTAAGCAGAGTAAAGGAAGTAATTGAGGCAAAGCTAAGGGCAAGGCAGGCTCAATTCTGACCCAGAAGTTCCTGTGTGAACCACATTTTCACCCTAAGAATAATCATCAAAGAAAGCATCAAATGGCAAAACCCGCTTACTATAAACTTTATGGATTTCAAGGATGCATTTGACAGCCTCCGTCGTGACTCACTCTGGCAATCTTGAAGTGTTATGGGAGGCCAACCAACATTGTCATCATTAATAATCATTGTTTCCAAGGTGCAGCTTGCACAGTCGAAGTACAGACTCGAGAACATGGTTCGACAGAGACCCTGGTGTCAAACAAGGATGCATTTTCTCACCTCTCAGGTCTGGCATTGTTGTTGACTTTATTAGGAGGAAGAGTAGACGGATGCAACGCAGGCATCACGTCACTCAATCACATTAGATTTTTGCTGTTCACAGAGCTCTTCTAAATGACATCTTAACCAATAGGCAGGCAAAGACGGAAAAGCTGTTCAGCACTGCAAAAAAGATGTGGGTAACGAGTTATGAGAAAAACAAATCTAATGAGAATCCTGGCATCTCCTCACCCAAGCATTGCACCAGCAGGCAGAAGGAATGCACAGGGCCACACAGAGGATTCAGGGGGCCTGGGGCAAAGCAATTTGGGGGGCCCCTTCCATAAAAAAAAAGTTGCCATACGATAGAATACTATATTCTCATGGGGGCCTGGGGCAAATTGCCCCACTTACACCCCCCCTCTGGGCGACCCTGGGAACGCAAGAGGTGAATCAAGTCACAGAACTTGGCAGTATGATGCAATCCAATAGGGGTGTCCAGAAGGAAATAATGTCACAGACTGGGAAGGTGGCAACTGCATTCACCAGCTTCGGCAGCCCAAGACAGGCAGAGATGGTAGAGCCTTGTTTGGGCTCTAAAATTTGACCACGTGGGAAGGATTCAGATGTTCAGTCTTCTAACTGCCCAAACATTATGTGGAGTGATGGTTTTTACTGGTATAGTGATGCCCAAGATTAGACAGGACTTACCTGCCCCGGAAAGGAATCCTAAAGAATTGTTTCTTCCTTATAGAAACAGTTACTGGAACGAGCATGCAGTGTGGTCCAGTGAACAGGGCATTGATCTGGGTGTTCTGGTTCTATCCTTGCCTCTCCCATTAACCTGCTGTATGATCTTAGGCAACTCACTTCACCTCTTCCATTCCTCACTCTTTCGTTTAGAGTGTAATCTATATGTGGTTGTATTAATATGTGCATGTGCAGCAACTAACACAATGCGGCCCTGCTCTCCGTTGAGTCCTTTAGGCTCTTATGTAATGCAAATAGCTAGTAGTAATAATAAGGGGAGAAAAAGAAAAACATGGAGAGAGAGAGAATGGGGTGAATCCACTCTTCTACCAGTTATGACTCCATTGACTTGAGTGGAGTTATTCCTGATTCTCATCACTGTCTTTAAAAGGGGGATCAGGTCCTTATTCTAAGCACTTAAGGAAAACCCATGTGTACTGGCAGGTATCTGAAGGGTAACAGGTAAGCCAATCTGCCAGGTACCTCAAAAGCATGGGTTGAGTTTGTTGCTGTAACCCAACTTCAGGTGATTGTCTTTCCATTATGCCTAGCTCTGGAGCAAATGTTGACTCATCCACCTTCACTGCCAGCACCATGAAAGGCTGTAAAACAGAATCCTGACAAGGAGTGGAGCTGAAAAGAGTGACCGTGGCGAGAAGGAAAATAGAGTCTGTTAATTGTGCAGTGGGCCTCTTTTGATCCAGGCAGCTTTGGCCTTCAATAACTTTCTCAAAACAACCACCCAATTCACTGTATTTATGCAAATACAAATGCAGAAGAAAGACTTTTTGGAAATGCTGCATCTGGAGAAGGAAAAAGGAAGAATCTCAGTTCAGAAGGAAAAAGTCATCTTCAACTGAATGGGAGAAGGAGAGGTGAGAGGGGTGGGAGTGGCAGGATTCCTGGGGGATCATGTATGGGGCTGCAGACTCTGTTCCAGGAGGAGACCGGGTCCTATGCCTGTGGCTCCTGGGACTCTAATGCTACTCCTCAGCTCCCTCCCACTCCCACAACTGTGCAGCCATTGCTTCTCCTTCTATGCTGCCCTCCTACCTCCAATCAGAAGGTTTTGAGGGGAAGCACGATGTGGTTCTAAGTAAACCCCTTGCCAGGATGCAGGATGCTGATACCCTGTTGGGCTGTACAGAGGAGTTCTGCAATAATACAGCTGCCTCTCTCCTAGCTCTGTCAGCCCCTCTTCTCCACCCATCAGGCCCCATGTTATTGCTTGGGTGTGGTCCCGTCCTGTTGGAACCAACGCTACCTCTTTTGTGACTGGTCAAGCAGATGCCAGCATCTGAGTCCATTGCTCATCACCGGCAGAAAGATGAAACCTGCAATAAGGCAGCAAAGTGTTCGCTGTTCCCCTTCGTTTTTGTACAGTTGGCGGCTTCTTTGTTTTCCTGACTTGGTTGCACACACTTTGACTGTCTTTTAAGTTTGGTCTGACTCAAAGTTTCCTGCTTTGAGTAGGGGGTTGGACTAGATGAGCTCCTGAGGTCCCTTCCAGCCCTGATGTTCTATGATTCCATCACATGCTTTTGGGAAATGAGCGTGGAGTGTTTTTCCTCTGAATATAGTGGGAGATGTCCTTTTCCATGACAAAAATGTAGCAGCTTGAGCTTGTTTTGTCGCTGTGTTTGCAGCATAGGTGCTGCTGTTTCGACTGGTTTTGTCTTTCAGCTTTAAATGGGAAAAGAGGAGGGGGAAGTCTATAAAGAGGCAGGATGTCTGTCCGCTGCTTGGGCTTTTGGTTCGGAATTTCGCGTACAGGACAGAATAGTGAATGAGACCCCAAGGGAGAATCTCACATGTTGGTTGCAATGTCAATGACAGCATGCTGTGGCAGCCTGTGGCATGTAGGAATACTGCATGCTGGAATGGAGAACGATAAAAATAAATGGGGAGATACATTGATGAAACTTGTTTGCAGCAGGCGAGTAAAGGAAAGTGAGCCATTTGGAAAGAAGGCAGGCAGATCATTAGAAGGTATCTGCCATGCTGATAGATGCTGGTGGAGAGATTCATTGGTTGTCTCTAACTAAGCACCTGTGCAGAATCCTGGAGTTTTTTTAGCCTTTTCCTTCCTGAAAGAAAGGGACTTTTTATTTCAGAATTCAGCCTGCAAGGCAGGAAATCCATGTGAAAGGCAGATGGAAATGTAAGGCTCTAAGACTGTGCAGCAAATATCTTAGTGTTATGTGTAATATTGGAGCACAGAGAAGGAAAAATCATGAGGGAGAGAATGAGTGGCATGTTGCATTGCTATAATCTCTCCTCCTTCAGTGTCTTCACTTACTGACATACTGGATGTTGTCCCAATGAAAAGTGTTATGCTAGAACAATTCAGTGCTTCAGTGCTTTCTCTTATACTGATACAGGAGCTGTTTGGAAAATGGTATTTGTTTTTGTGAAACATTAAATATCCTACTTGTACAGCGTACCAGACTAGACCACCCTACTTGCACCTCTGGTGCAATATAATGGAGAGAATCCCCTTTTTTCTCCCTCTTCCCTCCGCCTCCAAACACAATGCTGCTGGCAAAGGTGAACTCTGACTAACACATCTCCATCATTCCTGTCCTTATACAAGGACAGAAAGCTTATTGTGCCAGCTGTCTCCTTTATAACCACACATGCGTGTCATCAGTCATCCAGTGGGTATATTTCTGGTGACAGGATGGTCTAGTGGCTAGAACACTGAGGCTTAAGAGACCTGGGTTCGAGTCCTGGCTCTTCCACTGACTTGCTGTGTGACCTTAGCCAAATCACTTTGTCTATCTGCGCTTCTGTTCTCCCCTCTCATCCTTTGCCTGTCTTGGTTATTATTTAGAATGCATGCTTGTGATGCCAGGGAACATGTACAGTATCTAGCACACTGGGGCTGAATCTTGTTTGAGGTCTGTAGGCATTACTGTAATACAACTATTATATGGAAATAGGATGCAGGAAAAGAAACAAGAAAGCTGATGGCCCACTCTGAAAAGGAGGAACAAATATAAGAGAATGATGTGATTATTGACTCTTAGGTCATAAGTTCCTCCACTGGATTTTATCATAGAATTAACCCAAAAGTTATTTTACTTTTACATTTGATGGTATTTGCCAGTAGAAAGGAAGTTACCAGTATTTATTTTACTAACATTTGAGTGTCTCCTTATTCTTCCTGCCCCTTTAAATGTGTAGAACTGTGACAACTGGTCATATGATTTCCACAGTGAGAAGCTGGGGGAAATTTGGAGAGGAAAAACATGTTTACGACACACACACTCACTCACTTTCTAGTCCAGCTTCTGTTGCTAATGAAATGCAGACAGTTGTGCCTTAACATCTGAAGTTCGAAGATCAGCACTAGGTTGTACTAAGTAAAGATTATGACACGGTTGTGTTATTTGCTTAAAGCTGACTCATGCTGGCAGTATTAGGTTACGTCTTAGGTACGCGCCTGTGAATTGTTTGAAGCTGTATCTTGCATGCATTGTAGCAGCTGTAAATATCAGCTAAGCAACTTCCATAAATTATGCCAGAGGCATTTATGTGTTATATAAGAAAGTTATATTTGTATGTAAATGAGGCACTGTCTTTAACTCTTTGAAAACTGTGTTAAAGCTAAATATATATGGGTTTCAGAATGTGCAATTAAGGGTTGTGTGTAAATAACAGTACCATGAATGCAAACTTATTCTGTATGCAGAAATGGTGTAATATACATGCTAAATTATTTCGCCATTAATACACATTATTTATCTATGTATTTATTTATTTAATTACTGCAATAGCATCTAAAGAACTCATTTGGGAATCAGCACACGGGGCCGTGCACCTGGGTATACACATTCTCACTCCTTCTCTCCCTCTTCACCCCAGCCTCCCCAAAAAAGCTACCTTGCCCGAAAGATCTTACAAGTCAGATGTCACTGCCTCAGACAATGACCAGAAAAGTAAATGCAGGATAAATCATTTGGCTGTAGAAGTCAGGCTCAATGCACGCTCCAAAGCTTATGCACTCATTTTGCTATTTATTTTCATTTCTAGAGAAAGCTTCTGTCCAGCTCTTGGCTGCAATTGGCCCATGTCACTCAGTCAGACGCCCTTCTTCCAAAAAGTTGTTGTGTAGATTTGTAGGGCTCTCTTTGGTCTTTGCCCAGTATTTTTCCCATTGAAGTCATTAGGAATGTCTGGGCACAGAATGGAGACTGTAACACAAATGCATATGCTGCCACCCAGATGAAGTCAGAGGCAAATTGTCCTTCCTGCCCCCTCTGGATGGATGTGACAAAACATGTTGGAACAGAGTTTGGGGAGGTGCAGAAGGGGGGACAGTGCCATGTCTGTGGCATTCCCTGCTCCTCCCCTGGCTCGATGGGGTCCCCTGTGTGGATAAGGATGGGGCTCCAGGAGGGAAGGGAGTAGTCTGAATGCAGCTGAATGCCTTATTTAGCATTGTCCCTCACCAATCCTATGGGTATCCCCTGAATTAGCTAATGCTGTTGATTAAACAGCTCCTCACTAAGAAGTGGCCAGCAGTGAGCCTCTGCAGCCATGTTGCTGGGGCACTTCCCTCCACTGGATGCCTTAAGGGCTAACCCTAAATTCCCAGGCAGTTCCCTAAGGCCTTGCCTCGCCTCCTTATCTCTCCCATCTCCCCTTGATGGAGCACTCTTACGGTTTTATCATAAACTCAGGCTGACCTCTAGAGGGACTCAGAATTACATCATCATCATCATTATGTTCCTAGTATGCCTCTGGCATTTAGGACAGTGACGAAGCTCCTCCACTCCTGTCTGTTTCTGGCAAGTTTTTTTATGGTTCCCCAGCTGTGCCCCAGGTTTTTCTGCTGAGCTTCCACAGCTCTTTGCCATGTTGTTTTCAGGTGGCCTCATTTTCACTTGCCTTCAGGTGTCCATTTTATTGTTACTCTAGTGATGGAATCAGTTTCCATCCAAAGCACATGACAGATCCATCTCCAAGGCCTCCTGGCAATGATGGTCCTCAGATCCTGTTGGCTGCACTGTGTCAATAGATCTTGGTTTGAGATTTTTCTGGGCCAAAAGATACAGAGGATTTTTTTGAGGCAGGTTGTATGGAATGAAGACAGATTGGACATGTCCTACTTTCTCATTCCCCAGCATTCTGCACTAAAAAGTAATATTGAAAGTTCGCAGCTCTGATACATCTTGAGTTTGGTTTTGGTGTATTTTGATGATTTCCAGACTGTATTTAAGTTCATGAAGGTGTTCCTGGCTTTACTGATTTTGTTCTGGATGTCTTGGCTTGTTCCACCGTCCTGGCTGATGGTGTTGATATGTGAATGTTTCTACATTGGTGAGAACATAATCCTCTATCCATCCTGGCGATGGTGAAGCAATATTAAAGGTCATGATATCTGTCTTATTGTGGTTGATTTTTAGTCCAATTTGCTGGCTGAATGTGTTGAGTCATTTTTTCTTATATATGGTGTTAGGTATGTGATAGGAGAACAACATCATGCACCTGGGGAAATCTTGCCCCCTGCCTTTGCAGCCACATAGGGTTCTGCCAAGTGCAGTCAGGGGACCCACCATTGCATAGATCCCTCATCCCTCCACCTGTGGCAAGAGGCAAATAGGAAGCCTGTATTGCTTCCACGGAGGGTCTTCCCAGCTTCTGAGGGAGAGTCCCTTCACCCATTGTGTCACTCACAACCCAGCCTTGCTGTATTCAGGCTGGGGATCTGCATGAGAATTCAAGAATAATTGTACAGATATGATAATAAAAATATGTAGTTCATGTAAACATAGATGTGCTATAGTATCTATATTACACTAGCAGCTAGGGGCGCCAACCAGGATTGAGTTCACAGCCTGCTGCATGTTGCGCAGACATATCTGAAGACATGCTCTGTGCCTCAGAGTTTATAAGACAAGATGGCAAGTGACATACGGAAGGTAGGAGAAAAGGGATATGTCATATAGGGCCTCATCCCGATCCAATTGACAACAATGGACTTTGGAATCTTTCTATAGGCTTCACTATGGATTTTGGATTGAGACCCATGTATGTTTGCAATGTTAGTGAATATCACCATATCTTCCTATCTGCACAGAGAAGCTGTGATGATGAGAGAATTCTTACAGAGCAAAATGTATTGAGCTATCATTCGCTTTTGGCAAAAACAAACCCTGTTATGTAGTTGTCCTATAATAAAAACAATCAGTCTTCAGTCATAGCTTTATGATTAAACACTACCGAGGCAATGTTTCTTCTTGTCGTCTTATTTTGCATATTTCCCAAATTGCAATGCAGTGAAACCTTTTGCGATATTAACTAGATTATAAAAATGTCATGTCAGATTTGAAAACTGTCACTAACACAGGAGTTTTAATTATGAATAAATAAAAAAAAAAGAAGAGAGAAACGGCTTTTCCTGTGGCAATGAGATTTTTTTGCATTATGCACAAATACTAAAGCTTAGAAATGTTCAAAGGCTAAAAATAAAAGTGAGATAAGAGAATGGATTGTTCTGGAAACTAAAACAGAGAAAAAGTAAAACTGATAAAACATTGCAGTTCAAATGATGTCTTTACAGCAGTCATTACAATAGAAATAATGTTGTGAGACGTGCCGGTTTGTCCCCTCATCTAGGAGCAGTCTGCTCCGGGTAGGGATGTACACTCTCGAGAGAGATTGCAAGAAGTGATGTCTGTCTACTGGTTAGAGCAGCAGATTCATAGAGCCCTGATCCAGCAAAGGACATGCTCAAAACACTATTGGGATTTGATTCTGACTGACACTAAGGTCTGACACTCTAGCAAGGTAAAGGGGCCTTAAATTTGGAGTAAGTGTAACCAGCAGCTATATTTAAGGCTGTATGACACTGCCAGAGCTTTATAAAGGAGGCCCGCTGACTTCAGTGGGACTACTCCCCTGATAAACATGAGCAAGTGCTTAAATGTCTTGCTGGCTTGGGGCCTAGGATACTCTGTTCTCTTCCTGGCACTGCTACTAAATCTCTATGTTCCCTTGAACAAAACACACAGCACTAGATCCTGCCACCTGTACACATACTGGGTGGTACCTTGCTCCACAGACAGTCCTACTGATTTCCCTGAGACCACTGACAGAGTAAGGTATTACACATGTGGAGAGTAGCATCTGGCCCATCATTGCCCTGTAACTTAGTTTGTCCATCTGTAAAATGGGCATAATACTCGCTAACCTCACACAAGTTGGCGTGGTGAGGCTTAGTGAATATGTTGGCATCTCCAGTGAAAAGTGCCAGTGCAAAGCAGTCCTAGGTCAGGGCCAAGCACAAAGATGGGCAGGGTTAATTGCCTATATAGCTCCCCAACTTAATGGCAGTGAGAGATACTTTGGTAATAGCACCTGGTCAAAATCTTCAGAGCCTGATAACTCTGCAGTAGGAGGGAGATTTCCCCTTGACTTCAACCAGAACTGGATCAAGTCCACTCTGCAGCTTTGTTGTTTTTTCTGTGTTTTTCAAGCAATCCAGGGGTGGGTTGGATTGGAAAGGGGCTGACTCTTCCTCCCAGCCCCACCCTTACACATAAAGAAAACAGTCCAAGCTTTGAACAGAGAGAGAGAAGCACTTGTCAGTCAGTTCTGTGGCTCTTTAGCCCTGTGGCATGGTGATGTTTTTCATTCGCTTGTTGCCTAGCTTTATTTTCATGTCAAACAGGATGTGGGATATTCTGAAATCTAGCTGGGGGTGGGGAGGTGACCCCAGATCACCTTGCTTGGTCTCATGACTTGCACAGCTCCAAGTTGTGTTTGCTCCAGAGAAACACTTGCACAGCTGGCTGTGGTCGAATCCACTGCATCTCAATTAGAAAATAGTCTGTATTCGTTTGTGGGTCAGGGGGAGGGAGAGGGGAATGGCAAATGCTGCAATATCGTAACTGCAGTTAATTTAAAAGCCAAAAATAAAATCAGTATCTCCATCTATTCTCCTGACAAAACTTTTCAACACAAGAGCTCAAATGCATTAGCAACCCCCACATTTAGTTGGGAGCTAAAGTGGCATTTCATGCTGAAATAGACTTATTGTTATCCATTAGATCTGGTAAATTTATTTCAAAAAGAGACTATCTATTTCATTACATTTTATATTACTTTGTATAATAAATCATTTTTCACTAGCAGCCCCCGCCTAAGATGAATTTAACTGACTTTATAAATAATGGGTCAATATCAACTTTATCATAAATTCATTTCATCTTTGGATCCAGGCCCGGTGGGTCCTTTTGTATTGCTTTCTTGCAAATGATCCATAATTCATAATTTACTTTGACTTAAAAATGTGACAATGCATTTTCTTTACAAAGTGCCGGGGTGCAGGCTTTCTTTCCCTTTAATTTTCAATGAAGAAAAATTAATTCCTCCTTAATTGCAGGTTTCGATAATGTTAATTTCAATTTACTGCTCTACGTTGCATGGCATAGCTTGAAACGTGCCTGGCAATAAGAAAAAAAAGGATTAAAAAAAATACACACTGGCAGAAACAATGCCTGGAGGAATAAGTCTAATGGCTGTCGGCAGCTCAGAGAGCTGCCGGGAGAATTCATGTTTCTTAATTCAGCCAAAAGATATTAGTTTCAGTTCTCTTATTACCAGTGCTATTGGCTCTTACAACAGCAGATATTTACAGCAAACTTCAGCATCTCCACGTAGTAATGAGAAAGAAGGTAAGTTTCAAGCTGAGGGAAGATTTGTTTTTAGTTGTAGAATCATAGAATCGTAGGAATGGAAGGGACCTCGAGAGGTCTTCTAGTTCAGAGCCCTGCTGTGAGTTCAGGGGACACGTATTATCTAGAACAGCAGTTCTGAAACTGTAGGTTGGGACTCTGTTTTAATGAGGTCATCCAGGCCAGGACTAGACTTGCTGGGGCCTGAGGTTGAAGCTGAAGCCTGAGTTCCACCCCTAGGGTGGTGGAGCTCTGACATCCCCTTCCCCAGGAGTCATATAGTAATTTTATTGTCAGAATGGGGGAGTCGCTGTGCAATGAAATTTAAGAACCCCTGGTCTAGAACCTCCCTGACAGGTGTTTGGCTAACTTGGCTCTTAAAAATCCCCACAACTTCCCTAGGAAATTTCTTAACCATCCTGACAAGCAGTTTTTCCTAAGGTCCAAATGTACTCTATGCCATTGACCAGAAAAATTCCATAACCCTGCATCATCTAAAGGTATCACCATTATCTTCAATGGAAGTGTTTAAAAAAATAAAAACATGCAATTTTGCACCACTGGAGACAGGGTAGTGGAACACTTGGTAAAGGTCCACTTGCTGCTTTGCAGGAATCACAACTAGTATTTTGCTGGTTAGTGCCTGGCTTTCGTGAAGAAATCATCCATCAAATGTAGTGAATGTGATGATTTTGGCCAAAACCAAGCCCACAAATGTTCGTGAAAATTATAAGATTTCAGCGTTTCAATCTGAAGGTGAAAGTCTAGAAACTTGGCTGAAAGTCTGGGGTAGTGTAATGTGCACACAAATCAGCAAAGCCAGAGAATTATAATCTTTTAACGTGTGCTGTGCAGTTGTGAGGAAGGGGAGATGAAGGCCAATGGATGCAGAACATAAAACAACACAAGGAAACCAATGTTGGCCTCAAAAACGTGATTTAAACATCTGCTGATTCTTGTGGTGTTTTCTCTTCTGGAGTTAGTCCTTTACGACAGTCGAAGTGAGATACTGGATCCTGCTAGTCATGTATGGCTCCCGCTACTGTGAGTTGCACCCATGGGAGTTGTGCTGTTGGCTCCAAACCCAAATCTAATCTGGATTCATCCTCAAACCTCAAAGTGGAATTCTAGCCCAAATCTAATCCAAATCTAAACTCTGCTTCCTTGTTCGATCTGCAGTTATAAATTAGCATGACAACTACCTCCTGTTGGTCCATAGGGTTTTGAAGGCAGGCTTTCTCATAAGTTCTTATTTTAAGTGTACTAGACACAGGAGAGTATGACCCACAGAAAATTACTATCTCAGGCAAAATTAAATTAAGGAAGCTAAAGGCAAGCAGCTGTATTATGTAAAAGAAACAGCTGATAGGGAGCAAGTCTCAGAAGATCTGAGAAACTTAATGTCGATTCTTAAGCTTTGTTTGCAATGTTGTTGTAGCTGCGTTGGTCCCAGAATATTAGAGAGGCAAACTGGGTGAGGTAATATCTTCTGTTGGTGAAAGAGACAAACTTTAGAGCTTACACAAAGCTCTTCAGGTCTGGGAAAAGTACTCAGCTTATGTCTTCACTAGCGGCCAGATCGGCGGGCAGTGATCGATCCAGTAGAATCAATTTATCGTGTCTAGTCTAGACACGATAAATTGACTCCCAAGCCCTCTCCCGTTGACTCCTGTACTCCAGCTCGGTGAGTGGCGCAGACAGAGTCGACAGGGGAGCGGGTGAAGTTGCGTAACTTAGATCGATTCCCCCCCCCCCCAGTGTAGACCAGGCCTCAGAGTCACAGCTAAGTACAAGGTGGAACAGATTGTTTAGCATAAGTAGTTAACACACACTGGAAGAGGCCATTCAAAGTAAAGTGACCATGTTTAATCTTGTCACACATCATGATTGAACTCATACAATCAAATTCAAAATACTGAAAGCCTGGCTGAGGTTGTAGATGTTGGTTCAGATTCTTTTTATTTCTACTATGTCCTCCTGGTAACCTAATTACTTCCCCAAGTTGTTCTTTGTTCCTGAATTGCAGTTCATTCCCCATTGTTCAGACTCTGTTTTTGTTTACTTTCATGGAAGTCATTTTCTTGGCTTCAACAGATGATCAAAATGTTCAGTCAGTGTCACTCAGAACCCACTCAGAATGAAATTACCAGAGTTGCAAGCCAATATACTCTTGCCCCTTTGGCCAGAGTGGCTAGCCAAAATTCAGGGCCTTGAACGTTGTTTCCATTAGAGGACAGGAAATCAGGGAAACTTGCCAGATATCTTCTTGATGGGATCTTGTTTATTTACAAAAAATGTCCACAAAGTCCTGTATTTCCAAACACAGTGGAAACAGAGAGCAGGCAATTTCCATGCTCAGAGTGCCGCTCCAGCAAGTTCTGTGTCCTAGCTCTGTTCCTTTGCTTCCTCTCAAGATAGGGTGACCAAATGTCCCGATTTTATAGGGACAGTCCTGATATTTGGGTCTTTGTCTTATATAGGCACCTATTGCCCCCCACCCCCATCCCGATTTTTCACACTTGTTGTCTGGTTACCCCATCTCAGGGTCATGCTCACAACTCCTTCTTCAGATGTTCTCTGCCTCCAACACACACAGCCTGCAACTGATATACTAGCCCCTGTGTTAAACTACCCAGGTTAGTGCTGGCCTGCCATGTACCACCATTGTCTGCCGCTATGTACGTAAAGGGGCTTGAATGCTGCTCTGAGCCTGAAAGAGTGCATGGCACAGCTGCTGGCTTTAACACGGCCTGTGATTGTCTGTGGATCAAAGGCCTGACGGCAGCCAGTAGCACAGCAGTACAATAGTCTATGTCTAGCATTAACATTTCTGCCCATGCTTCCTCATGCCAGAAGTGCAGACCTGCACCTGTTTTCATTTGATAACTTTATGTTTGCTCTTTGAGATGCAAAATGGTGGGTTTTCCTTTCCCTGTAGCCTATTCTGCCATACTCCTCAGAGCGCATCCTGGAAGAGAGTCTCTGAGGAAGTCTTGTGGTGGTGGAGATGAATGTGGTACAGATGAAATTAAAAAGTGATGCAGGAAGCTTCAGCAGGACTGGAACCGCTGTGCACTCTCCTGACTTGTGCACTGATGTGTTTCAGCTTTTTTCTTGCACTTTTCCCCTACCTGATCACTAATGCCGTTTGGAAGGAGCCCTTTTTTCTTTCTCATTAATCATCTCTGACATATAGCGGTTGATTTTTTTCCTTTAGTGTTCAAGGTCAGCCTCATCCCATGACAGAAAAGCAGGCACGCCGTCTTTTAATCAGTGATCTGAGACGGGAGGGAGGATGCAGTGCTTTGGTTCCTTAATGTGCTTTATGCAAGAGATGCTTTTCTGTTGTGGCTACCGCGCTGTCTGATAAATGCACCGCAGAAACAACATCATCAGTCACTTCCTAGTTTTCTGGCCATATTTTTCTCCAGCAGGTAAATGAGGGATGGTTTCGCTGAGATTAAAGTCAATGCTGCGACTGAGACCCTCTCCTGGATAGTATTAAGGTCTCTCCCAGAAGATTGTCCAACACAAACATGACCCTTTGGGAATACTTCATGGTCTCTGAAATGCTTCTTGGTGCTTCCTGTTTGAACTGTGTAAGGCAAAGTTGAGCTGTTTTAGATGAGTAGTCAGTGCTCCATTGCAAGGTGGCTTTGTGATATAGTAAAGAACTGGGATCCTGAGTTCTGATCCGGATCATCTTATGTAAGCGCTTAGGATTTAAAAGCCTTCCTCAGCCCAGATGCATACTAGTCTTGTTTTTGCAGTGTGGTATACATTTATGGCACTATATATGTTGATTGATAAAAATCAAGACCTCACTAAAAATGGTTACTGCACCTGGGTAAACAAAATGTATTATTGCATTATAATTATTGTTTTGTTTAAAGCCTTAGGAGTATATTTTAACCTGTGAGCATGTGCTGAGGACCAGGGCCAGGTCTATACACAGCGCAAATCCCAATTAAATCCTATTTTGAGGATATAAATAGGACTTAAGTGGTGTTTGAGCCTTGTTGTGGCCCTCGGCACAGGGGGTGAGTTTCACCCTTAAACCATAATTCCTTTTGGACAGTTTGGTATAAGGATGTATGAACTGGTTCAAATAACAGAGACAAACAGACTGCCAATCTTCCCACTTCTTTGTACTTCCTGGTTGCATTCCAGAAGCAGAAGTGCTGGAGCTAGGGCTGTGTGAATAATAGAATATCCTGCTCAGGTGCGGGTCTGGGGGAAAAAAATCATTTGGGGTCAATTCAAAACAAAAATGTATTTGAAAATGTTGGTGAATGGAAATGTCAAAAAAATATTGAAAATGAAACATCTTTCCAAAACAAAAAATTGAAATGTTTAGTTTCAGAAATGCCAAAATGATCAGTGTTGGCATTTCCATTCTTTTTTCAACTAAAACAATTCTCCAAAATCGGCCTAAAGTTACAAATTGTTTCGGTTAATCCAAATCTACGTCTTTTTCACCAAAAAAAAAAAAAAGGTTTTGCATGGAAAATGTAACCAGCTAGTTGGAATCCCCTACATAGAAGCTGTGGGGCAGGCTTGCTTCTGGAAGACACTGAGTTGTGCTTCAGAACTGAACAGCCAAAACTCTCTTGAGTCTCAATAAAAGTTCAGGTTCTTGGACAAAAAGTCAGAGTTCTGGTCTGTCCACATTTAATTGCTGATCCCACGTTGAATGAATGTCATTTTCAATCTGCAGTTCCATGTCAGTTCCATGTAGATTCACTCCTGCTGTCACACTTCATGCAGTGGTTGAAATAAAAGGCCGGTGTACAAAGCTGCTACCTGACTGGGTCTCAATGTTTTTAAGTGACAAGTGTTTTTGCTTATTGGGAAAGTTTGGGAAAACTTCCAGAGATGAAAAGTGAAAGTGTTCTCCCTGGTAACAATAAAGACAGCAAAATGACTAACTTTGCCAGTTTCTCTGCAGCTGTGAAATGCTTCACACTGTTTATTGTCAGGTGTGATAAGCATCTGAGAATAACTTTGCACGTTAACCACTTCCAAGTCAGAAAAGTAGAAGCAGAGTTGAAAAAGGACATTAATAGGAAAATCCTGCCTGTGAGGCTTGCAAGAGTGATGACACTGTGTTAAGAGGACTCTAATATGGTGGGGTGTTAGGCCTTTCCTCTCTCATTATAAAATCAACATCTATTGAATGAGTTTGCAGTCTTCCAGCTTGGATTTTCAGCTGAATGTGCAGAGAACCAGTAGTTAAACTGATTGCCAGTTTCTAGGCATGCATCTCTCTCTGTATCTCCTGGGCCTTGTTTGCTGTACAGCATTGTTCTGCTGTCGAAAATGGAAACCGTGAGAGAGAAAAATAAACGTTTCAGTGAAGTTCTCAGCTTTTTATTAGCTTTGAATTTAGCACATTTTTATATGGGGTGGGGGAGGGCTCAACCTCCTCTAACAAATCATTTAAGCTGTTGAGCATCTACTTGTGGTGTATATTGGTTAAAACTCCAATGACAGAGTCAATTAAATTTCCTCTGCTGATTGAATAAGTATGAGGATGCAAAAATGCATTTACCAAGAAGTGTGTTATGTACCTAGTTCAAATTTGTATAGAAAACCAAATAACAATAGCTGTGGACAATCTGACCTATGCCACGCTACTTAAAGAGCGGACCTCGCCATTTGTTTGGAGGTCTGGTTCAGCACTAACTCTCAAGTTAATTTATTTTCTGGGGAAAACCCACCCCATGGCTTGTGAGTAGAGCTGGTTGACATTGTTCATGGAAAAGAGTTTTCAGTAAAACATGCAGATTCGGCAACAGAAGAGTTTGTGAATTTGTGTCTATTTTGCCAAATTGTTTCGGGGGGGGGAGACGAATATTTTTTTAAAGCCCTGAATGTCAAAATGGGTTGATTTGACACTTTTTGAAACAAAACATTCTGATTTTAGGTTTGAAAGGACTTTCCGTTTCAAAATTTCCTTTCATTTCATTTTAAAACATAAAAGATTTTAAAATGATCAAAATGAAACATTTTGTTCAACCCAAAACAGATTTTTTTCATTTTTTTTTCCTGGAATTGCCGGCATATGGAAAGGTCAGTGATTTGCCCAGCTCTTTGGGGCAGGGACTGCCGTTTTGTTCTGTGTTTGTACAGTGCTAACACAATGGAGTCCTCATCTGTTACCTACACGCTACCACAATACAAACAATCGCTTTTTGCTATCAGTCTATTTTGTGACTGTATAAATGTGTGTAAACTTGCGTGAAGGGCCTATTGTTTGAGATGTAATAATCAGCAAGCCATGTAGTATTGTTTGCAATTATTCTGTGTGTTGAGTCAGTGTCTATAGTGTGGTAGTGTAGCTTTACGTTTGTGTCTTTCCACCAGTTTCACACCAGTGCAGCCATTGCAAACTGGTATCAGCTTTGTTTAATCCCAGAAAAGCCCTGGATACTATTGCTCACCATCAGCTGTCTTTTTTTGTCACATTTGACAGAAAAGTTATCATAGAACTTTTTATTTCAGCTTTTATCTTTTGTATTAACCTAGGTTTGTGCCCTCCAGCCTCATAAAACCCAATTGCTGTAGTTAGCAAGAAAACATTGAATTTATAAGATCTCTGAAAATGATTGAAAGCAGCTTTCTATAAACAAGGCATCATAATTTTAGGATCTGGTTATTTATCAAATTTACTTAGCTAATTTTATAATAAAAATTGGGGAGGGGAAAGGAGGAGAAACAGGAGCTAATGACATGTATTGATTATAAACATACAATCTTTTTTGCTTGAATATTTTCCCCTCCCCATCTCCTTTGTCTGGACTACTTCCATTTAAGGTTAGAGCCTCCTCTCTGTGAATTCAGCAGCAAAACTCTTGTTGACTCTGATGGAAGCAGTAATGGGCCACGCGGTCCCAATCGTGAAATCTCTACTCATAAGTAGCTCTCTTGTCCTGAGAATGATCTTGGAGAGGAAGGATCATCATGTTATGGCACTAGATGGGGAACTGGAATGCAGGAGCTCTGCTACTAGCTTCCTGCCTGACTTTGGGCAAGTCATTTAACTTCTCTGTGCCTCATTCTCCCATCTGTAAAATTGGGACATGCCTTTGCTCCCATCTTTTGTCTAGTTAGATAGGAAGCTCCTCGTGGAGGGATTCTCTCTTACTCTCTTCCTAGCTAATGGGCCACTGATCTCGCTTGTGGCCTGCAGGTTGTGGTTGTGGCAAATAGGAATAAGCTTGCACCACAGAAGTTAATGGGTGAACATCACCCCTTTGCAAATAGCTCGCACAAGGAGTGGGGTTTTCGGATGTGCTCAGCTTTTGGCCCAGCTCTGCTCCTGTTGAAGTCAATGAGCGTTTTCCCCACTCATGTCAAAGGAAGCAGGTTAGGCCAGCACTGAGCCCTATTCTGAGGCGCTGTGTGCCGATCCTCTGCACAAGGGTGAATTTTGCCCTATGCTCGTACTGCTGTAGCTAATGGACTTACTCAGATGGATGAGTGCCTGCAGAGCAATGCCTAAGACAAAGCTCCAACTGGAGACGATGCCTGCTAGGTCTGAGTAAGACCTTCAGGATTTGGCCACTCTCTTTGTGATGTTGTTAACTTGCTCCAGTGTGTCGTAAGCAATTTTTCATCTTTGGGGTTTTGTGATGCCTTGCCATGTCAGCAGAGAGATGATTGATTCAAGCAGGGACATTTCAGTTATTTTCTCTCTGATGATACATCTCAGTGGGCTGGCATTTCTGACATGAGTGAAGGATAAGGAAAAATGGGAAACTCTACGCTCTCACTCACTGTATGCCAAATGCAACAAATGGCAGATAAGCTGACACATTTGAAATCCTCCAATTAATCATTTTTCGGGCCTGTATTCAGTTATGAAATAAGGAAATGATTAAGGATGCTGATGAGGCCTATAGATCAAATGGAACCATATATCATATGTTTTGGGGATAAATCCAGCTTATCTTAGTCCTGTGACTGGATATGGAGAGGAAGGGGCTCAGTGCCAGTCCATAACCCCCATGTGTAAACTAGACTCCTAATCCAACAGTCTTTGCCCCCTAGACTTTGCCCCCTGGACAACCTAGGGCTGGGTTGTTGTTTTTTTTGTCTGTGTCATGTATTTCAAGAGAGGCAGTGTGGTCTAATGAAACTAGACTGGAAGTCAGAAACAGCTGGGTTATATTCTTGCTCTGACACTGACCTGCTGTATGCCCTTGGGCAAGTCATTTCAGCTCTCTGTGCCTCTGTTTCCCATGTGGAATTTTTCTGGTTTAGTTGTGAGCTCTTCAAGACAGGGACTATGCATTTGTACAGCACCTAGGACAAGGGGCTCCTAATCTCATTTGGTGCCTGTTGTAATACAAAAAGGAAATTGCTGTGTTATGCCTCTGTTACAAAGTCTGGAGCAAACTTGCTTGACTGTAAGTTTCTGCTCAAGGGGGCTTAGGTCTGGAATTTCAGGGGGTGGGGGTTGATGCTTAGGTCTGAAGCCAAACTGAAACACTTAAACAGCACCTACCTGCATTATGCATGGTTGAACCCACAGAGTCATGAGAATTACATTCCCTGACAATATTTTGTTAATGAATGGAATGCATTCCTGAGCTAGTCCTTTAAGTCAGTTATATCCATCACCCCCTAGAATCATGGTGGCTGGCATCAAGGTGGAAAATGTGTTGCTACATGTCAGGAATGTTCATATGCGCATTGATTTTATATCTTCTGTTCGTATCATGGTCATTTTCAGGTAATTCAACCTATTTCTCTAATCAGAGATCAGTTCTGATGCTAGAACGGCTCTGGAGTTTTCAGCCTTAGGAAATGATGTCAGGTTCACTAAACTTGGTACACATTTTGTGCCCTGAAGTTCTATTTATATGAATACTTCAATGAAGAAGTCTTTGTATCAGTTAAAATCCTATCTTGCTACATTATCAAGGCATTTGTAGCATTCTTATCGAAATGGTATTTCAGTGCCTTCGCCAAGGTATGTGAATGTCACTGCAGTGTAATTTGGTGGGTTTATAGGCTGATAGATGTCACATTACTTGTAACATGCAGAAATGGATAACACGGGGAAAGATACAGCTATGCTTGTGCACTATTTGCATAGTTCTTACATTCCCATAGAGTTACCAAGCAGCAGCATAGGCTCAGGAGGTGTACAAACCTCACACAGGGCAAGGAGGGGTTATTTGCCACACCGGCAGTAAATGCTCCATCTAGTGGAGGAATTAAAAGGCAGGGAAACACCTCCTTTGGTGGCAGACCTGCAGCCCACAGCTCCAGCAGTGCAGAGGGAAGGCTGAAGTCTCTGACACAGCTGCCACAAAAGCATCTTCCCTGAGGGAATGGAGGACCCACCCCAGAAACGATCAGAGAGGGAAGTATTCCCCTTCCCCCCCTCTTGTGAACCCTGGACATTGGTAATCCCCTCTTATTTTCTTGATTTGGGCTCCCCCAGCAGGGGAAAGCCTTGGCCTAAGCTCACGCAGCGGGTGGCGGGAGTTCAGAAGTGGCGCAGGGAGAGCAGCCTAACCCTCGGTTTCCAGACCACTTGTAGCCCAAAGGGCTCTGCGTTGGAGCCCAGTGGAATGGGAGGGCCTGGGCTCCACTACCAACAACCCCCTGCTGGTCATGGTGTCAAGGTATTATTCCCACTTTGAACTTTAGCATCCAAAAAGTGGGGACCTGCATGTACCCTTCTAAGCTTAATTCCTAGCTTAGATCTGATAGCGCTGCCACCAACCAGAAATTCCAGTGTCTGGTACACTCCCTGTCCCCCAAAACCTTCTCTGGGGAGCCCAAGACCCAAACACCTTGGGTCTTAAAACAAAGAGAAATAAACCATTCCCCCTCCTTTCCCCCTCCCAGATTTTCCCCTCCCTGGGTTACCCTGAGAGATCACTGTGATCCAAACTCCTTGAATCTTAAAACAGAGAGGAATTAATCTTCCCCCCTCTTCTTTCCCCCCACCACTCCCTGGTGAGTTCAGACCCAATCCCCTTGGGTCTTACACAAGGAAAAAAAATCAATCAGGTTCTTAAAAAGGAAAGCTTTTAATTAAAGAAAGAAAAAATAAAAATTATCTCTGTAAAATCAAGATGGAAAATGTTTACAGGGTCTTCAGCTTATATAGACTAGAGGAACTCTCTCCCCCCAGCCTAAGATACAAGTTACAGCAAACAGAGGTAAAATATCCATCCAGCAAAATACACATTTGCAAATTAAGAAAACAAACATAAAACTAATCCGCCTTTTCTTGCTAGTACTTACTATTATGAACATGAGAGACTGTTTTAGAAAGAATGGAGACAGATCTGGTTGCACGTCTGGTCCCTCTTAGCCCCAAGAGCGAACAAAGAACAAAACAAACAGCACAAACAAAGACTTCCCTCCACCAAGATTTGAAAGTATCTTGTCCCCTGATTGGTCCTTTGGTCAGGTATCAGCCAGGTTCATTGAGCTTGTTAACCCTTTACAGGTAAAAGAGACATTAACCCTTAACTATCTTTTATGACACATGGGTTGCAATCTGACCACTAGGCTGTGCTTCCCAACCAATCCCTGAATGAGAACCATTACACTCCTTTAAACACCTTAGAAAGTCTGAACCTTAAGTAGACAGTGAAACATACTCATAGCCAGTGTTAACAGCTCCTAGAAATCTTGGCACAGTAAATTATCACCCCTGGAAACAAACTGGACCTGTTGATTTAGTCAGATTAGAAACTCGCTAAACAGCTTCAGACACAGCTGAGCCAGAATGCAACTCCAAGCATTAAACAAGAGCTTGGTCAGAAGCAGGCGACAAAAACAGGACAGTAGAGGCAGATCTGAACCACTGGGTCTATTTACTATTCTCACCAGTGTAAATCAGAAGCGGCTCCATTACTATCTATAGATTGACATTGCTGTAGAGCTGCCACAAGTGGGAAGAGGGCCAAGCCCATTGTCTGTAGCCAAATTAAGGTCCTTGCAAAGCATCACTAATGTCTATACGCTGGAGTCACCAGAACTGAAGTGAAATCTCTGAGCAAGGATTTCCTAGCTCTATTATCTTCTCCAGACACTGGACAAGACAGGGTACCTTTGAAAAATAGGTCATGCGCGTAAGAGATGGTTTCTTGATTAGTGGTGAAACATCTGCCTAAGAAGAACAGATGTCACTTAGCCAGAGGCTAAAGAGGTATTTACAGTCCCAGTAGCACATGCATCTATGGCTGTAAATAGCCATCTGGGCCATGGAGCCAGATTAAAAATATTGAATTGCATGCGTTTCAGCTGAGGGCTGCTTGAAAATCACGGTTTCAGCTGGGTCTCATCAGGAAAGAGGAGAGGGAAGTCCTAAACTTCAAAATATTTTAAAGCGCATGTAATGGTTTAAGAAGCAACTTCTTGCCAGTGACTGAACTGCAACAGAATTAAAAGTCCCTCACAAGTGTTCCCACATCTAGTTTCATCCTCTTCCCACATCAATACCACTTTCGGTCCTCAAGCAACACGCTTCTGATGAGAATATACAGCAATCAAAGACTATTTAAGATTAAGATTTATCTCTTTTCCCCAGTTCACACACCCTAGTTTTCAGGAGTGTGTGGAAAAAAGAGAAAAGTGATAGCTGTAGGACAAAGGCAGGGGCAGATCAAATGAGACCAATTTGATGTATGTGATTGCAAAGTTAAAATAATACGGGAAGTCAGAATGAGAACCCACTGCTTCATCCCCATATCTTGTGTGATCTTTGCACATGGGTACAGGTCTTACAAAAATGCATTGGTGCCCATATAGCATGGTGATAGGAGCATTTGGAAACCATAAATAAGAGGAAATTCTCTAAGGGTGAAATCCTGGCCCATTAAATCAATGCTAGATCTCTTTACCACTATGCTTTTTTGTTTTTAATGTGGCATTTTAAGGAACAAGTTCATATACCTTATGATAAATGATTTGTGGCTTCAACCAGTGCATTATACAAGGACATACATTTTCAAAACCAGCTAGAGAATTTGGGTGTCCCATTTGAGACACCTGAAAGGGACCTTCTCATGCCCACATGGTTAACATTAAGCAAATGAGTAGTTTCACTAAAGTCATTGGCACTGCTTAAACTTTAATGTGTGCTTAAGATTTCTTCACGATTAGTGGCATAAAATTTAATGCTGCAGGGTGTTATCCTACCAGTAACTGCCTAAGTTTAGGAAGAAACTTCTATGGCAGGATATTATACAACTCTTCATTACAGGAGTTTCTTACACTTTACTATGAATCATCTGTTAATGGCCATCGTCAGAGACAAGATACAGACCAGGTTTGGTCATTTGATATAGCAATAACCGTGTTCCTACAATGTTAAAGAAATTATTCAATTAGGCTTTTTTAAAACTGGAGCAAAGGTAGTAAAATCTGAAAAAGACTTTGTATGAAGCTCGGAGATTTGAAGAATATGAACAAGATTATCTTCAACAACTGAACCCAAATGTTAGGTTACATTCTCAATGAGGAGCATCTTACAGCTACCAGCCCAATGTTAAATGTGAAAAGGACATGATGTTAATTAACAAGTAATTGCGCCACTGTAGTATTGTCTGTGAACATATGGGAAACCAGCAAAGGGCTTTCTAAAATCTCATAGTTGTTAAAGCAAAGTGATTTTTGGCTGCAACATGTGAATTATATGGATGAGTGAGCATCAGTAAACAAACTTGTCTTGAACTGATAAAACGGAAAACCTACTTCTAAAAGTAAACATTTGGTATTAGGGGAGGTCATCTGACCAGGCACTATAGGTGAGCAAGTGCAAAGAATAGTTACAGCTAAAGTGTCGGAAAGGGAAGTTATAAAGTTCTCTGAAACCAGGGAAATATTTCTAATAATAATAAATGCAAGCTAGGGCTTAGGAAACAACCAGCTGTACTACAAACTACTCTAGCGAGCCATATGTGCGTGGCACTGAAGTTCAACGTGGACCAAAGTGATATACAATAGCAAAGCCTTAGAAATCTCTCTCTCAGCTCCCAGCAACGCGTTCTTTTAAAAAATACTTTAGGATTCCAAATTGACCCAAAATTGAGGTCAATATTTTTTGTGCCATTATATCAGTTGCAAGTCTTACTTGTTCCAACTCCTTGTAGACTCTGCTCCTTTGAGCCGTATGGTCACCACCACATCACTATTAAGCTAGAAAGGCGAAAGACAGGGAGTACAAGAAATAAGTATAATGTATCTATTGTCAAAATCTTATTTCAGGCAATCAATCTTTAAGATGACCCAGCAGGGAATCCTAAAGGAATCACAGCATGTTGACTCTGCTAGGCTCAGACACCAAAAGACATACACAGTTTAGAGTACTCAAAAATAGAAGCAATAAGCTACTGGGACTTCTTGTGTCATTGTCAAACGGCGCTCAACTTTATGATTGTGTTAAGGAAGTAATTCTGCCTAGACACCCAAGAAGGGCCAGGTGGTGTTTGTGAAAGCAGTAACTTCATTCAAAGCTTTGGAGATGCTAGTAATGAATTTGGGTGATAGGAATACCTAGAAGGATTTCTCAGACAGGGAGGAAAAGATAGTTTTGTGATTAAGGACTGGGAATCTGGAAACCAGGGTTCGATTTCTGGTTCTGCCCTCTGTGACTTTGGGCAAGTCACTTAAAGCCTGATCCTTCCCTGCTGAAATCAATAAGAGATTTGTCATTGGCTTGAATAGGTGTAGGATCTGGGCCTTCATCTCTCCATGTCTCAGCTTCCCATGTGTAAACTGGAGATAACCATCCTTTGTCTATTTAGATTGCAAGATTGTTACATGACTAGCATGGAGGGACTCTGATCTCGCTTGAGGTGCTAACTGTAATACAAATACTATAATACACTGAGTGAATACTGAACTCTCAGGTAAACTATGTGATGGTAAAAAAAAAAAAAAGTGGAAAAGAATCTCGAATCTAAAGAACCTAGTCCTAAGCTGTTTCAGTGTGTGTATCAGTGTCATAGACAAGGAAGATATTATGACCCATCCAAAATATACTTAAATCATGCATTAAATGAAATCTAGCAGCTCAGCCAAATAAAGACACTTGCTGCTATGTCCATGATTTGGTCACTTGCAAACTGGACTGGAGAAAATGAAGTTTGCTTCAATATGGGGGGAAGAAATCATACAGACATTCCCCTGGTAAGTCTGCTGCTCAAATAGAAAAGTATTAAAAATTCCATAGTTTTGTAAGTAAGAAAATTATATTGACATCAGACAAGCAGGTAGAGGTGCGTCTCCTTTGGTTAAAGCGTGAGATTAGGATCTGGGTCCTATTTCCAGATCATTACAGACTTCCTGTGTGATCTTGTGACAAAGTCTTTACATGAGGATTCTGATTTTGGGTGCTTCCATTTTTTGGATGCCCAGCTTCAGATACCTGTCTGCTGATTTTTTTTTCCAGAGATGCTGATCCCCCCACAACTTCCAAATGAAGGCAAAGGGCAGTTTTTCCATTGTATTCAATGGAACCACGATTTCATTCAGTGTGTTGATGAAAGTTAATGACTGTGTCCAGGGGAAGGGAACACAGTTATTAAAAAGAATCTTGGTCAAAGAGAAAGAGCAGGCAATGAAGGTAAGCTCATTAGCAACATGCTGGGAATTTATTTGCAGTGTGGTTGTAACCATGTTGGTCTTACTGGTAGGATATGTATACCATAGCGCCTTGTGTCAAAAATATTTTAAACAAGCAGTAAGGGGATGATGAGTACATGAGTACAGAAAGGTACAGATGAGTCAGATGTCCAATTCCCAACCCAGTGGGGGTTGGGTGCCTAACTCCCATTTTTACCTTTGAAAATTTCCCGTTAAGGGCCCAGTGATGAAGTCTTTAGTCAGTGTAGCCCACAGGGCAAGTTTGCCCATTATATTCACCCCATGATATTCACTGGCTTGCCTTCTATTATATTCAGCTGTAACACAAGAAACCTACAGGCCTTTATCCTATAAGATATTAGTTGGAGCATAAATAAGCATAAATGTGATTAAGTAGGCCATAACCATTGGCACAGATCAATGGTCACCTTTAGAACGAAGAAGAGCTTGCTTGGTAGGCATTAGAATGTTCCAGTAAGGGCTACTACAAGGAACATGGAAGTAATAAATGCAAATCCACTTTAGCAAAGGGTGATGGTATGATCATGTGCTGAAATGGTAGTTACACGTATCAATATGTAACCTATGGAATAAGTAGACCTCAGTATTATATTGGTGAAAAAGCTAAATATCGGCATGGAGGACTGAGCATGGGCAGATGGCCCTCAGGCCCTATAAGAGGAAAGTCACCATGTGATCCAGGATTCCTGGGTCTCTTCTATTGCTGTCTGCTAAACTGGGGAAATCTCACATGAAAGGCAAAAGCCTACTTTGATAAAGACCCAGAAAGAGAATACCTGGAAGGTTGGCGACCAGGTAATGCTATTATCTTAGAAAGTGCCAGAGCATGGGTTATGTAATCAATGGATTGGACTTTTCTGTATTATTGACAAACTCAGTTCATCAGTGTACAAAATCAGAGTGACAGGAGGCAAGCGTAACAAAGACAGACTTTACCATGCCAATTGGTTAAAGCTGTATTGATCATCCAGGTCCCAGGACCAACTTCCTTCCCCGGAACTAGGTGAGCAGCGCTCTGTGGAATTGCCACAGCTGGAATCTGACGGGTCGCAACTATGAAATGGATATTGCTACTTCCGATTTATTACTCCCTTATCAATTTTAAAGGTAAAACTGAGGCAAAATCAAGAATGGGGACTCGTGTATTGCAAAAGATACAAGAAGTTGTCTAAGGGCATGACACATGATGACAAGTGAATGCTCAACTACTTGAGCACCGAAGATGAAATGCACATTGGGAAGAAATGGATCGAACTGTTTTAATCAATCCAGGCTGCAAGGTTATTTTGCAGCTGCATGCCAGCCCAATAGCCAACGCTTCAATGGACTCTTTCCCACTATTAATGCAGTGGTAAATGTTGTCCGGAGTTGGAAAGGAGACATGAAGTTAGAGCCCTCCTCTGTGGGTGTCCTTGTCATCCATCCAGAGATTCTCCACAAAATATTGAACTCCATAGTGTGAATTCTGTGTAGCCTGATTCTGGGGGAAGAACCTTATCACAGTCAGATCAATTGACCATTAATCCAACATTATTAACCTCATATAGGATCAGGCAACATCATGTAAAATGCCTATAAAAATCAATGAATGGAGAGAAGGGGAAAAAAACAACGGTGAGCCTTTGGGCTATAGAACATGTGGATTTTCTTTAATGCGATTTCACTTACTTTACATTAGGCCTTAAATTACTTATTCTTGAGCAATATTTTAAGACACTACACTATTAATCCAATGACTGTCCGTTTAGGCTGGCTAAAAATGAAGCATTATATATGTAGTGGTGCTTACCAGCCAGACGTCAGGAAGGATATATTTTATAGGATTATGTAAAGAGAGGTCAGACTTATCAAAATACAGTCACTGACTTGGAAGCCTTCCAGTTACTGAGTCCCATGAATCACTGGAGATCATAACCAGACATAATAAGATCAATTCCCCCAAGTTAAAAGGGAAATATGTGCTTAGCTATTATCGACTATTATATAAAATAAAGTGGAGTTCAATCCCACATCTTCTCAAATGGTAAAATCCTGCCAAAAAAGGGCCTGTGAGGTTCATTTTGTTTGGCTGGAAGATCCAAGTTCATTCATAAACAGTCCATATTTCTAAGTAGAAACATTAGCTGTCAGCGATTTGTCCATACTAGTTACTAGCTCTCTGCAAAATATGCATAGCAAAATACAAAATCTGGTGGCAGTTGTCTGCTTGGGTGTTCATTGTCAACCCGAAATTCAGGTTCATTTTTGGAAAAACTGGATGGCATATCAAGGAGTCTTGGGCTGCATTCAAACCAACTAGGCTAACTTTTGGGCTTGGGCACATGTGGAACAAGATGGTTTCACATGTTTTGCTTTGAGGTTTTCTGTCTGTCTGTCTGTGTGTGTGTGAGAGAGAGAGTGTGAGAGAGAGAGATCAAAGCCACATTAACTGGAAATTCTAGGAGTATGAAACTCTATGATGCAAAACGCCCAAAAGATGCTTAAAACTGTAATGCAGAAATTCACTCAACTCTGAAGTTAGTAGACATGGGCATAAACTGGAACTCCACATCCAAATCCCCTTGAACTTTGAGAAAGTCCTGACCCTGATCTTTACTTCAAAGAGAAGGTCAGAAAACAATTTTGAAAATCAGGCCAATGTTTTAGTCACCTACATTTGGGCATCCATTTTTTTAAAAACCTGTCTCTCATTTCTTCACTCCATCCCTACTGTGAATTAAGATCTTGAACAGGGTTCCTCAACTTTTCATAGTGTGGGCCACACCATAGCAGTGTGTATGTTTCCTGGACCATAATCTCTCTCATTCATCTTAGTGTAGACCACCTCCTCTCCCACTGGAGATGGAATAACTTGTGGCAACTGCAGCAATGGCTTATGTGAACAAATAAATGACTTTAGGAAAGTATTTGCTATATTTTTTTTTCTTGCCTGAATACTGTCTAGCGGCGGGAAAGAAGGAAAAGGTAGCATTGTGAAACTAGCCAGCTCTCCGCAAACACTAGCGAGCTGTCCATGGCTCTTGGACCACAGTTTGGGATCTAGAAGAGCTGGAATTTTCAGCTTGGCTTATTAAAGGGGACATTCAAATGTTACCGAGCTTAAGATTGAATTCCACAGCACAAAAGAAGAAATATGGATAGATGAAACTCATTATCTCCTCCATATCAACAGGCACACAGGGATGGAAACAAACCTAAGCCCCTGAAAATAAGACTTTAATAAATGTGTACCTGGTATAGTGGGATATAGTTTGTATTCCGGACAAGGCAGGGACTGCTGCCTAGCAAGACACACTGCAGCAAAAATACTGGAGTCAGCCATCCAGTTTAAAGATGACTGTTAAATTTGGGTTAGAGCACTCTCATGGAGATGTCAAATATACTGTACTGAATGTAATCAGAAAAACAACTTATGCTCTGCGGTAGAACAAGATGTTAAACATTATGCATTAACTGAAATCCTAACAAAGTCCATTGAAACTGGCTATCAAGAGTTGCACAACACCATTGTATTATATGCATGATTAGGTGTTAAAGTATTCACATATTATAAACCTTTTCTTGTGAAAGAAAATCGTCAGTCCCATTTTTATGGGTCATTAATTTTCCAGTGTGTTAGGCTAGCAAGAAGAGGAAAAGGTTGGCATTTCTTTTGCTATGCTCCTCATAATAGTGTGTCTGTGTAAAATGTTCTTTAAATAGATGTGGTTTCACATCAAAATCAAAAGTATTACTTTGTCATGTAAACATTTTATTTATTTTCAATGCACACATGTTTGCATTCTCCAAGTATCAACCTCACATGTCAATCTCAAATACATGGAGATTTCCAAGGTGAGCATCTGTGATCAAAGAGGATGTCTACTCTATTTTGCAGGTCAGATGATAATGTTATTTTTGGATCTCTGGCTGAAGAGGTTGTTCAGATATAGGCATATTCCAAGGATAGTTTCCATTATTTGCATTTGACTGCAAGGTCATGTGTGGGCCTTTACTTTCAGATGTACATTTTGCTGTGCTTTGTTAGCTCAAAGATGGAGTGCCATAATGTGATCTATGTGGACCTGGCCCTTAAACTTTAGTCCTCCTGGTATTACAGGCATTACTAATTCCTGTATTAGTTCACAATGTTTTTGCCCACTTCTTCAATGACCTTTCTCATGGGGAGCACTTTAAGTCTTTCTTCTGTGGTCTGTTTTGGCTGCCATCTAATTTTCATATGAAGTGTAATGTGTTGGTTTTAACTAGGCTTGGAAGATTTTTATCGGTAAATGTTGATTTCACCAGATGCACACAAAGTCACAAAATTATTTCCATTGCTGACGATCGAATTTTATAGATAGAAAAAGTAAGAAAAATGCTGCTTGAGAGAACTTACTAGCATTTGATTTAAGGATGTTTACTTTGTATCTTTTGACATGTGATGTTGACGGTTTGTGTTTTGTAACGGTTATCAAGCCTTAACATTTTGAAATTAAGCCCTCCTCTCATTGTATAATTATTGTCTGACCAGTGCTGTTGTCCTACCTCCCCTGTAATTTCCCTCAAGTGTGGAAATTTAAATGGATAAAGATAGGGGGAAAATGCTTAAAAATAACTTTGATGGATAATAATGTTTATTTAAAAGAAAAAATCCAGTTCTGCAAAGCCTATAAACCAGTGTTGGGCAACCTATGGCCTACTAGGATAATCTGATTGCGGGCCGTGAGACATTTTGCTGATATTGATCATCCGTAGGTATGGCATCCCACAGCTCCTAGTGGCCACAGCCTGCCGCTTCCCACAGCTCCCATTGGCCAGGAATGGCAAACCACAGCCACTGGGAGCTGTGCCTGTGGACGGTCAACGTCAGCAAAATGTCTCTCGGCCCACAATCAGATTATCCTGATGGGCCACATGCAGCCTGTGGGCCCAGGTTGTCTACATGTGTCTACCTAAAGGCAAGTGTATAAACCTCATGCAACCTGAGAGCAAGGAATGGAAGCTATAGAAGGTGTTGAACCAACTGGGTTCAGTTGCAGCTCCATTACTTGCTGTCAGAGTTCTGGGGGTTGAGAGTAAGCGAGGCAAGTGTTTCCTGAGAAGAGGGCTCAAGGCACAAGAGCCTAAGGACTCTGCAAGAGACTGGGCTAGAGATATTCACTGCAGGTAACGGACAACTGTGGAGAGTGAGTTTCACCGGGGGGTACCTGGAACAGGCCCAGTTGCCTAGCCCTTTTGCTTCTCTTGGTTTGGCTGCGGTAAACCCTACAGGACTTCTGTTTAACTGTGAATCTTGAGACCAAAGAGAGGATTTATATATGAGGGAAATTTCCAAATAGCAAAGAGAGAGTAAAGCTTCCCTTCATCCTCCCCACCCTGTGAAGGCTCTGGGTAATGGTTTGGGGGCAGTATTAAGGGGAAAGACCCTATGGAGGGAAGTGCCTGTCAGAAGACATCTTCGATCTCTCTCTCTCTTCCCATATCACTCTGTGTGGCAGTTTTGACTCATCAGATGCTTGAGCTAGTAATCTCCTCATTTGAAGGAAGCTGCCCAGATTTACACCAGTGTAACTAAAATCAGATTCAGTTCAATAAATATCCTCCTCCTCAGAGTGAACAGGTAAAGTGACTTATCTGAGGCAACACAGCAAGTCAGTGGCAGAGCCAGGATTAAAACTCAGGAGAATGCTAGCTCCCAGGTCTGCGTTCAATCCACTAGTCCATGCTACCTGCACAGAGAGAGGAGTAGTTCAGAAATAACCCTTTCTCCTCATTGGTCCCTCTCAGAACCTCCTCAAAGGGCAGAAAGCCTGGAAACAAATCTCCTGTCTTGCTTATTTTTCACTCCTCTCTAGCATGTTGCAAGAGCTCCCAAATACTACTGAATATGACTAGTTGATGCCACTACAGGATTTAGGCAAATCTAGAATTACTAAACTACCGTTTTTCAAATAGGGATCATGATGTTTTACCTTTTTCACCTGGTGTTGCCATATAGAAGATTTCTGGCAATGTTGGCTGATAATCCTTCTGATATAATTATAAGAGCATCTACCTTCCTCATTTCTACCCCTCTGTCTTTTTGCAGATAGTTAATGCTGATTTGGACTTTAAGTCGATCGTGAAAAACTGATGTAGAAATCTCTTTGTGTTGAAGCTGTGCAACTTTATTTCCTTCTCTTTTTAAAAAAAATTTTTTATTGCTTTAATCAACAGTTCCTCTGCATAAATCCGACAATGAAACCAGGCACCAGAGCAGATATATAAACTACCCACAGGTAGACATTAATTTTCTTGGGTCAGTGATGCTGCATTTGAAACCACTGAAGTGGATATTTATTGGATTGTTTTATAACACTTTGTACTATCCTTTAACTAAAGCAACTAAACTTAATAACCTTTTAACAAGTATTAAAATATATTAGCTGTTGAAGTGGAAGCATTTTGAATTTCATTAGTATTTCTGTGGAATTAGTTTCTTCTGGTTAATTTCATAAAGGATTTTGCCTGTCTCCTAATGGTTCTGGAGGCCTTTATGATTTTATACACTAAAGCATCAAGATCATCAGATTTGTGAGGGTCAGGCTGGTTTGATTTATTTGCATTGATCTTGGATATATATTTGACTAGTTCTGTGTTCCTATAAATAATCATATGATAGAGATGGGCAAACCTGGGATGGCTTAGAATATGCATCATCTTTCCACTTTGAGAAGAAGGGTTTCTGTCTTAGTTTAGTTCAGAGGAATGGGTATGACCATGTGAATGAAGCTTGAGAAACGTGCACTGAAAAACTGAATTAATTCACCATTAAGTAATTACCAAATTCCAACCTTCTTCCCTTTCTGTGTATTAAACCCAAATTATTATAGGGATGGATTCTCCGCTGGTTTAAACTCCATTGAAGTCAAGCCAATTTACACCAGCTAGTCAGTTTGACTTATTGTGCAAAGTCCTTGACCTTCCTTTCATGTCCTCCAGTGTTTTAACCCAAGAAACCTTCCACCTGACAAATACCATCCATTCTAGCATCAAAGAATATAACTTCAAGATAAGGCATTGTCTTATAATGGAAACTGATATTGGCTCATTGTATGTCTCAAAACTGTTTTGCATCTCCATTTGCACAACTCTTCTGTTTGTAGTATGAGGCATCTGACCAGAGAGCATTACTTACTCTTAAGCAACCTACACAGAAAAGACTCCACACAGAGTTCCTCCAAACCATTCCCCTTTGTTATTAGTTTGTCACATGCAGAGTTCCTTTCAGTCGCTCCTTGCTTTCCAAGATTGTGACTTTCTGCTCTATTTATTTCCTTGTTTCTTCTTTCTCTCTTTCAGATGAGATGTAAAATTGAAGTCCTGACTGCTTGTGGCAATTAACTCTCATGATATTTTATTACTATAATGGGGGCATCTCTCTTAGCTCCAGTGTCCTGCCAACATTCCAGCGTGAGTAGTTACAGTCTGTTGCTCTTAGTCTCAATTCAATACAGTATTCATTGGCATTTTCTGTCCTACATTTATGTCTGACGTTGCTTTGAGCTGTTAAGCCGCTCTCACATTCCACCTCAGGGATGGCTGCATTTCATGGTTGGGCAAATAATGCCTTTATGCAGAACTTACGAAGAGGTTTGATATCCGTGGGGGCTGAATGACGTTTGGGGGCCAGGTTTTCAGAAGAGCTCATATCCCATGTAGGCACCTAGCGAAAGTGGTCAGATTTTCCAAAGCACCCAGGAAATCCCCTGCCTAAATGGGAGCTGGTCTCTTGAACATCTAGGGCATAATTCTTACTCTTTTGTAGTACACCTGTCCTAGGGCTGAGAATTCTGGGGATCCATTTTCAGACTAACTGCTCGGCTTGTGGAAAGATGTGGTAATGTTCCTTAAAGGTTGTCTTTGAGTCTTACGTCTAGACTACCCACCGTATCGGCGGGTTAAAATCGATTGCTCGGGGATCGATATATCGCATCTCACCTAGACGCGATATATCGATCCCCGAGCGCACTTATATCGATTCCAGAACTCCACCAATCCCAACAGAGTTGCAGAATCGACAGGGGGAGCCGCGGACATCGATCCCGCGCGGTGAGGACAGGTGAGTAATCCGATCTTAGATATTCGACTTCAGCTACGTTATTCACGTAGCTGAAGTTGTGTATCTAAGATCGATTTCCCCCCGTAGTGGAGACCAGCCCTTAGCTGACTCCTAAGCTGAGCCCCACCAGAATTCAGAGGAAGAAGGAAAAAACCTCGAGCTTTGGTTTAGGTCCATCTCTGAATGAAACAGGCATATGTCATACCTTCAGACATTATTGTGTGCTCCTGCCCACGATTAAGCATCTTATTGAGCTAGAGAAAAATATATTTTTCCTCTTGTTCCAGCTTTGTTTCTGATTATATCGGAAAAGTTTTGATTGTATTATTGGTCTTGCATTGTATTCAAACATTTTGTTCTCCACATTTTCTGAGCTTCTTAATGTAGTTTCTAAGGAAACCTTACAAAATACTGTCTGTGATTGTATCTGTCATTAAGCAATTCTGATTTTCAGCCCTACTAAAATAATTACCATTGTGTATCAGCATGGAGTCAAAATGCTTCAGTCTATCAGCCAATATATTGACAGCATGGGTGAGTGGGAGTATCAATAGAATCGCAATCACGCAGAATAATATCCATGGCTGTCTATATTTTTAATCAGGGTTAGCAGAAGTAAGTGTAATAAAAGATGGTTCAATCAGCCAAAACTAATGGTAAGCCAGTCTTAAGAGCTGCTATTTACCCATCTGATTCTGTTATAACACTCAAACAATGTAGATAGTGGATCCAGATTGTTCTAGCCATGACTAAGGCATTTAATTTGTTTTATTATGATTTGCCAGCTATCAGACACTAATATGGAAGATAGATTATTACACACTGTGTGTATGTTTTACACACACACATATATATTTTTATTGCCTGATCCTGAGCAGTGTTGAGCACACATAGTCGAGTAGGAGACCCTAAATATAAAATGATGCCAAAAGGATGGCATAGGTTTTAACTACATAGAGGTAGCCAAACTAGTGCTGTGTCATAGAAATAGGATTTGGTTGTAATGAACATGAAGTGGATTATTCACTGAAGCTGCTGGACCTTGTGCTTCTCTCTAGCTCCCAGACTGACTGACCCCAACATGTCTGCCAGTCACCAAAATGAGCCTCTCATAAGAATATGGCGATATACCTATCTCACAGAGCTGGAAGGTCATTAAGTCCAGCCTGCTGCCTTCACTAGCAGGACCAAATACTGATTTTGCCCCAGATGGCCCTCTCAAGGATTGAGCTCACAACTTTGGGTTTAGCAGGCTAATGCTCAAACCACTGAGCTATCCCTTCCCATATCTGGTGAAGCTGATGATGAAATAGATAGACTGTGCTACAGTGGAATACTACACAGGGCACTTCCCAGATGCTTCCTGCATATTCTATTTAGACAGATGGACATATTTGAGGGCTGGCTCAGAACCGCCCTCAGAATTGGAAAACAACTGCTCCTTTCCTTCCACCCACCACTGCTGCACTTAGTGAATAGTTGGCACAGCACCAAATCCAGCCTTCTATTTGACACATCTAGAATTTAAAGGGATCGCTGGTCAATTTCCTCCACTTTAGCTTGGTATCAAAAAGACTTATATGAAATTAGCTTTAAAAAGGTATTCATAGAGCTAGTTTAGATGACAAGGGTCACTTGAATACAGAATGTTCCTGGCTGCAGAAGAGAGAATCCAACTCAAACGTTGTCAGGTTTTTGGAACCAGTAAGGCACTGAAAGTTGGAGATAGTTCAGAGAGAGGAAGAGGTTGTAGGGACTTGATATAAAAGGAAAGATTAAAAGAGTGAACCATATAGTTTGGCTGAGCGATGGCTATGGGGAGACAGAACAGCATGCAAATATTTGAAAGGCCTAAAAACCAAGGATGGAGGGGAATTCTGCCTAATTAAAGTGAGTATAATTAGATGTAATGGGATGAAACTCTAGGCTGCACATCAGGAAAATCTTTCTCACAGTAAGATCTTTGTGGCTGTGGAATAACCGCCAACTGGTGAATCAGGTCATACCATAGTTAACAGATGTCTCTAATTACCATAAGTACTAAATATACATATATAAAATACACACGTGCAGAGTGGGTACTTGAGGCACTATTAAGGTTTTTATTGGGTGGTGGGTCATTCATTGCTTAGTGGTAGATTGACATCTTCCCCCCTGTTAATATCTAGATCTTAAAGTGCTTTACAGACGAGGTCAGTATTATTAGCCCCATTTACAAATGAGGAAACTGAAGCATAAGGAGGCGAGGTGACTTGCATAGGATCAGCCCGCAGGGGCATGGCAGAGCTCAGAATTGAACTGTAGTCTCCTGAGTGCTAGGCCTTTGCCCTATCTACTAGGCCACACTGCCACCCAATAAGACTAGCTTGACGTAAAGAGAAATGAAATTCTCTGTTCTGATCCTTGTTTTTTCTAGTTTTGTATTTTTGAGACTCTGCCACTTCCTTTAGCCTTCTTGTGTGTGTGTGTGTGTGTGTGTGTGTGTGTGCGCATGCTCATAACACCCCGCACTAGATATGCCATAAGCCCTTTTCATTCCTTGGTCCTAGCTATCACCAATATGTGAAATCTCTCTATTCCCCTCAGCAGGGGTTTATAGTTCCTCAGCATGCTTGGAGTCAGGGGTGGGGACAGAAGGAAGTGGGGTCCAGGGGCTCTGGCAGCCATCATAATTGTAATTTTTTTGCTAGGGCCCCCTAGAGGCTCAGTTTGGAGTTCCAGGAGCTGAAAAGTTCCAAGTGAGGAGATATGTGTGTTTTTCATCATACCAACATATGTATTTCAGTTTTCATCTCTGTATAAATATCCTTACTCTCTTTAACAGTTCACACTTATACGTATGCTTGGAAGAATTTGATTTTTATTTTGACTGATAATATCAATGTTTATTTTTAATGACTTTCATCCATTTAAATTTTCACAATTACAGGAAATCGGGGATGGGGGCCAGACAACAATGCAGATCAGACCATAATTATTTAATGACAGTAGATGTTGATTTCAAAATGTTAAAGTTTTATAACCACTAAAATACAAATTGTCTACATCACATGTTGAAATATACAGAGTAAATATGCTAAATCAAACTCTAAGTCCTCAAACAGTATTTTTCTACTTTGGCTATCTGTAAATTTTGGTTATTATCTATGGAAATATTTTTTCATTTGGGTGAACAGTGAAACCAATGTTAATCAATAAAAATGTAATCATTCCAAGCCTACTTATATACAAGACAAAACTCATATTACTTTAATGGCTGTGTTAGTGTCAATTTGGCAAATAAAGAGGAACAGCACTTTAATTACTGTGAAAATGCTTCTGTAACCATTAGTAACTATAATTTAGTGTCAAGTTTAACTGTGCCTTAACATTCAAATGACTTACCCTTGGGGACACTAAATAAAAGCAGAGATCATAAATAAGACACGAGAAGTCATTCTTCCACTCTACTCTGCGCTGGTTAGGCCTCAACTGGAGTATTGTGTCCAGTTCTGGGCACCGCATTTCAAGAAAGATGTGGAGAAATTGGACAGGGTCCAGAGAAGAGCAACAAGAATGATTAAAGGTCTTGAGAACATGACCTATGAAGGAAGGCTGAAAGAACTGGGTTTATTTAGTTTGGAAAAGAGAAGACTGAGAGGGGATATGATAGCAGTTTTCAGGTATCTAAAAGGGTGTCATCAGGAGGAGGGAGAAAACTTGTTCACCTTAACCTCTAATGATAGAACAAAAAGCAATGGGCTTAAACTGCAGCAAGGGAGATTTAGGTTGGACATTAGGAAAAAGTTCCTAACTGTCAGGGTAGTTAAACACTGGAATAAATTGCCTTGGGAGGTTGTGGAATCTCCATCTCTGGAGATATTTAAGAGTAAGTTAGATAAATGTCTATCAGGGATGGTCTAGACAGTATTTGGTCCTGCCATGAGGGCAGGGGACTGGACTCGATGACCTCTCGAGGTCCCTTCCAGTCCTAGAGTCTATGAATCTATGAATCCGTGACTGCTAGCATGCTATCACCATCTCTTCCAATCCTAGTCTTCTTTCTTTCAACATCAAATGGATACTTTGACAATGCAAATGCATCCCACACACAATCAATGTCAAATGAGACAGTCTCAGCTTAAAATATAAATCCCCCACACTTTAATTTTTCCATTGACATATTTGTCTGGTAATTATGGATTGGCAGATTAATTTGCTAGGAGTTTTCAATAGGTGCATGCCCAATGCTTAAAGTTTCTTGGCATCTTTATGAGATAGCAACAAAGAGTCCTGTGGCACCTTATAGACTAACAGATGTATTGGAGTATAAGCTTTCATGGGTGAATACCCACTTTGTTAGACACATGTCAAGACTAACACAGCTACCCCTCTGATATTTATGAGATAGGTATTATTAGTACCATTTTACTAATGGGAAAACAAACAAAGGGCCATAGATACCACTGGTGTCAATGGAAGAAACTTCATTGAAGTAAATGGAGTTGCATCCATTTGCACCAGCAGAAATTTGGCTCTGAGAAGTGAATTGCCCATGGTTAAACATCAAAGACCTGATCCTGTTCGGATGGTGCTAGTGATGTTTTAATTCAGGAACAGCAGGACTGGGTCCCATGTCCATATCAGCACAGGGAATAGACCCAAGAGTGACTGCTCTCCATCCTTTGCTCTAACCAATGCACATATGTTTCCAATATAATTGCTACCAAAGACTGAGTATCGAAAGGTTTGGAGGCTTAGTTTGATTAAAGACACAAGAAGTCTGAGTGCTGAACTGAATGTCTTGAGTCTGCAGAACTGGATTGGGAATCTCACTGGAATGGACTTTCCTGATTGGAATGGAGTTCTGCAAGAGGAATCTTTCCCACAGCAATCCAGTGTTTCCTATATCTGTCTTGACCAGAAAAAGAAAAAGCCAAGTGCCAATGAAAATAGGCTGAAAGAATGACTGTAACTTTGTGAAAACTCCTCCAGAAAGGAGGGATAAATAAGATTGCAGGTCCACTGTCACTTTCTCTGACTTTGTCCAAGTCAGTTGGCTATCTCCCTCCTTGTTTACACTTGCTAAGTCTGCATTGTGAAATAATCATATTTGACTACAGCAAATACCTTTTTAGACTAACGCAAGCGTTTTTGCAGAACTTTTTTCATTTTGGTTGAAATTTTCTGGCTTTTCACTGGAAAACTGGATACCAGAATTTTTTTTGTAAATATGAATAAAAAATTGTTTCTCAAAAGCCAAATATTTTTCAGGGTTTAGTTTTGGTTTTCCATAAAAAACACAAAATACTTTCAGTGGAGATGGTTTAGAAATTTCCCTGGGAAAGTTTTCAACCATCTATATTAATCAGGAAGGGAGCACAGATGTACTTTTCCAGACATGGGATTAGAAATGGTGATATTTGCACAATCAGGGTCAATGTTCACATTAGATTTTAATATTTCACTGGAGGCCTGTGTAAGTATGTTTAGGTTTCAAAGCCCACATTTACGGCTTTTCTTGTATCTGGCCCAATGCTTCTCAGTGAACACTCTGGCAGCACTCTGGAGATGCCTTGAGACCTTAGAAGCATCTCTGCATCAAATAGAATTTAAAATATAACTAATAAAATAGAGCTTAGTTGACATCTGTTTTTGCAGTTGCTTCTGGCAATTTATACTAGGCTGTATACAGCTGATCTGGCTGAATTTAAATTTCTTCATGGTGGTCCTAAATCAACACAACAAGAAGCATCCATCCTTCACTCTAAAATTATAGGGACCTTCCTATGTTCATGACAAATACTTTTGATGTCAAATTTAGTCACGGTATAAGTAAGTAACTTATTGAGCTCAACGTGTCCCCACTTACCCAGGGCAGGATACTGTCCTAAGACAGAGATGCCATCTTAGAAAGATTCGTTGTTTGCATTGCTGCAGAACTCAATCAAATATTCTTACCATGCACAATCAATAACAGCCGCCATTGAAGCAAAAATGTAACAATTAGTAACCCAAGTGAGTAACATGGGGAGTTCAGTGGAGGAGGCTGAGGAAGGGATGACACAGATAGATGCCAGCACTAAAGAGTGGGAAAATAAAGTAGAACATCTGTCCAATTTACCTAATTGTGTAATAAAAATAAAAGAAATTTTACATCTTAAAGTAGTGGCACTGGAAGTTCGTGCACAAAATATTCAAAGCGGTGGGCTATGCGATGGGGGAAATGGTGATACAACTATGCCCTTAGAAACCTAGCTGCCAGATCCTCTCTGATTGAAGGTCATGTCTGGCAGTGTGGTCTAATAGGTAGAGCATTTAACTGAGGGTCAGAAAACTGGGATTCTATTCCCCACTCTTTCATTGACCTTCTGTGCAACCATGGGCAAGTGACTTCGCCTCGCTGTACCGCTGCTTCCCCCGGGACTTTTTTTTCTGTCAGGTGTAGATTGTGAGATTTTCTCTCTCTCTCTCTCTCTCTCTCTCTCTCTCTCTCTCTCTCTCTCTCTCTCTCTGGTCTTGTGCAGAGCAATGTGGCCCTATTCTTGGTTAATTCTATTGTAGAATAAACAGTTGCTTATAATGAAAATCATAGATAACAAAGAGACAGAAATATCTGCTTTTCATTTACCGCATATACTTAAGTGTAGACTGAGAAATCCATGCCCAAATTTCAAGGTATTATTGTATAAATAAGAAAACAAATGACTAGATATTTCAGTTCTTCCCTGCAGCATGGATATACCTGGGTCAGAGGGTTTTTTGTAGGCTAATCTTTTATTTGGGGGGAGAGGGGCTTTGTTAAAATATTAGCAGAGAATCAGTGTGACGCTTTTGTAATGCACCAGAATTTGTAAGAGGCTAAACATGAGTTTTTAAGTGGCTAAAGGGATTTAAATTAATAGGTTTGAAAACTTAATATAGAGCCCTAGGCATCCCTGGTGCAACTACTAACTTCAAGGGAATTACCCCAGGGATGAATGTGTTCCACAGTCAGTTGCGTGTATGTAACACATTAGACCATGTGTGTGTGTGTGAGTGACATGTTCTCCTCTGTACTCTTTCCACAGAAGATGCAGAGTCTGTTACAGCCTTCAAAGAGAGCACCTGGGCTCTTTAGTTCAAGCTGGAGAGACTCAGGCATTTACCTGTGCAGGCTCTTGATTCAATCCTAGGAGTCCCATACATGAACTATCCTCGATTTTAAAGGGATCACTCGTTAAAATACTTCAGGTGCACTCTTTGAGTACATTTTGGCTCATTACAACTGAAAGAATTATTTCCACTGAACAGCACCTGAGAAAATATTGGCAGTGATCCAACTAACCAGTGATGCTCCATCCATGCCAGGGATAATATCCATAGCTTTATTTGTTGTGCCAGATTATAGGTGGATACAAAACCCTGCACAAGGAAAGAGGCTTAACACTCCTGATAACAACAGCGGGCATTTTGCATCCAGAGCCCCCAGCATTGCATCTTTAGAGAACAATGGGAAAGTGAAAATCCCCATTACAGTGAATGGAGAAAGCTGTATAATACGCTTATCATTTTCTATAGCAGCCTTGGCTGAAAGAGCTGTAATTAATTATAAGGAAATGACAAATGGTCAAGGCTGTGCTGAAGGCAGTGGCCCTGGTGTTTGACATTGTAATGGCACTGGGGAAAAGCTTGTCAAATCAAGGTTGTATTAATTTATTAGACAACTAATCTTGGCAAGTTAAATGAGGAGGGAGAAGGATACAAGCTGAAATGCTATTGCAAATATTCAGTCTTTTTTTGGGTGGTGGATCACTGCAAAATATTCATGTGCTTTCAAGAACAAAGAAACATCGCTGACCTGATATCTGTGTTGAAGGCTTGTTTATCCTCACAATGGACGACAGCCTAAGGTCCTTACATGGTGATTATTTTGGTGAACTCCCATTGGTGACATTGGAGTGAGAACATCAGGATTTTTCCCAGTATGCATTCAGCTCTTCGTCAACAAGTTACAGATGTTTGCAGCTTGGAAGTTCCAAAGTGAACCCTAGATCTCTTCTGAATCATTTTGTGCACTGTTTTTGAAAAGCAGTGTGTTCTAGTGACTAGGGCTCTGCACTGGCACAAGAGAACTGCCACTGATCTGTTGTGTGACCTTGGTCGTGTCAGTTTATCTATGTGCATCTTTTATCCCCTCATACACTCTCTTTGTCTTATCTATCTAGATTATAAATTCCTCTGGATAGGAGCGGCCATCTATTAGCCAGTGTCTAGCAGATGTGATTCCAATCTCAGTAGGGGCCTCTGTGCTAAGTTAATAATCAGATACTATTACAAAGATTCCAACTTTCTCTTCGGCACCATCTCGAATACCGGTGTTCAGACCCTCTCTACATGTGCTAACTACCATAGCAGAAGCTATTAACTGTTGATTTCTAACTCAAATAAGATGCTGCAGCAGCATGTATCGTGGAGCCAGGCAAAAAAAATTTTCTCTAAAACCTGTTTTGAAAAATGCAGATTTGGCAACACAACATTTTGCAAACTCATGTCAGTTTCCCAATAGTTTTGGCCAAAAAGCAAAATGAAAAATAATTCTGAAAAAGTCAAAATCTTTCATTATGATGTTTTAGAAACAAAATGTTCCAATTTGCAGGGACTGACAAAAAGACTTTTGAAATTTCTGACAATTTTATTTTAAAAACAAAATTCCAAAACATTTTAAAAAGCTGCAAATCACAGGAAAACTTGTAGCTTTACCTGAAAAAAATTTCAACTTTTTGATTTCCCTAAAACTTCTGAAACATTTTGATTTTGGTCAACCAAAAACTATTTCCCCCACCCCCCTCCTTCCCTGTATTTTGGAACTGACAGCAAACCAAACAGTCTGTTATATACACAGGTCATCTCAAGATCTCTGGTTCCTGTATCCTTCCATCTGTTATGCTTGCAGTCCACTGTGACCATGTCTTTATACTATCTGGAACAGGGTGATTTGCCACTTTAAGAGCCATGAGGTCTTGGGCCAATTAGCCCCGTCCTAATCCGCCTGTGCAGGGCATGGGACTTAAAAGGAGAAAAGCCCAGCAGTTGAATGCTGGCTGAGAAGGAGAGTACACTGATATGAGGCAAGGAGCTGGGAACTGGCTGACGGATGTGGCCTCTCAGAGGCCCTTGGTAGGACGATAGATCTGACTCAGATGACAGGAGCCCAGGAACTGGCAATGAGACAGCTGTTGCCATGGGAGCCCACCTATAAGGTAGGAGGCTAAAAGCTGAGCCCTGTAGGGCTGAATGAAGACACTCTTCTTTTATTGTTGTTTCAGACTTGGACTAAGGGATCTTGATATTCTGAAAGGTGTTGAACATTTTAATAAAGTGCCTTGGCCAGAAGGCCATGTCACCCCTGTGATGAGAGTAGGCTGAAGATCATTGGGAGCAAATTAAGGCAGACCATTGCAACGCTAGGTCTTGCTGCGAGGGGTCACTCTGAGATGATGAGTCTCATAATGCTATCCAACTGGACGTGGACAGGAAGTCAGGAATGTGAAGGCTATTGAATACACTGCTAATTCTCCAGGAGCAACAGCACATGGATACTTAGCACAGCTGTTTCTGTAATTATGACACACTGAGAACTTTGTGCTCAAAAGCCCGAAAGCTTGCAACTCCAGTTGTGTGGCAGTATATAGTTAACAGTTATAATACAAAACATAGTGATGTTTGTGCTCTTTGAAGCTGTGTTTATCTAGGTGTACTCTTTTATTAAACCTTTTGTTATATATAAATCTAGAGGGGAAATCTCTTTTGCAGTAAACATAGGCTTTCCTTTTCTTCTTCCTTCAGGTAAGATTGGTTCTGTATTTGATCACACTTCTCATTGTCCTCGCTCTTGCCTTCTCTCAACATTGACCATCCAGCGTGGTTCTGCGTAAGTCAATCAGGTTTGGCAGTGCCATATCTTTGGTTGATAATTCAGACTTCTGTTGCCCATTCAGTTCCTTCAGCATGTGCCAGAATAGAGACTGTCTGAATGTAGATTTATTAGAACTTGACAGAGGCTAGAAATATGGCCAGATATGGAAAATGTTAGGAAAAATTGTATGAAGTGATGAATAGAAGTTCCATGCAGCTCTAGGGACCTGTCACCAATTCATCTTTTGGTTTTCCTGTGGGAAACTCTAGGTTTCAGAGTTAGGGAAGGGTTGTCTGCTTAAAGCAAGGCACTAGAAATTGGGATTCCTGTTTCTGCTACTCTTTCACATTGTGTCCTTTGGTAAGTCACTTAAACAGAGCATGTGTCTGTTTCCGGATAAAATGAGCATGATAATCTTGCCTGTGTTGCAATGGGAACATGGTATTCTAGTGACTGGGGTCTTTATCAGAGTTCTTCATTCAAAAGTATTGTACTTTCATTGGCTTTATGGTCCCCTTTGCATAGCAGTTAGCTTGCTCTTTTTCTCATCCAGGTGATCAGTGACCCATTGCTACACACTTTGATTCCATAAGATTTAACTCACCTTGACCTGTTTGTCTCTCCACTCCAGATAGTCAGAAGGGTCCTGAGATTCCTCTGGGGCCTTGGCTTCTAAGATATGGTTGACTAACAGAGCCATGCCTCTCTGGACAGAAGTGTCTGTCCGCACAACATTATGAGTAATCCCACCGAACCAAACAAGCTTCAGTATGTCACTTCAATATGTCCATGGCTTCCAGGTAACATGGCCGAGTCAGTCCCTGGGATACCTGGTTACCCAGAGGATAGAGTGCCAACAAATTGAGCACATTGAGTGATACAGGTAATGTGTGAACAACTAGAAGAGTGATTGTCCATATAACTAATCTGTGAATTTTAGCCATACCACCCCTGAGTTCATGGCAGAGTTAAAGGCTGGGCCTAGGAGTGATTGGCACTGCGAAGTGATTTTTTTTTCTTTCCTTAGTATGAGTTTGCTAACTGAAGATGATGAGTCTGTGTGAGTTGTTTTTTTTCCTGAGGCTCAAGATGTGAAAATGTGTCTGAAGTCTTTCATTTCCACCTATTGAAAATGCTTTTAAAAGAAAAGAAATAAACAGATGGCACTCATTAGCACAAGAGTGCTTTAATCTTTTGCACGTTTTAAATTTTATTTTCCTTTCAACGTTTGTAAGTAAATTGGTATAAAATTAAGACTTCACCAGAGCAATTGAGTTTCACACATTTCAAGCCATGAAAGGGGAGGTGGACTCAGTCCAAATTGCGACAACTGATGCAATCCTGGCATTGCAATTATCTATTATGACCAACAAATACATTCTAAGTAGATGGAATGCATTGTGCCCAGTCTTACACATCTTACTCAAGCAAAACTCCTTTGAAAGCCCAGTGCAAGACTGTGTCTTTTGCTTCTACTATTCATCCAAGTAATTTTCATTTTAAACTGGAAAAAATAAACACTTCATTTTAAGGAATGCATACAAGCCACCTGGGATCAAATTTTCACACTGGGACAGCTCTTCCAAAGTCAATGGAAGTGTACCATTTTACACAATGGAAAATTTGGGCCAATATATACATGCTATGGGACTCTGGGTTCAAAGATGTTAGGTGGGATCCGAAGCTGGACTTTAGCATTCAATTGGGTGAATCATACTGTAACCCACTAATGAAGGCATGTTCCAGTTTTCCCTTTATGCCAATCGGCAAATGTTATGAGCTGCTATTGTTCACAGCTACAGTATCTGGGCTCTACAGCTCACTATGTAACAGCTTGTGCTCTGAGGTCCTGGGGTTCAGTCCCTGATATGGTGGCCAAAGAAAAATGCAAACCAAACCAGACTGGACAATGATCCCTAAGACACTGAAAGGACATTTCTCCCCTAGCAGTGGTGGAATGGGTTGCATTTCTTGTCTGAGTGAGTTATAAATCACGGAGATATGTTTGAGGACTAGATGAACATGTGAAACATGAATGCAAGTTATGTCACTCAGTTTGCCAAAAGGACTTTTTTACAGGTAAAGGGAAACATATTTCTTATATTTATTGCTTCTTTATGATGTAAAAAGTATTTCAAACGTTTTCTTAGGGGCTTGTTTTCTTTTTTTTAATAATAGAAATGAAGGTCATGTCTGCCCTATTTATTCAGGGGGAGACAATGGAGATGTGGTGAGCTAGTAGGATTATGACATGACCAAATTAAATCCCAGTAATTGACAAGAGAAGGGACTGTTAGTCTGACTCTTTACATTTAGAGCTAGATTTTCCATTTTGCAGGAAATTCTGCTTTTTTGACATTCATGTCTGTTTCAAAATGGAAGAAAAATGAAATGCTGTGGAAAATGATCCCACAAAAAGAAATCTCCCCTTCTCCCTCCTGCAAATAGTTGTGGGTCAATCAGCAGGTTTTGTTTCAATAACATAAAATAATTTCAATCTTTAATTCTTTTTTAAAATAGAAAATCAGTTTTGTTTGGAAAGGTTGTTTCAGAATAAAACAATCAAAACATTCCATTCTGAAATACTTTAATTTTGGTTTTTAAAACAAAATGTTATCAAAATCTCGATGTGTTTTTGAACCTTTTTGATTTTGACGAAAAAAAATCACATTTTTCGTTTAGAAACCATTTTGATAAATTCCTGACTAGCTCTGTTTAAAACAGCTCAAGCAAGATTCTCTGGAGCAACCAAACTGTGCTCCCTGTGGGCCTGGTGGGGAAGGGAGACTTTGCCACTGGTAGCAAAGGAGCCAGTTCCATCAACTTCTCCCAGTAATACAAATCATTTAAGATTGATATTTGTAAGAATTCCCGTCTGACTCCACCTTTTAAGAGATCTTTATGGAATCAAATTGGGCTATATCATGATAGTACTTTAAGGTTGACCCTATGCTTCATATTTCTACAATTTCCCATCAAGTTCAATGGGACCGTGTACATGAGTAAGGACTACTTGCTTGAGCAAAATTTGAAAAACGAGGCCCTTACTCACGAGCGTGTTAGGAAGCTGCCTTTTATTTTCCAGCTGAGATATTTCTTGAAGGAATCAAGCAGAATTATTGCAGTGACAAGTTAATTATGTGCCAGCATTCTTGTATGAAAAGTAATAATTTCCCATATAAAGCAGTCACATACTATGCCAAATAATCTGAATATCTTTAACTGAATATCAGCCATATACCCATGAATTTAAAATAACAAATACTGTCTGCTCCCTTATAAGTGATGCATTTGAATATAAATGTAGAAGACCGTATTTCCAGATGCCACCTTATAATAATTGAGCTCTGCACCATGGCATTCATAGTGCTTTCTCAATGCTGCATCTCATTAATAGTTGCCAGAACATTCATAGCGGAGATAGAAAGTTTAGAACGAGAGGGGGGACTGGGACTTTAATCAGTATAAATTGGAACTCCATATTATCTGAGATATAATGAGGAAGGATCAAAGTAACAATGACTGATTGTATGATCATTCAAAGGCAAGAGACTATCTTTCTTCTACTGCTGTAGTCATCATAAGTAGAGCTGGGTAAATTTTTTTCTGACAATTTTTTTTTTTTTTTGCCAAAAATGAATTTTTTGGAGGTCCAAAACTATGTTTGCTGAATTTGGGTTGAAGCATTTCAGATGATTCAAAATGAACTTTTTTTCTTTTAGTTTTTGATTTGACAAAATATTATTTCTGTTTGAATTGGGGAGGTAGGTTTCTTTTGTTTTGTTTTGTTTTTGTTTTTGCCACTGAACCAAAAAATTCCAGCAGTAATCATAAGAGGGCCTGATTCTTTTCAACTTCTCTGTCCCTTGTGCAGTCATTTTTATGAGGTCAAAGTGGGAGTAGAATTCTACTATTCTGTTTTGGTAGCAGCGTATGTTAAAATGGCTTAGCAGAAAACTAAGCCCCCTGAGAATTCTTTCAAAGATTGCCTATGCTGTGGCTGTTTTAAATGCAGTTTATGATGATTTATATCAGGGGTCGGCAACCTGTGACTTGCGGCTCGCCAGGGTAAGCAGCCCACGCCACTTCCCAGCACCCCCATTGGCCTGGGATGGCAAACCATGGCCAGTGGGAGCCACAGTCAGCCAAACCTGCCAATGCGGGTAGACAAACTGGCCCGGCCAGCCAGGGTGCTTACCCTGATGAGCCACGTGCCAGAGGTTGCCAACCCCTGATTTATATGCTATACACCAGATCTTCATTTGAGGTAAATCAATGTAGCTTTTTTGAAGCTATGCCAGTTTACACCACCTCAGGATCTGGGATGGGAGTCTTCCTACACAGAAATAAGAAAATTTAGCTTGTCCAGTGAAGCATACTCAGTCTGTTGATTTCTGAATATGCATGTTTATTAATACTCAAAGGTTACTTATTTGTTGCGCTCAGAAAAAAAATACTACAGAGGGTCTCTTCTTGATCTTGCATCAGTTTTATACTCCCACTGACTTTAATGATATTACTCCTCATTTATAGCAACGTGAGTTAGACCAGAATTCTGCTCCCTCACTTTTTTCTAAGCGGTGCCTGGTTGAGCTGAAAACTACATAACCAAATTCCAGCAGCATGTTATCAGATTTCAGCAAGGCAGATAAAAAGGCACTCCCGAAAGTAGAAATCCCCTTGAGCTGGGGAGAGAATAGAGAAAGGCAATTATGAGAACTGCATGCTGATTTATCAAGAGCAAACATTAGAAGAACTCCACTGAAATAAACTTGCCATAGCATTACAATTTCAACACCGCCTGTAGATTATGCCAGGGGCTCAGATCCTAAAAAGCAAATAGAAAAAGAGGGAAGAGATAAATGAGGAACGTTAAAAATAAAAATTCTAATTGAAAGTATTGACTTTTCATTTTATATGAAAGATTGAGGATATTTTTAATGTCCTTTTACTATTTGTCAAATTACCACAGGTGGCAAACGGGAAGGAAAACCTGTTCTTTCCTGCTACAAGCTCGGTATAAGCTCGGTAGACAGAGACAATAACATCTAATCTAAAATCTTAAGTGAGATGACTTTTATGAAGGCCTCCCAACAAAAATCTGAGAGTACTAATCATACTGTTTCTAGAGATTTATAGACAATTTTTGAAAGGAACATAAACCTTAGGTCCAAGCATGCACATCTGAGGGCAAAATTTGCCCATAAATTATGGGCACTGCCAAGATATTTTCTAAATTTTATTCACTTCAGTCTTCAACATGGAAGATGGATGCCCAGGGATCTAATCTAGCCATTATTAGCTAATATCCTAAATAGTGAAAGGGAGTGAACAGTTGGTGGTAAAGGTGTGGATGACAATTATTTAGGCCAGTCAAGCCTGGAGGGGATTGTGAAGAATTCCAGACTGACTTGATTTAAAGCTGGGTGATTGATTGGGCAACATAGTGGCAGATGAAATTCATGGTAGGCAAGTGTTCTTCCACATTAATCATACACACTGATGACTTCTAAATTAATTGTAACCGCTCAGGAAAAGACCCACGTATCATTAGGTGGACATCTCAGTGAAGACATATGCAGTACTGCGTTAAAAAAAAAAAGAAGAAGAAGAAGCCAACAATGAGTTTGATTCTATTCAGAAAAGGATACAAAATAATACTGAAAATACCGTAATGCGCTCATTGTTTCAATGCTGTGTTCAGTCCTGGTCACTGTTTTTGACAAGCTATAGCAGAAATTGAAAAGGCTCAGAGACGATCAATGCAAATCACTGAATCAAAGAAATGTGGCATTGGAAGGAACCTCAAAAGATCAATGAGGAGGTGTGGAAAGTCTTCCACACAGGAAATGTAAATGATTAGGTTTCTATGGATTAGAGAGGAAAGGAATAAGTAGTGATGTAAAGGTAATAAAAGCAAGGCCAATACGGATGTTTTAAAAATATACACAGTGCATAAGTAACCAGTGGAACTCACTGCCACAAGGTATTACTGAGGCAGGGTAGGGATAGAAAAACAGACATTATTATAAATAATAAGAATATCTGCAATTACTTTAAATAGAATGCAAATCTAGAAAGGGTATAAACCCTCACGGTTTAGGTCGTAAGCCAACTACTAACCACTTGGAGTTAGAAAGAAACTTCCTCAATGGAGTATAAGATTATTATCAAGTAATTGTTGTTCATGGGTGTTTTACATCTTTCTCTGAAGCAGTCTTGTACCCGACACTGAACCAGAAAGCCTGTTGGTCTGCCATGACATGGTGCTTCCTATGTGCCGCTCCAGCACTGCAACTAGGAGCAAGCCTCCCAGCCCAGGGAGACAGACTGGCTCTGCTCAAACTAGCTTGCTAAAAGTAGCAGCATTGACATTCTGGCACCTGAGTTAAACTCTGCCTAGTACCTTGGGACTGAGCTCAGGTGGCTAGCCCGAATTGCCACCCGTGCTGCAACATCTCCACTGCTATTTTGGGTACATTAGCTCAAGTCTGCTTACCCAGGCTTGGAGGCATGCTCCTGTCATAAACAGATAGCTAAGGGTTAATGTCTCTTTCACCTGAAGCACCTGACCAGAGGACCAATCAGGAAACCGGATTTTTTCAACTTTGGGTGGAGGGAAGTTTGTGTCTGAGTCTTTGTTTTCTGTCTGCCTGCTTTCTCTGAGCTTTGGAGAAGTAGTTTCTGTTTTCTAATCTTCTGTTTCTAAGTGTATGGACAAAGAGATCAGATAGTAAGTTATATGGTTTCTTTTCTTTGGTATTTGCATGAATATAAGTGCTGGAGTGCTTTGATTTGTATTCTTTTTGAATAAGGCTATTTATTCAATATTCTTTTAAGCAATTGACCCTGTATTTCGTCACCTTAATACAGAGAGACCATTTGTTTGTATTTTTCTTTCTTTTTATATAAAGCTTTCTTTTAAGACCTGTTGGAGTTTTTCCTTACTTCAGGGAAATTGAGTCTATACTCACCAGGGAATTGGTGGGAGGAAGAAATCAGGGGGAGATCTGTGTGTGTTGAATTTGCTAGCCTGATTTTGCATTTCCTCTGGGTGAAGAGGAAAGTGCTTTTTGTTTCCAGGACTGGGAACAGAGAGGGGGAGTCACTCTGTTTGGATTCACAGAGCTTGTGTCTGTGTATCTCTCCAGGAGCACCTGGAGGGGGGAAGGGAAAAAGGATTATTTCCCTTTGGTGTGAGACTCAAGGGATTTGGGTCTTGGGGTCCCCAGGGAAGGTTTTTCAGGGGGACCAGAGTGCCCCAAAACACTCTAATTTTTTGGGTGGTGGCAGCAAGTACCAGGTCCAAGCTGGTAACTAAGCTTGGAGGTTTTCATGCTAACCCCCATATTTTGGACGCTAAGGTCCAAATCTGGGACTAAGGTTATGACAGCTCCCAGCTCCAGTATAGATATGCTCTAAACTACTTAGATGACTTCCATTGTCTCACATTCTTTAATGTATTCATCCTCACAACACCTCTGTGAGGTAGTGAAGTGCGGGTGGCCCCATTTTACAAGATGGGGAAAGGAGGCATAGAGTGTCTAAATGACTGGCCCAAGGTCACATAGGAAATCTGTGGCAGAACACAGACTCAGGTCTCCGAAGTCCTAGGTTAGTGCCTTAACCATTGGGCCATCCTTCTTCTCAGGGCACTCCTATTACACTTCAATATATAGTCTGGTTTCATATGTACTTGGAATCCAGACAAAATGCACAAAGCCAATCAGGGTGTGTAAATGAAAGATTCAAAATCTCTTTTGAATTTGTCAAGCATGATATTGTCTCTTAGCCTTTGGAATGCTATAGGCGAATATCTTGCCTGACTGAAGTCTCTTCTCTACGGTGCAAGACTGATTCTTGCATTCTGCTGGATTTCTTGGCCAAGTTCTTGGCTGATTATGTGGCTTTTGTTTTATTTCTGTGTACGGAAATTCAGGAAAGCCTCACTGAACCAAAACATCTCCCCCACCCCCTATCTCTCCCTCTTGTTTGGAATAACCCTCTTTGAAAGTTGAAGTGAATATCTGCTCCGTTAGTAAACTTTAGGTCCAAAATGTTGGTTGGAGATCTGCATTAAAACAACTTCCAATGGTTTTCTCTTCTTGAAACTGATTCCCTGTGCCTGTCTAATGCCCCCTTTCTCTCTCCAACAGATTCTCTATACCTTGTCTATTCTTCTTGTCTATTGTTTTCTTCTTGTCTATTGTTTCCTTCCTTATTTTCTTTGCTTTCACCTCACCATGTCATCTTCAATCATCCACCTGACCTTGTCTCTTGTAACAGGCTCTTGCCTCATGCGGCTGTCTGCAAGCCACCTCTCACTCTGCTCCCAGGACAATGACTCCTTTCTTTCCTCTGCTAAATTCTGTCCCTCTCAGAGTATATCTCCACTGCAGTCGCAGGGGGTACCATGGCTTCTGTACACATATCCAAGCTAGCTTTAGTCTAGCAAGTGTGGATACCAGAACAGTGCAGCCCGAGCTGTAGTGTGGGCTAACCGCACAAGTAACTACAGGATTCTGGGTGGCCTCCACCTCTCTAGTACCTCAGCCAGCCAATTTCAAACTAGCTTGAGTGCGTCTACATGAGCTACAGTCACATCCCGCGATTGCAGTGTAGATATACCCTTAGAAACCAGATCGTCTTTCTATATTTGTTGTTACATTTTTTCATGTGAGGCAGCTTTATTTTCTTCCTTCTTTGCTGCCAGACTGCCTCTGTCAAAGTCCTTGTGTATGCCCTGACTGCTGTGATCGGTCATCTTTCTGGCTTATATGAATCCTGCTTCTCTTTACTATTATGATGCACTCTCAGTTGTCATACTGTTCCCTGAACATTGGGGCTGTTAACACACACTTTTATAACTTGGCATTCATGTTCAAAGTGCTTCATTTGCTTTTTTGTAACACTGCCTGCCATTCCTCTCTACTTCTGTCACACGTGTATCAGCGAAATGCCCACTGGTTGGTTGCTTATCACACGCTTTTGCAGATCAAAGTATTCAATATACTTTCCTTCCCTGAAAGTGAGGGAGTGTTGTCAAATAGCGAGAACAAAGGACTAGGAATCAGGATACCAGGCTTCTATTCCTAGTAATGCCATTGATTTTTCTGTGAACCCTTGGACAAGTTATTTCACCCCTCTGTGTATGTTTCCCAAACTCTATTGGGGAAATGCGTATCTACTTCACGGAGTGGTTATGAGACTTAATGTATGTTTGCAAACCATTTGGATGAGAGGCTCATATAAAAGCAAAGGTAGAGCATTATTGGTTTAAAATCTCTTTTTTCCCAGTCCTAATGCTGCCTGTCAAATCACTTTATGGCACTTTACCAGCATGTGGTAAAACACACTGGAGCTGTGCCGCTGTAGCATTTTAAGGGTAGACATACCCTTAGCCCCATGCATTAACCACAAGACCATCTTTCCTGCCTAGGGTCCTGTTCCAAAAACTATTGCTGTCCATCAGGCTATGAAACTATTCGTATAAAGTGCATGTAGTCCTGTCATTATTGCTTCATCTCCCAAACTTTCCCACAGACAGAGCGTTATTAGAATTTATTCATCCAAAGTAGGCAGTAAGCACGTAGTGCCCGGTCCAGAGAACACTGAGCTCAGGGGAAGTCTTTCCACTTATTTAATAGCTGACAGATCAGAACAATTGGGCTGGATTGTCCAGTCTACTTAGGTCACTGGCTGAAAGCAGCCAGAGCTGCCCTACCAAGATACCAGCTCTCCACTAGCAGAGATCTAACAGAGGCAGCTTCCTCACTTTCTGCATTAGGAACCTTGCATCAACCCTATGGTTGATAGAAAGAGCAGTGTTGATGGGTTCCAGCAGGAACTGTGTCCATCCCTCCTTGGCTACAGCATCAGAGATCAGAGAAAAATTCATAGGAGGAAACATCAAGGGAGTCTCCTAAGATCCCTGAAAAGAAAAAGGCCAGATCACGTGCAGCCCCGGAGCATAGGAGGCAGGGGGTAAGAGAAGCTTCTTGGCTTGGCTCACCACAGTAGCAGCCCTTGAACTCAGAGAGCGCAAAGTCTCTGCCAGACTAGTGTGCTGTAAGTAGTCGCATAGCCCTGCCTTTCTCTCCCTGCAGCAGCCAGGCAAGCTGGCCAGGTGCAGACGGACCTGAACCCTGCATCCTCTCCAAGAGGGAATACAGCAGCTATGCTCCCTGGAGCAGTGATCGGGCATGATGCCTCCCAGAGCTCCTGTGGCGGCAACCTCACTGCAGGGCTGTCGCTACAGGCTGCAGTCCAGCCGTATGCATCTCCTGGCCTCAGACAGTCACAGTGTTCTTTAAAACCAAGAAGAAGTGAGTTGCCTGGCTCATCCTTAACTGGCAGCTTTAACTGTTGCTGTCATTAGATAGGCAATATGTTCTAGGACAGTATTTGTTGTAATGCCCAGTCAATATCCTGGAGGAGAGGTGGCTGAATCCAATGGGGAGGAAATATGTGTTCTACACCCGGAAAAATCTATAATGAAATCAGCAAAGAGTCCTGTGGCACCTTATAGACTAACAGATGTTTTGGAAGGCATGAGCTTTCGTGGGTGAATATCCACTTCGTCCCAGTGGGTATTCACCCACGAAAGCTCATGCTCCAATACGTCTGTTAGTCTATACGGTGCCACAGGACTCTTTGCTGCTTTTACAGATCCAGACTAACATAGCTACCCCTCTGATATAATGAAATCCTATCTCTTTTCTTTTAACTATACTATGCTATGCACTCTATGTATTCTCAGTGTGCAAAGGGTTTTTTGTCAATTTCAACCTAACAGCAGCAAACCAGTGTAATAAAGCAACATAATTTGGTAGGTCCACTTTCCCAGTGGCTCTAGTCCCAGCTCAGACCCAGCATCTGTAATCATTTTTTGCTGTAGGGTGTGATTATCCACTGTAGATAGAAATGTTCTATTGACTGAATCAAATGCATTTAACTCAGCCAGTAAAGTTATTGTTTGGAGGCCAAAATGTCTCCAGTTCATATCCTAGGTCTTGTTTCTGTTATTATATATGTGTGATATTAATTTCTGTCTTTGAGTGGCAAAATCCTTCCAGCGCTATAAGAAGAGAGGAGAAATGAAGGTGAATATCTATGGAGTTCTCCCTTGGCATAGCATTTTGGCACCAGCAAAACAAATATTGCCAGTTTTAAGTTAAGTTCCATACCTGATCTAGTAAATAATAGAAGCTTCCCAATTATCACTGGGGATGTGACCTTTTTTCTTCATTGTATTCCCCCATTTCTCCCTCCCCCCATTTCTTTGTGTCACATAGCAGCAAAAGTAAAAACCTTTCGGAACCCAAACATTCATTATGACGCACATAACATTTATAGGAGAGAAGTAGCTCTCTCTAGTGGTGCCTCCTATGTCAATTTAATCCAGACATAAATACAGATCTTTGCTGCAGGAGTCAGTAAACTGAAACTGTAAAACAGTCAAACCAAACATAGGAACAGTCGCTGTGATTTATATTTACTTTGCTCATACTTTAAAACTTAGAGAAATGCATTATCATCATTGTTGCCTTTTATCTCTGCCATAGCATGGAAAATTACCTTCCACTGTCACATTTATAAAATACTTTCTGGATGTTTATCACCCATCGACGACCATCACAAGGACAGCATGGTTCTTTTAACAGCTACTCGTGTTCCTCAAGTAATTTATGCTACACAAAGCCCAAAAGTGGGAGAGAAGAAAAATATAGACAATAAAATTGATGCGGTTACTTTGCACTAATCAAGAGGCCATCATTGTGGGATCACAAGGCTCCCTGGAAGCATTAAGACTTGTCAAATACCATCTCATGTATGGATAAACTGAGGCACGGAGAAGTTAAGTGAGTTACTCAAGCTCCCGAAGCTAATCAGTTGCAAAGCCGGGGATAGTCCCACGGAGGCCTGACTCTTGGTTCCCAGCTCTTCCCTTGAACTGATTAAGCACTTTTCTCTCCTGGTGGTACTGGAATAAGCACTTGGGTTTTCCAGTAATTTTTATAGGTACTAACTTACAAATTTGACCTTAAGAAAAGTTCCACTTCTGAAATTCAAAGCTAATTCTTTGGCATCTCTCAGCCGTGCACGCACCCTTCTAGCTGTGTTATTGCAAAGCTGTCAACAAGCCAGAGGGCCTCTGAGAGGGCTCATAGAACAGTCATGCAAATCTGAACACAAAAAGGGGACTGAGGACAGAGGTCACTTGAATGAATGCTCCCTCTCCTCTCACTAGCCTCTATGGGAAGGGAGCCAGTTAATTTATTTAAAATAAAAGGATTTCAGCCAGCTGGATAGTGGCACTTGGCTGCCCTTGAAGGGCCTCCTTGGCATTTACTCTAGCTACGGGGTAACAAAGCATTTGGAAGCTGCATAGGTGGCCATGGAGCTCCAAGTTTTGTGTAGCATGACTTAGGAATAAAATCCCTTGTTGGGAAAGGAGGTTCAATACAACAAAGTCTGCAGGATGCGGACCATAACGTGCTTAAGCCAGATCCTCTAGCTCAGCAACCTGCACTTAGGGCAATATAATACTTAGTCCTGCCTTGAGTGCAGGGACTGCACTAGATGACCTCTTGAGGTCCCTTCCAGTTCTATGATTCTATGATACTATGAAAATTGGAAGTGAGATCGGGGAAGGCAGCTGGATCCTGCCCAATCTGCACTGGCCTGGATCCCTGACACAAATCAGAATATTTAATAGGCCCCTTAACTTCTGCTGGCTGCCCATGGCCTCTAATTCCAGCAGCCCAGCCTCACCAGGATATAGCACTGCATGCACTTCCCCGTGGACACCGGCCCTGCACCAAGGGTGGGGGAGGAATCTTTACCACTAATGCAGGGGAAAGTCTTAAGAGGCTAGTTGGGCTGCTTTGTGCCCCTAGAGCTGTGCTGAGCAAGCTGGTCTTCCTTCATTAGCCTCTCTCTGCAGGCTAGGCCTGTCTACACAGTTAAGGTTTCTGCAGTCAGGTAATTTTTTCCCCAGTTAACCATTCAACAGGCCACAAAGACGAGATCCCCACTCTTGTGTGACTCAGAAGGCTACATATCTTCATAGGTTAACAGAGCAAGTCTGTTCCATGCTTCCCTGTGCTTTGGTCATGTGAGCTTGTCACATAAAAACAACAACTGACTAAGATCTTTTTATATGTCTGATAAGGGCTAGTAGGGGTTCAGTGCATAAAAGCACTTAAACGATCTGTGTCTTCTGGGTGTGGCCATCTGTGCTGGAAAGTTCTGAGAACTGTCTTTCTTGTGAGGTTTTAGCTGGTCTATTGCTGACTCCAGGGCTGCAGGCCAAGAAAATGCAGAAACAGCATCCCTCCGCAGATACCATGGCGATGGGCACATGAGACATATTTAACACATCTGAGCCCCCATTTTCAAGTGTATTCCAGCACATGCACACTTTATTGCATGCTTCTTTGAAAGCACAGGCCATAAAATGCAAAATTCTAAGTCGGGGGGACTGTGTATTCATATAATCCAGTCTGGGCTATTATGAGCCCACAGTTACTTTCAGTAAGTCACTTCCCTTCTTTCCTCAGCTAACACCATCAGTTGGGAATGAATAAAAATGAGAAGAAGAATACCTCTTGGATACTGAGGGAAGCACACATGTAAAAAGTACTTCTACATCCAGGGAACAGAGCTGTAACCTTGCTCATGTTCCTCCCAGAAATATACCTCATCTTAGGTCAGGAAGCACTGCCAGCAAGTACCACTGTCATGTTCATGTGTTGGCTACAGAACTTGCTAATACACACCAGATGTGTCTTTCACAGGATCTCTTACTGCTGTGCCCGGTATGGCTGAGGTTAGCTTAAATAGGGTTTTTTACATGGTGCCACCTAATGGCTGAACATATGTTACACTGTATGGTTCAGCATTATCTCTTCAGTTGATTTGTCCTGGATCTCCTTTCAAAACTCAAATATCATCAAATTCTCTGGCAAGTTCTTCCACCTTCCTCATTAGGCCCATCATGGCTGCCACTCTGCTCTGAGAAGGATGTTGGTCTTTGGTCGCATACACTCTGAATACATAACTTTTGTCTGTAAGTTGCTTCTGCAGTGAACTGCAGTTCAGAATATCTCCAGTGCCCGTCAGAGCTGTGTCAGGTGATTTCAGCTCTGAGAGGGGCTGAAGGTGATTGTAAATTCCTTCTGAGATGACTGTGACATCTGCTCTTGAGTCAGTTTTAAAGTCAATAGTCTTTAATAGTCTACCCATGAATGTTCAGTTTCATTCTCCAAGCATCCTCTGCGTCATCACAAGCGACAGATCCCAGAAACAACGGCTCTTGATTATCTGTAATATGAGGGTACGTCTTCACTACCGGCCGTATTGGCGGGTAGCAATCGATTTCTCGGGGATCGATATATCGTGTCTCATCTAGACGCAATATATCGACCCCCAAATGCGCTCCTGTCAACTCCGGAACTCCACCAGCGTAAACGGCGGTAGCGGAGTCGCCATGGGGAGCCACGGATGTCGATCCCGCTCCGTGAGGACAGTAGGTAACTCGATCTAAGATACTTTGACTTCAGCTACGGTATTCACGTAGCTGAAGTTGCGTATCTTAGATCAATCCCCCCCCGCAGTGTAGACCAGCCCTGAGTCGACTCCCTTACTGCTTTGATGGGGCAAACAGCTGCAAAATGTCCATATTTCATGCATGTATTACACCATGAGCCTTTGGCTACTGTGCATCATCTCTTGGGATAGGACTTTTTCCCCACCTTGTGCATGTAGGCTGGACCAGGGCCGGCTCCACGGTTTTTGCTGCCCCAAGCTGTCCCTCTCCGCCCCCACCCCTCCCCATAGTCGCGATCTATGGCACTTCCACAGCGACTCTACTGTCACCGCTTCTTCAGTGGCAATTCGGCGGACAGTCCTTCCCACCGAGAGGGAGTGAGGGACCTGTGCCGAATTGTTGCCAAAGAGTTGGACGTGCCGCCCCCTTCCATGTGCCTCCCCAAGCAACAGCTTGCTATGCTGGTGCCTGGAGCCGACCCTGGGCTGGACTTTGTCCCTCTTAGCCAAGGAGTTCTGTCTCCTTGCCTCAGGGGTTGTGGTGATGATGATTTTCAAGTATCTGCTTACAGTTTCTAAGCTAGTTTCAGGTTTATCAAGTTTTTCTAGGTTTTGCTTTTTCACCAGTTCAGACTGTTTTACTCTTTAGCTAGCTGTGGCTATGGTTAAATCTCTCTTCAATTGTAGCTGTCATGAAAGGCTTTTATCTGTTAACCCATGAAAAGCTTTTATCTGTCTGTGATATTTTCATGTTTTGCATTCCCAAAATCACAGTTTTCAGCCAATGTATGCAGAACTCTTATGAAACATTCAACATTTTCCCCTGGTCCTCCAATTCTCTGGTAAACACATGCTGTTTCATAAACCATATTTCTCTGAGGTATAAAGTATACATCAAACATAGCCAGAACCTTTTCTTTGTCGTCTTTGTGACTGTCTTCAATAAAGCCAGAAGATTTAAAGATATGCTCTGCTGGCTTCCCCATCGCATAAATTAAAGAAAATACCTGCCTATCTCCAGTTTCTTTGTGGCTCTTGGCAGCAATGCAAAATCTTGCAACATGTTGTTTTCAGTTTGTACTATCTGAACTTTTGTCAAAGCTGAAGTTCTCTGGAGCATTGAAAAGTGGCATCTTGATGAGATCCTGCAACTTTTCTTACTTTGCTCCTTTGGTTCCTTCTGTTTTTTTTTTCTTCGTTTACTTCTGACACCATGTCATGTCCCTGTACCAGATATGGACTGGCTATAGAGCTTGCTTATACACCAGATATGTTCATCATCAGATCCTTTCATGCTGTGCCCGATATGGCTAGGTTTGGTTTCCATAAAGTATTTTACACTCAGTGATACTTTGTGGCTGAACAATATAATACAATTTAGCATAACAGTAGCCATCACCAGGCTTCTTTGCACTCTCCATCTTTAGGAGACATTCTGCGAGCCAAAGCAATGATTCCTTCTAGCTGTGCATGAACTGGGAAGTGAAGGGGTTCCCTGGAGATCTATTCCAGGGGGAAGCATACCTTAGGTCTTCATGTCACATCTGTATGAAGCAATTATTGTGGGAGGTGGCTACAAAGGTGCAAATGTCATGCGCAATCTTGCATTGCAGAGCTCTGTAGCTGCTCAGTGGAGAAGAGAGATGGAACCTGCAGCAAATAGGAGGTTCTATTTTCTTTGGTGTTCGATTATATTACTTAATTGTTGAATATTCAGTACAGGGGCTCCTTGCTTTAGTGACAAGAGTGACAAAGCATGGGCATTTCTTTTATCAGGTATTGTCACAATTGCTTTTGTTTCTTAAAACTGGTTGATATATTCAAAGTCACTACTCACACTGTATTGATTTCTTGCCTGAGGATTTAGAACTTAAATGATGGCATGTGATGCAAACCGATAATTTTTTAAAAAAATATTAAAACGTCATGGTGCACCTTGTTAACATTTACTAAACAGTGACTGCATCACAACCATACAGTACTTGGGCTCCAGCCAGTAATTCCTGCCATTCATCCAACAAGACTCTATTACAGCTTCCTTCAGATGAAAGACTGCGTCTTGAAAAATCCTCCCTCATGGACCCATGCATCTGCTTTGATAATCTATGTTGATTTTTGCAACAATAATAAACATGATGAGCCAGATTCTTAGCTGGTGTAAATCGGCATCGCTCCATTGATTCCAGGGGAATCACTCTAATTCAGGGATAGGCAACCTATGGCGCGCGTGCTGAAGGTGGCACATGAGCTAATATTTAGTGGAACTCACTAAATATCAGTCTGAGGGGGCTCTATATTTTAATTTAATTTTAAATGAAGCTTCTTAAACATTTTGAAGCCTTGTTTACTTTACATACAACAATAATTTAGTTATATATATTATAGACTTATAGAAAGAGACCTTCTAAAACTTTAAAATGTATTACTGGCATGCAAAACCTTAAATCAGAGTGAATAAATGAGGACTTGGCACACCACTTCTGAAAGGTTGCTGACCCCTGCTCTAATTTATACCAGCTGAGGACTTGGCCTAAGGCACCATTTCCATCCTCTCTGCCAGTACATTGGTAATCTATGAACTCTTCTGGCACTGCAGAATTAGCTGGATATGAAAGGGGTAGTAACATGTTCCCCATCCTCTCCTAGCCCAGCGTGGGAGCTCTGGGAGGCTTTTTGCAAGTCAAATAGCAATTTAAGCTCAGCCCAAGCCATGCTTCAGTATTGCAGCACCAGCTGCAAATTATGGCCTCTATTCCACCACCTCCTACTCCCATTGACGAGAACTAGAGCAAAGCAAAAAAAAAAACAACTTGGCTATATTTGAGTTTTTAAACCAATTTGTTTCAACTTTGTTTCCACTCCTTCTGTGTTAACTTTCTATGATTATTCTACCAACTGAATTTGTCGGTAGGAATACTTACAGACACAGGAAAGTTTTAAGCAAATATTGGAGAATATGTGAATAAAAAATGTTGCATTCCTAATCACAAGAATTAACTCAGAATTGGGTTTCTGGCACTATGTTGAGTTGTACAATCACGGGAATGCAAACACACCATGTGACCTATGTGGCCAATAAAATCTAGCTTTAATTTTGAATGTCAGAAGTGACTGACTTCTTGCTAAGACACTAACAATCAAGAGTTAGTCACACAGGAATTATTTATTGAATTGCTTTGAAGATAGATGCATGTTTTTTTCATTGTGATCTGTCCACAATAGAATCTGCAAACTGAAAATGAGGCAAAATCAATTAAATGATTAGCTCTATTGTTTGCCCAGCTGTGGTCTTCATTTCCTTTTTCATCTGCTTCTTGGCTGCCTGTTTCTACATTTGGAACAGTATCCAGACATCAAGTAGCTCAGAGGAAGAGTTGATTTTGACTACCAGGATTACTGTACCATGAAGTTAAGTGCATAGCCCTGTACAGTTTGTGCGATGGTGTTATTAATAGATAACTGGATCTAGGCAATCCATTATCACAAGGTGCTTTACTTCCTAGAAATGTTTGCATACACTTATATAGCTTTTTTGCATTCACATTTCTTCAGCCAGTCCTCTCGTTGCTAGTTAGCACAATATATGTGATCAAAGATTGTAAGATATGCAGGGATGTGTCATCTTGTGTGTTCTGCACAGCACCCAGCACAGTGGGAATCCGATCTGGAGTGGGGCCTTTCAGAGCTATCATAGTATAAATAATAACGATCTGAGTATAATAAGGCTCTGATGCTCTGAAGTGCTGATAAGAAAGTATACTCCATGTCCGCTTCCTGATTGGGGCACGGTAAGCTGGGGGTCAGTATGCATTAACTCTGGTGGCCACTGCTACGTTATTATTCGTGTTACCATAGGACCTAGGAGCCCATGTTATAGGTGTTCAAACTCTTTTCTCCTTTTTTTTTTTTTTTTTTTTGGTAATCAAATGAAAATAAAGCATTAGCGCAAAAAATAATGGCCACAAACCAATGCTGATGACAATCAGTGTCATTTTGCTGCTGATGTGGCTCCACCTCTTCTGGCCTGTATTTGTGGCTCTGGGTGCTTTTTCTTTTCTTTGTTTTTTTTCATTGTTAGTGATTGGGTAGGACAGGAGTCTGTTTCCACTGTGTCCAGGGGCCATTGCGACTTCATGGGGATTAGATGACCTAATGGGCTAAGAGGGAGATTTTCCAAATGGCCCAGGTGAATTTGGCACACAGATGACATTGACTTTGTTTGGTTTGTGTGCCCAAATCCCACAGGGGCTTTTGAAAACTATCCCCTTTAATTTTCCCAGTGTTAGAAATGCAGTTTCCGCACCTGCAACGATTGGTTTGCATGCCCACGTGTGAGTATTTTCTGGCCTGCTTCTGGGCACAGTAATAGTTGTCGTCATCCATCCCTGGGAATTCCCGGGCAGGGGATTGGAAGGCATGAGGAGAATGATGATCACATGCACTAAAACTGTTTGTTGATGCTGTCGTGTTTGTGAGATACTCACTAGCTGTCCCATGATCTAGAAACAGCTGCCCTGCCCATTACCACCATCCAGTGCCAGAACTCATGTGACAGCTACAAAAGTAACCCTTAATTTGCCGGCATTTTAAATGGCATTGTGAAGAACTGCAGCCTCCAAAGAAGTGGCCTGTAAATTGAGATAATTGCTCCCTCAGTCAAAAACCTCCATTCCTTCTCTGAATCAGCAGTAAAAACAGACGTTTCACTACCACTAAGACACAGCCAGCAGTACCGCAAGGCCGTACCCTTTCCAGTCAGAGCCATTCTAAATGCACTTTGGCAAACGGGGGGAGCTCACCCACAGCTATCCCCCTCTTTATGCGCTGCAGCTTCATTCTTCCTCTCTGACAGCTGGTAGAACCCTGATGCTTTGTCTTTTTCTCACCCTTTTTGACAGCTGTGTGCTGGGAACAGTGCTGCTAGCCCATTAGGGGCCCTGTGCAGGAATATTTCACACACACACACACACACACACACACACTGACCAGATGTCCCAGTTTTATAGGGACAGTCCTGCTATTTGGGGCATTGTTTTATATGGGGGCCTATTACTCCACACACCCTGTGCCTATTTTTCACACTTGCTATCTGATCACCAGACACCTACAGATAATTAATAGGCGGCCTCCTTGAGCTGCTTGGGGCCCTAGGCAATTCCTTACTTTGCTTATGCCTAGTGCCATCTCTGTCTGGGAAGCCAGAAGGAATCAGTCCTTGTACTATATTTAACACAGTCTGGCTGGCCTTCGTGGGCTATCTAAGGCAGGAGTAAAGCTACTTGCATGCCCTCATCATTGTGAAAAATTTGCATAAGGGCAAAGGTAGGATCATTTGGTAAATTGGACCCCACTCCACTGCTTAGCATTCACTTCTGCTGGGCTTTGTGTTGCGTTCATACATCCTATAAGAATCCATCAGTCACAGTTTGGCAATTCTTAAATGCTTAAAAAGTGCAGATTTCATTAAACAATAGCTGCACGATGAATGAATAGGGTATAATTTAGTGAGATGAGCCGGGCTGGGTTTTAGATGTTTATCATATTTAAAGCAATAAGCGATGTCAAAATAACTGAAATATGCTACACCAGAGAAGTGGTGTTATTATGAGTGAGATAATGACTCCAACATAATGCTCTACAGGTATATATTTAATAATGGGCAGATGAGAATAATGCTTTTAATTTTACATCCTATTGACTGACAGGTCGGAACGCTGGAGATACTTAACAGACAGAGCTGTTATCTGCTCCTTTAAAAGCTAGTTGAAAAACCACCCCAATGTGTTCGCGTTACTAGTATTATTCTTCGCATTCAACTGTAATTATTTCAGAGCTTCTTCCAAATATTTTCAAGCTGGATCCTAATGATGGTGAACTTCCTGGGCCTGTTTTCCTACGGCTTGTGGGCTGAATTGGCTGTAAGAAAATAACGTTGTCGTGCCTAAAAGGCATTAGAGCCAAATTAGAATTTGCTAATGTGGTTCTGGGAGCAGCCAAAATTTCTCCCCACCTCCTTGTCTGAATATTTATTCAGATGCCAAGAGAGAGAAATGATGCAAAAAAGTTTCTCGGTGGTGAAAATTCAGAACAAAGACTTAAGGCTGAACTTCCAAAACATGAACCAAGATTTTCCAAAGAGCTAGAGATCTGGGGTGCTTGGATTTTTGCATGCCCAACTGGCGACACCTTAACAGAGGCTGGCTTTCAGAAAGTGTAGAGGATCCAGCCTGTGAAAATCAGGCCCCTTTACGGTGTATCACCCAGAATACTGAGCCTTCCAAAATCACAGTAAGTTCTTTACTACGCCACAAGCAAAGATTTTCAGGACTTATGCTAGAGTTAACTGGGTTCCCTAGAGTATTATGGGATGGAGCACCCCCCTTCCTGTTTTGTAAGTAGGAGTCGTCCCGTCCCCCCCTCCCTGCCCCATTCTGTTGTAATGCAGTGGAATACAGCAGTAAGTTCCCAGCCGGTCGTCCTGTAAATGAAGTGGGTTGTGGGTTTTTTTTGTTTAAACTGAGCAGTCCCTCAACAAAACATGGTCCCACCCTAAGGCCCCAGTCTTGCAAGCTGATCTATGTGGGTGAATCTGTGCCCATGTGGAGCCTTGTTAATGGGGCTCAGTGCCGGTGCTGAGGTTTACTCTCAGGGATCAGCTTTCAGGCTCAGGGCCAGAAGTGACATGAAGCCCATGCATGCTTCTGGTACCACGCAACTAAGGTATGATTAGTCAACGTCTTCCTAGCCAAAGCGGTAGTTAATTTATATCATTTTCTTGTAGGTCTATCACTGTCTGAGTTAGTGCAAGCAAGCACATTTGTTCAGAGACAGGCAAAGAGGCAGCTACATCAGGCTGAACGAGGCTGTAGGAGCTGCTTCATGTGTTCAGAGCTCAGGAACTTGATTCTGAGAGGTGCGGAGCATCTGCTAAAGCCAATGAGAGGCCTTAATTGCAGCCTAGTGATTATCATATTGCCTAAGCGACAGCAGGGAGTACCTGTTTGCTCCTCATACTGAGCACTCATTCAATCAGCAGTTCTTTTATAGTGAGGTGGCTGGATTCTTGCAATTGCTAATTGCAATCCCAGAAACCACTTGGAAGGGAGATCCCCAGTTAATGGCCTGGCACTGCTTTTTGTCCCCACAGAATCCTTGAAATCACATCCGTTGTCCTGATTCTAATTTTCCAGTCATTTCAAACATTTATGAAATCCTTGTTACCACCAAGAGATGTCAACGTGAGTTTCCAGCAAGGGATGTCAACCTGATTTTCACTGATACCACTGAAGCAATCAAAACTTTGACATTCCTGAGCAAACAATAACCTGCTTGGCAAAGTTGGGTTTTTATTCCTTCTCTTCAGGGAAAATAGAATGCTTTCATGGCAACGTGCTGCAGTTTTTTCTTTCTCTCTCTTATTAGCCATTTTATCGTTAAAGAAAAAGTGTTATAAATGTAAAGCGGGACGAGTGAATGATGCACATGGTGTTTGTGAAGATAAACACTGCCAAGGCAGAATGAAAATTAAAGACTGTCATCAAAAGTGTCGTTTTTATCACAGCAAGAATGTTTTCTTTAGCAACGTAATGGAAAGTCCTGATGTCAGATATTCAAATATGGCCTCGAAAATAAATTCCAATCATATTACAGCAGTTAAGAGTAATTTGATTGCTGCTGACATGTGAATAGGAAATATTCATCGTTAGCCGAGCCTCTTATCTTCATAATCAGCTTCTTTATATCATGATGCTGATACTCATTAGCTCTTCCTGCAGACACCTTTTCTACCATTCCCTTAGATGCATCTATTTTGATGGTACAGTTGAAACAAACCCTTGAGGGCAAATGCTTCTGGATTCCAAACCTGAGCTGGAAACATTTGGAAAGCAAATTGGCAGAATTTGTTTTCAATAATGCTGTATTCTTAGGGGGACCCCAGTTAGGAGGATGAGTAGGCTGATAGTTAATTTTGAGGGTTGCTAATTTTTGTTGCTTGTGTAAATCAATAGAACGAATCAGGGTTTCATCATAAGTCTCATTGCTCATGGTAGGTCAGATGGGTAAAAGAACCACTAAGCAGAGCAGAGCAACTTTGACCCAGAGGGAGAATGGCTACATCAGGTGTAGGCAACCTATGGCACAGGTGCCGAAGGCGGCACACAAGCTGATTTTCACTGGCACTCAGACTGCCTGGGTTGTGGCCACCGGTCTGGGGGCTCTGCATTTTAATTTAATTTTAAATGAAGCTTCTTAAATGTTTTAAAAACCTTACTTACTTTACATACAACAATAGTTTAGTTATATATTATAGACTTATAGAAAGAGACCTTCTAAAAACATTAAAATGTGTTACCGACACGCAAAACCTTAAATTAGAGTGAATAAATGAAGACTCGTCCCAGCACTTCTGAAAGGTTGCTGACCCCTGGGCTACATCACGGTTCAGTGTTTGACTCAATTGTCTTGTTGGCCAAGCAGTAGTGTTTGTACTGCACTTTGAAATGCAAAGAGCTATGGAAGTACAAAGTATGGCAACAAAGCTGGGACTTCCAGATTCTCATGATGCTGCTTACCACAGCCACTCAGAGCTATATGCTAAGGCTGGGGATGGAGCTGAGCGCCTCCTGTTCAGAAAGCAAGCACAGGGCTCTACTGCTTGAGCAAAAAGAAACTCCCTGTAAGCATTTAGCAAATATATGGGCTATCGAGTGCTGCTGAATACATGAATAGGACATGGCATTCTTTATAATTCATCATTACTGAGGCCAGTGATAATTTCTCAGTCATGGTTGCTCATTTTCTGGGTGAACAGGGGCTGGGAGTGCTACAGGGACAGCGTCTTCAAACCTTGCAGTTTCAGCAGGATTGGCTAGTTCTCTTTGGGCAGAAGGATTGCAGAGAGGGTGTACTTCATGCATTCGCAGCCACCAAAACCAATTTGAACCAACCCAATAAAAAAATAAAAATCACTGGGTAAAATTATACAGCTGTGCTCTGCAGAAAGGCAAACTCAAATGCTCCCAATGCATCCCCTCTGACCTTAGATCAGTGAGGCAGGTATGCGCTAGTATAAATGATGAAGTTGATGGAGCTATGACAATTTACTCCAAGCGAAGATCTGCCCCTATGAAAGTATTTCAGGGTTGAACATGAGTCTTAATAATTTTCGTTTAATATAATACTCCTATCCTCTTGTATTGCATTGAAGCATAGAAACGTAGGATTGGAAGGGACCTCAAGAGGTCATCTAATCCAGTCCCCTGTGCTGAGGCAAGACCAAGTATACCTAAACCATCACAGATAGGTGTTTGTCCAACCAGTGCTTAAAAACCTCCAGTGACCAGGATTTCACAACCTTCCTGGAACCTGTGTGATCTGTTCCACTACTTAACTGTCCTCATCTTTTGAAAGTTTTTCCTAATATCTAACTTAAATCTCCCTTGCTGCAGATTAAGCCCATTCCTTTTTGTCCTCTCCTCAATGGACATAGAGAACAACTCTTTATAACAACCATTTACATATTTCACGACTGTTTTCATGTCACCACTCAATCTTCTCTTCTCGAGACAAAACCTATTTCGTATTGCTTTAAAATCTGGACAGATAAAGCAGGTAAAAAGTCAGAACAACTAAGCCCTGTTTAGCAACTTCCAAAAGAGCCAAACAGAAATTTGGAAACTCATTGATTAAGTCTGAAAGTTTGTCTCCACCTTTTTTTCTTTTTTTTTTTTGTTAATAATAAATTGCAGGGAGTTCGTGATAAATCACAACCCTATCAAACTCTGCTCATCGAATGAGACTTTGGCTTTCATTACTTATCTAGTCCCAATTTTCCACTTCTTAGCTCTCTAGAGTCCCGGCATGTTTGCTTTTTCTCAGCACTGTTGCCCATGGCAATGCCTCTATGTCAAAGACAAAATTGCCACCATGCAATCAGCTTCTCTGTGCCAATGTGTCTGTAGTTGGTTCTTGCAAATCCACTCAAATTCTGTCTTTTTTTCTTCATTTTCATCCCTAGGAATGGCCCTTATTCCAAATGTGACAGCAATGTCTTACAGTTAACATGGTAATTAGCAATATGCAAACAAATGAATAATTAACATACAGATGATGTGCATTAGTCCATACGTTACACACCAACTTCCATTCTGGTTAGTGAACTATGGTGCATTGTTGAAACATCTGAGTTGTGCTAATTATTTGCAATGCTGTGAACATCTCTAAGCTTTTGTACTCATGAACATAGGTAGAGATAAAAAGAAGTATTACAAAAAAGCAAGGATTCTAATGCAAGATGGGCAGATACTAATTGCTGGTTAATCACTGTGTTAGAGTAATTATACTGTGTGCTTTAAAGTCTACAGTATATTACTCCATAAATGGCTAAATGAATGCCAGCCTATAATTTCCTACAGTGGAGCTAATTTTTGTTGTTATCATAAAAGGATACATTTGTTTTTTTTTCACATGAACATTTCCTCTTTTTCAATAATGGTTTTCAATAATATCATCTATCACTGCCTTAGTAAATTCTACTTGCTTGGCTGGCTGGGGCAAATTTTTCTTCTAATGTCAGATTAAAATATCATTAGTTTGGTGTGTGAGTGTTTGTTCCCCTTCATCTTTATGATGAGAGGCGGTGAGCACAGATATTATGGTTGGGCTAATGAAACATCCACAGTGATGACTTTGCAAGGCTGCATTATCAGACTGCACGTGTAGTGTTTGGTCTCCATATTGGAAGCAGGCAGCGCTTTTGTCGTGATGGAACATTCTAGTGAGCAATGTGAAATGCACATTAGCATTCAACAGGCCCATTCTTGCTCCCTTAGAAAACAATGGACATTTTTCCATTCATCTCAACTGAAGCAATATGGAGCCCCGTAACTCTAATGCAATTATCATCCTAGGACTATATAGTAAATGTACCAATGTGAGCTGACAGCACATAATTTTTAAGGATCTATTAGCTGTGTGACAGTTAATGGGAAGATGGAAGATGAAAATTGGTAATGTGCTCTGTATAGCAAGGAAATAGTGAGACACAGGTATATATTCCTTGGCTACGTTCTGTTCACACCATTCCATTCAGGGTATTGGGGATATATGATTAATTTTAAAGGGGAATAAAACCAAACCAAGGACCCAGGGTCAACACCCCCATTTATTCCCTCTGCAGTGTTTTGAAAATCTGTGTCGTGCCTCTCTATGACAGCGCCAGCAATATAATGCTTCCAATTAAATACTGAATCTTTGTGGCTCAGAAACAGAGTGTGCTAGTTGAAGTCACTTGTGCTAAACTTAGCGGAGACAAATGTCCCTAGCTTCTGAAAGGTAGCACAGTATTTGCTTTTTATGCTGGCAATTTTCCCTCTCTCGCCTAATATAGGAACTTTTTTTTTTCATGCACCGCTTTTTTTCCCACCACCATCATTTTTTCAATAATGATTTCATTTATTTCCTGCAAAATTTCTCTGTCCGTGACTTCCTGGGTCTGCTTTTTGCCTCTCGCTATGTGCGAGCGTGTTGAAATGGATGGCTCTCTGAGACGTTTTTGCAGCTTGCGAGCTATTGGGACTCTTAAAGCTTTTTCCTTCCTGAAGTGTTGGGGTCAGATTTTTTCCAGTGCTCAGCACCCTGAATTGAGATAGTTTGTCAAAAGAGATCAACCCCCAACTTACTCTTATGAAAATCAGCTTGTCTAAATAAGAGCCAAGCAGGTTTGAAAATCTGAGCCTTTGTTCTCCATCCGCTGCAGTAAAATAATGATCTTTCTGTAGCTATTCATAGTGAATCCTGCTCCCAACCTCCAGCCTAGGACCTTGTTGGGGGGGCTTCAAGACGTCAATTCTCCCCATAATACTTCAGAGGCTGATCTACCTTGTAGCTCCTCCTCCATTGAGACTGGAGTAGAAGCCACACTCCTTGTGGGGAAGGGAGTAAGAAGAACTAGAAGCCCTTAACAGGGATGGAGCCTACAGCTCAGCTCCTCCCTTGACTCACCCTCAAGCTCCCATTGCCACTGCTGCAGAGGGAGTGTCTCCAATGACAGACAATGCTCTGGGTGCAGCCCCAGTACAGGTTACTCTTTTCCTGCAGTCAGAGAGGAGGGGATGCAGGATTTGTGTGTTGGTGGAGTGACAGTGGGAGACAGTCTGTTGATGAGGCCAGGGTACATCTATGCTGCAAAACAAACAAAGCAAAAACCCATGGCAGCCAGTCTCCGAGCCCAGGAGCTCTCTTGACTGGGCTAAAACTAGCACTGTGACATTCCTCCTCAGGCTGCAGCCCAGCTCTGAGGCCAT